>NC_138078.1:137288687-137888687 GCF_964212035.1 Myotis nattereri | reverse complement strand
TTTAATAAACCTCCACACCTAGAATTAAGGAACAATTCAGAGCAGTGAGGTAAGATGTAACTGAAACCTTTTGTAAATGGAGGCGAGGGCTGAGTTTTCAAGAGTTTACAGAGTTTAATGATGAGCACTGGCCAATTTTAATACTCCCCTCCCCCTCCCCCCCCCCAGGAAGGATCTTTCTACTGGCAAGGGTCTCCAATACAACCTCCACTGATGGAGTTTTGAAGTCTAGATCCTGGTTCTGCTGGACAAGTGGCTTCTTGCATGGCCTATGTGAGACTCCCCCAAGCATACTTCTTCAAGGTGATTGGTGGGTAAAATCCCCTTGTGGATGAAGAGCTGAGACTCACTGGAGGTGCAAGTATTTGGTAGTTGTGGAAAGTATGGCATTGCTAGTTTATTTAGGCATTTGCCCTTGAGCCAAGTCACTAAAGTTTTGACAAAAGAAAATAGTCTAGAAATTGAGACTTGCGTTCTCAGAATACCTGAATTGAAGTCCTGTTTCTGTCAATAAATCACAGGTTGACCTTGGGCAAAATCCTGCCCCACAATGTGTCCCTGAATGTCCAATGAGAGGGTCCCCTGATTCCTAATACAGCAATTCTAAAGCTTTTTGGCTCAGGGTTCTTTTACATTCTTAACAGTTATCAAAGACCCCAAAGAGCTCTTGGTTATGTAGGCTGTATCTATTGGTATTTAGGAATTTAAACTGAGAAAATTTAAAAATATTTATTAAGTCATTTAAAAATAACAGTAATAAACCCATTACATATTAACATAAATAACTATTTTCCAAAACACAAATGATCAGTGAGAAGAGTGACATTGTTTTACATTTTTGCAAATCCCTTTAATGTTAGGCTTAATAGAAGACAGCTGGGTTCTTAAATCTGCTTCTGCATTCAATCTGTTATGATGTCACATGTCATGTTGTATCTAGAAAAAAATCACTGTGGAATTGTGGAGAGAGGGAAAGAAAAGACAAACACATCTTAGTATTATTATGAGAAGAGTTTTGATCTTATTGGCCCCAAAAAGGGTCTCAGGGTCCCTCATTAGTCCCTGGACAACATTGGGTTCTATAATCATCAGTATTGTGTGTACATGTTACTATATTATTGAACTCTGCACACCCTACTCTAGATCAAGTCCTGGACCAGGTATCCTGCTCCCTGTAAGGTGACTACACATTGATGCTTGAATTTTTCCAGGGAGGAGACAGCTTCCCCACCTCCAAATCTTAAGAGAAGTAAGTCATTTTATTTTCAGGATCCTTAATCCTTACCAGCATTGAGATTGGGCCACAATGTTGAATGTGACCACCTACCAACTCAGGGTCTGTAACTGGTGCCAAGCTGTCTTAAGCAGTACACACACACACAGACACACACACACACACAAATACACAAAAAGTATATTCAGTTTCTTGTTAAAATAAACAGAATGCCTAATTCATACATCAAGGTAATTTGGCACATCATGTGGATTGCTCTAGAGTGGAATTGTATTCAGATTGCCCACATAAGGAGAGTAAGCTGATAATACTCAGCCAACACTGCTGAGTAGCCTCATGCATTCAGAGAAACAGGGAGTACTTCATCAAGTGCTGGACTATGATCCAAAGACTCGGGTTTGGGCAGGGGGGAGCATGCTGCTGGGTCCAAGTGTTTGTATTCTGAGCAACTTAATTCCCCTGGCTCCATACCCCCATCTGTAAAATGGAAAGAGTGTCACTGTGCTGCCCTTATTTAGCATTGTAGGACACCCCAGCAAAACAGCTGGCTGGAAAAGACCCTGGGAAATGGTGGCATTCTCTGCAACCTCGGAAAGAAACTGCAGACTAGGACTGGGAAGGACAGCACCCATAGTGAAAGCTGCCAGCCTGGCTGTCTTGGGAAATAATAGCCAAGTTCCCCCCACTAGTTCTCCTCCCTTCCTCCCCTGTTTCCCATGAATCTGGTCTTGACACTGGCATGATGAGGGGGTGGGAAGGCCATGTTGGAAAGGGCCTTTCTATTCATAGTTTCTCACAAGCTTAGCGAAGCTCCCCGCACCCCAAGGTAGTAGCAGATGTGACATTCCTGGGTTTGGGTAGTGAGACAACTGATTCCCTTTGAAAGGTTTCTGATAATCTACATGGTCTCTGCCAAGCCCCAAGAGCCAGATGTGGCCTTGCAACCAGGTGATTTTGCCAATCTCTGCATTTGCAGTTTTGCTGTCTCTTGCCTACTTCCTATCAGCTTCTGGATAAAATCTGTGAACTGCCCACAGGTAGGCTGACAATAAGGCCTGATCCACTAAAGTGAATGTGGACAGCAGCTGGCAGAGGGCTGAAATGGCACCAATGCTAAGGCTGCTGACTGTGATCTTATGAAACCTTTCAGAGGAAGAAGTAAAGAATGGTTTCATAGACAGCAAACAGTGACAAACAGACTGATTTAACTGCTACTTAGAGAACAATCACTATGTGCCATTTCCTCTGTGCAAAGCACTGTGCTGAGGTTTTTGTAATCATGATCCTATTTATATACATGTGGCTCTCACTGGACTCACCACACAACAGAGTGGGAACAGAAATTTTGGTCAATTGAGATGATCACTGGCCTGTGCCTGGGATCAAAGCCAGACTGACTGCCATCCACCCAGGGACTTCCCACCCTACACTGTCACTCGCTGGGGCAGGGTATGGGGAGACAGTCAGCTTAGCAACAAGTTCAACTTGGACAGCATTTATCAAGACATGCTGGAGAAGGCAGTGGAGGCAGAGTTCCTGGATTGTGGGTGACTGAACTAAGGGGATCTCGATTTCAAAGGAAGGGCAACAAGAACTAGCCTCAGTGCTGGTGGTTTTCACTCAACAGTCTACAAAATGCTATGACATCCACCACCCCACCTCCCTGGAACCTCCCATTAAGCCCAAGAGGTCAACAGGGCAGAGTCCTCATCTGTTTTGTAAAATGAGGAAACTAAGGTTTAGAGAGGTGGAGTCACTTAGTTTCCCAAAGACCCATATCTGAGATAGGAGGCTAAATACTGGCCCACCAAAATATCCATGTCCTAGTCCCTGGAACCAATGAGTGTTGTATGACAAAATAGACTCTGCAGATGTGATAAATTAAGGATCTTGAGAAGGAGAGATGATCCTGAATTTTTCAGATGGGCCCTAAATGCCATCATAAGTCTTCTTACAAGAGAGAGGCAAAGGGAGATTTGCTGCAGACAAACAAGGAGAAGGCAGTGTGATGTTGAAAGCAGAGATTGGAGTGATACAATTAGAAGATGAAGGAAGGAGCCATGAGCCAAGGAATGCAGGTGCCTGTAGAAGCTGAAAAGAATAAAGAAATAGATTTTCCCCTCAGAATCTCCAACAGCAACCAACCCTGCTGACACCTAGACTTTAGCCAAGTGAAACTGACTTGGGGTTTGTGTACTCCAGATCTATTAGAGAGTAAATTTAGCTTGTTTGGTTTGTTTGTATGTTTTTTAACATTTTCTAGCCATTTTCTTATTATTTTTAAATATATTTTTATTGATTTCAGAGAGGAAGGGAGAGAGAAAGAGAGACAGAACATCAATGGTGAGAGAGAATTATTGAGCGGCTGCCTCCTGCATGCCCCACAAAGGGGATGGAGTCTGCAACCCTGGCATTGCCCTGACTGGGAATCCAAACATGACCTCCTGGTTCATAGGTCAATGCTCAACCACTAAGACATCCCTGCCGGGCAAGACCTTATTTCTAATGGGCACTTCCATGTCATTTCCTTAGTCTCCTACTGTATTTCAAGCTAAGATCAAGTTACTAGTAAGTTCTGTGAAACTCAAACTTTTCATTTTGGAAATCTTCTTTTATCTAAATTTCACAATGTAGGGAAAAGAGTTTACTACCACTGAGCATTGACTGGAATTGAAACATCATGGAGCTTGCCAAGCAGGTCCTTGGAGTGTCTCAGCACTTGGTATTCATGGACCCACTGGACAGGTTTCAGACCTTCTGAGTGCTTATCAGTGGTTCTCAACCTGTGGGTCGCGACTCCTTTGGGGGTCGAACGACCCTTTCACAGGGGTCACCTAAATACATCCTGCATATCAGATATTTACATTACGATTCATAACAGTAGCAAAATTATAGTTATGAAGTAGCAACGAAAATAATTTTATGGTTGGGGGGTCACCACAACATGAGGAACTGTATTAAAGGGTCGCGGCATTAGGAAGGTTGAGAATCACTGTTTTACAGGGATGCAGGTCACGACCCCTCCCTCCATATCTCCAGTATCTGCAAAAGGCACAATTTATAAAATACTTTCAGAAACACATTTTGTTTCCGCCCTCACCATTATTCTGGGCATTATTCAGGGCAATGTCCCTATCCCACTTCATGGGTTTCTCAATCTTTGGAGATCACTGTGTCAACCCTCCCTTGCTCTATGAATGTGGCCACTTAGGCCCCAAATAGGAAACAAGACCAGAAAGTTGCAGAATAGGAGCTCAAGTCTTGCCCGCCTCACTCCTCCATCCTCCTCAGTACCCTTCCCTTCCTGGGCCCAAGCACTGGGCCACTGTGTTCACCTTCAAAGCTAGGTGCCAGTCTGGGGAGCAGCCACAAGTTCTGCTTTTGAAAATTTGCCAAGGCACAGCAAAGAAGGGGTGTGTGCTTATGAGCTGGCAGAAAGATGGTTTAGGTCTTTGGCATATAACAAATCTTGGGGCTGGGAGGCAGGTCAAAAGTCAATACAGATGCACTGGTTTTACACAACAGAGCTTGCTGTGGATGAGTTGTGGGCAAATCACTGTTTTGTAAATTGAATCTTTAACCCCCACTGGGGCTCCATTTATTGCAGGCCCCTGAGAACTCCTTTTATAAGCAAAGGGTTTTCTTGTAATGCAAATGACTACCCCTAATTGGCCCACTTGGTAACTCCTGCGCCTTCAGTTGCTTAAGGGAGCCATGTCCCTTTGTCACCAATAGTACATTTTTATTATTTTGTTTTGTATAAAACTGGGAAGATGCCATGGTCAACTTGGACCTCACTGCTGCTGCCTCCAGTCCCATAGAAGGCCCACCTGGACTCAGGGGCAAACCCCGTTGGCCCGCCGCCTCCCCTCCCCCACCCTGTGGAGGTTGGTGTGGAGCAGTTAATCGGGAAGCTGGGAGTGCAAGTGGCACTCCACACCACCTGGAGCCATCTTCCAGAGTGTGCCTGCATCCTCAGAGGTTGGCAAAGAATACCAGTTGCATGGTTATCGGGCCCCTTCAGGAGCCCACAAGAGGAAATTAGAAGGCATATGCATGCCTGAAATAAAGAGCCCTCTTCTTGCAGCTAATCACCAAAATTGGTCACTGGGTTGACCCCTCCCGCCTTTGGTGAAAGAACATGGTCTTTCTCCTGTTCTGTTCCACCACTGCATTCTCAGAAATGTGTGAGGGAGGCTAAGCTTTGCATGGGCGCCTCTTCCCCTCCGAACTTTGCCTCCAGGTCTTGCTGTTCGCAGCAACAGGGCATCAGTTTGTCATGTCTGACACAGAAGACAGATCAGTTCCAGTCCCAAGACCACATAGGTGTGAGGAGTGGCCCCACATTTCTATGAATGCCTCCATCAAGGTCCTTTGCAGGTTTCAGAAAAACTTCCACTTCCCTCTCTGCGTGTGTTTCACAGGTTCATTTTACCTGGATGAAGTGACAGACGTGGTAGTCAGGGCACAAACCTAGGACTTTAGTTCCAGTATCAGGGTAGAGTCTGTGTACTGCAGGGCCTGGTGCCTCCTGCTGGCTTGTGT
Organism: Myotis nattereri; assembly: GCF_964212035.1. Taxonomy (NCBI): domain Eukaryota; kingdom Metazoa; phylum Chordata; class Mammalia; order Chiroptera; family Vespertilionidae; genus Myotis; species Myotis nattereri. Next base: position 137,882,908 of record NC_138078.1, on the reverse strand, counting down.
CTCTTTAGGGCAATAGGAGGACCTCTTTGCATCCTCCTAGGGAAGTCTGGACAGCCCCGAGGGCAGGAGCCAGAGCAGGAGCTGAAAGATTCCTGTGGCTGCTGGGAGAGGCCCTGGGGGCTTTACTTAACACTCTGTCCCAGGGACAAATTCTGACAAGGCACACAGGAGATGCCTTTCAAAGCCTGTTGAAAGCAAACAGGAGGGAAGCCTCAGGGAAGAGCTTGTTCTCCCCCAGGACCTCCTCCTGGGGCCTCCCTTTTTCCTGCCAGACTAATTATGGGGTTGAGTCACCTACTCTCCAGGGATGCTTTCCCCTTGAGTTCTGGAAATTTGATGTAAATGGTGGTCTTGCCCCCAGTCATGGCTGTGGGCACTTTCTCTGGGACAGGGGCCCAATCCAGAGAAAATGCAGGTGGTGTAGCCTGTGATCTTTGGGTTGGTGGGAAAGCCTAATATTCATCCTATAGTGTTTTGAATGGTAGCCCCCAGAAGATATGTTCATCTGGAATCTATGAATGTGACCTTATTTGAAAAAGGGTCTTTGCAAATGTAATGAAAATGATCTGGAGATGAGAGATTTTGGATTATCCAAGTGGGCTCTAAATCCAATGATATTTGTCTTTATAAGAGAGAGGCAAAAGAGACTTGAGACACACAGGGGAAAAGATGATGTGAAGATGGAAGCAAGAGATTTGAGTGACACAGCTGTAAGCCAAGGAAGCCTTGGGTCACCAGAAGAAGCAAGAGGCAAAAAAGAATTCTACTCCAAGGAAGGAGTGTGGCCCTGCTGACACCTTGATTTCACACTCTGGCATCCAGAATTGTGAGAAGATAAACACATACATACATACATACGTACATTTGTGCATAAATTAATATTGTTTTAAGCCAAGGTTGTGGTAATTTGTTATGGCCGTCACAGGAAGCCAACACATATATCATAGCAACAAGCCCAAGGAGAGGAAGGAGGAGAAGAAAGGAAGAAGAGAAGAAGAAAGAAGAAGTCACCAGCAGCAGCAAAGCTACCACTTACTGAGCATCTACCAAGGGCCCGACAGGCACTGTTCTGAGGCAATCAGAGCCGGGCCCCATTCCACAGTTGTACCATAAGAAGCAAGCCTTTTCCCCAGTCTCTTTGCACAGGAAGAGATGGAGCCAGGTTTGGAACCCCAGCAGTGAGACTACAAGCCTTCTCCTACCCCCACCCACAGGTGTGTGTGTGTTGGGGGAGGAGGGGCGGTCACAGAAAGACTGCTGGGAAGCCTTACCAACAGTCCGCATAAACTGCATACTACAAATGGTGAAGGGCAAGATCAGGGTTCTAAGAGAAGCACAAAGAGCACAAACTCTCTGAGAGAGACCTAGAGGAGGTAGCACTGGAGCTAGCCCTTCAGGAATAGAATATGGACAACCCAGCTCAGCTGCCCCTCCTCAGTCCCTCTGCAAACACCACAGAAGTGGCCCCAGAAGAAATTGGGAACCTAGGGCACACTCAGTGCTCTGATGGATCCAATCCTGAGGTGAGCCTTCTTGACATCATATTTTTCTCTGCTGTGTGGTAAGTTGCGGGGGGGGGGGGGGGGGGACGGGACATGTCTAGGTAATTGGCCAGAAACCTGGGTACAACACTGAACTCCCTAATCTTATTTTTCTCCACAGCCTCTCAATAACCATTCCTGTCCATTTGCTTCCTCAGTATACTTCTCATGGGGTTAGCTTTCCTGCCACTGCAGTCTAGGCCTTGGACCCCTCCCAGGGACTAATGTGCCTGCTCTTTTCTCTTGCCCCTCTTTGCACACAAGCATTTCTCCTGCTGTGACTCCCATGGGACAGAAAAGCATTACCAAGATGGCCCAGTTGCATTACCTACACAGTTAGCTCTACGTGATGACATGATGGGAGTCCGGAATGGGCCTACAAGGATGGGGAGGGGGAAGAAGTGTTGCCTGTGACTGATGGATGAAGTGGGCTGTGATAGCAGAATAGCTGGCTGCACCTCATCCTCTAGTGATTGGGAGCCAGGCTGCAAAGAGGCTTTTCAGGCAGCATGCTTTCTCACATGTTAATGCTGATGCTAGTTGTTCTCCATGGGGCACTTTAAATGAAGTTTGCTTCTTTTTTTATGTCTTTCTGAAAAAAAAAAACACCATCATTAAATTGTTTGCATTTTATCAATTACACCATCTTAAAATCGAGGACACACAGTATTTGGGTGGTCGAGAACCTTGACTTTGACTTTATGTGCTGTTCAGGACATTTGGAGCAGCTGATTATCTTACCCTGTAATAGCCGGATAAATCCAGAGCTATTTTTTAATCTTTCTTATTAAAATCCTTGCAGAAAAAAATGGCATTTTATTCCAAGTCCAGAATTCCCTAGCCCTGACCTTTTGCTGTGTTTTTATAATATAACTAGAGGCCCCACAAAAATTCATGCACTGGGGGGCGGGAGTCCCTCAGCCCAGCCTGCCCCGTCTCACAGTCTGGGAGCCCTCAGGGGATGTCCTACTGATACTTTAGGCCTAGGCCCGCTCCCCATGGGAGGATATTTTTCACCTGAGGATATTTTTCCATTGATTTTTAGAGAGCGTGGAAGAGAAAGGGAAAGATAGAGAGAAACATCAATGTGAGAGGGACACTTTGTTTGGTTGCCTCCTGCATGAGCCCTGACCTGGGCCCTGACCAGGAAGGATCTTGCAACCTAGGTACATGCCCTTGACCAGAATTGAACCCGGACCCTGCGGTCTGCAGGCCGAGGCTCTATCCACTGAGCCAAACCGGCTAGGATAGGATATGACATTTCTTAGCCCCTCCAGCAGTGGACCTTTGTGTTTTTCCTCCAGGAGTGAGGTGGAAAACCCTAGATCACCTTTTTGGATTCTTATTACCCAAGTTACCAAGAACACTGCAACTGGCATACAGGGAGCTTAGCCAATGAGCGTTCAGAAAAGGTGTTTCCTCTGCAGTTCATGCTCAGAGGCAGGACTGCTGGCGTGCTGTGGCTGGCAGGCCCTGTTCTCTCCAGGCATATTCCATCAGTGGCTTGCCTCACTGCGCACACAGTCCTCTCCTGTTCACCTGAGTGCTCAGCCTCCTCCTGAGTGGTTGTGGCATTACATCATCCTGACTAATTTGCATATTCCTTTATTATATAGATAGATGATTGAGAGGGGGAAATGTTTAGGAGGTCAGCAGTCACATCAAAGCACAGCACTATCTGACATTATATCCTTGGTTTTTCTCTATTATGCTTATTTGCTTGGATAGCACCTCACCCAGGGCCAAGCTATGAGTTCCTGGAGGGCAGGGATTCTGTCCTTTACAGGGCTGTATTCCAGGAATGGCTAGAACATAGTAGGCCTGGAATCCAGTAGGTGCTCCATAAAGATTATTTTTACTGAGTAAGTGACTGCATAAGTTCATGGGGAACTGAGGTTCAGAGCAGGTCACAAGCTAGTAAAAGGCAGAGCTGAGACAGGACCCCAGGCAGGTGTCAGAGTTCATACTTTGTGCCCTCTCCCATAGCAGTGATGACAGGATGGAGTCTTTGTGCTGACACTCTCAGGGAAAGCAAGTGTAAAGAGCCTGAAGGGGTGAGAAAAAGCTGTAGACAAAGACAGCAAGTCTCTGTCTCTAGGTAAGATGAGAGCCAGGGTTTTTGGTGCCTGGGGGGCGTTGCCTGGTCACAAGGGTAGGTAAGTCATAGAAGATCTTGGGACAAACTCCAGGGATGCTGTTTAGGTGGTTTTTGGATATGATGTCTAGCTGTGGACTAGGGGGTGAAGCTTCCTTTCCCAACAGCCAGAGGAGCAGAAAGGAAGAGGTCTAGCCTTGGGTAAAGGAAGGAGGAAGCAGAAAGGAGGTGTGGAGGACATCTGCAAAGGCTGAAGCAGTCTGAGTAATATCTACACTTATCTCAGGTATCCACAGAATGAACCCCAGGTTCCTATTCCAAAACAACTCCAGGCCTTCAAAGAGAAGGCAAGGGTGATGCCAGAGAGACAGTGGACCAGGGAAATCCTGCAGGAAAGGGAGAGCAAGAGAGGCCAGGGCAGGAGTCAAAATCTTTGGATGCTCTCTGCTGTGCTGTGTGACTCTGGACCCCTTCTCTCTCAGCTGCTTTTCCTTCCTTTTTTCCCCATTTGGACTTGGTTAATTTCCTTGCCAACTAATGTGTACATATCCCTTCAATCCCATTCAACAAAAACCCATTGCATATTTTATCATATGCAAGGTATGAGGACTCGAGAACAAATTCAGCTCCATTCCCTGGAAGGAGAAAGAAACCCCTGGTTAAGTGAATTTGCCACAAGACAAACATAATCTTGATATGGACCCTCTTGAAGGGACGAGAGCAGAGGGAGGGTGTCATTCTCAGCTCTGCCAGGCTGAGAAGGCTGTTAGAAAGTAGTGGAATTTGAGCTAAGCCTGGAATGATGGAAAGAAGGTGGGCATGTGTGGAACATAATCCTAGGTAAGGAAGAAGTGAGCAGAAGCTTGGGGGTAGAGGAGGGCAGAGTATACTGTGAGAATTGGACAAGGCTGGGATACAGATGTGTGTGAGGATGGATGGGGGAATGGGGAGAAGAGAGCTGCAGAGGTAGGCTGAGTCCACCTGACTTTGAGTGCAAGAAGCTCAGCAGCATCTCACAGGCACCAGGCTTTCCATCAAAGGCCTATCGGCAAGGGTGAAAGCCAAGCTGACCTTTGGGAAAACACCTCTAGTGGCTGAATGGAGGAATATGTACTCTCCAGATGGAACATTTTTCTTCTCTTTCTCTCTCTTTTACTTTTGTTTTCCCTTTTTCCTTTTGCTGGGTAGTGGCTGAGAGAGAGAAATAACCAACTCAGGGGAAATACAGATTCCAGGACCTAATACATGAGAATTCAGGTGATATATGGATTGCCCATACCACACCAACTTTGTGGCAGGAGAGCCTGGTCAAACAGTAGCAGCAAGTTCTGTGAAGACTGAGTAGTGGAAACTGTGTCCTTCCCAATGCTCCTAATGTTCTTACTGCAGTGCAGTGAATGGTGGTCCCCAAAGATATGTCTACTGGGAACTTTTGAATGTGACCTTATTTAGAAAAAGGCTCTTTTCAGGTGTAATCAAGGCAGGATTTCAAGATCAGATCATCCTGCATTATCCAAGTTGTCCCTACATCCAATGACAAGTGTACTAAGAAGAGGAGAACAAATAAAAATAACAAAAGGAAGAGGAGAAATGCAAAGGAGAAAGGCATACTAAGATGTAGGCAGAGATTAGAATGACACAGCCAAAAGCCAAGAAACACCTGGAGCTACTAGAAGCTGGAGAAGATGCAAGGAAGAATGCTCCCCTAGAACCTTCAGAGGAATCACAGCCCTGCTGCCATGTTCATTTCAGCCCAGTGATACTGACTCTCTCAAAGGCCGTGCATCGTTCCCTATCTGCATCCCCCAGTAGACTGTGCACTCTGAGAAGGCAGGGACCATGCCTCACTCATAGTTGTAGCCCCAGCATTTAACACAAGGCCAGGTATGTACTGGAACTCTGTAAAAATTAGCTGAGTGAATGAATGGGGGTAATATTGTGAGAGTTCACTGATCCATGTATATACCAAGCACTATCTGTAGATGGATATGCCTTCCATATTCATATGATTGTTTGTCCTTTTGTGTTCTCTGATCAATAGATTATAAAAGTATCATTAGTTGCTGTTATGTATAGTCTGCAAAACTTTTTGATATTGGAGCAGAGAGATGACTATGGCAGATGAAGAAATGAGGCCCAGACTGTGATTCTTTCTTCCATCACAGCCTGTTTCTAAGCCAAACTGGAGAAGTATCAAGACAGCCTTCTTCCAGTGCAGTATCTATTCAACCTGGACCCTGACCAGGCACTCTTAGCCAAAGGCAGCGTACCAGGCAGGCAGTGGTGGTGTTGGTGGCAACTGGGAATTGCAAGCAATCCTTCTGCAGACACTTGCCAGCAGGGGCCAGGGAGGAGCCCAGCCAACTAAGAAATGTTCAAGGAGTATTCAGTCCCATCTGGCCATTTCCTCACCTTCAGTCCTCTGGCGATAAGGTAGGTTTATATTCTGTCTGGGTGGGAAGAGTCTAGTGGAATAAGCCTGTTCCCAAGAGCTTTTCCCGTAGTCTGTCCAAAGGTGTCTTTGCCCTCTGCCCAGGGTAATAATTTGTAATTTGCTCTTTAAATCCTCCTTACAGGTACTAGTCTTGGGAGAGATTCTGAAGACAGGCTTTTGAGAGCTTCTGGGGTCCTTTACAGGCCCCCAGGCTAATGTGCTGGCTAAATAGAAATGGTTTAGAGAACTTGCCTTAAATAATCTGGCAAGTGAATCCCTTTTCTTTATTCATTAGGGATATTGTGCCTAAATAGCCTCTTTGTTTCTTGGGATTTGGGTGCCCACCAAGGTGGGATGTGGAGACTGATAGGGCTGGGGTTCAGGAGGGAGGGGAAGGTAGCACAGGTTGTCAAATTAAGATGTCTGCAAAGCCCAGAGACACACCTGAACAAACTGATGTTCCACAGCTTTCCTCTGTCTCCAGCAGGGCTCTTACTTTGGAGGTGCCCCAAGGTTTTTTAAGCTCCAGACTGAAGTCTGAGGGAATTTTCCTTGAGCCTTCGAGCCCAAAAGGATCAGTAAGGTAGCTCTCTGATCACCTCCTGGCTTCTTCATGAGCCCTCAGAGGAGCCTTACACAAGCCCTGTCCAAGGAGAGGATGCTGAGAAGAAAGGCAGCCTCACAAGGCGGTTGGCAGGAAGATATGTCAAGGAGAAGGGAGGCTTGGGTCATGAGGACGCTGGTTCTCCCGAGCCTGTGATCTGTGCCCTGAGTTGCCTGGTTGCCTGGTTCTCGCCCAACTGTGCAGGGTCCAAGGAATCACCTCAGGCAAACCTTTTTGGAATGAAGACCAAAGGGAGAAATATGTCCCTCCTGGGCACTAACACTTTCCTAGGGCAGTAACACTTTAACATACCTCTGATTAGAATTTTATTCATTTTCTTTTTTAAAATTTATCTTTATTGTTTAGAGTATTACAGATGTCTTCTCCCCTTTTCCCCCCATTGCACCCCCTCCAACCGGGTCCCACCCCACCTTCACCATCCTATTGTCTGTGTCCATGGGCAATGCATATATGCATAGAAGTTCTTGTTTCAGTCTTCCTATTCTCACCATGTATTTCCTGATGTAATGATGAAAGAAAAAAAAACATATACAAATTAGCTACATTTTCATTCAGTTTGTTTTATGAGTGTGAAAGGTTTAAACAAGGTATCCAGATTACATGGATTAATCAGATGTTTTACATTAAAAAACACACAATAAAATAAGTTGCAACTTATAATATAAACCTCCGCAAGCTTTGATTTTCTGCCACTATGCTATTTAAATAATAATAAAGACATGAACAGTAAACTGATGCTATGCATAAATTAAGCTATCAAATGTAAATGTTTGCCTTTAGATTGTGATGTATGGAAATTTAGCCATAAACTGTGGGCTGGAGATGTTAATAGTGCTAAACCTGAGCTTTAATCAGCCGCCAGGGCAAGATGGGCAAGGGCGGCAGTTCCTTCTCTCTCAGCGCCATCAGACTAGATGGAGCAGACTGAGCAAGCAAGACCATTAGAGTTGTCAGACTCTCCAAAAACCCCTGCCAGGAATTGAAATGCATATTGTTGGGTGCCATTAGCAAGGCAAAGAGCTCTCCTGGGAGGGGTGCCAGGGTTGGGTTGCTTTTCTCCAGTTATGTTCTGAGGTGCCTGCAAGCTAGTCTTGCTCTAGGAAGAACACAGTTATGTCTACACACGTCCTTAAACTGTCTCCCCTTAGTAAGCTATAGAGACGGCAGCCAGTTCTCCTAAAACCGCAAAGCAGGCCGCTGCAAATTGTAAACATGCTTATTGATAAGCGTCCCCAAACATTGCCATTATAGCAGACTAAATACAAGGGCGTCTAAGAGGCAAACAGCTTGCAGTGGGAACATCTTAATATTTGGAAATTTTTAGTTTGCTTAAAAACACACACAAAAAACTAGATCCATACCCTTGACGATGAGCTGGGCTGGAGGCAGGAGTCTGCCATCCCTTCCCAAATCTCTGCTACCCACCCCCAGCCTGACCCCATTGTAGCCTCAATCCCACCTGTCAGCCCCTCTGAGAAAGCAGCAGCAAGATTAGGGTGGATTTGAGTTGGAATGGCCCTCCCTCAAAGAAAGGCTCATCCACCCATCCCCCGTCTCCCTGCACAACTCCACAGGGGCCTGTGAGGTCCGGAGACTGAGTGGCCTTGGCCTGGCAGCTGCACAGAGGGAACTGAGCCAGGGTGGTCTACTCCCGAGGAATGTTTCCAGGGGCTGGGGCCAAGGGGAGATTGGACTTCTAGGCCTGGGAAGGCCACCTTCCTGCATATAGGGAAGGAACCCTGGCCCTGGCTCTGGCCCCAGCTTGGCCATTTCACTTCCCATGGGGTCCCCAGCAAATTCTGCAACTGCTGAGGTAGGGGAAGTGGAGGAGCCGCCCCCTTACCCCAGGTGATAAACCCTTTTGTGATTGCCTGGTCACATTTTTCACAGGCTTTCTCTGTCCTTTGTTTATCTTGATCCTCACCACCAACAGCCCAATTAACATGAGAGAACACAGACCTTGCAAGCTGTCTCATAGCTCCTCTTCCTGGCCTCTCAGGGCTATACCTCCCCACTCCCCTAGCCTCTCACCCCTGGCAGTCTTGGGGAGGTCTGTGACTACTGATTATTTCTTACTTTCAAGGCTGGAAGTACACCAACTCTTTTTATCCAGAGATTCATGACTGTCCCTGGAGGGTTAAAATACAAATAGCAGTTTCAGAGCATGCTAATAAATAGATAGAGTCAAGCAAACAATTTCTTTGCTGGCCTCCCAGCCCCTCAGTGGACCCGTTGATCCACCCGCCTCACTAATGTGCCCACCAGTTTCCCTTGGCATGCTCTCATTCTGCCAATGCTGCGAGAGAGCTGGCAAAGTGGTCTAAAAATAACATGAACAAGAGACAGAAAACAAGCAGCCACCACCCAAGCAAGACACTGTCTGCTCTTGGACCAGCCCTGTGCCCCAGGATCCCACACTGGGTGGTCTCCCTGGGCTCTCTAGGTGTGGCAACACTGGCATTGCCCTGGGGAGGAGGGAGGATGAGGTGGAGATAGTACTCTTTATCATCCCGGTTGTGGGAGAGCACGCTGTCCCTGGAGGTGTGATGGGACTGGAGGGGTGGGGACAGAGGGGCCCAAGACTGGCATGGTCTGCCATCCCTGTGCAGCAGGCAGCCAGTGCTGACCCAGGTGGCCCAGGGGGCTCTGGTGCACCTGGAGCCCAGAGGTGGTAGGTCCCCCTGAGGGTGTGGGAGAAACAGGCCCTAGGCCCAAACCATTAACAGGTGGAGAGACCAGGTCTACAGGAGGCAGGGCTGTGTCCAAGGTTCCATAGAAGTCAGGGCTTACCTGGGGTCCCTGTGTCCTTGGCCAGGACTCTTTGCAGGGCCTTTCCAGGCTCCCATGGGCTCTGGAAGACCCAGCAACCACATCCAAGATCACCTGGAGTAACAGGTCCAATGCAGGTTCTGCCATGAGATGTTCTTCTTGGGGACTCATGGTCTGGTCTGGTAACTCTGGTCGCCTTCTGAAGTGACATCCATTGAGCACATGGTCCCCAAGAATATAGGATGCATCTCAGAAGCAGCTACCCTGGCCCCAAGATGGCCCTGGAGCTGGTAGATGGGGCATTTATAATGGGTACCCAAGAAATCTGCCTCCTTCTTCCCCTTCCTCTCTATTTCCCTCCCTTCCTCTTTATTTCCCAGGTTGTCAGAGGGGGAGGGCACTGCCATTTGCAGGCTGGTAGCTTTTGCAGCCTTCCCTGGTGCTAGGCACCTCTGCCAAGGAGAGCATGGTACACTGGTTGCTGGTATACAGGCAGATCCAGGCTTACTGATGGCATTCATGGTGTTTTTGATGTAACCACTAGCAGCTCTAGTGGCAGAATCCCATAGCATCACATTGCAGAGACAGCTCAGTTCTGTCCCCAACATGGCAGGCATGCACTTCAGCAACATGTCTTATAGTCCAGGCCTTTTCTATTCACCGAGCTCTCACTTTGCAATCTGAGGGGAGCCAGCAGGAAGCAGGAACCACATGCCAGAGGACTTGGAGAGTGAGACTGTCATAGGATGAGCCTGAGGATGCAGGCCCCTAAGGCAAGAAGAGACCAGCCTGGCAGGGGGTCCTGGACCCCAATTAGGGCAGGCAGTGGGGCCCCCAAGGCTTCGCCAGAGCAGCAGTGGGACCTGAAACCCCAGGCACAGGGCTCCAGTGATCTGGAGAGGTTTGGTTGAACCAGAAACCTGGTGGCCACATTGACAAAGGAGAGGTTGAGGTTGAGAGAGGGGGCCACCACTCCCTTGGGCTCCCAACACAAGCTTATCAGCCTTCCCTCTCTCCTGAGCACTGGAATTGAATATGTCTATCTGGCTATTTCTTAAGCTCCTCCAAGCAACCATGGCCTCTCTGCCCTGCCCTCCAAGACCTTGAGATGGTGCTTGAAGGGAGTACCCCAATCTCTGTCTGGACCTGGGACCTATCTTCCCAACTATTTCCCAGCTTCTCCCCCAGGACGACTCATGGGCTCCACAGCTGGATTTTTTGCTTTTTACCTTGGACCCCATTTCTGCTCCCCATCTAGCAATGGCGCCACCAGCACCAGGCACCCAGGTTGATCCCCTGTTTGGTCTTGGCCTCCTCCTTCTCCTCCCCCATCCACATCTTATCTCTCTGCACCGATGGGAAGCCTGGACCTTCCATCTTAAATACATTGAGTAGCGTTTCTGGGCCTTCGTGGGATTGGTGCCCAACTTGGACAATGCTACAGCCACACTTTTTAGGCTGTGGAATTCAAACTATAGAAATGACCAATTAGAGCTCATTGGATGTGTGTGTTTATTCTGTGTGTGTTTTTCATGACTACTTCTGGTAATTTTCTAATAACCAGTTGTTTGACTGGCCATAGACCTTTTCTAAGCTGGTTTCTTGGTGCAGATATAGCTTTAGTGTCAGGAATGACGCTCAATGCCACAGGCCTCCTATGGGCCCCCCTTGCTTAGACCCAAAAAGGGCAATCCAGCTGAGCCTTTTGGAATGGGGACTTCCCTCTCAGCTGCCTGTGGAATTGACTTCTGTGAAAACTAAGACTCATTTATGACAAGAGTGGTCCTATAGTCCATTGGACCACAGCTCTACCTTTCTTATTTGCTTTTTGGGAAGTGAAGCTTGAAGGAATATGGTCTTTGATTTCTTCTTTGCCTATAGGACATGCCTCCTTACAATGCAAAAAGAAAAGATCAGGAACCAAACACCAGACCCTTGTGTCTGTGAAAAGGCTGCTGTTTTGCATTCATGAAAGAGCTGCTGCCGTCTAGAAGCAAATAAGTCCGGTGCAAGACAATTAGGCTGATGCAGGCTCTCAGGATTTCCAGTCCATTCCTTTTAAACTGCCTCAGTGCCAGCTGAACTACCAGCACTGGGAAGTGAAATTGAACCCATGGATTTCCCCAGCTATCTGGAATGAAACTTTCACCTCTATAATTAGAGTCCCAGAATGTAAGGGCTGTAGGGGCCTTTAGGATCAGCTGGCCAGTCCCCATCATGAGACTGACAGGCATACTTGGAGGCGCAGCTTGAGGCTTACCCCCTACTTCCCTCCCTGATAGGGCCCTTCCTGCTATAGCTTCTGTTACTAGTTTGTCTTTTCTCACAAATATAGTAGGCACTCACTAGGTCCTCGGTAAAGGAAATGAGACCTCTTTTGCAGTCTCCCAAGGTACACCAGGCCTTGGATCTGCCAGGCTATTAGCCTTTTCAGTAAGTGGATGTCAAACTTTTTCTCTAGAGACCCCAACCCTTACAGGATAACACACAGTACCTCCACCTGACTTTGAATGCTCTTGGTGATCTGGTCTCAACCTTATCTGGCACCTTTCTCACCTGGTGTCTTATAGTCCTCTATGTCTGACAACTCTGTTCCCTGAACATACTACACAATTTTCCACCCTCCCAACTCCAGCTGTTCCCTCAGACCAAGATGTTATTTGATTCTGGTTGTCTACCAAGACCCTTCTCTTTTATCAAGGCCAATATTCAGAATTATCTCTTCTGTGAAGCATTTTCAAAGAGAGCTTCATCAATGTTTTCCCTCCTTCCTCTACAATTCACTCATTTATAGCACAGATATTTTCACAGGCACCCATCATGTACCAGACACTGTTCTAGGCACAAGGGATACAGAAATGAACAAGGCAGAAAAACCTCTGCCCTCACAGAGTTGATTTTCTAGTGGGGAAGAAGGCAATCAAGGAGACAAGTAAACGATGCTGAATTTTATAGGTGAAATTAACTTTCCCTTCTGTACTCCCTTGATATTCTTACCTTTGTGTTGCCCTGTTTTCCTCTGCCCTATGGTGTGGTTACTTTGTTTGCACTTCTGTCTCATGATCACTAAGGGGTGAGTTCCATGAGAGTAGGGCCAAGGGCTGATCTGCTCTGTAGCCCCCTTAGCACCAGGCCTACAGCAAACACTCAAGATAATGTTTGTGAAATAAGTGAGAAAATAAAGGAGGGAGTAAGTGAATGGATAAGTGGATGTACAGATGCATGAGTGGGTGGGTGAGTGAATGAATGAGTGAATAGGTGACAGAGATGAGTACCTAAGCCCCAGTACACTTGTGTGTTTTGGCTTTTCTGGAATAAGGCTTCTATGTTGGAAAGTTGGGTGGCTTGAGCATAGGATTTCTGAGACCCAGGAAAAATGTCAACATTGGCTCTCACACCACAGAACAATGAGAGGTGGCTACAGAAACTCAAGATCTCAACTTCATGATCTATACCACACTTGAGCCTCGTTTGACTGTGGACTCTATCTTTCAGGGGAAGATGTCTCCAAGGGCCTAGGTGTATTGACTCAGTCCTTCACATGCAACACACAATTGCACACCTTTGATTTCTTCTGCAAACATCAGTAGTATTCAAAATGAGAGGATTTTTTATTTTCATATAGCAAAAAATAAGAGTAAATACCAATTCTTCCCATAACCCATTCTTTAGTCAATATGTGCTGGAATTAACTGGTTATTATTTTGTGAAATTCCTTTTAATTATTTGCCAAAGATTTTCATATCATTTTTAACCAAGTGAATTTTATCCTGTCTTAATTTTTAAAATTTTTATTTTATTTGTATTGTTGACATCATTGCAGATGTCCCCCATTTCTCCCCCGCCCCCCACCACTTGCCTCCCTCCATCAAGACCCCATTCTTCCCTCACCACATTGTTGTTTGTGTCCATGGGCTATGCATATGTTTTCTTTGGCTATTCTCTTCACCTTTTTTTTTCATTCCATGTGCCCTCCCCTCCTCCCCTCTGACAGCTGTTATACCGTGTATCCATGACTCTGGTTCTATTTTGTTTGTCAGTTTATTTCCTTCATTAGATTCCATATATAAGTGAGATTACCTGGTATTTGTCTTTCTCTGACTGACTTATTTCATTTAGAATTATAATCTCCAGTTCCATTCATGTTGTTGCAAAAGGTAACAGTTCCTACCTTTTTGCAGCTATGTAGTATTCCATTGTGTAAATGTAACACAGCTTTTTTAATCTCTTCATCTACTGATGGGCACTTGGGCTGTTTCCAGATCTTGGCTATTGTAAGCAATGCTGCTATGAACATAAGGGTGCATATATCCTTTACTATTGCTGTTTCAGGTTTCTTAGAATATATTCCTAGAAGTGGGGTCACTGGGTCATATCGTAGTTCCATTTTTAAATTTTTGAAGAAACTCCATACTGTTTTCCACAGTGGCTGTACCAGTCTGCCCACTGGTACATAATTACTTAAACCAGTCAGTACCTCCACCTGACTTTGAATGCTCTTGGTGATCTGGTCTCAACCTTATCTGGCACCTTTCTCACCTGGTGTCTTATAGTCCTCTATGTCTGACAACTCTGTTCCCTGAACATACTACACAATTTATTTTATTTGTATTGTTGACATCATTGCAGATGTCCCCCATTTCTCCCCCGCCCCCCACCACTTGCCTCCCTCCATCAAGACCCCATTCTTCCCTCACCACATTGTTGTTTGTGTACATGGGCTATGCATATGTTTTCTTTGGCTATTCTCTTCACACTTGAATCCTTTTTTTCACACTTCTCCCTTTTTTTTTTTATGGGAATTATTTTATGACCTAAAATGTGAATATCCTATTTTTAAAAAATCCAATTGGTGATGTAATTGAGTTGCAAGCACTATTTAAGTCTTTTCACAACATAATCTGCTATGGGATTGTATTTTCCCAAGAGATTTGGTTTATCTGCTCTTCATACACATTCAATCTCTGTAAATATGCTTTTGGCTTTTCAGTAATAATATTAGACCTGAATGATTTGACACATATCAACAGGGCTAAGAGATTGAGGAGAAGGTTGCTACATCCATTTAAACATGCTTGGCCAACAGAAAAAAATAACATTTACAAGTATTCAGTGTACCTTTTAGATATGTTTCATAGTTTTCCATGAACTGGCCTAGGGAAAACTGTTTTTTTTTTCCTTTTCTTAGTTTTTCCTTCAGTTTTGGCCACTATTTTTGTTGTTGTTTTAATATGGTGTTTTAACCATTGTAAAGGCAGTTGTTTACTTATCAAATTGTGTGTTTTAGGATGTCCTATGATCCAACTGCATTCAGACTGCAAAGCAGATCCAACCAACAAGGCCCAAGGGAGCCTCAATGTGGATCAAAGTCCCTCTTCAACTCTTAAAAGCCCAAAGCATTGGGTGACATGTCCCTGCTCAACAGTCTGACTGAGCAAATCAGGATTACTCTGATTAATTATCTGGAACATGAAATAAGCTTTCAGGATCGAATGGCAGAAAACATACTCCCCCAACTACTTTAACAGCCTCTGTCATCAAACCAGAGTCCTCTCAGTTTCTGGGTTGGAAAGCTTGGAATAATTTTTCAGTCTCCAACACCCTCCCTCTTTTTTCTTAAAAAAATTATTATTTTTTAATTTTTAAAAAAATGTGTTTTATTGATTTTAGTTAGAGGAAGGAAGAGAGAGAGAAACATCAATGAGAGAGAAATATCAATTGGCTGCTTCCTGCTTGTCCCCCATTGGGGATCGAGCCCACAATGTGGTCATGTGCCCTGACTCAGGAATGAAACCGATGACCTTCTGGTGCATGGGATGACCCTCAACCAACTGAGCCACATGGGCTGGGCAACAATACCCTCCCCCTTCCACTGATTCATAACAAATGCCATTGATTCAATTTTTCTTTAAAAATGTCTCTTGGATGCATCCTTTCCTTTCTGTATCCACTGCTACCTTCTTCATCCAGGACCCTGTGATCTTAGCCTTGAACCCACTCCATTGACCCACAGACTCTTTTGTTGGCCCCATACTGAGGGTTGACTTCTGGAAATATTTTCCTAAGATGCTTATTCAGAATCTGTCTTTTCTGCTTCCTGACATGCTGGGGAACCCCTTTGCTCCCAAGGTCAAGACCAGGCCTTTCCAATAGATCCTTACTAATCTGACTACACCTAACTTTTACCTTCCAATCCCTAATGAGTACAACCTTGGTCAATACCTATTGAGAGACATCTGCTTGCTGTGTGTTTTTTAAAAAAATATGTTTGTGGGTTTTTTTAGAGAGAGAGGAAGGAAGGAGAAGAAGAAGAAGAAGAAGAAGAAGAAGAAGAAGAAGAAGAAGAAGAAGAAGAAGAAGAAGAAGAAGGAGGAGGAGGAGGAGGAGGAGGAGGAGGAGGAGGAGGAGGAGGAAGAGAGAGAGAGAGAGAGAGAGAGAGAGAGAGAGAGAGAGAGAGAGAAATACTGATAGATTGTCTACTGCCCACACCCCAACTGGGGATTGAATGACCAACCTGGGCATGTGCCCTGCCTGGGTATCGAACCAGTGACTTTTTGGTACACAAGATGATGCCCAATCAACTGAGCCACACTGTCCAGGGCTGCCTGCTGTGATTTTGGTATAATGCTGGATAAATAGACTGATGGGATAGAAGAATGAGCCCAGAGACATACCCAAATATATATAAAATCTAATTTATGATGGAGGACATTGCACAGGAGTGGAGAGGGAATAGTCTTCTCAAACAATTGTGCAGGGATAAAAAATGAAATAGAACTCCTACTTCACATTACACACAAAAATTAAGTCCATGTGAATTAAGGACTTAAATGTGAAAGGTGAGACTATAAAGCTTTCAGAAGATCATAAAGGAGAATATCTTTATGACCTAAGGGTAGGGAAATATTTCTTAAACATGGTATGGAAAACATTAAACATAAGGAAAAGATGGACCAGCTGGACTAAATTAAAATGAAGAGTTCATATTTTTCAAAAGATAGTATGAAGAGGGTAAAAAGCAAGTCACAGATTGAGAAAAGGGATCTGGAACAGATAAAACTGACAAAGGGCTTATATCTGGAATACATTTTTAAAAGTCTATAAGTTATTAACAAAAAGATAGGTGACCTAATACAAAAAATTTAATAGGTGATTTACAAGCCAAGAAATCCAAATGGCTAATAAATGTGTGAAATACAGTTTGATTTCTAGTAATAAGGAAAATACACATGAAAATCACATGTGATCCACTACTTACCCACCAGAAAGGCTAAAATTAACAAATGTTGGTGAGGATGTGTAGCTCCTGGAACACTCATTCACTGTTGGAGGGTGGGTATACAATAGAACAGACATTTGGGAAAAGTTTGTATTATTTAGTAAAGTAGAAGACAGCCATACCTAGTGACCCAGCAATTCCACTGCTAGTTATATATGCAAGGGAAATGAGTACACACATGAACATGAACAACAATGTTCACAGAATCCAAAGCCTGGAACCACCCAGCTGTCCATTGCAGTAGAGTGGTTAGAGTGTGGTACATTCATACGAAAAGTAAACTATGAAAATGAAAATTGAGGTCATGTGGTATTTTTCCTTCATTGACTGGCTTATTTCTTAAAAGCACAACATAAAGTGAAAGAAGTTGGATGAAAAATAATATAGAGAAAGCTTCAATCTTCTTAGAGAATATCTAATAAACCTGAACAAAATGTTGGTAGAAATACAGGGGGTAAAGGCCATTTCCATGAGGTCTCACATGGAAATGAGGAACATGTTATTGGAAATAGGAGAAAAGGTGATGCTTTTTATAAAGTGGCAAAGAAGTTGGTCAAATTATATTTATATTCTAGTGTTTTGTGAAAGGTAGGACTGGCAAGTGATTAAATTGGGTATTTAGCTGACACAATTTCTAAGCAAAATGTTTAAATGTATTGCTTGGTTCCTTCTGATTGCTTATAGTAAAACTAGAGGCCCAGTGCATGAATTTGTGCATGGGTGGAGTCCAGCCAGCCTGCCCCTGTGGGAGCCCATTGGGCTGGGCTGGCGGGGAGGAGGGGCTGCAGGCTGTTGGCCGGCTGGCCCCACCCCCAATCAGGGTGGGGGAGGGGGACTGATCGGGGCCTGGATCAGGCTGGTTGGCTGCTGTTGTGCACATCATGGCCACTGGTTGTTCTGGTCATTCTGATCATTCCACCATTTCGGTTGCTGGCCTTTTATATAGAGAGATGTGAGAAAAGAGAGATGGCTTACTTAAATATGGAATTGCTAAGCAAAAATGAAGCAGAACTTGAAGATTTGGAAAATTATCAGTCTTTCCATAATGTAGAAAATGAGAACACTAAGGGTGTGGTCAGGCAACCTTTTGATAAAGGGATTAGTGTGGATGTGAAGTATGAACTTAATCAACTGTCTCAACAAAGGCTAGGAATAGAGATGGGATTATACCAACAGAAACTCTGCCTACTGGGACTAAAGGAAACAAAAAAATGAGGCAAAATGAAGGCAGATTGTTGCACTCTGTTAGACTCTATAGGACTGGATCAAAATGCTATTAAGCTACAAATACTATTCCTCAAAACAAGGGAAGAAGTACCTGGCACATTATTCAGAGGTCATTGGGGCTACCCAACCAGCATAGGCTCAGAGTGTAGGAGGGGAGGGATATGGCTGCCTCCACATAGGTTTCAAAATAGGTCAGCCAAACCTTGGGCCTCCAGCCCAGAATAGCCTACATGGGGACAGGGCCCAGACAGAGAGCTACTGTGGACCTGAAAGGCAGAGAGCATCAAGCCAAAGAAAATTATTCTGGAGCCTTATGGCTTATTGTTGTTTGCCTTATTGGTTTGGGACTCACTTGGGACCCATTTACCTCTTCCTTCTTCCCTATGTCTATTTTTTAGAATGGGATTGTCTATCCTGAGCTTAACCCACCAGTGTATTATGTAGCACAGAATTTGTTTGGTTTCAAAGATTCATGCTGGAAAGGAATTTACCTCAGGATGAATCCTGCCTTAAGTCTAACTCATAGGTGATTTAGATTTAGATGAAATTTAGGTGGTTCTTGGAACTTAGACTTTACAGTTGATGCTGGAATGAGAAGACTTTTGGGGCTATTGAGTGGAATTGATTTATTTTGCACGAGAAGGACATGAATTTTTGGGGCCAGGAGAGAATGTTATAAACTGAATGTTTGCATTGCCCCAAATTCATATAAAATTATAACATATAAGGTGGTATTAGAAAATGGGGACATTAGGAAGTGATTAGGTCATGAGGGTGGGGCCCTCATAGATGGGATTAGTGTTTTTTTATTTTTAATGATAATTTTATTTATTTATATTTTTTTCCATCATCATTTATCCCCTCTATGAGCTTCCTCATTCCTTCCACTATGTGTGGACATATCTAGAATATAGCCATCTATGAACGTCACCAGACACCAAATCTGTTGGTGCCTTGATATTGGACTTCTCAACTCCCAGAACTATGAAACATAAATGTTTATCCTTTATGCTACTCAATCTATGGTATTTTTGTTATAATAGCCCAAATGGACTACAACAATGCACTTAGATATTTTCTATTAAATTCTTTTTATTCTGTTGCATGTTTCCAAATAAATCTGGTAAAGACTTGCTAACTTGATTTTAGGACATCTATATATGTGTCACATATAGCAGTTTGAACACTTCTAGATGCTTCCAGTGCATCCAGCCAGCCACTAAGCTCCAGGACCCCATGGGGATTTTAGAGGATTGGGCTGATAACAGACCTCAAAGTGGCTTCCACTGAGTGTGGACCTCTGGAGGGGTATTCCTTCCCCCCTTCAGGGAAGGCAAAGACATTCACTCCATCCCAGGAGGGAGGAGCCCAAGACCATAGAGCAGAATCCTTCTGACTGATCATATCTCACAGCACCTAAGACTGCCAGAAACCTAGGAAGCCAGGACTCCTCAGAGAGGGTAGTAACAGTGCTCACTTTTGGCTAATATGTACAACTGCAGTGACAGGGCAGGTGCTGGCAGTAAGGAGCCATAAGCTGGGCTGAGGAGCCCTGGGGACAGTGTGCCACTATGTCTACCTAAAGGGTCAGATACTGAACTCTGGAGTTCAAGGTCCTTTCTAGCTGAGAACATGACTTGGGCCTTCCTGGCTGGGTAGGCAGGAGAACAATTACAGAGGATTCAAGTGGTCAAATGAGCCAGCAAGGTGTGCCCTCAACCAATGTGGCATAGGTAATATTGTGGTCAGAATATAGTCCCATTTATTCATACATTAATCTGAGTGTTGTTGTGAAGGTATTTTGTACTTGTGGTTAACATCTACAATCTATTGTCTTTAATTAAAGAAGACTACTAATCCTCAACAATGTGGGGTGGACCTTACATTACTTGAAGCCCTTTAGAGCAAACAATGAGGTTTCCCAAAGAAGAAGACTTCCTCCAGACTGCATCATCAAACTCTGCCTGAGTTTCCAGCAGGCTGACCTGCCCTATAGATTTGGGATTTTCCAGGGCCCACAATTGTGTGAACCAGTTCCTGGAAATAAATCTATTTCTCTATCTAACCACCTATCTGTGTCTATCTAAACTGATTCTGCTTCTCTGTGGAACTCTGAGTCAGGTGATGACTCTGTGGGCATTCCTAGGGCACTGATTATAACCCCTCGACCACAACTTCACAGGTTTGGAGGCTTTGGCAACCATGGTTCTAATCAGAATTAGTGGTTAACATTACCTCCTCATTCTACTAAGTATTGCTTTTCC
This sequence comes from Myotis nattereri, assembly GCF_964212035.1. Taxonomy (NCBI): domain Eukaryota; kingdom Metazoa; phylum Chordata; class Mammalia; order Chiroptera; family Vespertilionidae; genus Myotis; species Myotis nattereri. The sequence goes on along the minus strand of NC_138078.1, from coordinate 137,862,674 downwards.
AACACATCAGTTCTCTTCCCGGTGACTTGGAGGTAGTTGGGGAAGATTTCAGGTAGGGATTGTGAGCAGGTGGAGGAGGCTTTTCTCTCAGGCATAGAAGCTCCTCTACCTGAGGTCTCCCTGGCAGGAAAGGGCTCTGAAATGGGCTTCTTATTTCCAAACCTCAGCCTCTTTTTGTGGAAAACGGGGGGAAATTCACCATCTTGGCTGCCTTTGGGACTTGGTGGTAGTGATCAGAATCAGAAATAAGATGACAAGTGGGAAAGAACCTTGGGAAAGGGCAGAGCATATGTCCACATGAGACACTTTCACTGTTTGGTGCCCAGGGCTGCATTATGATATCGGTGGACCATGAGCAATTTTGTCTTTGTGGGCTTCTTCCTTAATAAAATATGATAATTATATTTTGACTAGAGGCCCGGTGCACAAAAATTTGTGCACTCGGGGTGGGGGTGGGGGGTCTCTCAGCCCGACCTATGCCCTCTTGCAGTCTGGGACCCCTTGGAGGATGTCCACCTGCTGGTTTAGGCCTGCTCCCTGAGGGATCGGGCCCAAGCTGGCAGTCAGACATCCCTCTGGCAGCCTGGGAGCCCTCAGGGGATGTCCACTTGCCAGCAGGGAGCAGGCCTAAGCTGCAGTCAGACATCTTCAGTGCTGCTGAGGAGGTAGGAGAGGCTCCCACCACCACCACTGTACTGGCAGCCGTCAGCCTGGCTTGTGGCTGAGCAGAGCTCCCACTGTGGGAGCACACTGACCACCAGGGGGCAGCTCCTTCATTGAGCGTCTGCCCCCTGGTGGTCAGTGTGACTAGTCATTTCCAGTTGTTCTGCTGTTAGGGTCAGTTCACATATTACCCTTTTATTATATAGGATAGAGGCATGGTGCATGGGTGGGGGCCTGCTGGTTTTCTCTGAAGGGTGTCCCAGATCAAGGTGGGGGTCCCACTGGGGTGCCTGGCCAGCCTGGGTGAGGGGCTGATGGCTGTTTTCAGCTGGTCACACTCCCTTCAGGGTGGGGGTCCCCACTGGGGTGCCTAGCCAGCCTGAGTGAGGGGCTAATGGCTGTTTGCAGGCTGGTCAAGCCTCCCCGCCCCCCCAGTGGGGACCCTCATCCCATGGAGGTTTGGCCAGCCTGGGTGAGGGGCTGATGGCTGTTTTCAGGCTGTCCATACCCCCTTTAGGGTGGGGGGTCCCCACTGGGGTGCCTGTCCAGTCTGGGTGAGGGGCTGAGGGCCATTTTCAGGCTGGCCAAGCCCCTGCCCCCCCCCCCCCCCCCCCGGTTATGGAAGCTCCCAGCCTCTCATTTTTTTCTTTTTTCTTTTTATTCTGGGATTTATTTACCTTCTATAATTGAAATACAGTAATTCATATTAACATATATAAATTCACACTAATAGTATATATTAAAATATTTTCTTCCTTTTAAAATTAATTTCTTTCTTCTGATTTTTAAAGAAATTAAAATATTTTCCATGAGCCTCTAAAACTATTATGGCCCTCGTGCCTACTGAACCTAATGGAGAATTTAGCCGCAAAGAGGTCTTGGGCTTACTTACCCACAGCCCTGAGATGAGTGCCAGCCCTGGGAGGAGCTTGGAGAGTATCCTGGAATAGCTGAGTCAGCATGAAGAAAGGGATGGATCAGCTGCTTTTTATCTTTGTCATTACAAATAAGTCTATTGAGTCCCATGGAAAAAAAGAAAAGTCTTACAATCTAGATGACCAGCTATGTGGGAAAGGAAAAGGTCCATGACAAAAGTCAATACTGCTTTTTTTATTATTTAAAACTATTGTAATTATAACTAACCTTATTGATCACTTATTATAAGCTGAACATTGAGCTAAACCTCACTCATTCATGTTCACATGAAACCCATTTTAGAGGACAAAAGTTGAGGCACAAGACTGGTGGGGAGTGAAGGAGTAAAGGGCATAAAGTAGAAGAGACCAGTGGGGGAAAGGGCCGAGGAAGAGACCTTCAGGGATTCCCTGCGTCCTCATAATTTGCCTTTCTAGAACTACCTTCTATTGATAGTTTAATAAACTTGGAACAACAGCACAGAAGATGCAAAAGTCAACATCTTCATTAACACTTTTCAGGAAAAGAGCCTGCATGTGCCTCTGATTTTCCTCTCAGTGATTTTCATCCCCCAGGCCAACAATAGGAGCAATTAAATAAGAACATATTTTGTATGTTTCCTGCTGTTGAACTGAATGAGGATGACCCATCTGGAAGTCTCTTGGAAGTCATAGGAATCACAGCCCTTCCTACCTTCCCAAAGGAAGTGAGCCAGGGCAGGGTTTAGTCCACTGAGAGAAAACTGCTTCCTGGCTCAATGGCTGAGAGGCTCCACGGCAGAGAGGCTTGGCTCAGTCTGATGGGCCTGGAGGTGCAGAGGAACTGGAAGGAAGGCAATACTATTGTTAGCAACTACATTTTACTCATAAGGAAATGGTGGCACTGAGAGTTGAAGTTGGGATAAGGAGCCAGGCAGTGTGACTCCAAAGAGTCCTGACTTGGTCACTTCTTAGTAGCATGGCCATGAATGGATCACTCCACTCTTCAGAGCTGCCCTTTCCTTGTACTAGGGAAGGGAGCCAGCATGCACTGCACACCTACTATGTGCCAGGGCTTTCCTCATACTGTCTCATCAAAGCCCAGTGGGATGAAACCATGGCCAGGTCATGACAAGCAGACTCTGAGAGCCCAGGAATGTTGGAAGGTTGAGAGAGAGAGACACACAGACACTGAAATGCTCAGAACTGGCAGGAAACCTGTATGTTCTTCAGTCCAGTCTGCCATTTGGTGTTTCTGAACCTTGACTGGCCTTCCTATTGTTCTCCCCCAACTTTTTAAAATTGTGGTTAATATGTGTGTGTATGTGTGTGGTGAAATTGGCCATTTAACATTTTTAAGGGTAATTTAGTGAAATTACTTACATCAATAAGTAGGGTATGCAGCAATCACCACTGTCTAATTCCAGAACATTTTATCACCCCCAAAAGAAGCCCCATATCATCAACCAGTCACTCCCCATTCCCTCTCCCCCCAGGGCCAGGCAATCACTAATCTGCTTTCTGTCTCAATGGATTTGCCTCTTCTGGACATTTCATATGAATGGAATAATACATTTTGTGGTCTTTTGTGACTGGCTTCTTTCCACTTAGCATATTTTCACAGTTCATTCTCATTGTAGCATGTATCTGTACTTCCTTCTTTTTTAAGGCTGAAAAATATTCCATTATATGGACATACTGCAATTTATTTACCCATTCACTAGTTGATGGACATTTGGGTAGTATCTACTTTTTGGCTATTATGAATAATGCTGCTATAAACAGTTGTTTGAATACCTGTTGCATCTAGGAGTGGAATTGCTGGGTCATATGGTAACCTCTGTGATTAACATTTTCAGGAACAATTAAACTGTCTTCCACAAAGGCTGTACCATTTTATATTCCAACCAGTAATGCATGAGATTCCAATTTCTCTATTTCCTCACCAACACTTACTTTCTGGTGGTTTTTCTTTTTCTTTTTTCTTTTCTCTTTTTTTTGAATCTTAGTGGTGTGAGGTGGTATCTCATTGAGGTTTTGATTTGTATTTCTCCAATGATTAGTGATGTTGAACATCTTTTAATGTTTTTGGCCCTTCCCATTGTTCTTAAGATAAAATAAAGCATCCTTATTAAGGCCTCAAAGGACCCACCCCTCCCCTTTTGCAGCCTCCCTGTGCCCTGCTGGTCCTGCACTTCCAACTGATGCCAGCCACACCAGTCCCCCTCTTCCTCATGTGCTGCAGAGCCTGCACACACAAAGCTCCCTCTGCCTGCCAATGGTCCTCTTCCCCTGGTCCCACCCCCACAGGCTACCTCCTCATCCTCCTCCATTTGTCCAACTGTCCATCAGACCAGGCAGGCCACTGACTACATGTGTAAAGGCCCTCATGCACTGCCCTTGCTGCACCTCATCTGAGTGATGGGTGTCCTACATCTTGCAGTTTCCTCACAGCATGTGACTGCCATGGTTCCTAGCTGACTCCTGGAAAAATAGTATATTTGAGTCGGAAGCCACAGACAGAAGACTCGACTGAAGAACTGAAGAATGTACAGGTTTCATGCCAAGAGATGGCAGCCCTGTCAAATGGGCCCATACAATTCTTTCTCGGGCAGCAGCACAAACAAAGCATTTCCAAACTTCTCCTGTTGATATCTTTGGAGTTGACAATTGTCAGCTGGGCTGTGCTATGACTCATGCCCTTGACTCAGGATGGCTGTTGTCAGCAAGTGACTCATGGATTTAACTCCTCAGCCTTGACAGCCAGCTGGGCCTGATGACATAGAGGAGAGGGACCCACCGTGGGAGCCAAGAACCAGAGTTCCGGTCCTAGTCTGCTATGACTCTCTGTGCGAGCCAGGGCCTTGGCCTCCCCAATCTGCTGAATACATCAGAACCACCTGTAGAGTATTTTTAAAAATGCATCTGGCTCTTCTCCCCCACAGAGATTCAGATTTAGTAGCTCTGGCAAAGGGCCCAGGAAATCTGCATTTGAACCAGCAGCCCCTGGCTCAACCTGGCTTGAAGACTATATAAACTTCTTTGAGGGTGCTGTCCACTGTCCCAGACTTTTGATTCTAAGATGTCTGTCCATTGCAGTATTTGCTGGGCAAGTTCCAAGAAGTTTCTTTTTCTTTCTTTCTTCTTATTTTGTTAATCCTCACCTGAGGATATTTTTCTGTTGATTTTTAGAGAGAGTAGAAGGGAGGGGGAGAGACAGAGAGAGAGAGAAACATTGATGTGAGAGAGACACATCAATTGGTTGCCTCCCACACGTGCCCCTACCAGGCCAGGGATCGAGCCTACAACCGAGGTACGTGCCCTTGACCAGAATCAAACCTGGGACCCTTCAGTCTACTGGCTGACACTCTATCCACCGAGCCAAACCAGCTAAGGTCCAAGAACTTTCTTGAAGGAAGGACCAGCTTACTTTCTGTTCCTTGGACACTTACTCTGGGCAAAGCCCTGGGGGTACGCAGCAGTGCAGTATACTGATCCAGGTCATGTTGGTTGCTGCCTGAATGCAGATTCTCGACTTCAATGGTATACAGACCTGCCAACTGCAACACACTTTCCTTCTAAGCCATAGATTTTGTGACAAGGGATGGAATACTGAGATACAAACCAAGGGCCTTGGGTAGGCAGAGGGAAATGGCAAAACACCTCCTGATGAGCACATCAGAAAAGCCGGAGTGGTAGGGAGGCTGCTGGGCTTTGAGCAATCTACTTATCAGCTCTCCCTGTGCTGCAAACCCTCCTCTTCTCCCAGGCCTACTTATGACCTACTGGACTCAAAGGCAACAGCTTCTTCCCTGGGCTGGTGTGAAGGAGGCTGTAAATGGCTAATTTTATTTGTCAACTTGGCCAGGCCATGGTGCCCATTTTTTTGCTCAAACAGCATTGTAGATGTTTTTGTGAAGGTATTTTATAGATATGATTAACATTTACAATCATTTGACTTTGAGTAAAGGAGATGATAAGTTGAAGGCCTTAAAAGCAAAGACTGAGGTACCTCAAAGAAGGAATTCTGCCCTTAGCCTGCAGCATAGAAACCCTGCCTGAGTTTCCAGTCTTTAGACTCAAGACTGCAACAACTCTTGCCTGAATCTTCAGCCTGCTGGTCTGCCAGCTGATTTTGGACTTGCCAGCCCCAACAATGTCATTAGCCAATTCCTTAAACAAAATCAATCTCTCTCTGTCCCCTGACTAATACAGTAGACAAGTGGGTAAAGTGTGTTGGCCAGGCTGGCATGTAGCAGCAACCACCATGCAAGGGAAATGTAAACCATCTTGGGGAACCCATGCTTGTGTATAATGATCTGGTCTGCACCCAGGCCCTCCTTACCCCACATGGACCTAAGCCTGTTCCACACACAGCTGGTGCAGGCCACATGTGCATGGTCTTGATAGGTCACCAACCTGTGATGAGGAGAACTGGGTTCCACCTCATCTATATCACCAGCTGGGCGATCCTGGGCAAGATTCTTTCCTTCTCTGGGCCTCAGTGTCCCCATGTCTCAACAGCTGAGACATATGAGAGTAGTTGTTCATAGGTGCTTTACAGTAGCAACTTGCTGTAAGCCAAAGGGAATCTTATATAGTAGGTCAACTTTTAATGCTGTCCATGCAGGGCTTCTGTGGCTTCTGTGAATGTGCTGTAAAGTGATCCCCTGCATCTACTCTTCACTCTAGTTTGAACCCTGGACCTTGAATCCCCAAAGTCTTGCTGCCCTTCTGCCTGCTCTGACATCTGCAAACTGTACTCAGCATGCTTTTGGGTGCAATTCTTCCCTGGTACCTTGCCTAGCTTGATGTGCCTCTGGCTGGTGGAGGGGAAGCTTATTACTGCTTGCGACTCACAAAAGTCTAAAATCAACAGACAAAAGCTCCTTTCAGAGCTCCCTTTGAACCTCAAGGTCTTGTTATGTGACAAATATATTTAGAGGACTGGTATAAGCACAATCACTTATAAGGCAGGAAAATGTGGCCTTCGTCTTCAAGGACAAGTGGCAGTTGGAGTCTCCTTTTGAGTCCTCACACTCTGGCCCTGTTATGTACTGAACAGCATAGGAAAGGTGTCCCTGTTCTAAGGCAGCTTCACTCCACTGACTGACAGGCTCAAGAACCCCAAATCCCACCCCCAAAAATTTGTGTGGCCGGAAGCTGGATATTGTTCATTTTTTTAGGCAACCTGTCAGCTCTCCTGAAGATTGGCACATGCACACCTGGAGCACTCCAAAAACGGCATGGGCAGCTGGTCTGAGAATTTGGTAGGTGGCTTTGGCTTCCTTTTCCCTCCACCCTTGAGAAAATGAAAATACTTCCTAGAATGAACTAGTAACACAAAAAAGAACTGGTAAGCTTAATGAAAATGTGATTTTTACCTGGGCCTCAAAGTAATGCTGTGCTCGACATTATTCCTCTAATACAGAAAATAACCTCCCTTTACACACCCTTCTGCCATCTTCTGCCCCTGCAGGGGCCTCTGAGGGTTTAGGAATAAAGACAGTGTATGAGAAGAAATGGTAAGAGCTCACTCTGAAGGTCAAAGGAAACTTCTGTGGTTTTGCCTTCCCTGACTACCTGTATACACCACCAAATGCCAGTGGTTTTGTTATGGGTAGGCTCTAAAACGGAATCCCAGGCACCAGTGTGACTCAATCCACAGAGGTCAGAGATGTTGTTTTCAGAACTCAGCTAGTACCAAGGCAGGCCAGGAGCCCTTGCCTCTTTCGTAGTTATGGCTTGTCATTTGGTACCTGTGGCCTGGACATCTCTGTATTTATTCTTCCCTGCAAGGAACACCCAGGGCATAAGTGGCCTGTAGACACCATGTCTTTGGTTGGCTCTCAAAGTCAGGGCCTGATCCTGACTTCTGAGTACTTTCTGACACACACTGGGCAGCCAGTCTCAGGCAAAGAGGACAGCATGGGGGCCAGGCAAGCGTACCTGGATAGCATCTCTGCTACCACTACACCTTGGGCTAGAACTGTGGCAAAACAAAGCAGGACTCAGGAGTTGGAGGTATAAGGCTGAAGACTGTGAGTAAGGGCTATTGCCAGCCAGCATCAATGAGTTGGTATGGCACCTAACATTGAGCTAGGAGTTCATGGGCACTGAGCAAGCCTGAGAAGGGACCAAGCCAGTTAGCCTTGAGTAAAGGCAAAGGAGCTTCACCCAGCAAGGCATGGTCAGCCTCTAAGAGCTCCTTGGGTGCCACCTGGCAGGATCTGGGACCTTGGATGGTCCATGGGTACTGAGTCTCAGGAGTAGCATGCCCCACTGTGTGAGTGTCCCAGGGCTGCTGTAACATGGCATCTCAGTCACTTCTGCCACCCCAACTCAGTGACTTAAAAGAACAGAAATTTATTGCCCCATATTGCGTGAGGCCAGAAGTCTGAAATCCAGGAGTTGGCAGGCCCTCACACTTTTTGAAGGTTCTAAGGGATGATTTTTCCTTGGCCCTTCTAGCTTCTGGTGGTTGCCAGCATCCTTAGCATTCCTTAGCATTCCTTAGCTTGTAACTGCATCACTCCAATCTTGTACTCCTTCACATGTCCTTCTCTTCTTCTCTGTGTCTCTCTTCTCTTCTGTCTCTGTAAGGACGGTTGTCATTGGATTTAGGGTCCACCGGGATAATCTAAGATGATATCATCTTCAGATCCTTAACTTCATTGCATCTGCCTCATTTTCCAAATGAAGTCATATTCACAGGATCTGGAGGTTAGAGCTTGGACATATCTTTTCTGTGGGCCACTATTCACTATATCCATCCCTATCCATGGATCACAGATCACTGAATTCCTACAAGTTTGGTTGTTATGCCAACTGCCACCTTCTCCTTTCAGAACTGAAGTGGCTGAGGCCTCAGGGGAGGAGGCTGCCTTGCTTCAAGGTCCCCTGGCAAGTGAAGGATAGAGCTAGTATATATTACCAAGTCCCCATGCTCCTATTGCCTGGGTAAACCTGCTGTACCCAGGGCCAGGCCCAACTCCTTTAGATGGCATGGGAATTTGCAAGAAGAACAAACCCTCAGTGTCCATGGGCACAAGGCAGGGCTGGGCTTGGAGGGGAGTGGCTCTATTCCTATATCTCAATGTGATGTTAGGAGGCTTTACTCTTCACAGGCCTCCGTCCCTTCAGCTAGAAAAGGAGAGGACTAGAGTAAGAATCTCAGGGGTGTATTCCAGCTCAGATAACCATGGCTGTCCAGGAGGACATGGTGGCCCATTGCTTTAAGTATGGCTGCTCACCTGCTGGTTGAGGTGCAGCTTTAAGATCCAACATACTCCAGTAGCTATGGCACCAAGAGCAGACACACTGGCATCCTTGATGCCACTAAAATTCCAACAAGGATGCCCTTGACTGGCGTGTGACTCGTGGGTCCTTAAGAATGGCCTGTACCTTTCACAGTATGCCAATCCAGAGCATAAAACCTTTGGAGTTTTCAGTCTGGTATAGGGACAGAACAAGTTGTGCTCCAGCATTCCCAGGGTTTGGGCCTGGCTGCCACTTAATGCTCCCTGTCTCCTCTGACATCTAGTTTCTTCTGGTATTTCGCCACAAAAACAAACCTCAGTCTTAACCTCCCTCACTCATGAAGCAACCAATACTAGTGTGACAGACTTTTTGAGATGTCTTCTTCTTATTATGCAGGAGACTGCATCTCAGTCACTTCTGCTACCCTCAACTCAGTCCTCAAGGAGCCTGCCATCCATATCAGGAGATGCCATATCTCCCACTGGGTAAATGGTACTTCTTCTATCCCTCCGCTAGATATGCTCTAGTTTGTCAGGGTCCTTCAGAGTATGGGGCTCAGAACTAGCCAGAAGTTATGGTTAGTTCCTGGCCACAGCAAAGCAGAACAGAGCAGAGCAGAGGGAGTTGTATATACCAGACATTCCTAACCACTTGACATCTAGTATCTCATTGAATCTGTCTAACAGCACTTTGAGGTAGTTTCTATTATTATGCCCATTGAAAAGATTAAAAAGACAATCTGAGTCTCACAGGGGTTAAGTAATTTGCCCAAAGTCACAGAGAGTCAAATATCTAATCAGACAATCTGGTTCCAGAGCCCATGCCTTGCTAATTTACTGTTTGCTGAGGAGAGCAGCACATTCACCTTCCTTTTTCTGAATACTTTGCTTCTTTTGATACAGCCCAAGGCCTTGATTGCTTATCTGGGCACTCCACTGTGGTACCAACTCATAGTGAATAACTATTTTCTCCCAGCTACATGTATTGCCATATGTGTTCTCTGGGTCCTGGTTCAGAGTCCTTCGGTCTTCTCCATAAGCTATCTTCAGCTTGTGCAGGTCCCTCTTCCTTCCCCCTCCATGTCCCTGCCAGCCAATATGATCACTGGGGAGAGAGAAGTTAGAGCACAGCAGGCAGGCGAAAGGCTGGTGCACAGAGCTGTGAGCTGGCAACCACTAAATTGAGAGCAATTCCTGGAAATCAGGAAACAAATATTGAGGCCAAAAGCATAAAAATTAAATCGACCTTTGAAACAAACAAGTGCATCTCTACAGGCATCAAATGTGATCCTTCAAGGTTCTAAGACAAGCGTTAAATGAGTTAAAGTCTTCTAGCCCAGGTTGTGCTGGGCTCATGTGAGCAGAGTGCTGGGCAATTAATGTAGCCATTAAAATGATGTTGTTTGAATTGCAAGCCTTTAAGGAAATTTGGAGGGGAGCATCCAAATTTGGAGGGGAGCATCTCAGATCTTACCTATGGCACAGCGCCCCACCTTCCTGCAGGGGCATGAATTATGTCCTCTAAAAAAATATGGGGCAAAAGACAGCACCTTTAGTACAGCTTAGTGCAGTGATGGCGAACCTTTTGAGCTCGGCGCGTCAGCATTTTGAAAAACCCTAACTTAACTCTGGTGCCGTGTCACATATAGAAATTTTTTGATATTTGCAACCATAGTAAAACAAAGACTTATCTTTTTGATATTTATTTTCTATATTTAAATGCCATTTAACAAAGGAAAATCAACCAAAAAAATGAGTTCACGTGTCACCTCTGACACACGTGTCATAGGTTCGCCATCACTGGCCTAGTGCCAGGGAGACTGTCTCCTGAGTCTTACAGCCTTAGGAGCTGAGATTCCTGGTGTTGGAGCAGTCTAGAAGTATAAACCCTTTTCCCTATCTGTGAAATAAGATCATTTTAAGGAAGCATAAGCAAATATCCATACCAATGTTGATGTTCCTTTTGGACTCATAAAAGACAAAACATGCTCCATGAGCTTTGATCATTCACAGCTGCAGCCATATGGCATTTTCCAGTTTTACATTGTAAGCACTGGAGCTGAATCCTTGCAATCGAACAAATGGCCCCTATTCCAGTGATAAACAAGACTGTACTGAAGGGAAATGGAGAGGAAAGACTCAGTGCCTGCCCTTGGGGAGCTTATAGATGAGGAAACACCTCCTTCTAATATAATATCCAGCCTGCTAAGTGCTAGAGGTGTTCTGAGAGTGGGCTTAGGAAGTTCAGAGAAAAACATGATTGTTTTCACTTAAAACTTGGAAAGGCTTCCTGGAAGAACCAGAGGTTGAATTGGGTCTTGGAAGTTAAGTAATATTCCTTTTTTTACAAACAGAATAGTTTATTGGTTTTTAGAGAGAGAGGAAGGGAGAAGAGAGAAACATTGATGTGAGAGCGTAACATCAATTGGCCGCCTCCTGTATGCCCCCTACTGGGGATCAAGCCCACAACATGGGCAAGTGCCCTGACTGAGAATCGAACCAGCAACCTCTCTGTGCATAGGATGATGCCCAACCAACTGAGCCACACTGACTAGGGCAGAAGTTAAGTAATATTTCAATAGCCAGAGTTGATGATGAGGGCATTCCCAGTGCAGGAGAGAGCTTGGGCAAGAGCATGGAAGGGCATATTTGGACAATGGCGACTAGACCATTTGGCTGGAACACTGTCCTGGGGTGACAGTATTATAGACCTAGGTCAGGCCTGATTCTGTGGGTGATAGGGAGTCATTATAGTCCTGATTAAAGTGGCATGAGAAGATGTGTGCATAGCCTTATGCAATTCTTCTCAGAGTGAGATCCATGTATCCCTGGACCTACCCATGACCCTTTTAAAAGATCTTCAAGGTCAAAACTATTTTCAAAATAACACTAAAATGTTCTTTGAGTATTACACTGGGTTGACATTGGCACTGATGGTGCAAAAGCAGTGGTGGGTAAAATAGCAGGCGTCTGGGCATAAATCACGGCAATGGCACCAAATCATACTGGTTGCCATTGGATTCTCCAACGCCATGCACTTTCAGTTAAAAAACAAAAAGCCAGCTTCAATTAAGAATGCTGTTAGCTAAGCAGTAATAGTTAACTTTATTAAATATTGACTCTTGAATGGGAAATCTGCTTTAAGCACTTCTGCTGAAAACCATAGAGCAATGGTTGACCCAAGGCAGAGCACTTGTGCAGTCATTTGAGTTTTGAGCTGAACTGGCTGATTTTTCATAGAACATCATATTTACTTAAAAAAAAACTAATGTTACTCAGCTTTGGGTATTTGGCAGGCATTTTCTCATAAATGAACAAAGTGAGCTTATTACTTCAAGGAAAACAACTGACAGTATTTTTTTGCAAGTGATAAAATCTCAGCTTTAAAGCAAAAATTAGAATTTTGAAAAGCTTGGATCCACCGCTGTGAGCTTGACAGCTTCCCAATACTTAAAGACTTTTCCAATGAGATGGATGGTTATAGGAACAAATGTGTTGTATTTTTGATGTTGTAGAATGAAAAGTGTCAACATATGAAAGCTCTGCCTCAGTCAGGGCATTTTATTTTCCAAGTGACCAATGCATGATGTTACCAAACCACAAATGGGTAAAAGTTTTATTCAAAGGATAAGAGAGTCTTGTGGAGTTTAATGGAACCAACTATGGGAAGTTCATGATACACATTCCATACAGCACTTAACCTGTAACAATCATGGTTTTGATGTCATACCAAAGGAGAATGTTCACAATTATACGGAAAGCCTACTAATATATCTCTCCCTCTTTCATTTGCATATATGTGATAGGCTGGATTTTCTTCTTATACTTCAGCCATAACAAGACAGGATAACTGAATAAAGAATTAGATGTGAGAATCTAGCTTTCTTCTATCAAGTCAAATATTCGGAAACTTTGAAAAAAAATAAAATAATGTAATTTTTCAAAACAAGTTTTGAAGTTATCTTCATTAACATATTATTCATATTTATGTGAAATAAGTTTATTATTTTAATTTCATTATTAATAAATAACTAAACATTTTAACAATTTTGTTTCTGATATGTTTAATATGAAAAGATGTAACTCACATAAAGAAATGCTCCTTGGGCTCCTCAGCAATCTTGTACTTCATTGTATTCTGATATTTTTATTGAGGTGAAATTCACATTACATAAAATTAATCATTTTACACCACACAATTCATTGGCATTTAGTGCATTCACAATGTTGTGCAACTATAATCTCTCTCCAGTTCCAGAACATTTTCTTCACCCCAAAAAGAAACTCCATACCCATTAAGCAGTCACCCTCCTATCTGTCTTCCTCTTAGTTCCTGGCAACCACTAATCTACTTTCTGTCTCTGAGAATTTACCCACAATATGTTTTAAGAGTACAAAGGGTCTGAGAACAAATAGTTTGCAAACCACTGGCTTAGTGGCTCAAATCCCAGCTCTGCTTTTATTAGCTGTGATATCTTGGTCAAATCATTTAACTTCCAAGAGTCTAATTTTCTTGACCCCGAAAATGGACATAAGAGTAGCATATTTTTAAAAAATCCTCACCTGAAGATATGTTTTTTGATTTGAGATAGAGAGGGAGAGGGAGAGGGAGAGGGAGAGGGAGAGGGAGAGGGAGAGGGAGAGGAAGAGGGAGAGGGTGAGGGAGAGGGAGAGGGAGAGAGGGGGAGGGAGAGGGAGAGGGAGAGAGAGAGAGAGAGAGAGAGAGAGAGAGAGAGAGAGAGAAAGGAAGGAAAGAAGGAAGGAAGAAAGAAAGAAAGAAAGAAAGAAAGAAAGAAAGAAAGAAAGAAAGAAAGGAAGAAAGAAAGAAACATTGATTGGTTGCCTCCTGTCCACTCCCCAATGGGGGATCAAACCCACAACCTAGGTATGTGCCCTGACTGGGAACTAAACCTGCAACTCTTTGGTGAATGGGATGACACTCCAACCAACTGAGCCACCCAGCCAGGGCAATAGTAGCATCTTCATGGAGCTATTGTGAGGATTAAATGGAAATATTCATGTAAAGTACTGGGAACACTATAGATACTCATGGAGGAAGCATTGATTCCATTTTCATACATTCTTTCTCTAGATGTGACTGGCAATATCTTGAGAACAAGAGCCAAGTCTTATTTATCTCATTACCACTTGCTTCCCAGCTATGAGATACTAGTGAGTAACTTTGACTCTCTGAGCCTTGTTTTTCTCATCTATAAATTGAAGCTAATTATAATACTCATCTCAAAGAGTAGTTATGAGAATCAATGTAGGATTTAATGCTTGCAACATTCTCAGTACACAGGAGGCCCTCAATGGCAGATAGTTGTTAGCGGGTAGTGAAGATGACAAAGACGTTGATGAAAATACTGACACTGTGCCTCTTGGCTCACACACTAGTGTGCAGCTCAGGATCCACCACTGAAGCTTGGTCCTTCATCTAGGCTATTTGGACCCATAACATGCTCTTCCCAGGAGATGATAGGATCATGGCAGCACCATCTGCCAAGTGCCCTTAGTCTTTGCTTAGTGGATTTCTATGCACAGGCTGTTTGGGCTTTGGAAGAACAAATGAATTTACATTAAGCTTTCCTGCCAGAGCCATATCTCAGCTCCAGCTCCAGAGGATATGTCAGTCCCCCAGTTCTGCACTCAGCTAGATTAAAGGGAACTTTGACAACTGGCTGGTGGAAGTTCCCAAGATACTCTGGAAAGACCCTAGGCACTCAGACCTGAGAGGTGTTTTATTTTTTTTTTATCCTCAAGAGAGGAAGGGAGAGAGGGAAGAAAATGAGAGAGAGAGAGAGAGAGATCAGTTGCCTCCTGTATGAGCCCTGACCAAGGATGAAACCCGAAACCTGGCTATGTGCCCTGACTGGGAAACCAACGCACAACCTTTTGATGCTCCAACCAACTGAGCCATCAGACCAGGGTGAGAGGTGTTTTTATACATGCCTGGTAGTTCCCCATAGCCCCCTTCCCACACACCCTCTTTGCTTAGCAAAGGAAAGAAACTTGCTCTGCTACCAAAGTCCATTTAGATGATTCAAGAATCCCTGGGGCCAATCTGTCTTGACATGTGAATCCATACCTGTCAGGCCTATAGCTGTTGGCTCTGGGCCTTGCAGTTATAGGCTGACCCCCCTTGAATCTAGAGATACCACTGTTGATCCACCCTTAACTGCCACACTTACCCTGCTAAGAAAGCTGAGTTCTTGTCAAAGTTATTTTAATAGTGGCAAGCTGAGGAAGGTTGACCCTCTCAGCCACATCCCCAAAGGGCATGTAAAGTGGTGGGGTGGAGAGAAGATAAGACTGGGAATCAGGAGACTTAGAGTCAACCCTTCTGAGGACTGAAGATATGATCTACCTGGGCCTAAGTTTCCCCATTTGGAGAATGAGAAGGTTGGACTATATCTAGGTTTTTGGATTTTAGTCAGCATTAGTCAAGGAGAAACAACCATTGAATATTCACTTTCCTGATGCCTGAGGAAAGTCTACCTGGTTCACTTTGCCCTGGAGAGGCTTGCTCTGATCCCAAGGACCTGAATGAAATAGGCAAGGGACAATTTTACCATGAGTGAGTGACATAAAAGAGCACACAACACAGAGAAAACTGGCCACAACAAGATTCATCCAAATAGGAAGAGAGTATCTTCCTGCTCATAGACAGGGTACCCTTGGGGACAGTGAGACAAAGGCAGATTAGTATATCTGCTGCTGGTAGTAGTAGCAAATGAGTGTAAGGCCTGGAGCAATTAATTGGGTGGTCTCAGAGACTCTGGAAACAGCCTGAGGATAATATGGACTGGATCCCTCACATAATACACACACCATATACTTCGGGTTCTGAATGCTTGTGGTTTTCAGCCCCCTGGCACTCTATCTGATCAACGCAGATACCACCTGCCCTGCTCTCTGCTGTGTCCTTCCTATGGAGTCAGTGGCCTCCAGCTGACCTGGATAGGGCCACAGTTCTAATGGGGTCTACTCTCGAACAACTCTGCAGGGCTGACTTAAATCTGTTCTAGAGGTAGGCAGGGTGGGAAATCGGAGTCACTCACAGGGAACTCTCCAGGCTTCATTCTGACTAGGGCTGAATCCAATCTGGGAGTTGCATGGGATTTTTATCACTTCCTTTCTCATTGTATAAAAAAACCCTCTTCAGCCAAGGTGTGCACTCTAGCTCCCTTGGCTAGCTGCTGGCTCCTTTTCTCAGCTAGCTGGCTCTACTCCCAGCTTTTCTTCTCATCCCTCTGTCTGGCTCCTGCTCCTCTACTTTGTATCTTCCTTGCTGACTCAATCCTCTCTCAGCATTTCCTGCTCCTCCCAGCCCATTCTTCTCTCTAGCCCCCACCCTCACTGGTGCTCTTAGGCCTTTGAAGGTCAGCGTCTCAGGTGTAGTCCTACATAGCAGAGAGTAAGCAGGCTGTGCTACCTGCAGCCCAGACCCTAAGAAGACAGAAGCCCTGAATAGGGACTGAGGCCCCAGTGCTGAGTTGAGCCCACAGCTGTATGAGCAGATGTTGCAGTAAAGAGAGCAGCAGCCTGGCAAGGTGGAGCCCAAGCTGCAGGGACCAGGCCACCTGAGCAACCTGGGAGAACAGGTAAGGCAGTCAGCCCTAAGAAGCTTGAATCCACAGGTAGTTCCATTGCACAAGACCATGTCTACACAGACTGAGCCTCCATGTGCGGGTGAGAGCTTCACCTGCATGCTATGAGGCTCTGCCATGAGACTCATGCTGCATCTGCATGGAGACTGGCCCTCTAAGGAGATGCAGATGGTGTTCACCCAGGAGGAGGCTCCACAAAGAAAAGAGGACTATGCCACCAATGGACAAGACTTCAGAGATACAGGTTGCTTCTACACAGAGCCCAGCTCTGCTTGAAGAGGTAAACACAACAAATGCAGACACGGGCAACTCCAACACCAGGACTGTGGCTCTTCTAGGAGATGCAGACTGCCACTGCATGGACCATAGCCCTACGGAACACAGATAGCTGGTCCATTCAGGAATGAGGCAGCGCCAAGTGGTGCGGGTGGCAGCACCATTGAATGCAGCTCTTTGGAACCTCTGGGGGCTCTCAGTGGTGCACAGCTCTATATGGTGGTGCTGACTGGGTCAGCACCAAGTGAAGCTTCATAAAGAGGCATAGACATGTACCTGCAAGGGAGCTCAGCAGAGAGGCACATACAACATTTGCAAAAGATGAGCCTCAGCAGGCTGGGCAAAAGGTGTACATGAACTCTCAGTACTACTTTTGCAAATTCTCTAAAATTGTGTCAAATTTGAATATATTTATTTGAATTAATTTTTAAGTCTTTTAAAAATCACAACTCTTAGGGATATTGTTAGTACTGTAGTTGAGTTCTTGGCACACCATAGGTGATCAATGAACAAACTGTACAGTTACAACTAGTGCCTGCCTTTGCTGTTAGATGACATGTAAATGTTACATAAACATTATAGAGAAAGCCCCAAAGATGCACTTTTTTCCTGGGTAATCCCATAAAAAATATTGCGTGAGCAGAGAGAACGGGATACAGTACTGCACAAAATCCTTGCCAGGTTTGGGTTGCGATGGAAATAGTTGGTATCAGACACAGACACAGCCTAAGGGGAAAGAAATGTGTGTTCATGGGGAATCTCATTGTGGGGGTTTGTTTGAAGTTGTCTGGCCTGTTATCTTTTTGGCAGGAAGTTGGTATGCCAGGCCTGGGGTAGGAATAGACATCATCCCAGCTGGGGTGGTGTAGCTCTTCTTCTTAGCCACTTGTCCTTCACAGTCTACATCTTGGCAAGAGATAATACTGCAGGTATCATCTGTTGAGGATTCATAGTCAACAGACACTTATTGGCTCTTTTTTAACATAAGCAGTACTTCATGCTTTGAGCATTCATAGTCAACAGACTCTTGTTGGGCTTTCCTTTCTTACCATAAGCAGTTCATCATGCAGCTCCCAGAACCTGAAGGGATGTTTGCTCTTAAGCAAGATGCCCTGCTTTAAAAGCCGCATTGTGAACTCAGGGCCCTTACACTAGTTACAGACTCAGTGTAGAGTTGAGCCTCCCAATCTAGAAAGAACTCCATAGGCTGGAAGGCATTCCACAGCCTCCAAGGGAGCTCGAGATTTGTTGGGACTTCCCCTAGATACCAGGGTTTACCAGGTCCTGCAGTGTTTAGAATGCACAGGCCTAGGGCAGCCCTTCTCTCACATTCAGTGCTGCTATCCTAGAGATAATGCAAAATGTGTGAAGAGCTCCAGGAGGAGGGCCCAGGCCCAGGTCTTCTGTGGAGCTGACAAAACCCAGCCTGAGCTGGCTCTGCCCTGTCACTCCACAAAACCTTAGTCCCAGGCACACTAATTTGACTGTCCTCCACCCTTCCAGAACCACTCCACTTTCATTATAGCCTGCCCCATCCTTTCAAACACAGGCACACATAGCCTCCTGATCTGGCAAAGTTCTACTTTTCCCAGGCACCTTTCAAAGTCACCTTTCTCAGGCCAAGTGAGCCAGCCTTCTTTGGGGCCCCCTGTCCCACCTCAGCTCTCAGCATAGTAGACTAAGATTATTTTAAGGCCTGTCTCCCCATAGATGATGGGTTCCTTAAGAACAGAGCCCAAACCTCGGTCCTCAGTTCCTGCCATGGACTGGGGGACAGGAAATGGTACTGAAATGGATGAGGGAGCCAGTGAGTGATGCAGGGGCTGAGGGAATGTTGAGCACCACCCACTGCAGAAGCCCAATTCAGTTTTCTCCAGGGCCACCATTCATTTGGCTCACTCATAGGTAGGAAGTCAGGAGTGAAATGAGACAAATTTGGCTTTTACTGTTGATTATAAAAGCAGCCTGAATGTGTGGAGACCCCCCTGGGGATGGATGACATCATGCTGGCCTGTGTAGAGTCTGCTGCTTTTCTTTTTTTTTTGGAGGGGGGGAGTCACATTGTTATCAGCTATTTTGACTATGCAGAGGGAAGGGTCCTTAGTGAAAGGCCAGCCTTTACCATCCCACCTGCCCGAGTCCCAGAAACTGCAGGCTCCACTGGCTAGGAGTCTGTCATACAACCTAGTCCTGAGGCCTCTGGGAGTGGTAGGGTGGCCTCTACTTCCTAGCAGCCATGCAATGGCCATCTTGGTACTGATGAGGCTCCCCATCTATCTATGCTCAGGGCAAAATAGAAGATGCTCTCTTTGGGGACCCTCTGAATAGCCTGGAGCTCACTACCCTCCCATAACACACCTCCTCGACATTCTGCACGCTGCTAGAAAGACAGGGCAATCTCAGAGAGCCTCACCAAATGCCAGCCCCAGATCCACTATAAAATCAAATAGTCACATGGTGGGGTCTCTGCTTTAAAATAAACTTGGCTGTGACAGGGAATGTGAGACTGCTCTATTTTCCTCCCTCACCAGAGGGCTTAAAAGGTATACCACTCTGCCACTTAAAGTAGATCTGGCCAAGTTGAACATATTTTCCCAGATAAATCAACCCCCAGCAGCCATCTCCCAACATGAAAGGGAAGCATCAGATTAAATAATCTCTGTGGGAAAGACAGGAAGAGAGCTTGCTGCCCTAGGGCTACCAGCAGCATGCACATACAGCGGGACCAGGAGTGAAGCCTTGGCCCCTAGTATGGCCAAGGAACAGCCCTGGTGCTGGATAACACTAACCCACCTTTCAGTGTGTCTGGCCTGCTCACCTCCTGCCTTTCTGAGTTGCCTTGTGTCACCAAGAATGAAGGGGCAGACAAGCTCCTGGAGAAAGCACGTGGGGCATGACTACTCTCTATTGGGAGCCTGTAACTACCTGAGGGGTAAAGTCACTTCATTTTTTAAGCCTCAGTTTTCTCATTTGTGAAACAGCAAAATAAAACTACAATCCTAAGGTCTGTAGTTTATTTCATATTATTGTACCAAGGTTACATCCCCAAACTCAGCCCCTGTGCTGACAGGCTGAGTGATCCAGGCAGCTATGCTGCCCTTTCTGACCTCTTCCCCACCCTGAAGTGGAGATGCAGTCCTTGGTCATACCCCTGCTGCCCAGGGCTCTCCTTGGTCCTCAGTGGTCAGTATTCTGGAAGGCAAACCTGGAAAGGCCCTCAGGGATTGGCTATTCCAATAGTCCCATTTCACAAAGAAGGAAGCTGAGACCCAGAGAAGAAAAGGATTGACCTAAGGTACCTCCAGCCAGGAAACACTTTCTTCTTCCTCTTTAAAAAAAAATTGTTTTTTTGTTTATTGAGAGAGAGAGAGAGAGAGAGAGAGAGAGAGAGAGAGAGAGAGAGAAAGAGAGAAGGGGGGAGAGAGAGAGAGGGAGAGAGAGAGAGAGATTGATTTGTTGTTCCACTTATTTGTGCATTCATTAGTTGATTCTTGTATGTGCCCTGACTGGGGACCAAACCTGCAACCTTGGCCCTTGGCATATTGGGATGATGCTCTAACCAACTGAGCTACCCAGCCAGGGCTCATCTCTCATTTTTAAATTAAGCTTTTTTATTTTGAGGTAATAGTAGATTCATGTGCAGTTGTAAGAAATAATACAGAGATGTCATATAACCTTCACCCCCAGTGAGACATATTTCATCCTGAAAATGAGTCTGAGATGGGGGTAGAGTATGTGCATGTGCTCACATAGGAAGAATGGAATGAGAAAAATAGAAAGTACTATTATTAAATCAAAGACAGGCCTGATATGCTTTATCCCAAGCTGAAACTACAAAAATAATCTTTTCTTTCTCTTTTTGCAGTATCCAAGACAATTGAGAAACTGAATTCTGAGTAGACCTCTTTGCCCATTTACCCATTTGGTTCTTCCCAGACCTTCTGCCACCTCCCATACCACCCTCTGCTCCTTCACTGACTGCCTTTCATTTGAAAAATGGAAGGCAACCATAAATTAAAGCTGCTGGACAGCTCAGAATCCACCCTACATCAAAGACCTGCCAGTTCCACTCATCAGGCAGCTGTTTGCCCCATGGGACCAGAGGGTTTTACCTGACTGAACCATGTGTGCTGTAAATCACCAGCTTTCTATGGAAACACCACTTCTTTTCTGTACCCCTCGGTCTCCCAAGTACCTACAGACACCAGCTCTCAACTGTCAGGCCTCAATGGTCATCTCATCTTTATTTCCTCTCAAATTCCTAAATACCTCTAAGTGATTTGAGTTCATCTTGACAGACAACAGCACTTAAATACATTTTTTTTGGCTTAAAAGTTGTGGTCCTCTTTTCCTTGGGATGGGCAGATAGAGTTCTTGAATAGTGATCATACTTAGATTTGGTTTTCAAAGTTGTGGGCAGTCCATACCTGGATATACTAAGGATAGTTTCTTTTGAACATAGAAGAGAAGGGTAGGCTGGAAAGTGAAGGGCAGTTTGGGCCTGGGCAGGACAGAGAGGAGAGGATGCCACTAGGGAGTCTTAAATAGGCCATGGGGAGTAGATTACATTATGAGAGGGGAGGCTGGGCACATTGACTCAACACAGATAACAGAGGGCTTCAGAAGTTGCATTTGGCTATGGACTACAGCCTCTACGGTGTGGGGGCCATAGAACGATTTAAGCAAGGGAGTTGCCCAAGTTGTGTTGGAACAATATGGACAGTGGAAAATCAGGAAGAGGTTTGCATGTCTCATTCTGTCAGGCTCCTGGGGAGAAGCCCTGGGAAATCATAGCCCTGCAACACTCCCAGGGAAGAGGAGCCAAGTGGAGCCTGTTTTTGTGGCTGTGTGCTCAGCCCAGGAGGATGCTGGCACAGCCGAGTGACCATTGGCAGAGAAGCGACACTAGTCAGTCTACCAGCTTCCTGCACCTCATGAGCACCGAAAAGAAGTGCCCTGAAACTCTAATTTCTGCAAGGTTCCTCTTTTGCAATTCAGGGCCTAGCAAAGTCTTTGCAAGCAATGCATACCAAAGGGAACCACAGGCATATGAGTTGCATTGAAGTTGAGATACTACCTGGAGATAAATTCAGTGCTCTCTGTAGCCCTATCTGCTGTAGTCCCATTCCTTGGGCCCTGGCACTGGAAAGAAACAGATGGAGTGGCACCAGGTTCCCAGTGTCAGGCAGTCAGGGAAGCAAGGAGCAAGTTCAAGAATTGGGTCCCAGGTCCAGACTCTGCATTCCTTCCTGACTTGTCTCCCATTGGAAGCTCTCTGCTAGTGCTTAGCACCAAAACCTCTGCCTACTGGGTTCTTACTTCCTGAGTGGCAGGCTGATGGTCTTATGACTGAGAGTCCCATCTGACAATATGCTAAGTCCTATGTGCCAAGTGACCTAGGAAGGTTGAAGAGTCTGGGCATGCAGCAGCCTGTAAATAGGGCTTAAAAGGCCTCAGCTTATGTGGCAGGAAGGGCAGGGGCCAGGGAACCTGGCAGTGCTTCAGGCTCTAGAAAATATTGAGAATAAATTCCAAAGGTCTTTCACCTCACTCTTTTCCCTAGAAAGGCCAACTTTTAAAGAAACAAGCACTCCTTCCAGCCACTCCCATCAGGCAGCTAAAGACAGACCCTTCTGGGGAATTATCTTTCCCTGCACACTCCTGCCTGGGTGGAGGGTTTTTGCAAGCCAGCGTTGGCTTCCTGAAGCAAGCCAGCAAGATCTGGTATCCTCAAGAGGTTTGGCATGAATTCCAAGATGGTACAAGCTCTTATTTTCTGGTAGCAACACAAGCTTATAGGCTGTGAGAGCCAAGAATTTTGATAGGTCACTGGGGAATGGGCCTTACACACATCTAGAACGTTCTGGCTGGCATCGAGCTATTTTGTAATTTTTGTCTCATGATCAAATTATGTAGCCAAAAATACAAACAGATGCCATCTTCTAACATGAGTATCACTTCACTCTGGTAACAAATATGATCATTTCAGAGTATGATAAATAACACATTTGTGTGTTTTTGTTGTTGTTGCATATTCCACAAGACAGACACAGACTGACAGTTTGTCAGGGGGTAAGAGGTTTAAGGGACCTTGATGCTGACCTCTACACTTTTGGGGTAGGGAAGCTGAGTCCCAGAATAAATGAAAATCCAGACAGCATCCTTTGAATTTGGATTGCATTTTATCATTTACAAAATGTCTTGCCATCTCAAACTTGCATTTGCACTGTGAGAGGCAGGATGTGCAGTGGTAAAGAGCAGGTAATCAGTAGCCAACCCTTGAATTAGAAACTTACTCATTGTGTGAGCTGGGGCAAGCCTCTTACTCTCTGAGCCTCAGTTTTTTCTTCTGCAAAATGAGGATGGTAATAGAATCCATCCCTTAGGGTTGTTGTGAGCTCAATTAAATAATCATATAACATGTTTAGAGCAGTGCTTGACACACATTATGGACTATAAAAGTATTGGATATTACTTTTTTATCTTATAAGTATCCACAAGAGCCTCTGGAAGTGGAAAGAGCAAGACCATTAGCCCATTTGACAGAATAGAAAATTGAGGTTTGGGTTTGGGGAGATACAATGATCTGCTTGGCTCTATATAGTTAGTCAGTAGTAGAAATGGGAATTAAACCCACATCCTTAGACTCGATGCTTAGAACGCTTTCCAAAAGACTGACCTCATCCTGTGAAGACCTCTGCAGCTTGCTTACCCACCTCACTTATAAATAAAGTTAAGAAACCACCTTTTCTATTTTATGCCCACGTTACAGTAAGAAAACCACCATTTTATATATGCCTCTTTAAAGATCTGAGGTGGCTTACAATGGAAACACATATTAAATAGGGTAGTGGAACTAAACATTTGAAAAATTCATAAATGTTCAAAGAAAGAGGAGAGATCATTTCACTGAGACCCAATAATGAGGTCACAGCGACCAAAATATACTTGGCTTTGAGCTTCTTGGTAGCCAGCCCACAGGAACAATGGGGCCAAATTTTGACCAGCATTGTCAATAGGAAAGTTTTTGGATCAAGAAGTGACCAGAGAGGGCAGGGGGTGGGAAGATAGTGCTGCATCATTGCTAAGCCTACCCCATGGCTGGGTTGCACAGACAGAGAAAAGGGAGGCCCATGCGTGCCCAAAGCTCTACCCTAGAGATGCCCCAGTCATATAGACCCATACCTGCCCTGGGGACACTTGAGCCAGATACCTCAGCAGCAACTGGGTCACACCAGCTGTCTTCAATGGGAACATTTTTTTGGGAAGGCGTGTAACAGACCAGGTCCAGCAGGGCTACAGAATTCAAGGAGCTGGAAAGTACTCCTTCAGGAGATGGCCAGGCCACAACAGCACAGCGGAGGGGAGAGAATATAGTTGCTCAGAGAGTCAGGAGTACTGTCTGGTCCAGGCAGGAAGATGTGCATGCTATGAGGCTTGACAGTTCTCTGGCCCTCCACATGCCTCTTCTCTCTCTTTTGAAAAATCTATATTTATTGATTTCAGAGAGGGAGAGAGAGATAGAAACATCAATGAGAGAGAATCATTGATTGGCTGCCTCCTACAGGTCCCCCACTGGGGATCAAACCCACAACCCAGGCATGTGCCCCAACTGGGAATTAAACCAGTGACCTCTTGGTTCATAGGTCAATGCTCAGCCACTGAGCCACACCAGCTGGGCCACTTGCCTCTTCTCTCAGCTACATGACTCCTGGTTGGATTCCAGGCTTTCCAGGGCTAGGGCACTGGGGATGAGATAACACTGAAGAGTTGAGGGAGTGAAGAGGCCCCAAAGGCATGGAAAGTGGGAACTTGGGTACACTTTAAAGACAGTGTTCACCAAAATACACATAATGCTTTGGGGCGAATTATATCTCACCCACACCCTTATGTTGAAGTCCTGATTCCCCCATACCTCAGAATGTGACTTTATTTGAAAATTGGGTCATCATGGATGGAATTTGATAAGTTAAGATGAGGTCATAGTGGAGTAGATGGGTCCCAAATCCAATATGACTGGTAACCTTATCAGAAGGGAAATTTTGGACACAAATTCAGGGAGAAGATGGCACTGTGAAGCTGAAGGCAGAGATTGGGGAGATGCCTGTATAAGCAGGAATGTCAAAGATTGCCCATAAAATACCAGAAGCTGGGGGAAAGGCATAGAACAAATTTTCCCTCGTGGACCTCAGAATGAGCCAATCATGCCAATACCTTGATCTTGAACTTCTAGCCTCCAGAAATGGGAGACAATACATTTCTGTTGTTTAAGCCACCAGCCTGTGGTACTTTGTTATGGCAGCCCTAGCAAATTTATACATCTGAGTGCATGCATGCACATCTCACACCATGCCTATAGTACAAATTCCCTTTTCCAGGTCTGCAAAAAAGAGAAGACATATTCCTGGAGAAGCAGGGCACAGCAGGATCTGTGTGAGAGGAAAACATTAGCTGGAAATTTAAATCAATTTTCCATTTATATTTTATGTTAATAGAGATGCATAATAGAAACAAACCCCTACCTTTTTATAAAATGCACTATGGACTCAAAGGCACTTTCACATTCATAATGTTGCTTAAGCCCCTAACAGCACAGAGTGGTGGGTGCTACTATCCTGAGTTTGCAGATGAATAAAAGGACAACCCTGAAAATTGGAACATAATGTGACCAGAAAACCAGGGGCAAAGAGCAGTCCCCTTTCTGCCAGCCGAGTATGTGAATGTTCTTAAGCCCTGGTGTGGATGGAGAGGTAATGGGCACTTGCTAAGAGATGGAAGGATTCATTGTTAAAGAAAAAACCCACTTGACTTCTTAGCATTTTTCCCTTAGTGTCCTCCATGCCAGCATGATGGCATTCTGTCTATTTCAGTTGTGATCATTTCTTGGCATCTTGGCTCATTATGCATCTTTTTTTCCACTGTGTCCAATTGTCTTCCTAACTTAATCCTGGGACAATCTTCTCTCCCACTGGGGCAACACTTGACAGGAATCAAAGTTTTTTCATGTTCTTTATTTCATTTTCAATTCATTGGGTTCAAAGGATGGAGGCAGGGTGTGTGCTATTTCTCCTTCCTATTGAACAACAACAACAACAACAACAACAACAACAAAAAAAAAAAAAGAGGGGAGTGCCCTAGCCAATTTGGCTCAGTGGATAGAGCATCGGTCTTTGGACCAAAGGGTCCAAAGTTCAGTTCTGGTCCTGTGTTCAATTTCAGTCAAGGGCATGTACCTCGGTTGCAGGCTCCTTCCCGGCATGGGGAGGCAACCAATTTATGTGTTTCTCTCCATAGATATTTCTCTTTGTCTTTCCCTCTCCCACTCTCTTTAAAAGATCCACGGAAAAATATCCTCAGGTGAGGGTTAACAACAACAAAAAAGAGGGGTGTGATTTGCTTATCATTACTGAGGTAGTTGGGGCTCCAAGTCCAGGGTTATTTTTACAACAATGAGTTTTGATTACTATGAGCAAAGCACTGTCCTAGGTGCTCTGTGGACAGTCTCATTTACTGTTTCCATTTCCCAGATGAAGAGATAGAGACTGAGAGAAGGTTGGCAACCTGCCCAAAGTCAGAAGGCAAGTAGGTAGTGAAGCCAGGATGCAACTGCAGATCTTATTGACTCTGTAGCCTGGCTTGACAATCATCCAATGCTATCCCCTCTGAATCACCTCCATTGATAAAGACTTGAACAAGCAGCCAGGCTGACAACTTGTTCCCAGTTCCCAGTAGATGCTCGTAAGGAATGGTCCCAAATGTCCATCACACAGCTGGTAGGCTAGTAGTCCATGCAGGAAGTCCCCTGGCTCAGGGCCCAGTTTCTGAGGGCTATTTAGAGAAAGTCTCATTCTCTCCTTGTAACTTTTGAAATCTGAGGGTCAGGCCTGGTGAACAACAACCACCCAGGAATGCTCCAGTGGTAACTTCCCTCCTGTCCAGAACTGACCTGGAGCCCAGCTGGCATAAACCATTACCCAATGCAGGTAACCATTACCCCTTGCAAATGAGTCATCCTTGGAACCATTCTGGGCTTGACATAAGAGGGTCCATGGAAGCAGCAGTCACTCTGGACTAGGACACCTCCCTCTGTTGAGGGGAGGGGGGCACTCAGTGGCCCCATCTGCTGGAGTTGGTAGCACAGCTCACCCACCTGTGGCACAAGAGTTTAGGCCTAAAGGATAGTTAAGGGAATAGAGGAAAAGCTTCCTAGAGATAAATCATTTCCTCTAAGAATTGTAAGCTCTAGAGATTTGCAAGGGAACAGCACGGATGCTAAACTAGCACACTGGGGAAGAAGGCAGGTGCCAGGCTAAATAAAGAAATATGAGTACATACACAGAGAACACGCTCCTCAGAGAAGCACACATGTATATTAATGAGGATGCTGAATGCCAAGAAATCAAATAACAACATAACCATCACATTAAACACCAAAGCCACAGAGTTGGCTGCAATAATTTACTATGGGAGGTGCAAAGGACTTTGACTGTCTGCCCTTCTGTGCAGCCCTTCAAAGCTTTACAAAAAACAATGACTCTGCCTATAGCACTAGGACTTGATGCTCTATAAATAAGAGAAACTCCTGGCTTCAGCCCTTGTTACTGGAGACAAGCCCTAGGAAAGCACTACATGTGCTAAAAAGATATGGGCAGGGATTCATGCTATAGGCAAGGAGCTCTGTATTAAGACTTGGGATAAGCTGACTTCCAAAACCCAAGAGGCACACATACCCTAAGATGTGGTAGAAAATGTGGTGGGAAGAGGGAATTTAAAGAGGACAGCCTTTTTGCATGATCCCCACACAAAAAGAGGAAAGAGTCTTAGTGCATGGAATGGGAAGGCATGGATATGAATGGCTGCTCCGAATGGCTGCTCCCATCTAGGCCTATGGCCACACAATCCTGACTTGGGCTTGTGGTGGATATTTCTTTTTGGTTGCCCATCTTAACACCCTTCCCAGGTTCAAAGAAGCTCAAAGCACCAGTTACTCACTCTCCTAGCTTCCCTTTGAATCTAGGGCACAGTATATGAAGCTTGCACCATTAAATTTTGGCTTGGTGCTAATGATGAAGAGAAACAGGGCCAATACAGCATCTGCCA
Source organism: Myotis nattereri (assembly GCF_964212035.1). NCBI lineage: Eukaryota > Metazoa > Chordata > Mammalia > Chiroptera > Vespertilionidae > Myotis > Myotis nattereri. The sequence goes on along the minus strand of NC_138078.1, from coordinate 137,834,873 downwards.
CAACATCCCATTTACTAGAGCAGTTGTACCAGTGGTGCCAGAGGCCATCAATGGTAATGTTAGTTGACAAACTATAAAGTTTACCTTTCAGTGGTACCAACAGAGGTTTCTCATCAGATGAATTCTCTACCATGATGGGGAAATCAGAGTTAAAAAGTTGGGACTTCCATTTTTGATCATGGAAGATTAGATATCGCATTACAGAGAAATCAAACTTTTAGTTAAAACATTAAAAATAGTCTCTCTAAAATATTAAAAATCTACTAAGATAATAAGGAATATGGCGATAAGATATGTAGGAACACAGATTCAGAAAGATGACTACAACATTTGGGGCCTTTAGATAAAGAAATTTATAGGAAAGATATTGGGTAGCTCACTGGCTGGGAAAATTAGAGAATCAGGCTTATTGGCCATATGACCAAATCCACAGACAAAATCATGGTATAGAATTAGTCTTATGTACTGGTGGATAGAACTTCAACATATGAGTTGGGAGGAACACCATTCAACATAAGAATCAAGGTGGAGTCCCTGAAAGCTTTTGGATGAGTTTGGGTTATAAGTAGGCAGGGAAAGATATCATCTGTGAGGTCAAGTATACAAGAAAAAATATTACTACACATACAAGAAACCTGAAATTGTAAAATACTGGTAAGCAGTTAACTGAAACCAAATCTTAGATGGTCCAGATGTTGGATTTAGGAAAGGCTTTAAAACAACCATGAAAAATATAAAAATAAAAGGAAAATATGACAGTGATGAGTGAACAGATAGGGAATCTAAGCATAGAAGTGGAAACTATCCAAAAGAAAAAAATGAAACTCTAAAAATGAAAAGAACAATAATTGAAATGAATAATTCACTGAATGGGCTTAATACTATTTTTGAAAAAGGCAGACGACAGACTCAATAACGTTAAAGAGAAATTAACAGAATTTATCCAATGTGAAGAACAGAGATAGGGAAAATTTGGAAAAAAATAACAGAAATTCAGGGACCTATAATAGTACAATATGAATCAAATAGCACAATATGAATGCAACTGTAGTCTCAGAAAAAGAAGCGAGTGAGAATGAAGCAGGAAAATATATTAAGAAATAAAGGACAAAATTTTCCCAAACTTTGATGAAAGTTAGGACTTATAGAACAAAGGAGCTCAGTGAATCTCAAACAGAATAGATACCAAAAAACTATGCCTAGCCACATCATAGTCAAACCATTGAAACCCAAAGATAGGAGAAAAATCTCAAAAAAAAAATAAAAACAAAGAATACATTACATACCAAGGAAAAAGAATACAAACAGTGCTGGAGTAATTGAATATCCATAGAACCCCCCCACCCCAAAATCACCATACATATCCCTCATGTTTTGCTTTTATAGCCACATCCACTTCCCTCTTTCCCCACCCCTCCTTAACCATGAAAACAACCAATTTATTCTCCATTTCTAGAATTTTGTCATTTTAAGAATGTCATATAAATGAAATGATACATTAAAAAATCATAAATGGGAATGACAGTTTTCACTTAGCATAATTCTCTGGAGATTAATTCAGGTTTATTGTGTGCCTTGAATAGCTTCTTCATTTTATTGCTGAATAATATTTCAGGGTATGGATCTTTCAGTTTGTATAATGATTCACTTGTTGAAGGATAGCTGGATCATTTCCAGTTTTAGGCTATTATGAATAAACTGCTATAACATTTGTGTATAGGTTTTGTATGGATATAAGTTTTTATTTCTCTGGGATAAATGCCAAGAGTGCAATTGTTAGGTTGTATGGTACTTGAATGTTAGGTTGTTTTTTTTTTTAAACTGACAAATCATTTTCCAGAATGTCTGTACCATTTTATGTTTCCACCAACGTGTATGAGTGATCCAGTATCTCTGTATCCTCCCCAGCACTGGTGTTGTCACCATTTTTTATTTTAGCTATTATGACAAGTTTGTAACAATATCTCACTAGGGTTTTAATTTTGTATTTCCCTGATGGCTAATAATGCTGAACACCCATTTTGATTCACTGGTAGTGTCTTATGTATCTTTCTGTATAGATTTTTACGTAGTTGCTCTAGGTATTACATTGCACATATAGTAATATAATGGCATTATATAGTCATACAAATATGCAAAAATATATGCACATATATATTATATTAAAATATAATATACTAGAGGCCCGGTGCACAAAAATTTGTGCACTCAGGGGGGAAGGGGGGTCCCTCAGCCTGGCCTGTGCCCTCTTGCAGTCTGGGACCCCTCAGGGGATGACGTGCTGGCTTAGGCTTGCTCCCCGGGGGATTGGGCCTAAGATGGCAATCAGACATCCCTCTGGCAGCCCAGCAGCTCTCGGGGGATGTCCACTTGCCAGCAGGGAGCAGGCTTAAACTGCAGTCGGACATCCTTAGCACTGCTGAGGAGGCAGGAGAGGCTCCCACCACCACCACTGTACTGGCAGCCATCAGCCTGGCTTGTGGCTGAGCAGAGCTCCTCCCATGTGAGAGCGTCCTGACCACCAGGGGGCAGCTCCTGCATTGAGCATCTGCCCCCTGGTGGTCAGTGTGTGTCATAGTGACCAGTCATTCCCAGTCTTTCTGCTGTTAAGGTCAGTTTGCATATTACCCTTTTACTACATAAGATAGAGGCCTGGTGCACGGGTGGGGGCCGGCTGGTTTGCCCTGAAGGGTGTCCCTGATCAGAGTGGGGGTCCCGCTTGGGTGCCTGGCCAGCCTGGATGAGGAGATGATGGCTGTTTGCAGCTGGTCACACCCCCTTTAGGGTGAGGGTCTTCACTGGGGTGCCTGGCCAGTCTGGGAGAGGGGCTGAGGGCCGTTTTCAGGCTGGCAGGTGACTGAAGCTCCCAACCTCTCCTTTTTTTCTTTTTTTTTAAATTCTTGGATTTATTTACCTTCGATGGCTGTCACTGGAGCTGAGAACCGGCTTTAGCTCTGAGGCTCGGCTCTAGCTCTGAGACCTTGGCTGCTGAAAGCAGGTACCTGGGTTTGTTTGGCTTCTATAATTGAAACACTGTTGCAGCTCCAGCTCTGATGGCTGAAAGCAGGTTTCTGGAGTTTGTTTAGCTTCTATAATTGCAACATTGTTTCTTAGAGTGCAAGCTCAGAGCACAGCTGCAGCAGGTGGGGAACCTTGGCTTCCTCCTTCACTGGAGCAAGCAAGCCTCCTGTTCGCTTCAGCTGCCTGGCTGCTGGCCGCCATCTTGGTTGGCAGTTAATTTGCATATCTCACTGATTAGCCAATGGGAAGCATGTTGGAGGTACGGCTAATTACCATGTTTCTCCATTATTAGATAGGATTATATACATTAATATAATATTTATATAAAAATATAATATAAACATACAAAAATACATAAATTATATATCTGTGTACATATATATAAATTATGTACATAACTAGTAACAGTACATAACACTGCAGGTGTCAGTATTTATCAGTTTCAGTGAAGTATAAAAACTTTACTTCCCTTTACACTCCTTTATCGTTTCCCATTCATAACATCAAATATTTCCACCACATGCATTTAGCACCACATCAGACCATTATAATGGTTGCTTTAACTCTTTTCTATTGTGCTTTATTCCTCATTGATGTCCAAGATTCCTTCTTTTATCATTTTCTTTCTGTCTAGAAAACTTTCCTTTAGTCACTCTTTTAGAATAGACCTACTGGTGACAAAATCTACAGTTTTTCTTTTTCTGAGAATGTCTTTATTTCTCACTTCATTTGCTGGACATAGAATTTTGGGTTGGCAGTTTTTTCCTCCCCACCCATTAAAAAAATGTTGTGTAACTTACTTTTGGCCTCCATGGCTTCTTTTTTTTAAAATTTCTTTATTGATGAAGTTATTACATATGTGCCTTATCCCCACATTACCCTCACACCCTTGTTGTCTGTGTCCATTGGTTAGGGTTATATGCTTCCATATAAGTCCTTTGGTTGAGCTCTCCCCCTTACTCCCACTCTCCCTCTGAGGTTTGATGGTCTGATCAATGTTTCTCTGTCTCTATACCTGTTTTGTTCATCAGATTATGTTGTTCATTATATTCCATAAATGAGTGAGATCATGTGATATTTATCTTTCTCTGACTGGCTTATTTCACTTAGGATAATGCTCTCCAGTTCCATTTGCTGCTGCAAATGGTAAGTACTCCCTCTTTTTACCGCAGCATAGTATGCCATTGTGTAGATGTACCACAGTTTTTAATCCACTCACCTACAGATGGGCACTTAGGTTGTTTCCAAATCTTAGCTATGATAAATTGTGCTGCTATGAACATAGGGATGCATATATCCTTTCTAATTGGTGTTTCTATTTTCTTGGGATATATTCCCAGAAGTGGGATCACTGGGTCAAATGGGAGTTCCATTTTTAGATTTTTGAGGAAACTCCATACTGTTCTTCACAGTGGTTGCACCAGTCTGCATTCCCACCAGCAGTGCACGAGGGTGGTTTCTTTTTCTCCACATCCTCACCAGCACTTGTCATTTGTTGATTTGTTGATGATAGTCATTCTGACAGGTGTGAGATGGTACTTCATTGTCGTTTTGATTTGCATCTCTCAGATGATTAGTGACTTTGAGCATGTTTTCATATGTCTCTTGGCCTTTCTTCTGTCTTCTTTTGAAAAGTATCTATTTAGTTCTGTTGCCCATTTTTTGATTGGGTTGTTTATATTCCTTTTGTTAAGTTGTATGAGTTCCCTGTGAATGTTGGACATTAAACCCTTATCGGTGATAACATTGGCAAATATGTTCTCCCATGCAGTGGGCTTTCTTGTTGTTTTTTTGCTGGTTTCCTTGCTGTGCAGAAGCTTTTTATTTTGATGTAGTCCCCTTTGTTTATTTTCTCTTTAGTTTCCATTGCCAGAGGAGCAATATCAGTGAAGAAATTGCTTCGGCATATCTCTGAGATTTTGCTGCCTGTGGATTCCTCTAATATTTTTATGGTTTCCCATCTTATGTTTATGTCCTTTATCCATTCTGAGTTTATCTTTGTGTATGGTGTAAGTTGGTGGTCTAGTTTCATTTATTTTTGCATGTATCTGTCCAATTTCCCCAACACTATTTATTGAAGAGGCTGTCTTGACTCCATTGTATGTTCATGCCTCCTTTGTCAAATATTAATTGAGCATAGTGGTTTAGGTTAATTTCTGGATTCTCTATTCTATTCCATTGATCTATATGTCCGTTCTTGTGCCAGTACCAGGCTGTTTTGAGAATAGTGGTGTTGAAATACAGCTTGATATCTGGTATTGAGATACCACCTACTTTGTTCTTTCTCAGGATTGCTGCAGCTATTCAGAGTCTTTTTTTAATTCCAGATGAATTTTGGAAAGTTTGTTCTAGGTCTGTGAAATATGCCATTGGTATTTTAATGGGGATTGCATTGAATGTATAGATTGCTTTGGGTAGTATGAACATTTTAATGATGTTGATTCTACCAATCCATGAACATGGTATGTTCTTCCATCTGTTTATGTCTTCCTCTATCTCTTTTTTCAGTGTCTTATAGTTTTCCGCATACAGTTCTTTTACCTCCTTAGTCAAGTTTATTCCTAGGTATCTTAATTTTTTTGGTGCAATGGTAAATGGGATTGCTTTTTTAGTCTCTCTTTCTGTAAGTTCATTATTGGTATATAGAAATGCCATAGATTTCTTGGCATTAATTTTGTATACTGCTACATTGCCAAATTCATTTATTAAGGCTAATAATTTTTTGATGGAGTCTTTAGGGTTTTATATGTACAGTATCATGTCATCTGTGAATAAGGACAGTTTTACTTCTTTTCCAATTTGGATGCCTTTTATTCCTTCTTCTTGTCTGATCACTATGGCTAGTATGTCCAGTACTATGTAGAACAGGAGTGGTGAGAGTGGGCATCCCTGTCTTGTTCCTGTTCTTAGGGGAAATGGTTTTAGTTTTTGCCCATTGAGTATGATGTTGGCTGTGGGTTTGTCATATATGGCTTTTATTATGTTGATGTATGATCCTTCTATTCCCACCTTGCTGAGAGTCTTTATCAAGAAAGGGTGTTGGATTTTGTCAAATGTTTTTTTCTGCGTCAATTGATATGACTATGTGATTTTTATCTCTCAATTTGTTAATGTGATGTATTACGTTTATTGATTTGTGGATATTGTACCATCTTTGCATCCCCGGGAATAAATCCTACTTGGTCATGGTGTATGATCTTTCTGATGTACTGCTGGATCCAATTTGCTAGAATTTTGTTGAGTATTTTGGCATCTATGCTCATGAGGGATATTCCCTATAATTCTCTTTCATTGTGTTGTCTTTATCTGGTTTTCTTATTAGGGTGATGCTGGCTTCATAGAATGAGCTTGGAAGTGTTCGTTCCTCTTGAAGTTTTTGAAATAATCTGAGGAGGGTAGGTTTTAGTTCTTCCTTGAATGTTTGGTAAAACTCCCCTCTGAAACTGTCTGACCCTGGGATTTGTTTTCTGGAAGCTTTTTGATGACTGCTTCAATTTCTTCCATAGTTATCGGCCTATTGAGATTTTTAGAATCTTCCCAATTGAGTTTTGGAAGGTTATATTTTTCTAGGAATATATCCATTTCCTCCAGGTTGTATAGTTTGTTAGTATAGTGTTGTCCATAGTATTTTTTCACTATAAGTGATCACCTGAAAATTGAGAATTAGGGTAGATAAAAGAGAGCATAAATGATATCAAAGAGAGAAAAAGGAAGAAAAAGGAGAATATATATATATATATATATATATATATATATATATATATATATATATATATATATAGCTGAACCAATAGATAAACAAAAAAATATATATAAACACCAACCCCCCAGGAAAGAGGGTAGGGGCAGAATCTGTAGAGGCTGAGCTTTCATACAGAAAATAAGGTTAAGAATTGGATGAATATGGGGAGGACCTCAGTTCAGTATAGAGGAAGTAGAGAGGGGATGGGTGGATAAGAAGAAAGAGAAAGAGAAGAAAATAATAATTATAATGATAAATTTAGAAAAAAATTGATTTCAAAAATCGTATAAGAATAAAATAAAATAGTGTGATGGAAAAATAATGAAAAAAGAAATATAAAATAAAGCAACAAACAAAAACAGGAAAACAAAGAAAAAAGAAGAAAAAAGATAACAAAATAATAATAAAAATAATAAAAATAAAAATGAAAAAGTGAAGTGTTATTCCTTTGGGTGGTTTAAGATCCCAGTCTACTGTACTGTACTGTACTGTTTCTCAGGTTCCTGTTGCTGGGACTGAAGGTCTCTCTTTAGGCCAGTCCCTGTGGACTTTCAGGGACTATTTAGATTTTTTTTTTAATCCTTTGTACCATTCAGGGTGGAATCTGGGTGTGGCTGTATTGGTTGCCTGGATACTGGAAGGAGGGCCTATCTATCTCTTCAGGACAAAGTGGCTTCCCAGCTCCAGGGCTCAGGTATGACTCAGCACCAGACACATTGCCACTTCTCCTGGACCCCCTCCTCTCCCCAGCCTCTCCCCAGATTCCAAATATCCGCACCTTCTCCCGTTCTTCAGCCACAGGTAAGTGTCTGTATCCAAGAGGTCCTATGAACTAGGTTCAGTGAAGAAAGGCACAGGCCACAGAGAGGGGAAAGGCTGTGCCTCTGCGCACTCCTCTCCTGCCGGCACTGTGTGGTCTGGTCAGCCCTTCAGCTGCCCTCTCTGGGTTCAACCTCTTCTGACTGTGGACCCCGATCTAGAATCCCCTGCTGTCCAGCAGTTCTGTGGACCTTCTTCCCAGAGTCAGATTGCTGCGCCTGTCCCAAGGGACGCGGCTTGGTACTGTGCAGTGCAGTGCGGATTCCCTCTGACACTCTGGGCTCAGAGACCTCTGGCAGACTCTCCTGCCCAGATCCTTAACTTTACCTTTCTCCAGGGATCCTCTGCCCTTACCAGCTGCAAACTGTCTCCCAGCTGAGTCTCCTTCACCAATTCAGGTTGGATGTTATTTGTTTCATCTGCTCATTCTATTTGCTCCAGGACAAGGCTCAGGTGTCTGTCTATTCTGATGCCATTTTGTCTCCCCTCCATGGCTTCTTATGAGAAATACACTGTCATGCAAATTGCCCCCTTACAGTCCCCATAATTAAAGTGTTACTGCTTTCTTGCTTCTTTAAAAATGTTTTCTTTGTATATAGTTTTAAGAAGTTTAATTATGCTACATCTTGGCATAGATTTCTTTGGGTCTATACTCTATGGGTTTTGTGTAGCTTCTTGTGTAGCTTATAGGTTTCTATTTGTTTGATTGTTTTCTTTTTTTTCTGCCAGATTTAGGAAGTTTTCAGCTTTTATTTCCTTAAATACTGTTTCACCCCAGGCCCTCTTGCTCTCTTTCCAGCACTCCTATGATACAAATGTTATATCTTCTGTTAAAGTCCCACAGGTCTCTAAGACTCTACTAATTTTTTTCAGTCTATTTTTTCTTTGTTGTTCAGATTGGGTAATATATATTGCATCTTCAAGTTCACTGATTCTTTCCTCTGTCTCCTCTACTCTCCTATTAGACCCATTCCTTTTTGGGTTATTGTATTTTTCAGTTCTAAGGTATTACATTTGGTTCTTATTGATATCTTATAGTGTTGGCATCAATGGATTGTTTTTTCATTCAGTTTGAGATCATTGTGGTTCTTGGTATTATGAGTGATTATATTTTCCAATGATACATCCAATAAGGGGTTGATTTCCAAAATATATAAGGAACTCATACAACTTAACAAAAGGAAAATAGCCGAGGCCGGTTTGGCTCAGTGGATAGAGCGTCGGCCTGCGGACTGAAGGGTCCCGGGTTCGATTCCGGTCAAGGGCATGTACCTGTGTTGCAGGCATATCCCCAGTGGGGGATGTGCAGGAGGCAGCTGATCGATGTTTCTCTCTCATCGATGTTTCTGGCTCTCTATCTCTCTCCCTTCCTCTCTGTAAAAAATCAATAAAATACATTTAAAAAAAAAACAAAAACAAAAACAAAAAAAAACAAAAGGAAAATAAACAATCCAATTAAATATTGGCAAAGGACCTAAATAGTCACTTCTCCAAAGTGGACATACAGAAGGCCAAGAGACATGAAAAAATAATGCTCGCCGAGACCGGTTTGGCTCAGTGGATAGAGCGTCGGCCTGCGGACTGAGGGGTCCCGGGTTCGATTCCGGTCAAGGGCATGTACCTGGGTTGCGGGCATATCCCCAGTGGGGGATGTGCAGGAGGCAGCTGGTCGATGTTTCTCTCTCATCGATGTTTCTAACTCTCTATCTCTCTCCCTTCCTCTCTGTAAAAAACCAATAAAATATATTTTTAAAAAAAATTATAAAAAAAAAATAAATAAATAATGCTCAAAATCACTAATCATCCAATAGATGCAAACTAAAATGACAATGAAGTATCACCTCACAGCTGTCAGAATGGCTATCATGAACAAATGACAAGTGTTGGCGAGGATGTGGAGAAAGGGGAACCCTTTCTGGTGGGAATGCAGACTGGTGCAGTCACTATGGAAAACAGTATGGAATTTTCTCAAAAAATTAAAAATGTATCTCCCATTTGACCCAGTAATCTCACTTCTAGGAATATATCCCAAGAAATCAGAAACACCAATCACAAAGGACATATGTACCCCTATGCTCATAGCAGCACAGTTTACAATAGCTAAGTGCTCAAGTGCTCATCAAGAGATGAGTGGATAAAAAAGCTGTGATACATTTACACAATGGGATAGTATGCAGCAGTAAAAAAGAATGAACTCTTACCATTTGCAACAACATGGATGGACCTGGAGAATATTATGCTAAGTGAAATAAGTCAGTCAGAGAAAGATACATATCACAAGATTTCACCCATATGTGTAATCTAGTGAACAAAACAAACTGATGAATAAAATAGATGCAGAGATATAGAGCCAAGCAACAGACTGATGAATTTCAGAGGGAATGTGAGGATAGGGGTGGGGGAGATAGATTAACCAGAGATCTTATATGCATACATGCATAACCCTTGGACATAGACAGTAATGTGGTGAAGGCTTGGGAGGGATGGGTACAGGGAGGGGTTGGTCAAATGGGAAAAACCACCACCACCACCACCAACAACAGCAAAACAAAGGGGACATCTGTAATACTTTCAACAATAAAGATACTTTTAAAAAAGAATAAATATATCAATATATTTATACCCGTCTGCATCAAAATTCAGCCTTTAAGAAGGGCCAGTGCAGTTAAGTCTTGAAATGGAAACACCAAAGGGCTCAACTTAAGGCAACCAATTGTTCCCCCCCAGTCTGTGTGTCCCTGGGTGTACTTGCTTCTGAGTGTGAATTAACATGATGATGTGAGGGATTGCATGCTAGCTAGTACAAGCTGAATATCTGAAAAAGTGCCAATTATGAAGAAAGTATCAGAAATAAGGAAGTGGGGAAATATGAAAGCCAAATGCTTTGAATATTTGCTAACTTCATTGCACACAGTCTCAAGATATAATTACCTATGTGTCAAGGTTGGAGGTGGAGGGCAGTGGCATAAGGCTGATATCTGTTAGGCCAAGCAGAGCATAGCACCAAAGGTGTGTGCATAAGATGGAGATCACGTCTGCTGCCTCTAAAACAGCTCTGTCACATACTCTGCTACCTCTGAGCTAAAAAGGGCCCTGTTTTGTAACAGTGTTCGGAGAGCTCTCTCATCAGATAACATGACAAAACCAATGGACATTCAAACTTGGAACTTGGGACAAGCTCCTTTCTCCTGTTTGGGGAAGAGTGACCACATCGTTTTGTTCATCTGAGAGAAAGGTTCTGGATTTACCCCCATTTACTGATAGGCAGGAACTATTTGCTAATTAAAGACTTAAGATGAGGGCTGACTGGCAATATAGGAATGGCAACAATGGAGCAGATGCTATAGCCTTATCCATTTCAAAGGTTCATGAATAGCCAGCTGTGCCACGGAAGGCTTCTCTTTAATAATATGCCATGGTCCTGATCATGCATCAAATGATGCCAGCACCTGTTTTTTTCTTGTCCCTGACCCTGTTATATATATATAAAATATTTATATTCTCAAGTAGGTGTAGGAATCACTGCAAGTAGAATGATCTTTGGGGAGAAATTATGTGCTGATTCCCCCAAAACACACACACACACACACACACACACACACACACACACACACACACACACTTCCATTAGGATGTGTGGAAACAATATAACTATGATCAAAACATTTTAAAAAAAGAAATCACCCAAATCCCATCACCCTAACAGGACTCTTTATATGTGGGTATTTACTGTGCACAAAGTGTTTGCAAGTTGCAAGATCACAATGTAAATACAATGGCACCTTTCCCTTTACAAAACCTTCTTTTTCTTGTATTTATTCCTTAGGCTGCTGCAGATTTCAAAATGAGCATATTAAATGGCTTCATAATATGCAATGGAATGGATAAGGCATAATTTAATTAACCATTCCTTATTGTTGGGCCATTCATCTGTTCCAGTGTTATCTTACTAGAGTCAATCTCATCATGAACATCTTCATGCATGCATCTTCTCAATTCTGTTGAAATGCTTCCTAAGGAATAAAATGTCAGGAGGTAGAATTATTGAATTAAAGGGTAGGAATAACCCCAGGGCTCCTGCTTCATTCAAATGGGCTGCCTTCCACAGGGTGGAACGCTTTTTGAAATGTGCACACCCTCAACACTAGCCAGCCTTCCCCTTTGGCCCCCCAAAGCTGTCCCATGCACCCTTGGTGCCTTAGTTACTGCCTGTTGTGTGGGGATCAACTTCTATTTGCTCTCTGAGTGCCCTGCACCATGGTTTCAAAACAATGGAGACTTGTTTTGGGAAACAGACTGAGCCGGTGTGGAATAGGCTCTGAGCTCCAACAGCTGGGAGTCCACAGTAATTATCTTTGGGGGGTGCCAGGCTTGGGAACTAAGGAGCAGATGCACTTGTTTCTCCCAGTCTACATGGCAGAGAACCCTCCCCACAGCCTTGACAAGGGAACAACAATGCGCTGACTCATATAGCCCTGCACTGCCTACCAGGCTCCCCTCAGCACCATGCAACAGATCCTGCCACTAAACAAACATAGCCCTTGCCCTAAAAGAGCCCACCACATCTGGTAGAGCCAAACAAATAAACAACTAAGAGGGATGCAATGTGATATCATTGTCAAGAGTAGGTGCATTGCAAATCAGACTGACTTGGGTTGAATTCCAAGCTTTGCCATCTTCTTGCTGTGTGGCCATGAACAAGTTAATATCTTTTTTTTTTTTGCCTTCGTTTTACCATCTACGAAATAGGGATAATATTAATGCTTACTCCTGTTGGGTTATTATGAGGAGCTAATGAGCCAGTGCATGGAAAGCATGCAACATAGTGTCTTACATGCAGTAAAGTAAGTGTTCAATAAATTTTAGCTACTAGTAGTGACATTGTATTACTAAAACAGGGTAGAAAGTGAAATACTTCCTAAGAGAAACTCCAATAAACAAAGCCGCAGTCTTCCTGATTGGAGGATCAGGAAATGCTTTGTGCCTCCCTCTCTCCAAAGCAGTGAGAGGTGCTAGGAGACAGCTGCAGGCAAGAGGATCCAGTCTCTCCTACCAGCCCCAGGACAGAAAGGTCTATGGGTGAACCTCAGTGAGAAGCCTTGAAGTAGCTGGAAAGGAGAGGGCCTCAGTAATGTGAGGCTGCCTGCCGGGGTCCAACCCCAGCGGGTCCAGGGGTCCCCAAAGGTGTGGACGGAGTCGGCGAAGAAGGAAGGACACGGAGACAGCGTTCAGTTGATCAGCAGCCTAGCCAGGATCTCCAGCAAAGTTCTGGTCTGGATCTCCAGAGAGGTTCTGCTTAGGATCTCCAGCCAGGTTCTGTGTCCATGTTCTCTTGCTAGGTTCTCCAGCCAGGTTCTCCAGGTTCTCCAGCCAGGTTCTGTAGCCATGTTCCCTTGCTAGGTTCTCCAGCCAGGTTCTGTCCAGGTTCTCCAGCCAGGTTCAGTCACCAGGTTCTAGTCAGGTTCTCTTGCCAATTTCTGTAGTCAGGTTCAGTCCAGGATCTTTTGCCATGTTCTTTCCAGCGAAGTTCTTCTGTCTGTAGGTTCCGTGTAGGTTCTGTCTTCTTTCTGTCTCCTAAGTTCTGTGTCTTGTTGTCTTGTTACAACTGTATTTATACCAGTTGATTCAATCCTATCAATCTCTATTACAAAGGTTAGGGCGTTTCTTATCTCCATTCCAGGGAGTAAAGATTATGTAGCTTAAGCATGATTGTTCGTAGTTAAAGTGATTAATTACCCGCCTGGCACTTAGTTAAGAGGTTTTATTCCCTCCCTAACTTCAGGGGAAAATCCCTACCTGGGGAAACAACCTTTCTCAGAGACCTTGGTTGAAACACATAGTGCCAAGAAGGTGAGCAAACATTTTAAGAACAGTATGCCATATATTCCAGGTCCTTTGAAACAGCAAGGATGGACCGGCTCCCGGCAGCTGCCTATTAAAACATTTGCAGAAGCTTTCACCATCTCTGCCTACCTTATTTCTACCAGGAAGAGAAATTAACATGGTCCAGCTGACCAGTCTTTCTCAAGTGTTAGACTGGACTCCTTGATTAGAAAAACACAGCCTTGGACCAACAGTCTTGCCAACAATCAGTGCTAATGAAAGGCCCAGCTGAGGAATACAGCAGGTCAGGCCCCATGCCCAGTGCCACGAAGCCTAGTGCCTTGTCCAAGACATGGTTCAGAGGCATAAAAGAGCTTATTTAATAGTAGAGTTACTTAGAGTCAATATTTACAAGTGCCAGCAATGCCTTATATGCAATGAAAGAAACATGAGCGGGATAGCTTCTCTTCCTGTCATCTCAGAGTCCCTGGGTAAACTTTCCCAGAGGAACTGTCAATTGAGAATGGTCTTGAACTGACAAGGCCAGCAGCACAGCAGATAGGCCACAGAAGTGTCCATCATTACTACAGTTAACATGCTTTCCCCATCAAGCCTGGTACTCATTTTTTTTTTTTTTTCTGGAGAGAACAATCTGCTCTCTTCTCATAGCTGAGAATCTATTGTCTGCATCCAAAACTAGCTCTTCGTCCTTTTTGTTTTGTTTTGTTTTGTTAATCCTCACCCGACGATATTTTTCTATTGATATTTTAGAAAGAGTGGAGGAGAGAGGGAAAGACAGAGAGAAACGTCAATGTGAGAGAAACACACCTCTTGCAGGCACCCTGAGCAGGGCCTGGGCTGGGAGGAGCCTGCAACCAAGGTACATCCCCTTGAACAGAATCAAATCCAGGACTTTTTGGTCAGCAGTCCAACACTCTATCCACTGAGCCAAACCAGCTAAGGCTAAATTAGCCACTCTTTCAATCCAATTTACCATTTCTTATTACACCCCCATTTTAATATCCATTGTCAGAGCACAAACTGTGGCATAGGTAGACCTGAGGCAGATATCAGTGATCATTTCCCTCAAAAAGTCACTTCAGTGGAATCACCACCTATCAGAGCAAGGTGAATGCTGGGTAATCATCCACTCCAGCATTTCACAAAGCATGTTCCACAGATGGTGGTTCCAAAGAATCTAGTAGATTCTTAGCTCCAAAAGGGATATGTGGTGACAAAAGTTACAGTAAAGCTGAGTAGAGGAAAGTTAGTGAGCCTTTTTTGATTGTCAGACTTCCTAGAGCCTGTGACACACCAAGGTACATTGTGACTCTCTGGTGGGGCTTGAGAACACAGCATGCCTCAAACATAATAGTCTCCAGACTCATATGGAAAAAGCATTTCATGAGACTATCAGTCCAAACAATACCTGTTGGAAAACGCAGAACTATTCCAACTTGTGTTTTAGATGAAAAGACTGAGGCCTTGTAAAGGAAAGAAACTTGCCTAAGCTCACCCAGGGAGTCTGGCAGGGTCATACTAATTCAGTTTGTAGCACCTTCAAAGGGCTGTCTCGAAAAACTCCAGTTTTTCAGATTGGGAAGCCATTAGAGGGCTTTAAGCATGGGGGTGATGTGGTTGAATTAGCGTTTTAGGTAAACCACTGGCTGATGCATAGAGAAGGAATTAGACAGAGTCAGTAAGGGGACAATTAAAGAAATATAGGCGAGAGATGATAAAGCCCTGAATTAGAGCAGTGGTGGGAGTGCTTTCGAAGAGGATAAAAGTAATTAGGAGAAAAATTGACAGAATTTATTGGATGATTAGGTGGATGAGAGGGGAAAGTTAAAGGCGATGCTGAGAAATCTGGTCTGGAAACTAGGTAGGTGCCATGTGCTCAAGAAAGAGCTAGTCAGAGTTAGAAGGTGTTGGAGACTTCTATTCTGGTGGCTGTGGAATGTTTACTGTAGCTATCCAACAAGCATTTGACTTTAGGGGAAAAGGTTCAGGCCAGAGACAATGATAAGGGAGATAAGTGTATATAGATAGAAGTTAAAGCAGAAGAATGGAATAAATGGCCCAGGGAGGACCTGTAGAGGGAGTAAAAACAAAGGGTTGGGAAACTCAATCTGGCCTCCAAAGAGCTCACCATCTGAACTTTAACCATTTTTGAGGTTCCCCTCAAGTTGCACTTCCTCCAGGCAAGAAATGCTGCCAGAAGATAAATACAAGGTGCTAAGTAGATTTATGGACAGACAATTTATATTTTGCCGGGAGCCGGTCCATCCTTGCTGTCTCAAAGGACCTGGCATATATGGCATACTGTTCTTAAAATGTTTGCTCACCTTCTTGTCACTATGTGTTTTAACCAAGGTCTCTCTGAGAAAGGTTGTTTCCCCAGGTAGGGATTTTCCCCTGAAGTTAGGGAGGGAATAAAACCCCTCAACTAAGTACCAGGCGGGTAATTAATCACTTTAACTACGAACAATCATACTTAAGCTACATAATCTTTACTCCCTAGAATGGAGATAAGAAACACCCTAACCTTTGTAATAGAGATTGATAGGATTGAATCAACTGGTATAAATACAGATGTAATAAGACAGCAAGACACAGAACTGAGGAGAGAGAGAGACAGACAGAACCTAGGCACAGAACCTACACAGAACGTTCTCTAGAGACAGAAGAACTTCGCTGGAGAGAACATGGCAAAAGATCCTGGACTGAACCTGACTACAGAAATTGGCAAGAGAACCTGACTAGAACCTGGTGACTGAACCTGGCTGGAGAACCTGGACAGAACCTGGCTGGAGAACCTAGCGAGGGAACATGGCTACAGAACCTGGCTGGAGAACCTGGAGAACCTAGCAAGAGAACATGGACACAGAACCTGGCTGGAGATCCTAAGCAGAACCTCTCTGGAGATCGAGACCAGAACCTGGCTGGAGATCCTGGCTAGGCTGCTGATCAACTGAACGCTGCCTTCGTGTCATTCCTTCTTCGCCGACTCCGTCCACACCTTTGGGGACCCCTGGACCCGCTGGGGCTGGACCCCGGCATATGGCGCCCGAACAGGGACCCCTAGGTAAGCGCCCCACACTCGGGACAGATCGGACTCCACCGTAGGAAGAGGGTGGATAGTCTTCGCCGACTCCGTCCACACCTTTGGGAACCCCTGGAACAGGATTCCCCTAGGTAAGCCCCCTCCATTGAGAACCCCCACACTCGGGACGGATAGGACTCCACCAGGGTGCTACAGACCCCCCTATAGAAGATAAGTAGGGTAAGAAGGTGGATAGTACAGAACTTAGATTGAGAAGATGTGCCATACTGAGTCCAAAGAAAGAAGACTCTGTATTGATCCTTAGATTGAGAAGATGTGCCATACTGAGTCCAAAGAAAGAAGACTCTGTATTGATCTTTACATTAAGAAGATGTGCCATACTGAGTCTAAAGAAAAAAGACTCCGTATTGATCTTTTAACATATATGCTTGCAAGCAGAGGAATTAAGGTTACTCCCAGTCAGACAGAACGTTTTATACAAGAAATACGTCCATGCTTTTCTGAGGAAGGAAAGGTGCCTGAAAGGTAAATGTAGAGGCATGGGAGAAGGTAGGCCCAAGGAGCCTTATTCTTAACCCCACTACAGCCTTTCCACCCCGGGAAAGTGCAGGATTGGCAAGCTCTCCCTGGGGTGATAGATCAGGACTCAGGTAATAGCGGAAAGCGCCAATCCTACTCTTAAAATGGATACAAGAGAGCATTTTGGGGTTTTTTCTTTTTAATGCCTGCTTTTAAAAAATAAAAAAGGGGGAATTTGCCGGGAGCCGGTCCATCCTTGCTGTCTCAAAGGACCTGGCATATATGGCATACTGTTCTTAAAATGTTTGCTCACCTTCTTGTCACTATGTGTTTTAACCAAGGTCTCTCTGAGAAAGGTTGTTTCCCTAGGTAGGGATTTTCCCCTGAAGTTAGGGAGGGAATAAAACCCCTCAACTAAGTACCAGGCGGGTAATTAATCACTTTAACTACGAACAATCATACTTAAGCTACATAATCTTTACTCCCTGGAATGGAGATAAGAAACACCCTAACCTTTGTAATAGAGATTGATAGGATTGAATCAACTGGTATAAATACAGATGTAATAAGACAGCAAGACACAGAACTGAGGAGAGAGAGAGACAGACAGAACCTAGGCACAGAACCTACACAGAACGTTCTCTAGAGACAGAAGAACTTCGCTGGAGAGAACATGGCAAAAGATCCTGGACTGAACCTGACTACAGAAATTGGCAAGAGAACCTGACTAGAACCTGGTGACTGAACCTGGCTGGAGAACCTGGACAGAACCTGGCTGGAGAACCTAGCAAGGGAACATGGCTACAGAACCTGGCTGGAGAACCTGGAGAACCTAGCAAGAGAACATGGACACAGAACCTGGCTGGAGATCCTAAGCAGAACCTCTCTGGAGATCGAGACCAGAACCTGGCTGGAGATCCTGGCTGGGCTGCTGATCAACTGAACGCTGCCTCCGTGTCATTCCTTCTTCACCGACTCCGTCCACACCTTTGGGGACCCCTGGACCCGCTGGGGCTGGACCCCGGCAATATTTTATTGACAAGATTAAATGTCTTGTGATGGCACACTGGATTCTGAGGAGGGGCTGAGGAAACCTATAAGAAGAAAAGATTCTCTCCTGGTGGATGTGTGTGTTTGTCCCTTTCCTCCCTGGAGTCTAGTTATATGCACATATCTTATCTTCTCAATAGACAGTATACTTGCTCCTGAAGGGCAGGGATAGTAAATCCTTAGAAGCCTCCATGGGACCTGAAGAGTGCCTGGCATGTGGTACTCAGTATTAATTTGTTGAATACCTCAATGGGAGTGGAGGTAGGGAAGGTATCCCTGGCCAAAGAAACATTCTGAGCAAGTGGCCCATGAGTGGGAAACTGCTAGAAAAGTAGAATGATTGAGTGTAGCTCATATATAAGGTGTATTAGTGTTGGAGAAAAGTGAAACATGGGAGACTAGAGAGATGGAGAGGAACCAGGTACTGTGGCCTTAAACACCTCATTGGAGAAGCTGGATATTCTTTAAGAACCATGGAAAGCTGGACAGGTGCCAAAGCTCTGCTGGATCTGAGCAGAGCTGAGCTGAGCTTCCCCTAAGAAGCTCTTTCTGTTTTACATCTCATTGTCAAGAAAGCAGTGCTGAGGGCTTTGTCAGCTCCTCCCAGCTTGTTCTTGATAGAGCTGCATGCAATACCCAATGAAGTCACCATGAGCAAAGACACTATCATTTGCAGAAGCCAACTATCCCTTTCATTTAATTACTACTGTATCCAAGAAAGAAAGAGGTAGGTCCAAGGTCTGAGGTACCATGAACTCTCAGGCAGGTCTATGAGAAGGGAACCTAATGAGGAACAGTCTCATTATGTCATATACAAAGTTGTGAGTTCGTCATTCCAACTACTTTTTGTGGCTCCTGAATACATAGGCTTGATTCAACTCATTCTCAGCATCCATTACCCTTCAGATGATCTTTTTAGTATCTCCAACATCTGTGGCCTTCTACTTCTGTGTGCCCAAATCCTCTACAGTATATAAGGCTTAGTGACAGAGTCTCTCTTGTAGGAAGTCTATCTTGTAGGAGTTCCTCAGCAGAAAATGATTATTTCTTCAGAATGCCTGTATCACCTCAACTGCAGTACTCAACCTTATTTTCCTGATTACACATTTTCTATCCTGCACACCCTCCCCGCAAAGATATAAGGTTCTATAGGGGAGGAATTATGGTTGAGTCAACAGGAGGCACCATGTACACCAGACTCAGGTAGACGTGGATATAAAGTCCAGCTCTAACACTTCCTAGCTTCATTACCTTAGGCAAGCCCTTAACTTCTCAGAGACTCAGTTTCCTTATCTGTACACGTGCATATACAATAGAGTGTTGATATGATTGTTGAAATGATTAAGTAAGAAAAAAGTAAGAAAAGCATCTATAATAATACCTGACATGTATTTGGCATTCAACAATCCTTCCTTCCTCCCCTTTACCCTCAGTATTTTTCAGAGTCTAGTACAGAAGTTTCATTCATGAATCCAGCCTGTTATTAATCAAAGAATTACTGGAAAATAAAGATATTATATAAAAATTAATAGAAATAAATCTAATGAAATAGGTCTATGTAAGAGGAAATATGTACCATGTTCATGAATAGTTAGATGCAATATTATAAAGATGTCAATATCCTCCACACTAATTTATTAATTCAATGCCATATCCCAAGAGTTTTGTGTGCATGTGTGAGTGTGTGTGTGTGTGTGTGTGTGTGTGTGTGTGCAACTTGGCAAGCTGCTTCCAAAGTGTATATGGAATAGGTAAGGAATAACCATGATATTTTTTTGGGGAAAAAGCTTGGAGAACTTGTTATACCAGGTATCAAGTTTTATTATAAAGCTATAATATAAAATAAAATAAAAATCAGTTTCATGAGAAAGATTTCAGACAAGCTCAAATTGATGGATAATTTACAAAGTACGTGATAAGTTCACATCAAAACTTACAAGGCCATGCGATGTGGCACCCTGAATGGGATCCTGAAACAGAAAAGAACAAGTTAAAAACTAATGAAATATGAATAAAGTATTAATTTTAATTAATAACAACATATCAATATTCAGTAACTGTGACAAATGTACTATACTAATGTAAGATGATAATAGATAAAACTTGGTGCACATTACACGGTAATTCTCTGTCTATATTTATACTTATCTATAAATCTGAACATTTTAACATTTTAAAAAGTTTATTTTAAAATAAGTTAAATATCGGGAGAACCAAGATGGCGGCATAGGTTAACGCCGGAGTTTGCTGCTTTGAACAACTACTTCAAAAGTGAAACTAAAAGACAGAACGGACATCACCCAAAACCACTGGAACGCTGGCTGAATGGAAGTCCTACAACTAGGAGGAAAGAGAAACGCATACGGACACTCAGAGGAGGCGCAGTGCTGAAGTCAAATTCTGAGGTGTGGAGTGCGCGCGCGGAGCGGGCTGGCGGCGGAGGGTGCGGTTGGCGTTTTCAATCGGGAGGGAGTCGCAGACTCTGAGCTCCAGATCCGGGCGAGTCTTTAGGGACCCAGACTCAAACGGGAGAAGAGGGACTGCCTGGCTTCGGTCAGAGCGAGTGCAGCTTTCTCTCCGAGGTTTGCAGCCGTTGCTGGGACTCAGAGAGGCAGAGCCCCTGGGGACAGGACTGAGAGCCGCCATCACTGCTCTCTCCGGCCCACCCTATTGATACTGTGCGACCCGCTCCGCCCAAGCCCTGCACAAAGGCATTTGCCGGATAGCCTCAGGCAAAGGCTAGATTAGCACCTCCCTAGAGGACAGAAGTTCTCTCACTGCTGACACAGCTGATTCTCATAGCCACTTGGCCTGGAGGTCAAACCCTCCCTGGAATTAGCTACAAGATTTAACTATAAGACTGCGCACAAAGACCACTAGGGGGTGCACCAAGGAAGCATAACAAAATGCGGAGACAAAGAAACAGGACAAAATTGTCAATGGAAGATCTAGAGTTCAGAACCACACTTTTAAGGTCTCTCAAGAACTGTTTAGAAGCCGCCGATAAACTTAATGAGATCTACAAGAAAACTAATGAGACCCTTGATGTTATATTGGGGAATCAACTAGAAATTAAGCATACACTGACTGAAATAAAGAATATTATACAGACTCCCGACAGCAGAACAGAGGAGCGCAAGAATCAAGTCAATGATTTGAAATGCGAGGAAGCAAAAAACACCCAACCGGAAAAGCAAAATGAAAAAAGAATCCAAAAATGCGAGGATAGTGTAAGGAGCCTCTGGGACAGCTTCAGGCGTACCAACATCAGAATTATAGGGGTGCCAGAAGATGAGAGAGAGCAAGATATTAAAAACCTATTTGAAGAAATAATGACAGAAAACTTCCCCCACCTGGTGAAAGAAATGGACTTACAGGTCCAAGAAGCGCGGAGAACCCCAAACAAAAGGAATCCAAAGAGGACCACACCAAGACACATCATAATTAAAATGCCAAGAGCAAAAGATAAAGAGAGAATCTTAAAAACAGCAAGAGAAAGAAACTCAGTTACCTACAAGGGAATACCCATACGACTGTCAGCTGATTTCTCAACAGAAACTTTGCAGGCCAGAAGGGAGTGGCAAGAAATATTCAAAGTGATGAATACCAAGAACCTACAACCAAGATTACTTTATCCAGCAAAGCTATCATTCAGAATTGAAGGTCAGATAAAGAGCTTCACAGATAAGGAAAAGCTAAAGGAGTTCATCACCACCAAATCAGGATTATATGAAATGCTGAAAGGTATCCTTTAAGAAGAGGAAGAGGAAGAAAAAGGTAAAGATACAAATTATGAATAACAAATATGCATCTATCAACAAGTGAATCTAAGAATCAAGTGAATAAATAATCCGATGAACAGAATGAACTGGTGATTATAATAGAATGAGGGACATAGAAAGGGAATGGACTGACTATTCTTGGGGGGGAAAGGGGTGTCGGAGATGCGGGAAGAGACTGGACAAAAATCGTGCACCTATGGATGAGGACAGTGGGTGGGGAGTGAGGGCGGAGGGTGGGGCGGGAACTGGGAGGAGGGGAGTTATGGGGGGAAAAAAGAGGAACAAATGTAATAATCTGAACAATAAAGATTTAATTAAAAAAAAAAAAAACAAAAAAAAAAAAACAAAAAAAAAAAAAATAAAATAAGTTAAATATCACTTCAAAGAGGATTTAAATAAACTAAATGTATAAGGCAAATTATATGAAAGATTATACAGAAGAATGTAAGAATGACCTTGGGTTTGGAAATGCTTTCTTGCATAAAATATAAAAGAAATTATTCATAAATGAAAAGATAGATTTCACTACATTCAAATTAAGATTTCATGTTAATAAAACAATGATTAAGAGTAAAAAACAAAAGAAAAAAAAAACAACCCACAGATTCTATTTCCAGGAATGGACAAGTAAACTCTTACTGAACCAATCGTATTGCAGGTAAAAACTAAAACCTATATGATCCTATTAACCAATGTCGCCCCAATAGATTTAATAAAAACATAAAATAATAAAGTTGGAAAAATACAAATAATAAGAGGCAACTGGGTAAGATGTATATGGGAATATTCTGTATTATCTTCTCAATTTTTAATAACTTTAAAACTGTTCTAAATAACAAATGCTATTTTTAAAAAGATATCATTAAGTAAATATAGAGATGAGTCACTGATTGAAAGTATTTGCAAAATATGTATCTGACAAAAACTGTTACTCAGTATATTTAAAAAACAACTCTTAAAACTCAATAAAAACAACTCAAATAATTCAATGAAATGGACAAAATACTTAAACAGATACACTATTAAAGATGATATGCAGTTGGCCAATAAGAATGTGAAAAGATGTTCAACATCATTAGTCATTAGGGAAATGCAAATCAAGACCATAATAAAATATGATTATACCCTCTTGAATAGCTAAAATTAAAAAGAATAAAGACAAGTGTTGGCAGGGATATAGAACAACTAGACCTCTTACATAGTGTTGATGTGAACATTAAATGTTCACACTTTTGACTATGATCTAGCTCAGAGTTTTTTATAAACCTAAACATGCATCCACCCTATGATCAAACAATTACATTTCTAGGTATTTATCAAAGAGAAATGAAAATAAATGTCCACAAAAAGTTTAATGAAAGAATATTCATAATAGTTTTATTCACAAAAGCCAACACTTGTTAACAGCCCAGGTGTCCATCAACAGAATGGATGAACAAACTATAATTTTGTTTCATAAATTTAATTCATACAATGGAATACCACTTTGCAAAAAAAATCAAGTCAATGGTATATGCAACAACATGGCTGATTTTCAAAATCATTATGTTGAATGAAATAAGACATGAAAAAATGATAAACTGGCCCTAACCGGTTTGGCTCAGTGGATAGAGCATCGGACTGCAGACTGAAGGGTCCTGGATTCTATTTCAGTCAAGGGCATGTACCTTGGTTGCAGGCACATCCCCAGTAGGGGGTGTGCAGGAGGCAGCTGATCGATGTTTCTCTCTCATCGAAGTTTCTAACTCTCTCTCCTTTTCCCTTCCTCTCTGTAAAAAATAAATAAAGTATTTTTAAAAATGATAAACTGTATGAATCCACTTACATCAACTTTTAAAATAGGTCAATCTAGTCTATAATGGAAAAAATTAGAACATTAGTTGTCAATGGAATGTGGGAGCAGGGATTGACTTGGAAAGAACATGAGGGAACTTGCCAGCATGATGGGAATGCTCTAATTCTTTATAGAGATTTTGTTACACAGGTGTATGTATTTTCCAAACTTATCAAATGAAACACTTATGATTAGTGTATTTCATTATATGAAAATTTCATTTTTGAATTAAAAATGAACTATAAGCAAATATTAATGGTATTTATACTAATGCTACTTTGAAATCCATCAAAAATAAGATGGACTGACAGATAGATAGGATGATAGATAAATGGTAAAGCCTAAAGAGTAAAATGTTAGTTGTTGAATCTAGGAGGTACATAGATGAATATTGACTGTAAAAGTCAGCTTTTCTGTATGTTTGAAATTTTCATAACAATATTTTGAAAAATAAAAGTCAAGCCACAGTTTGGGAGAACATATAAAAGGAACAAAGAATAGTATTTCAGAACATATAAAGACTCCTATAGATTACTAAGAAAAAGGCAAACAACTCAATATGAAAGGTTGCAAAACAATGTAAAAAGCACACTACAAAAGAGGGTGTCAAAATGAAAATATGCTGTGGTGAATCCTGTGATATACAAGGCAGTCTTCTTCAGGAGTTATTCCTGCAGCTTCATGGATGCTGCTGGAAGACATGTCAAGTATGAGATTCTCAGCCCAATTCAAATCCTACTGAGGGCTCCAGAGCAGTGCTTTAAATGCCACTCCCTCACCTCACCACCAGCCAAATGAAGAACCTTGGATAACTCATTTAATGTCCTGCCTTAACCGGTTTGGCTCAGTGGATACAGCGTCAGCCTGCGGACTCAGGAGTCCCAGGTTCAATTCCGGTCAGGGGCATGTACCTTGGTTGTGGGCACATCCCCAGTGGGGAGTGTGCAGGAGGCAGCTGATCGATGTTTCTCTCTCATTGATGTTTCTAACTCTCTATCCTTCTCCCTTCCTCTCTGTAAAAAATCAATAAAATATATTTAAAAAAATAAAATAAAATAAAGTCCCTATAGTGCCACTTTCTCATCTAGAAAGCAATCCATAATAGAAATATTCTTGTTTTACCTGCTGCCAAAACAGTCCTGAGGGTAAAAAACAAAACAAAACAATGCTGGAAGCTTTATCTGGCGTGTAGGATGCTAGCTACATGTAAGTCACATTCAGTAACAAGAGCAGCAAATGATAGAACTGGAAATCAAAGCCAGGACTCTAATATACTCTCTAGCACCACTGTCATCAGAGCAGAGCCTCTAATTTATCTCACAGTGGCTTCTTAAATGCTACCTACTTATTGAAGTTATGGTAATCAAATCTACTTCCTTAACAATGAAAATTATATCAAAGACAGAAACTGTTACCAGTTCTTTCTATCCCCAGTTAATGATGCATTATCATGTATATAGAGTGGAAAGTTTTAGCTAATCCTATCTAATAAAGAGGGAATATGCTAATTGACCCTCATGCTGTCACAAAGATGTCAGCATCCACAGCCAATAAGGAGGGAATATGCTAATTGATTGCCTTGCCCTCAAAGATGGCAGTGCCCACAGCCGCTAAGGAGGAAATATGCTAATTGGGATTACCAAAGAGAACAAAGAAGAAATTAAAAACATCCTGAAAACTAATGACAATAAAAACAAAACAATCCAAAAATCTATGGAACACAGTGAAAGCAGTCCTGAGAGGGAAGTTTATAGCTCTACAGGCCTACCTCAAAAAACAAGAAAACATGGTAAACAATCATCTAACTCTATAACTCAAAGAATTAGAGAGCAACAAGAAAAACCCATAGTGAGGAGAAGGAAGGAGCTAATAAAAATTAGAGCAGAATTGAATGACATAGAGACCAAAAGAACAATACAAAAGATCAATGAAACCAAGAGCGAGTTCTTTGAAAGGATAAACAAGATTGATGAACCTCTAGCCAGGCTCACCAAGAAGCAAAGAGAAAGGACCCAAATAAACAACATCAGAAATGACAGAGGGGAAATAACAACAGACCCCACAGAAATACGAAGGATTATTAAAAATATTATGGACAACTCTACTCCAACAAACTAGACAACCTGGAGGAAATGGACATAGTCCTAGAAAAATATAACCTTCCAAAACTCAATCAGGAAGATTCTAAAAATCTCAATAGGCCAATAACTATGGAAGAAATTGAAGCAGTCTTCAAAAAGCTTCCAGCAAACAAAAGCCCAGGGTCAGACGGCTTCAGAGGGGAGTTTTACCAAACATTCAAGGAAGAACTAAAACTTATCCTCCTCAGATTATTCCAAAAACTTCAAGAGGAAGGAACACTTCCAAGCTCATTCTATGAAGCCAGCATCACCCTAATATCAAAACCAGATAAAGACAACACAATAAAAGAGAATTACAGGCCAATATCCCTCATGAGCATAGATGCCAAAATACTCAACAAAATTCTAGCAAACCGGATCCAGCAGTACATCAGAAAGATCATACAACATGACCAAGTAGGAGGTACTCCCGGTGATGCAAGGGTGGTACAATATCCGCAAATCAATAAACGTGATACATCACATTAACAAATTGAGAGATAAAAATCACATAGTCATATCAATTGACGCAGAAAAAAACATTTGACAAAATCCAACACCCTTTCTTGATAAAGACTCTCAGCAAGATGGTAATAGAAGGATCATACCTCAACATAATAAAAGCCATATATGACAAACCCACAGCCAACATCATACGCAATGGGAAAAAACTAAAACCATTTCCCCTAAGAACAGGAACAAGACAGGGATGCCCACTCTCACCACTCCTGTTCTACATAGTACTGGATGTACTAGTCATAGTGATTAGACAAGAAGAAGAAATAAAAGGCATCCAAATTGGAAAAAAAGAAGAAGTAAAACTGTCCTTACTCGCAGATGACATGATAGTGTACATAGAAAATCCTAAAGACTCCATCAAAAAATTTATTAGACTTAATAAATGAATTTGACAATGTAACATGATACAAAATTAAGACAAGAAATCTATGGCATTTCTATATACCAATAATGAACTTACAGAAAGAGAGACTCAAAAGGCAATCCCATTTACCATGCACCAAAAAAATTAAGATACCTAGGAATAAAGTTGACTAAGGACGTAAAAGACCTGTACGTGGAAAACTACAGGACACTGAAAAGAGAGATAGAGGAAGACATCCACAGATGGAAAAACATACCATGTTCATGGATTGATAGAATCAATATCATAAAAATGTCCATACTACCCAAAGCAATCTATAGATTCAATGGACTCTCCATTAAAATACCAATGGCATATTTCACAGACCTAGAACAAACTTTCCAAAATTCATCTGGAATTAAAAAAAGACTCTGAATAGCTGCAGCAATCCTGAGAAAGAAGAACAAAGTAGGTGGTATCTCAATACCAGATATCAAGCTGTATTACAAAGCCACTGTTGTCAAAACTGCCTGGTACTGGCACAAGAACAGACATATAGATCAATGAAATAGAATAGAGAATCCAGAAATTAACCTAAACCACTATGCTCAATTAATATTCGACAAAGGAGGCATGAACATACAATGGAGTCAAGACAGCCTCTTCAATAAATGGTGTTGGGGAAATTGGACAGATACATGCAAAAATATGAACTAGACCACCAACTTACACCATACACAAAAATAAACTCAAAATGGATAAAGGACATAAATATAAGATGGGAAACCATAAAAATATTAGAGGAATCCACAGGCAGCAAAATCTCAGAGATATGCCGAAGCAATTTCTTCACTGATACTGCTCCTACGGCAATGGAAACTAAAGAGAAAATAAACAAATGGGACTACATCAAAATAAAAAACTTTTGCACAGCAAAGGAAGCCATCAACAAAACAACAGGAAAGCCCACTGCATGGGAGAACATATTTTCCAATGTTATCATCAATAACGGTTTAATCTCTGACACTTACAGGGAACTCATACAACTTAACAAAAGGAATATAAACAACCCAATCAAAAAATGGGCAACAGAACTAAATAGATTCTTTTCAAAAGAAGACAGAAGAAAGGCCAAGAGACATATGAAAACATGCTCAAAGTCACTAATCACCTGAGAAATGCAAATCAAAACGACAATGAAGTACCATCTCACACCTGTCAGAATGACTATCATCAACAAATCAACAAACGACAAGTGCTGGCGAGGATGTGAAGAAAAAGGAACCACCCTCGTGCACTGCTGGTGGGAATGCAGACTGGTGCAACCACTGTGAAGAACAGTATGGAGTTTCCTCAAAAATCTAAAAATGGAACTCCCATTTGACCCAGTGATCCCACTTCTAGAAATATATCCCAAGAAAGTAGAAATGCCAATCAGAAAGGATATATGCACCTGTATGTTCATAGCAGCATAATTTTTCATAGCTAAGATTTGGAAACAGCCTAAGTGCCCATCAGTAGATGAGTGGATTAAAACACTGTGGTACATCTACACAATGGAATACTATGATGTGGTAAAAAAGTTCTTACCATTTGCAACAGCATGGATGGAACTTTAAAGCATTATGCTAAGTGAAATAAGCCAGTCAGAGAAAGATAAATATCACATGATCTCACTCATTTATGGAATATAATGAACAAAATAAACTGATGAACAAAAACAGATCCAGAGGCAGAGAAGCATCAATCAGAACGCCAAACCTCAGAGGGAAGGTACAGTAGGGTGGGGGTAAGGGGGAGAGATCAACCAAAGGACTTATATGCATGCATATAGGCCTAACCAATGGATACAGCCAACAGGGAGGTGAGGGCATGAGTGGGGGTGGGGTGGGGGGGATAATCTGGGGATAAGGACACATATGTAATAACTGAATCAATAAAGAAATTTTTTAAAAATAAAAAACTAAAAAAGGGGGAAGAAGGAATATGCTAATTGACCCTCATGTTCTCACAAAGATGACAGCACCCACAGCCAATAAGAAGGGAATATGCTAATTGCCCTGCCCTCAAAGATGGCGGTGCCCCACCCAATAAGGAGGGAATATGCTGATTGACTGCCCCGCCCTCAAAGATGGCAGCACCCACAGCCAATAAGAAGGGAATATGCTAATTGACTGCCCTGTCCTCAAAGATGGCGTCCCCCACAGCCAATAAGGAGGGAATATGCTAATTGACTGCCATGCCCTCAAAGATGGTGGTGCCCACAGCCACAAGATGCCAGCGCCCAATCCCCTCAGCCCCACCTGGGTTGCAGGCATGTGGCAAGGCCTGGCCTGCCCCCAGGCAGGTTCGGCCACTCTGCGCACCTGCCTCCAGAGTCCCCCAGTCCCCTCAGCCACCCAGCCACCCAGGGCCGGCCCGAGGCACTGTCAAGCTTCAGATGGTGGCTGCTCAGCCATCTAGGGCCGGCCTGAGGCACAGGCAAGCCTCGGATGGTGGCTGCCCAGCCGCCCCAGGCCACCCGAGGCTCAGGTTACTAGGGCCAGCTGAGGCTTACGCTGCTGGTAATGGCAGCAGCAGAGGTGTGATGGGGCATCACCTTCCCCTGATCGCCAGGCTGCCTCCTGCCCCTGAGGGCTTCCAGACTCTGAGAGGGAGCAGGCTGGGCTGAGGGATCCCCCTCCAGCGCATGAATTTTCATGCACAGGGCCTCTAGTAAGAAATAGATAAGCTGGAAGCCCTAGATGGTTTTAGTTATGGGCAACTTTAGAATGCTACATATACACATATATAGGTGATTTGATATATAGGTGTATATATGATATACACATATATTGGTGATGTTATATATACACAAAGCTCATGATTATATGAAGAAGCCTCTATCACCCCACTAGTTAGCAGATGAGTTTCTCAAATTGTGGAATTCTGTTGTGTTACCAGAGTTGAGAGAGTCTTCCTTGAAGATACTTCCTTGTGCTTGTGACACTCATTAACTCATGATTATAACAATAGCTGGCACAATTGCATTGGTGCCATCTCTGAGTGTGAGACAT
This sequence comes from Myotis nattereri, assembly GCF_964212035.1. Classification (NCBI taxonomy): domain Eukaryota; kingdom Metazoa; phylum Chordata; class Mammalia; order Chiroptera; family Vespertilionidae; genus Myotis; species Myotis nattereri. Next base: position 137,805,181 of record NC_138078.1, on the reverse strand, counting down.
GCCATAATCAGACTGATCCAACATTTCACCTCTGGCCTAGTCCAGGACTGCACTTGTGTTACATACACCTAATATGTAGGAATCAATTCTCAAAACAGCCCAGAGACAGGTCTTATTATTCTTACTCATTAAATAAGTAAATGGAGGCTTGGGAAGGCAAAGAGTTGCCCAAGTTCACAAAGCTGGCTAGTGTCAGGACCAGGACTTGAATGTGCCTGCTTGTCATGGTCTCCTTCTTCAATGTAGAGCTAGTGCTCCTTCTCCTGTACTGTATAGCCAACATGAATACATTCTGGGGAAGGCCAAACAAGATGAGCTTGGCCTCATAGTTTATGATTAAAAGGGACTAAATGCTATTCACTCACTCACTGACCCCATCTTTAGGTATACTCTGGAAGCACAGTGTTCTCCTGCCCTTTCCAGGACTGTTGGCAGGAAGTATGGAAAGATGCTTGTCTTGAATCTTTCCCTAGGTCCCTGCACATGTCTAGCAGTTTGATTAGTTACTCGTGCAGGTCATGCTAATCTGAATGGAGAAGAGTGGCAAGTCACAAGCCCCTGTTGCATTCATTAACAGGCTCTCAACTTGGGAGTGCTTGCTGCATGCCAGCCAGCCAGCTAGTAAAATAAAAGCTGTTCTGAAGCCAGGAAGGCCACCTGCCTGGGACAATGGCCTGGGAGCTGGTGCCCAGAAATGCTGGGTATGAGGCCAAGGAACCAAGGTAGCAGCCTATCAGACACCTCGTTTCTTTATTTCAACTCCCATTCCTGTTCTATACAAGCTGAAGCTGTAAGAACCCTCAAATTGATCAGAATTGAGAATTGCTAATGCAGAGCACATAAAAAAAGTCCAATAGAGGACTCCCAGCTAAGTAAAGGTGGATGAGTAATGGGCAGAATTTAACCCTTTCACTTCCCTCATATGCCCTCTTAATTGCTAACCCTGTCTGTTGCTCTTCCAGCAATGAGCCTCCCCCCGAGGGACCAGGCAGTAGCAAGGACTAAGAATTGGCTCAAGAGTCAGACCGAGGCCACTTCCAGGTTTGCTAGGTTCAGAGCTGAGGAAGAGATAAAAAGAAGTCAATAAATACATAATAATTTCATAATGTGCTATGAATAATAATTCCATAATAAATGTTATTAAGACAAAATCAAGGATAATATGATGGTGACCATAGGGGGCTGGGTGCTGGCAACCCAAGTCAGGAGGTTCAGGGAAGGTGACACAGCATCAACACACTTGCACATCTCCAGCACACAGGTAATGTACAAACCAGTACATCACACTCTCTCTGTCTTAGCGCGCGCGCGCACACACACACACACACACACACACACATGCACAATCATGGGATACCAAGGATGGAGAGGCCCTTGGAAGTCATCCAGTTCGGTGACATTCAACCTTCTAAGGAAGAATTTTTTTCTTTGAAGAAGACACAACCTTAGCCTCATCCTTGCACCCTTAAGATACTAACCTTGGGAATGCAAGAGAAAGTGGTTTGAATACCACTGCAATAGTTCAAGTCCCTTGATTTATACAACCACACTCCAAGGCCCAGGATTGAGAAGGGCCCTGGCTAAGGTCAGGTCAGGATTTGGTGACAAAGGTGGGGATGAATGTTGGGGCTCTAATCCCTCCCCTCCATGCTCTGTAAAGTTTTCTCCAAATTGTCACCTGTGGTTTCCTGTAAGTGCTATGTCTGGGCCTAGGATAATCAATGATCTCCCTAAGGAATGAGGGAGCCCATGGGCCTCAGGTACCACCAAAAGCAGAAAAGAAGAAGCTAGATGGGAACTGGCACTCCCATACCCAGCCACCACCTCTACTGTGGGCATAGCACTGAAGCTAATGAGCAAGGAGAGAAGATAGGGAGAAGGGTGATGTGTGTGTATGTGTGTTGTGCACATGTGTGCACATGCAGAAGAAGTCCATGGTACCCAGAAGCCTGGCACCAGCTTCAAAATGACCATAGACCAGTGATGGCGAATCTTTTGAGCTCGGCGTGTCAGCATTTTGAAAAACCCTAACTTAACTTTGGTGCCGTGTCACATATAGAAATTTTTGATATTTGCAACCATAGTAAAACAAAGACTTATATTTTTGATATTTATTTTATAAATTTATGCCATTTATCAAAGAAAAATCAACCAAAAAAATGAGTTTATGTGTCACCTCTGACACGCGTGTCATAGGTTCGCCATCACTGGCCTAGACTAAGGGTGTTCAGAGACAAGGGCTGGCAAAGACTAACTTCTCTTGGGGAGCTTCTGTCAGAACCCACACATACTTGTGAAAATTAATGATACTGGCAAATCTTTAACTGGAATGAGTTTTTTTTTGTTGTTGTTTTTTATTTCAGAATCAATCTAAAGTAATGTAGAGCCCAATGGTACGATGAAAAGTGCATTGGGTCAGAAGTCAGTCCAGCCTGGTTGAGAATCTGAATTCTGCCATTAAGTTCCTTTGTGATCTTAGACAAGTGACTATAACCTCACTGGGCCTCTGTTGTCTTGTTTGGAAAATGGAGCTAATAAAAACCATCATTTGTGGAGTGGCTGCTTTGGCCAGGCTCTGAACATATAAAGGAATTATCTCATTTTAGCCCGACAACAGTCTTGTAAGGTGCATTGTTTCAATGCTACTTCTCACTTTAGCCTCACAGCCTGAGAGTCTCCAGCAGGAATGACATTCACATGGCTCCCCCTTCACCCTGTCTCCTCATGGTGTTTGTCTGTGCCCACTTCTTTTTTTTTTTCTATGCCCCTGATTCTATTATAATCACCAGTTCATTCTGTTCATCAGATTATTCACCTGATTTTCAGATTCACTTGTTGATAGATGTGTATTTGTTGTTCATAATTTGTATCTTTACCTTTTTCTTCTTCTTCCTCTTCTTAAAGGATACCTTTCAGCATTTCATATAATACCGGTTTGGTGGTGATGAACTCTTTTAGCTTTTCCTTATCTGTGAAGCTCTTTATCTGACCTTCAATTCTGAATGATGGCTTTTCTGGATAAAGTAATCTTGGTTGTAGGTTCTTGCTATTCATCACTTTGAATATTTCTTGCAACTCCCTTCTGGCCTGCATGGTTTCTGTTGAGAAATCAGCTGACAATCTTATGGGTACTCCCTGGTAGGTAACTAACAGTTTTTCTCTTGCTGCTTTTAAGATTCTCTCTTTGTCTTTTGCTCTTGGCATTTTAATTATGATGTGCCTTGGTGTGGTCCTCTTTGGATTCCTTTTGTTTGGGGTTCTCTGCGCTTCCTGGATTTGTAAGTCTGTTTCTTTCACCAGGTAGGGGAAGTTTTCTGTCATTATTTCTTCAAATAGGTTTTCAATATCTTGCTCTCTCTCTTCTTCTGGCACCCCTATAATTTGGATGTTGGTATACTTGAAGCTGTCCCAGAGGCTCCTTACACTATCTTCGTATTTTTGGATTCTTTTTTCATTTTGCTTTTCCGGTTGGGTGTTTTTTGCTTCATATTTCAAATTGTTGACTTGATTCTTGCAATCCTCTAGTCTGCTGTTGGGAGTCTGTATAATATTCTTTATTTCAGTCAGTGTATGCTTAATTTCTAGTTGGTCCTTTATCACAACCTCGAGGGTCTCATTAGATTTCTTGTAGGTCTCATTAAGTTTATCGGCAGTTTCTAGAAAATTCTTGAAAAACCTTAAAAGTGTGGTTTTGAACTCTATATCCAGTAGTTTGCTTTCCTCCATTTCTGTCATTTGTGTCCTTTTACTTTGTCTCCGCATTTTTTATGCTTCCCTGTGTTGATAAAGTGGTTTTCTGTGCTAAGTGTCCTCTAGGGCCTAGTGGTTCAGCCTTCCCAATTACCTGAGGATGACACTCTTGGTGCACCCCCTTGTGGTCTTTGTGCACAGTATTGTTGTAGTTAAGCCTTGATTGTTGTAGGTATCACTGGGAGGAATTGACCTCCAGGCCAATTGGCTGTGAGAATCAGCTGTGTCTATAGTGGGAGAACTTCTGTGCTGGAGACACCCCTCTGGGGCAAGACTTGCTTCAATGGGGCTTTGGTGCTCACTGTGTGCCCACTTCTGATGGATGTATAGGCCATTTCTGCACTCAGATCAGGAACATCTAGTTCTTGGGCACTTTATAGAGATGACTGTCAGAACCCAAGGTGCATATGCAGCTTCTTGATGCTTGTTTTACATGCCAGTTGACCCTGCCCAACTGGGAGCTACCCAAGACAGGGACAGGCTTGGCCTCTGCACAGGAGACTCAGAACCATCCCAGTGCTGGCATAGAGACCACCTCAATAAATGTATGTTGAATTGATAATGATGTACTCTTGCTCTGTTATAGATACTTTCCTTGGTGGCTCAAAAACGTTAGGATTGCCTCAGGTGCCTGACTGAGATGGGGACAGAGATCCTAGAATTAAAAATGGCACAACTATGGAGAGGCCCTTGTATATGGCCTACTTATTGGACAAATAGAGGCCTGCAGCCCAGTGATAGGAAGGGATGGCCCAATGTCACCCAATAAGTTAGGGGTAAAGCCTGATTCAGTCCTCATGCCTCTTGATCTTGGGCGATTTTGTACCTTGTCTAGTCTGCTGACCTCCCTCAATTCAGCCAAGATAACTCCAGCAATGCCAGAGCCAACAAAGGCCACAGCCCTTCCCCAGAAGTTGTGTGATGGGTGTGGGGCTGGAAGAGCAGAGTTTTTTCCCCAATGAGACCCCAGATTCCGTCCTGGCTTCAAGTCCTCCCTACTGACCTGGCAGGCACCTCAGGAAATCCCATTCTGTCCACTATCTGCTTCCTCCCAGTATCCGGGCCCCTCTGCTCTGACAGGCTTGCCGCCAGCCCATCCCCCAGCCACTGTACCTTTGTGCCAAAGCTCAGAATCAGGGTCCCCAGTGTCCTGGCCAGCAACCAGTGTTGCTTCCCAAATTGCTTCCCAGAGTGCTGAAGAGATAGCCGGGGTCACTGTTGTTCTGTTGTAGCCAATTCTTCATTTGCAGGGCCCACACCTCTAGCTTGTCAACTTCCAAGGCAAGGACTGGGGAAAAACAAGGGTTTTCAAGATTGGGGGGCAAGGCTACCAGTGCCCACCACCCTCTTACCAGCTGTGTAACTTAGAATACTCTGTGAAAGGTCTGCTTCCCGATGTTCTGAGAGGGTTCTATGAGACAATGTGTTTAAAAGGCCCTGACATTAGGACTGGTGCCTGCAAAGGGTTCTGTAAGTGCTAGCTTTCCTTCCAGGTGGAACTGAGTTGAGAATATGCTACCTCCTCTCATGTGGGCCAAGCACTGAGTCAGTGCAGCACGTTATAAGGCTCTGAGATATAAGAACCCAAATATTCATGGGGCTCTTGAGCTCCAGAGACCCAGAAACGAAAGTACCTCAGGCTGAAGGGCAGAATGACCCAAAGGTGCACTGGCTGTGAGGACCAGAGGAAAAAACAGTGGGGTGGGGGGGGGTGGAGAGAGTCAAGGCAGAGCTGACTGTACCTTTAAAGAGAAACTGGCTCCCCAAAGGTCAGAACTGCAAAGACAAAGGCAACATAGGACAGAGGACACAGAGGCAAAGAATATTTTGAGAGGTGGTATAATGGTTAAATGTTTAAAAACTATGGGCTCTGAAGCTAAACCACCCAAGTTGGAATCCTGGCCCTGGTCACTAACTTGCCATGAATCTGGGTAAGTTACTGCACTGCTCCACTCCTGTTTCCTTATTTATAAAATGGAGATAATCATAGTACCTATATATAGGAGTGTTACAAGGATTAAATAAGTTAATATAGTTAAAGCCCTCAGAACAGGGCCTTGAACTTGGCAAGCACTCTGTATATACTTTTCACTGTTATTTCTACTCAATTCAGTGAGGCTGGAGGGTGGGGCTTATGGATGAGTGCAGAGTAGTGAAGCTGGATCAGTAAGCTGGGGCCAGATAAGCTAGGCTGAGGATTCTGGGATTGAATCTGAACATTCAGCATTGCCACTCACTGTTTCTGAAGAGAGAACGTCATGTAATGAGTGCTGCATGAAGGTCATATGAATATGATGGATGTGGCAGAAGGTCACTCAGTCAGCCAGCCAGTCATTCACTCATTAAATCCTTACTCGGGTCATGTCCATACTAGACTTAAAAGAAGAGTTTCTAGGAACTAGAAGCCTCAAATACCACGTGTGTGGCTGCTTCTGTGCTCTGGAGTTGCTTGCACTTTACCTCCTTCCCCTTTGTAGTGCATCACCCCTCTGTGAGGAGAAACTGGGGGCTAGGTGGGGGTGGAATCTCCAGGTAAACCTATTCACAGTCAACGAAGCTCATCTTGTTAACATCATGACCTTGCAGGCAGGAGTCTAGGTTAGGCAGAATAATAGCCCCCTGAAGATGCCCACATCCTAATCCCTTGAACCTGTGAATATGTTGCCTTACACAGGAAAGGGTGCATTGCAGAGGTGATTTAATTAATGATCTTGGCATGGGGAGATTATTCTGGATTATCTGGATGGATTAAATGTAACCACAAGGGTCCTAGTAAGTGAAAGAGGGAAGCAGAAGAGTGGGTCAGAGTAAGATGTCATGATTGAAGCAGAGTCAAAGAAAGAGGGGTCAGAGAGATTCAAATTTGAAGATGCTATGCTGATGGAAGAAGGGGCCATAAGCCAAGGAATAGGGGTGGCTTCTAGAAGCTGGGAAAGGCAGGGAAGTAAACTCTCCCCTAGAGCCTTCCAAAGGAACACAGCCCTGCCCACACCTTGATTTTAGTCAGATGAAACCCATTATGGACTTTTGGTCTCTTCAACTACCTGTATATATAAAAGCCAAGTGACCGGAATGATGGAACGACCAGAACAACTGATCGCTATGATGCGCACTGCGGCAGCCAACTGGCCCGATCAGGGCTGATCGCCCCCCCCCCCCAACCTCCTGCAGCCACTCCCCCCTGCCAGCCTGACCCCCCATTTGCACCCCTGCACCCCGACCCGGCAAACTGCTCACTGCACCTCCCCTCAGGCTGGTCCCACCCCTGATCAGCCCCCCTACCCTGATCTGGGGCAGGCCAGTGGCCAACCTCCCACAGCCCCTCCCCCCAGCCAGCCTTGCCCCCAGTCACCCCCCCATTGGGGGTGGGGCTGGCTGGCCAACCTCCCACAGCCCTGCCCCCAATCGCCCCCCAACCCCAATCAGGGGCGGGACCAGCTTGTCATCCTCCCACATTCCCTCCCCCCACCAGCCCTGCCCTGATTGGCCCCCACCCATGCACGAATTTGTGCACCAGACATATAGTAAGATAATAAATGTGTGTTGTTTTAAGCCACTAAGTTTGTGGTACTTTATTACAGCTTTCATGGGAAATTTATACAGTATCTGAGGAAAAAAGGGAAAAATAATCCAGGTATGAAACCTATTTTAGAAATGGCACCCAACCAGGGAAAAGGAAATCTCAGGGAAGTTAAAGCTTATTTAGCAAGTGCTCTGGGGGAACTTGGATGTGAACATGAAGGGAAATCCACTTAAATCTTTACCTCTCTTTGAACAATTCAATTTATTCCATATGGGTTACATAACTTAGATATATGGGTAGAAACTAGAAGGAAATGGAAAAGGGAACAGGTTGGGGAAGGGTCTTGAAATCATAAGAGGAATAAAGGATAAGGCTGAAGTAAAGAAGATGAGGGGTCCATGGTTGCCATCTCCACCTATGTCCAGAGCTGTCATGGGCAAGTGCACACAGAGAACAGGACCAGGATTGTGGGTAGACATTTCAGAGAGAGAGATTTTGGCTCAAGAAAATCTTTTCAAACAGCTGGCCTTGTCTGAACCTGGAATAGTCCACCTTATGAAGCAGGAGAAAGGATATGCTTAGAGGTATTCCAATTGAAACCAAATTCTGGAGAGGGGATTCCTGCACCAGGCAGAGGGGTTTGAAGTTAAGAGCCATTCCCTGATTCTAAGTTGTGTCAGATACCTTCTTCATCTTTGTGAAGCTCAAGTCAGTCAGTGCTCTTTTCTGTCTGGACTTGAAATAGAGAAAGAAATTATGTTAGTCCAGGGAGCAATTCCTCTCAGCTCCTTGACATATGCAATATCAGAGAGAACACACAGAATCTATGAAGCCTGAAGCATGTCCATGGATATCACCCCCAAACAATTCCTCAGTGCACCTGAGAATGAAAAGTAATAGTTAATAGATTTGCCTAAACAGGCTGTTGGCACCATAACAAATGGATTAATCTCTGCTGTGATGCATTCTGGGAGTGCAGGCAAGCACCAAAGGCAGATGGGCTTTACTGTGGCTAGGATGGAGGACAAGGGAACTTTAAGGTAGCACCCTGGAAGGACAGTCAGATGCCTAACCTGGCCCAGCTTCCCCATCATTTCAACATGCTTTGGTTACCAATCACTGTCACTTCCATCCGCCCCCCCCCCCCCAATTTAACATTATGGCTGAGCAGGTTTATCCTGAGGCCAGAGCCTTCTTTGTATTATTCCACCCCTGTGGAGTTGCCAAAAAAACAAACAAACAAAAACCAGTCTCATTAAGAACTATATGCACTTAATTTAGACTACTTTGCAGATAGAGAAACTGAAGCAGGAAGGTTAGAGAACATAACAGTCAGAAAGAGTACAGTAGGATGCTCAGACTGTGACTGGCTCTGGCTCACTAAACAACCCATAAAATCATGCCAAATGAGAGAGGAAGGGGCCTGGGAGGATCCATCTCTTCCCTTCTTTTTGCACAGGTGGAGGCTAAGTCTCTCTCACTGGGCTGACAGCATGCCCTCCCTCCTGCTAGGCTTTCCTCCCTCACTTTCAACTAGCCCTGATTTATCTCCTCTAAAGAACCCCACCTTAAATACCAGACAAATCCTTGCAGTTCTGGAAGATGCATGCATAATCTAGTTGAGATTTGGAAGTCACAAAACTGTTTCCCTTACCCAAGGACTGCATGACTCTCCTCCCTTCTGTAGACACCTTCTGGTTTCTTCTCACCTGGAAAATGCTTATAATCCCCTTCTCCAGAAAGGTAAAAGTGTGTGTGTGGTGGGGAACATGTAAGTCAGCTGCTTGGCTGGTTTAAGTCAATCTTACATTGAAGGTATGTCAAATATAATTTTTCCCTTCTTCAAGCAAACATAATTTATAGTCCAAGCCATGACATCTTGCTGGCTAATGGTCCACCGTTCATTGACATCCTGTGGCATGTTCTTTCTTAGGAAAGCCTTTCCTCAAGCCCCAGTGAAATTCAAGATCAGCTGAACAGTAGGATGGAGGAATGGTCTGTCTTCAGTTCTGCTCCTCTAAATGGCCTGGAAGATGCAGGGGCAAGTAAGAAAATGTTGGTGACCTGGCTTTTGTGGCCTTTGTTACTTTACTAGACCTTTGAGACAGATCTGGGTGGTAGCTCTGTGACCCCAAGCCAGTCACTCACCTCTAAGAGCCTATTTCCTCAAAGATTAGAAAGTGTTCAATAGTAAGCTGTTGTTACCATACTATTGACAACACCCTCACCACCTACCACTGTTCCAACCTGGGATGCACTTATTGGGTGCCTCTTATGGGCCAGGGTTTGTGCCAAGTATGCACAGAACTTAAACTGCTGGTGGCAGGATGCTATTGCCTCTAAGTTATAGAAGAGGGAACTGAGGTTCACAGATGTGGAGTAACTTGCCCCAGATCTGTTGGCTAGGAAACGTGGGAGTCTGGGGCCCACCATCCTAACTGCTTCTGCTGCACTGCTCCCAATTACTGCCTCTTGGATGGCAAGCTTGGTTGTGAAAACTGCTTTCCCATAGACCATGGTAATGTAGGTAGCCCAAGCATGAGTCCCAGTATGTGGCCTCTACTAGCCCTTCCCTAGTTGGGCTATCTGGATGGGAGTCTTTCCCCTTCTCACCCTAATTGAGAGAGGCACTTTCATGGAGTAAGCCACTCCTCTTGATCACTGCCTCCTCCTACACTGAAGCCACATTGAGGACTCTTCCAAATCCAGCTTTCTACATCTAGGACTGTCAGGCCCAGGAACCTGGATGCCCTCTGGGCCCTGTTCACCCTGCATCCAGCAAAGCTGGCCAAGCACACACATTCATAAAGCTAGCTAGGTAGCCATATGTGGGGCTGTATCATTTAATGAACTTTGCTTTTAAAATATGCTAAAAGGGTACATTAACCACACAATGCCAGATCAAAGAAGAAAGAAGAGAAATAAGTTTGGGAGTTAATTCATGGATTCATGTAAGTCTGAAATGATAGAAAATGCATTTCAAAACATGTATAGTATCATAGCTGTCAAGCAGCAAAAGAGGAGAAAAAACAGAATGACAATATTAGGTTACTGTTTCTCCTTTAAATCTTTGTGGGTTAGCCGTCACTGAGGAATGAGAACACATGGATTTGTCTGTAATTTCTCTACTAACATCTGAAATGCTAATGTAATTCTAATATTATTTAATACAAAAATAAGAACATTCTAGGTCACTCTTAGTATGTACTTTAGCACAAAAGACTTTCATTGTTACATATCCATTTCCATTCATTCATTTATTCATACATTCAATAAACATGTGCTGAACTCCCATTCCAAATCAGGCCTTGGCTTGGCCTGGGAAGGAACTGGGAGAATACAGATGCACATCAAGTTTAGGCCCTGACATTGAGCCTTGTGGTCTAGCAGAGGAGACAAGGCAAAGGCCTAAATAATCAAGTAGAATGTGGTCACAGTGCCCAGGAACAGCAGGACACCAGGCTGGAGGTTGCAAGGAGGAGCAGAGGACTGGTAGCTAGAAAACGAATTTAAGAGGTCTGCCCAACCCCTGGCTTCTCATGATGGCCAATAAAGGAATTTATGCCTGTCTGGCAACATGGGCCAGAAAGAGTCTGGCTTTCTAGTCCCAGCTTGGCAGAGAGTAAAGTGTGCATCCTGGGACGAGTCCCTGCTTTGCTCTGGGCCTGTTTTCTCAAGTGTGAGCTAAGAATTTTGTATCTCACGAGCCCTACAGGTATTTCCAGTCTTAGGTGTCTGGGATTCAAGTCCCTGGCCTCTCGACCATGCTTTTGTTCTTTCCAATCACATGCCATTAGCTCAGCCTTTGAGTGGGAACCATGGAGCCTAGGAAGGAGGGCTGAACTTAGTAGGTGACCCTTAAGTCTTGAGAATATCAGTTAAAGACCCCTGTTCCCAATATGTACCAAGGTAAGAACAATGACACTGCCAATAATGTCAGAATGTCCAGCAAACAAATATACTCCTCTCCCGTTCCCCCCCATTCCCTCCCTGTCCCATTTATCAAGTACTAAATAAAATACGCTAGAAGAGATGAAATGCAGCTCAAGCAAGCCGAGAGGTAAATTAACCGGAATGCAGGAGCCCTCTTGAGAGCCATTATGACTGGCCACTCTTGGGGTTTCCTGGATACTGCTGGAAACCAAGGCCTCTCTTGAGCAGCTCAGCAGGCAGATGGCTATGCCACTCATCAAGGCCTCTGAGCACTGGGCTGGAAGCCTCTGAGTGGAGAGGGCTGTGGGCACAGAAAGAACCAATCTCACTCTCTACTACTCTCCTGGGCACTTCCAAAGGGTTGGTAGTAGTGATACCCACCCCCTTACTGACCTTGACCATCAAATGCCTTTGAGGAGCAATGGTGCATCAAGACTCCTCCTAGGGGCTCACTTCCTATATTTTTTCCTAGGGCTGCCATATAATTTGCCACAAACTGGATGATTTAAAACACAAAAATGTATTTTGTCAGTGTAGGCTAGAAATCCAAAACCAAGGTGTCAGCAGGGCCAGCTCCTGAAGAGGTAGAATCTAGTTTCTGGTGACTATCAGCAATCCTTGGCAATCCTTGATTGTAGCCACATTACTCTAATTTCTGCATCCAATTATCAAATGGCCTCTCCTCTGCATGTCTTCTCTTCTGTCTCTCATAAAGATACTTGCCATTAGATATAAGGCCCAACTTACATCCAGGATATTGTCATCTCAAGCTCCTTAACTTAATTTTATCCCCAACAACCCTTTTTTCAAATATCACATTCATAGGTCCTGGATGGATATATATCTTTGGAGAGGGCACACCACTTAAAGTACTATACCACCCTCAGAGCTGCTGTGTTTTCAAGATCCAAGTGTCAGCACTCAGAGGGAGATTCTGGCCTGAGCAATTAGTGCTCTCATCATTTCTATTGGGTTAGAGCATTCTGGAAGAATCAGTTCACAATACCCCTTCCAATAGAGCAAATCATGAACTCTGGAGCCAGGGTATCTGAGTTTGCATCCTAGCTCTACCACTTCCTAGCTGTTATGTGACCCTAGGCCAGCCGTGGGCAAACTACGGCCCGTTTGAAATGAATAAAACTTAAAAAAAAAGGACTGTACCCTTTTATGTAATGATGTTTACTTTGAATTTATATTAGTTCACACAAACACTCCGTCCATGCTTTTGTTCCAGCCCTCCAGTCCAGTTTAAGAACCCATTGTGGCCCTCGAGTCAAAAAGTTTGCCCACCCCTGCCCTAGGCCAATCATTTCACCTCTCTTCCTCAGTTTCCTCATCTGTAAAATAGGTATGATAACAGCACCTACCTCTTGAGAAGAGTAAGGCTCTATTATTCCCAGTATTCTGTTGTGATCACTACTGAGGCAAGTTCATATAAGTCCACCCAGAAGCAGAAGCAGAACTGGAACACATAGCAATCATGGAGACCATTGACTCCCAACAACCTCAGTCAATTGAAAAATGGAGGCTCATAGGATACAACTGACTAGACATTTACAATAGATGCTCTTTTATGCAGGAGGTCATGATAATGAGAGTTTCTGAGCAAGAGAACCAAAATTTACATCATCAAGAAAATGTCTGCCTTCAAAGTCATCTATTTAAGAGGCTTTACACATTTTATCGTAACAGCTGTTGCCTAAACCCTGTGGGGCCGTGGAGGTCTCCCTTAAAGACAATTTATGAATCACACCACCCTTTGTAGCCAAATCCAGCCTTTCCTGGTTTAACCATCTTTCTCCATATTCTCTAGAAAACCTTTGGATTACTGACAATCAAACCCACTCTCAATTGATAAAAAGCTGTTCTAGGAATGGCTGGCCAGCTCTGAAGGCAGACCCCCAAGACAAGTCCCACAAATACTACAAGCACTGAGAACCCAACTAAAGCCCCACATGGGAGGTTTGATGATGGTGAGCCCACTGCCATTTCCCAGTATTGCCACATCTCTAACCTCATGTTTTTGTGGTTAGATGCTTTACCATACCTTTACTAATGAGGTAATGGAGGACCAAAGAGAGTAACTAGTTTTCCCAAGGTCACACAGCTAGGCCATGGCAAAGGAGAGAGTTAAACACAAACTTTCTGTCTCCAAACTTATCAATCTTTTTACCATACTGGTATGAACACAAACGAGTCATATTATGTTAGAGGCATTTCTTACATATTTAAAGTGATTTTCTGATGATCTACTATGTCCTTATTCCAAGTCTGAACTTGGGGAAATCTGGAATAGGCCAACTGTATGCTCCAAGCTGATCCCAGCACTTTGCTTTGCAATTCAATTTATGTACAAATATTGAGATCTGGTACAGTTTGGTGCCACTGGCTTTTCAGATGTCCTGGTCTTTGTGGCCCGAGACTTTCCTATATCTACCTGTAAAACTGGAACAGTAATAATAAAACAGAGAGGGCTGGTCTCAGATGTATTTTGTGGATCCTCTTTTTTCCTAAGACCAACAATTGGAAGTTTTCTCTAGTGGGGGTACACTGGGTTACTTTTGAGCTGTCCTACAGATTAGAGCACTGACCCAGGAAGCAGTTTGCTCTCAGAGTCCTGCCAGCCAAGTAAATGGGCTTGAATGAGTCACTAGCAGAAGATACTAAAGAGCAGATGGCCACAGAGTTGTGCGTGTAATTCCTGAGGCTGAACCAAGGCTGCTCCTCACAATGGCCTTATGAAATTGGAACAAAGCGAGATAGGGAGGAGGCAAGAGGGAGAAGGACAAGTGAATTTTCTTATTCTATATAGAAAAATAGGACATTTTAGGATGGAAAGAGGCCAGAAAGCCCACTGAGAGCTGTATGTTCTTTTCTAAGCCCTAGGTTCTGACGTAGTATAATTTTCCTCCCAATACTTGTCGAACCATTTTTAAAAGCAAAAACAGTCATTCCTACTAGTGACCTCTATTACAGTATTGCCTTTGGTGAGGAAATGTCTGCTTTTCCTTGGGTGCTAAGCTGCCCTAGTGATGCTATTCTTCCACAAGGGCCCGAGCTACAGGGTGTTACTGTCCTTTCCTGAATTTCTGGGGCCCTATGGTTCTCACTCCCTAGCAAGCCATGCTTGCCATTCTCCATCCCACTTCAGAATAAAATATTAGTCATTGGATCATTAAAAGGGAAATCTTTTCTCCCAGGAGGACCTAGGGCCTTGGCATATCCTCCTCCTCAGGAAAATTCCCCTTTACCCCAGAGGGAAAATGGGACTATGTCTCCCTGTGAGTTTTATTTTCCCATGAGGCTTTGCTGCAAACTTAGAGAAAATTCCTTAACCCCAAAATGAAATTAGTTAATTTTATTTTTCCCCCTCCAAGTTCTTTCCCATCCTGCTAGTTTCTGACCTGTGTTAGAGCTAGTCTATAGAGACAAATTGTTTTTTAATCATCAGTTACCTTTCAGATTGTTTGGGCTTACTTCCTGGTCCAACCCTTGAGAATTATATCAAACTAGTCATGGTGAAGAGCCTAGAATTTCTGATACTTTACCTTGACATGTTCACCCCCACACCTCCCTTAAGTTCTGTGTTTGAGAAGACTCTGCAGAGGTAGAGACCAACTTCACTACTGCATCATGGCCAGAAGTGTGCTGGTGAGCTGTCCCTTGCCCCCAGGAAGGTGCCTCTGCCAAGTTAGGCACCCTCTACTGCACTGTAGTGTTTCCCTGTGCAAACTCTAACATCACCCTCACCACACTGTGCTCTGTCTACTGCCAACCCCAGTAGACAGGAGCAGGTCTCTGAGAAGAGAGCCATGATCTCAATGTCAGTAGTCTGCTCAGAATAGAGCAGAGAGACTAACTGAGCAGGTGCATGGTAAATAAACACTGGTTGAATGAATTAAGAGAAATGTAACCAAGTAAAATCTAATGTGTGCCCAAGTGAAAATAAACAAAGAGCTGAGACAGAATTTGGCCATCTAGTCTATTTGTTCCTGCCAGGACTTGCCCCTCATAGCCAGGTTCAGAGCCTCTCCTCATAGTTCCAGCCCTGACCTTACCCTACCCTAGCAGGGCCCACTCAACATCTTGTATCTTGCTGCAAAGAGCAGGCAATCAGTGGGGCTGGAAGAGTCCAATTCCCCTGTGCCTACAGAGCCATAGCCTTTTTTTTTTTTTGCCACCCCAGCCATATTAACCAAGTCCACATAGATGGGCTTCTGCCTTGGTTTCTCTGTTGAATACTTCAGCTCTTTGCTGGATCTAAATCCCTCCTCTAAGACACAGTATGTTTAGAGCCAGTCCTGTCTCCCTGTCCTTCTTTTGTCTGGCCCTTCCACCAGAGGCAATAGTCAGTCCCCTCTTCTTACCAGCTATGGGCAGGCTGTGAATGGCTCAACCGTTCAGCATCTGGCAATGTACCTACCTCCAAACCCCAGACTCCTATTGACATGCTGGCCCAAAAAGATGACCCCGCCTCATATACCAGCACCTGCAAAAACCACACCCACATTTTCTTGCCAGTTTTGACAATGCCTGGGCCTTCTCAGCAGCTTTTGAATGGTCTATAACCCCAGGTCTCCTCGTCTTCATCAGTCCAACTTGCTAAGGACATAGCCCAGCCCACAACTGAGCACATTTAGGATGCTTCCAAGGGACTGGAAACTGGTCCCCCAAATCCAGAGGACAAAGCACTAAATTTTATGTGGAAGGTCTGCCAAGATTGTCCCTATGTAAGATTTAATAGGGCACCTAAAACTCTCCTCATTGCCTACCATCACCATCCAATCATACTGGTCAAAAGCAGCTTTTTCTGGAAGAGACACACTTTTCCTTACACACTATTAAGATCTGAGTGGACAGCTTTCACCAGATTACTAAATGTGATAATCGCAAACTGACTTCACATCAATATATCCCCAGTAAGGCCACTGTTTCCAGCAATATAGCCTCTCTGAACTTCTCTCCTCAGAGCCCATGTCTCATGGTAGCCTAATGGGAAAAGGCTTCATTGTGGAAAAAGTTTTTCAGCACTTCAGGATATAAGTTCTCCTGAATGGTTTCTCTGCTGAGTACTTCAGCTCTTTGCTAGATCTGAACCCCTGCTCTAAGACACAGTATGTTTAGAGCCAGTCCTGTCTCCCTGCCCTGCTTTTATCTGGCCCTTCCACTAGAGGCAATAGACAATCCATGTAAGAAAACCCTTCTATGTTGTAGTACCTGTGATGGTAGCAGGACAAATACCACTAGCACAATAATGACTTTTTATTGACCTACCATGAGCTTCACCCTGTGCCTGGGTCTTCCCATTTATTCCTCAGAAACACTTTTCAGCAAGGTGAAGTGACTTGCCCTAGGTCACACAGCTAGTAAGGGGCGGGGGTGGAGGGTGAGAAGAGAATCAGGATTATGACCCAGGTCTCTCTGACCTAAACATCTTAGCTCTCATTGCCACATAGATTATGTCACTATCCTTGGGTTGGCTCAACCTGTCTGAATCAGATGCTTCAAAGCAACATAAGAAGATAAAGTCTGTGATGATTTAAGATGTTGTAATATGGGGAGAAGTCATCCCTCATAATTTCTGGCTTCCCCAAACAGGACAATCTGTGGGTCTTTCTGTGATTAGACAAGCATAAGGCAGCTACTTAGGATCCAAACTTAGATATGCTGTTAGCAGTGGCCCTGTTTCAACAGACTGAGCTCTTTGAAGATATGTACAGAGTTTGATTCACTTCAGGATTCACTGTAGCACTAAGTACAGGGCTTGAAATAGAGTAGTGGTTTTGGCTGGAATTATGACACCACAAGGGAGGGCTGAAGGGCTATAAGGACTCAGAAGAAAAATTATCACCTCAGGCTAGAGGTCCAGATGGACTTTCTTTGAGCTGAAACTGGAAGTATAGATCTGATTTTAGACAGGTGAATACAAGGGTAAAAAGTTCTAGGTGAAGGTATAAGCATAAGCAAAGACATGAAGTCAAAGCAAAGGCTCAGATAGTCTTAGTTGATAGCAAAGTGTAAATATGGCTGGAGTACAGGATGTGTGAGGATGATAAGATGAAAGGTTGGAGGGGAGGTTGGGGCCAGATTGTGCATGATAGAATTGCAGTATTCATGGCCACTGACAACCGAGCAGCCACCATGGGTCAAGCACTGGGCCAGATACTCTGTATTTATTATTATCTCGTCAATCCTCATAACAGTTCCATGAGGCATTATTACCTCCCTTTGACAGAAGAAAAAATAGAGGCTCAGAAAGAAAAGTACAATAATTGTCTAAGATCAAATATGAGATAAAGCTGGCACTCAAACTCAGATCTGCTTGGAACTAAAGCCAACCATCTTCCCCACTGCTCTACACTGAAGGAATGAATCAGGGAAAGCCTTGAATGTCAGATGGAGGAGATCCTGATCATGGGAGTTGATAGAAGGCAGGGCAGTAGGTTGAAAGAGTGAAATCTCAGAATGGGGAGACTCCCAACTTCTAGCAGTGACAACTATTCTAACTGCACCATCAAAATGGCTTCAGCTTGGGTAACATCTTGGATCCTGGGGGATATGAGAAACACAAGCCTCTAGGAAGTCAAATTCAATAGCAAGGATAAGAGGTGTCCCAACATGAAATTTCTATAGAATTACCTGTTTCTAGCAGGGTCTAGTAGCAGCCAAATAGAAGAAAAAACATAGATCCTTAAGACATGATTCACAATGGCCAGCAATGAATTTCCTGCATAATTAAATCAAGTCTGTTGGAAATATGTCAATTTTCATCTTAATGCCTTGATCCTTCTGACTGAGATCCTCTTTAAAAAATTGTCTTGACCATTATAAACTTTTGAACAATAATAAATACAGAGGCAGAGCTGCCTCAAACAGATTGTCAAACTGCAGCGGGAAGGCCGGGGAGGGTTGGGGGGCAAGAGGGAGGGGGGGTAAGAGATCAACCGAAGGACTTGTATGCATGCATATAAGCATAACCAATGGACATAAGACACTGGGGGGTAGGGGAGGCCAGGGGATTGTCAAGGGCGGGGGGAAAAAAAGACACATATGTAATACCCTTTGTAATACTTTAAGCAATAAAAAAAAAATTAAAAAAAAGAACATTAAAAAAAAATTGTCTTGAGTCTGTGGCATTGCGTCTATTTAATCTCAGGGCTGTTTGGGCCAGGAAACCTGCCTCTAGAATTACCCCAGGCAGAGGCCCCCTGTGATGGCATTTGTTTATACCTCCTGGGATCAAGATGGTTGAGGCTTAGAAGACTGTAGGACAGAATCTCATGGCAGCTCTTCCTCCAGATCTCATGCTATTCACCCACAACACTGGCCTGTTCTCTAGCAAATGCTATCTAGGCTCAAGTAGACTAGAGCTACAAATGAACCTGCTATTCAAAAGGCTGGGCCTACAAAAACGTGGAAGTTCCTACCTGTAAAGGTCCTTTTAAATGTGAAATCTGTGGAGACTGTGTTCAATCTGCACCATAGTACAGACTGACTTAGACTAAAGGGGCTGGAGAGAGTGTCTACATCAACCCCACATGGTGCATATGGAAAAAGTGAGAGGGTACAGGGAGGGCAAAAGCCCCCACCCCAAGTCATGGGTATGTCAAACTGCTGTCTGGCCTAAAGCCCAGGGCACATAAGTTCCAAGTACAATTCTACATGTTCCAAAAGACTTCCTTCAGATGAGCTGTTTTGAGTCCAAATCACTTAAAAACAGAACTATTGTCTGCTGATGTCTATAGACATTTTCTAGCTCCCTCACCTGATAACAATAACAATAATAGTAATACCTCATGTTCCCCAAACATTTGATAACAGCTTGCATATGCATTTTTCCCTGGAATTGAGTAATTCTCTTCCAAACTCAGTTCCCTTTTCACTCCCATGGCCTTCTCTGTGAGAAGCATCAGTGAAATGGTTTTCTATAAAACTGAACTGTGGTCTTTTCCAAGCTGCTCTCAGTTAAGATTAAATATTTGCTTATGACCTTTTCCCTTCAGCAGCTTCCTAGTGATCACACCCCCAGCTACCCAAGGCACAGCACAACTGCTCTAAGTCTCAGCTAATGTCTCATTCTGCTCCAAGATCACTTGGGACTTGAGCTGGCTCTCCCACTGTTCCCTCTGTGGAAGAAAAGATTCACATGCAAATAAAATGGGACATTTGTATTTGCATTTGGGGACATGTAGCCAAATCAAATATGATGACCACATTAACTAAATATTATAGGCATTTCCTTTCCAGTTTTCCTTCCTGTCACCCACTTAATCTGGTGTAGAATGGCCATGCAAGAATGTGATAAATATTTTTTTCCTTCCTAAACTTGGATTTAGCATGAACAGAAAAAGATTGGAGTGAGAGAGTTAACTCTTGAGAGGCTTACTTTCACTGGGCCAAGTATCTGTGGGAAGGAGTTAGGGTCATTCAGGATTGAGCTATCTTGCAAAGGAGGGGTATGATCTAAGCATGATACAGATTTTTAAAGCAGGCTTAGTTCAAAATCCATGGCTGTGCCACATACCATCTTTGTTATGCTTCAGGTTATTCAGAAGCAAATGGGAAAAAAGGTGGAAATTCTTTGTGAAGAAGTAGGTTTGGGCCTAGTTGCTGCTTGGCTTCTTGAAAACATCATACATTTACCACCTGAAATTTGTCTCTAAGGACAATGCATGGGCATCTGCTCTGGGCTTATGAAGTGGTTGATCAGCAGTAGGTTTGAGGCAGGCATGGGCAAGATCCACATGAAATCTTTAAATGGGCTGGCAAAAGAAATATTCCTACCCTGACCAGAAAGACAGAGATCAAATTATAGTCTTGGGTGCAAGGAGATTTTGAGCGAGAAGGGAGCTCAGAGGTGGGATGATTTATCACCCTCAGTCTGAAGCCAGAGGAACCAAGGCTCAGAGAGGGCAGGGACTTGTGCAAAACCAAGATCAAGGCAGGGCAAAGCTGTGGCCAGACTGTTGGGCCACAGTTCTTTTCCCTGCACCAAGCTACCTGCCACCAATTGGACCACAGAGCTAGGGATGGACAAGCTGCCTCCCTTAGCTCTAGCAGCTTGCTGAGGGGGAACCCTTTCTCAGGGCCTAGTAGGAAGAAACTGATGGCACTGATGACAATGTCCCCAGCAAAGAAGAGTTATGTGCAGACCTAAAATTTGTTTGCAATAGAAACAAGAGAAGGCACACTTCTTTTTTTTTTTTTTTTTTTTTTTTTTAATATATTTTATTGGTTTTTTACAGAGAGGAATGGAGAGAGATAGAGAGTTAGAAACATCGATGAGAGAGAAACATCGATCAGCTGCCTCCTGCACATCTCCCACTGGGGATGTGCCCGCAACCCAGGTACATGCCCTTGACCGGAATCGAACCTGGGACCTTTCAGTCCGCAGGCTGACGCTCTATCCACTGAGCCAAACCGGTTTCGGCAAGAAGGCACACTTCTTGATAAGCTTTTCCCACTAGACTGGCTCTTCCTTCTCAGATTCTGTTCTGTTCAGAGTTCATCAGTTTGGCTCTTCACTACTGGGACCCAGCTTACCCAAGCCTTTCTATTGGTATGTTGGTATGGTGGGGCCACATTTAATTCCAGGTAACAACCTTCTAGGAGAAGAGCAAATGGGTAGCAGTTAGAATGTGTTTTTTGAGTGAGTAACTGACAAACTGGGTCTATCTTTCTGGTGTGTGTGTGTGTGTGTGTGTGTGTGTGTGTGTGTGTGTGAGAGAGAGAGAGAGAGAGAGAGAGAGAGAGAGAGAATGAGTATGAGTATGAGTATGAGTATAAATGAGGTGGAAATAGCTGCTGACCCAAAAAGGAGTTTTGAAGGGAAAACCTGACTGAAGCTCTGAGAGGGCAGGGGTTCTCAGGCTTTCCAGTACGAAGTGACTTAAAATGAGGTGGGATCAAGGAAGTGAGGTAGCACCTGCAGGTTACCCTGTGTACCAATAGGGCACAGGGCTGTGGGTTAACTTGGGGAATTCACACTTTATAAAGTACTTCCTGACGTGCTACCTTGTTTACTTTTCCCAGTGACCATGAATGGATGTACACGCGTGTGTGTTGGAGGCTATTATCTGCATTTACCAGATGATGAAGCTGTGGCTCAGAGCACTTAAGTAACTCTCCATGGTCACACAGCCAGCATGTGGCAGAGCTAGGGCACAAACCCAGGTATTCAGCCTCCCTTATCCCATTCTCTTTTCATTACAGACAGTATAACCTAAGGGATAGGAGACAGGTTCTAAAATCCGAGAGACCTTTCTAAGGGCAAGTCAGAGGGAAGCCTGACTATTTACACTACCTTCAGCCTTCAGCCTCCCAGCATGTACAATCTGGCTACACTGTGCTTAAGTATGAGGTGGGGGGTGTAGGTGGGGGAGATAGCTCTTGTTACTCTCTTTTCTCCCTTCAAACCTAAGTCTGCTGCTTGCCTTACCCCTGACAGCACCCTGAACTGCAGGCTCCTGGCTTGATATTCTGCTCCCACACCCCCAGCCCTGGCCCAATGCTCAGCCCTGCAGCCTAATCCTGCTTGGGTCACTCCACATAGATACTGATGAGAGGCAGGTCGGTGACATTTCCTGAGCTTCTACCCACATTCCACACCCAACCTTTTGTTTTTATTTTCTGTCCCTTCCAAAAAAGAAGGAAATAGTTTTCCCCTCAGCCCTGAGTGTAAAAGGAATACCTGGACTCTCCCTCTGAATGTATGGGCACAGCTGGCAGAAGGACTTGCTGTGGAAGAACACTGCTCCCCTTGACCGATTTATTCAGTCACTTGCACACCATTCAGTAGACCTTCATTGAATGAGTGTGGTCCCAGGCTAGTCCCACATGCCAGGTTCTGCCAGGAAACAGAGATCAAGAAACCCAAGCTTGGCTGGCTCCCCTTTCCCCAGATGTTCTTGTTTTACTTCCATAATCACACCTGAGAAGAACTATTATCCCATTTTAGGAAAGAAGGAACTGAGGCTAATGGAGAGATGTGACTTATCTGTCCATAACCACAAAGCCAGAAGTAGTTGAGCTTGGATTTGAATTCAGCTCTCCTAGTGTCCTAGGTCTATGTTCCTTTGACTCACCAAACTAGATCTGTTCCATCCCCATTCCCTCACAGCCCTCAAAAGGAAACAACCCTTCTAACAACTTTGTTTTGGACTTCCAGCCTCCAGAACCAGGAGACAAACAATTTTGTTGTTCAAAATACCCGGTATGTGGTAGTTTTTTTTTATGGCAGTCTTAGCAAATGTATATACCCATTTACAGAGTTATAGCTTCCCTACTAGACTTTAAGCTCATTAAAGGCAGGAGTCCAGCACTACCCAGCCCAGTGCCTGGTGCCCAGTAGATGGTCACTCAAGAGTTGCTGAAGTGACCTTGTCCAGAGTGTGCAGGGGAGGATATTAGCCTGGGAGGCTGGCTGTCCCATTCCTCTCAGGTCAAGTCTGGGGGGACTGCCTGCTGGCCCTTTCTTCCCTATATTTTCTGCTACTCAAAAGGGACACCCTTTCTCATGGAAGAGGGTTTGAGCAGCTGCAGCCATCTGTTGAACAAGCAGCCTGCAAAGAGCTTGGTATCTCATGTTCCTAGAGACTCAAGGTCGCTGTGGGAAATATTTAGTGCCAGTTATCTTCACCAAACAACATGGGGTGAAGGTCTTGAGAATCAGGTTCTAGTCTCTACCCTAAGCTGAGAGGATGCAAGCTCTCCAGGGATTGAAGAAGGCTTTAAAAAGTTAATGATGTTGGAGCTGCAGTGTGAAGAAGGCATAGGAAATGAAGAGAAGAATAATTCCAGACAACAGGAATTGCATGAATAAGGTAAAGCAATGTGCAGGTACACGGGATGCTCAGGGAACAGAAGCAAATCTGGGATTGTTGAAACAAAGGAATTTTGTGAAGGGTGTGGCCAAGATCTTGAAGAGCTGAGTAGGAAGCATAATGTTGAGGTGAAGTTACAACATCAAGCCTAAGTTGGAACTTCATTCTGAAGCCAGTGGAGATCCAGGCATTCTGAATGGTATGAATGACTTCTCATTGAGAAGAATATCCTTTACACCAAGGGTAGTGTAGGGCACAGCCTGGAGCAAGGGAGGTATGTAAGTGAGCATCTGCCAGAACCCTTGTGAGACAAACTAGTTTGAACCCCAGGAGTCAAATGGTGAGTGGTGGCCAAGGGAGAGGGAGAAGTTTCTAACTGGGCAGCTGGGGATATAGTAGGCCTCCTGGTCAAGACCTAAAAATGCCCAGTCCTGCCTGTGTGCTCCCCAAGTTCAGAGTAACTTCCATTCTCTCCACAGAGCCCTCTGTCAAGCTTATCCCAAGGGCCCAGCATAAAATGAAGAGTCTCTCAGGAAAGGTTTGTGGACCAAATTAATTTTCAGAAGAAACAAATGCTTGCTAAGCTTCTGTTTTAACACTATAGAAAGGTTCTCTGCCCCACAAAAGACACAGGAAATAAAGAGTGGGGAGACTTCATTGTGAAAAGCAGCTAATGTTTAAACCCAAAACTTTAGAAACATTCATGGAATTCAGTTCCTGATAGCAAAGAGAAGTTTAAGCTTAGGAAAAGCAATAGCTCATTGTGATTTACACTGTCATGTAGAAGGGGAGGAGAGTTCATCTAAAGTGACCCAGCTTCATCTAGCAGCATTAATCATCAATGGCTTTGCATACATTTTGGCCTAATAATACAGGAAGAAAAGGCTTTTTCAGGGCCAAGGAAAATGCTGTTTCATAATGTCACCTTTTGCCTATCTCCAGCAGGCCCCAAGGTGAGTATACACCATAAGCCCTTTTCTGTGAAAGTTCTGCAAAGCTCTCAGGGGCATGCATAATGAGCCCCATACCCTGGCAAGAAGTTAAGTCTCAGCAAGATGCCCACACGGCAAAGGGTGTGTCTGTGAATCCTTGGTCCTGTTGCCCTAGTATATGTGCTGTGCCATATAAATAGCATCCCATGCCTCAGATGAGAGCATTGGTCAGTAAGGGAGAACTTGCAGCTATTCTGGTATTCATGCTCAGCAGAGTAGACAAAGCCTTCAAAGACTGGGGTCCACAGAGGGGAGTATCTAGCACAGATTGGTTATAAAGCTGTGAGTATAATCCAGAGCTCTTGACTACTGGGCTCAGGTTCCTTCTAATGGACCATGCTGCCTGCCTCTTAAGCTAGACCCACTGATCCAATTAATTTGATCATCTTGATAGAACTGTCTGGTCAAGTCAGTGACCATTAATTTGGCTTATTCCTTTTCTTACCCAAATAATCAGTTGTTTGCATTGGCCAGGGAAATGAGTCTAAATCAGTGATGGCGAACCTTTTGAGCTCAGCATGTCAGCATTTTGAAAAACCCTAACTTAACTCTGGTGCCATGTCACATATAGAATTTTTTTGATATTTGCAACCATAGTAAAACAAAGACTTATATTTTTGATATTTATTTTATATATTTAAATGCCATTTAACACAGAAAAATCAACCAAAAAATGAGTTCGCGTGTCACCTCTAACACGCGTATCATAGGTTCGCCATCACTGGTCTAAATGGACTGGTTGTTCAAATAGGTCCTTGACTGTGACTGGCATGGAGGGTTTTGTGATTTAGAGTTGGGTTTGTCTGTCACAGTTAAATGGTCCATCAAAGAGCAAGAGATTAAGAATAGACCTAAGTTGTATATCCACACAATGGAATACTATCCAGCAATAAAAAGAAATGAGCTATCAAGCCATGAAAAGACACAGAGGAACCTTAAGTGCACATTGTTAAATGAAAGCAGTCAGTAGGAAAAGGCTACATAGTGTATAGTTTAATTTATATGACATTCTAAAAAAGGTAAGACTATGGAGGGGGAAAAAATCAGTGATTTCCAGGAATTTGAGGCCAGTGTTGCTCAGTGTTTGAGCATCGACCTGTGAGCCAGGAGATCACGTTTGGATTCCTGTTCAAGGCACATGCCCAGGTTGTTGTGATATGCAAGAGGCAGTCGATCAATGATTCTCTCTCATCATTGATATTTCTATCTCTCTCTTACTCTCCCTTCTTCTCTGAAATAAAAATATAAAAAACCAGAAGCCATACTTTAAAAATTTTAATAAAACTGACTTTATTTTAATTTTAATGAAAACATTTATATGACAAAGACAACATAAAGTTTAAAGACTAAGAGAAGATATTTTCAACAGATATAACTAGAAAGCAATGACATTTATAATATCTTAAAACTTCCTCAGATAAAAATGTAAAAGACACCCCAATTGAACTGGGCAAAAATGTGAATAGGCATTACATAAAGGATGAGAACTGAAAGGCCATTAAAGATATGAAAAGTTAGTCAACTTCCTAATAATCAGGGAAATACAAACTGAAGCAAGAAGACATATTTTAAATTCATCTATTTGGCAAAATATTAAAGGCTAACAATATTAGGAATGTTGATTATATGAACACACACTGATTCTGGGAGCACAAACTGGCACAACCACTTTGGAGACTGATCTGACAATGCCTAGCAAATAATTGTTTAAACAATTGCTTAAAAAAAATGGAAGCCTAGATAATTTGCTTTAGACCTTTATTCTTTTCTTAAATTAAGCATTGAATACTAAACAATTCTCTATAAGCACTGTTTTAGCTGCACCCTATAAATGTTATAATGTATTTTATTTTTATTTAGTTCAAAACATTTCCTAATTTCTCTAGAAATTTTTTCTCTGATCCATGGGTTATTTAGAAATGTGTTATTTAATATCCAGATATTGATATTATCAAGAAAATGAAAAGATAACACACAGAATGGAAGAAAATATTTGCAAATCATATACCTGACAACGGAATTGTATCTATAATATATAAAGAACTCTTACAACTCAACAATAAAAATAACCATATTAAAAATGGGCAAAGGATCTGAACAGACATTGCTTCAAAGATGATATATAAATGACTGATAAGCACATGAAATGCTGTCCAACATCATTAGTCATCAGGGAAATGTAAATCAAAACCACAATGACTCTAGATCCAGAGACAGAGATGCATCGAACAGACCATCGAATTGCAGAGGGAAGGCAGGGGAGGGGAGAATGGGGTATGCATGAATATGAGCATGACCAATGGACACAGACACTAGGGACATGGGGACATGTGCTGGGGGGTAGAAGTGGGCAGGGAGAGGTCAATGGGGGAAAAAAGAGACATGTATTACTTTCAACAATAAAGAATTTAAAAAAACACAATGAGATGTCACTTCACACCTACTTGAATGGCTAAAAACAAAAAGTCAGACAACAACGTGTTAGGGAAGATGGAGAGAAATCAGAATCCTCAGTTAGTGGGAACACAAAATGGTGCAGCTGCTTTGAAAAAACAATCTGGCAGTTCCTGAAGCTATTAAATAAAGTTACAATACAACCCAGCTGAGTCCATTCCTTCATATATGGGGTGGGCAAAAGTAGATTTACAGTTGTGAGTACACACAATGCAGTTTATTCTTGTATTATTATTTATTAAGTATTGTTATTTGTATTACAACTGTAAACCTTTTGCCCATCCCTGTACTCTGAAAAATAAAGGAAAATGATTTTTAAAACAAACTTAATTGATGCAATGTCTACTTTCACAGAGCTTAACACATGTTGGTATCATGTATTTCATGGCATCTATCCTCAAAGTCAATTTGTGTGTATTTAATATCTACCATACATGAAAGAGAACACTGCCCATTATAAACACAGAAGCCTAAGTAATCATAGAAAATATGATGATGTCACTTGAGTAAGAACATAGGAAATGGATAGGAAACTTGAATTTCTGAGTACCTACTATTTGTCAACCTCTATGCTAGGTTCTATCTATCTATCTATCTATCTATCTATCTATCTATCTATCTATTATCATCATCTATTGTTATATAGTTACATACAGTTATAGTAATATATATATATTAGTATATATATATATATTAGTATATATATAGTAATATATATATTAGTATATATATATTAGTATATATATATATATATATATATATATATATATATATATATCTCTACACTAATAAAAGAGAAACATTCAAATTGGTGTCACTCTGCTATGGCCACCAACCAATCAGAGTGACTATGCAAATTAACCCAACAAAGATGGCAATTAATTTGCATATGCAGGCGCAGAGCAAAGACTGAAGGCTCTGGCCAGAGTGAAGACTGAAGACTGAAGACTGAAGAGGATTGGCTTCTCCACTGCAGCTGCAGCGGAGAAGCCAAGCCTCACTGTGGCCGCAGCAGAGAAACCGGACCAAAGGCCTAGGTCCTGGGTGCCGGAGGAAAACCAGTGCCAGCAGCTGGGGAAGGAAGGCCTATTGCACAAATCTCTTCGTGCAACAGGCCTCTAGTATATATATGACTTCAATTCTAAAAACCATGGAAATTTGGTATTATTAGCTCATTTTAAAAAAGAAGAAACGTGAATTAGGTAAATATTAAGTAGGTTGTCCATGGCCAGACAGGCAGTATGAAGTCGAGCAGAGATTCAATCCTGTATCTATGACTCCAAAAACTATATTCTTTTTTAAAAATATATTTTTATTGATTTCAGAGAGGAAGGAAGAGGGAGAAAGGGATATAAACATCAATGATGACAGAGAATCATTGATCGGATGCCTCCTGCACGCCCCCTTACTGGGGATCAAGCCTGCAACCTGGGCATGTGCCCTTGACTGGAATTGAACCTGGGACCCTTCAGTCCACAGGCTGACACTCTATCCACTGAGCCAAACCAGCTAGGCTATATTCTTTTAACTATAGTACCACATTGATATCTGAAAATATGATTCTTCAGTTCTGGAGCAGGAAATGTATGTGATGATCTTGGACTAGGAAGTTTTCAAAGATTATTAGAGCCATGTA
Organism: Myotis nattereri; assembly: GCF_964212035.1. NCBI lineage: Eukaryota > Metazoa > Chordata > Mammalia > Chiroptera > Vespertilionidae > Myotis > Myotis nattereri. The sequence goes on along the minus strand of NC_138078.1, from coordinate 137,777,071 downwards.
AAAAGAACTCAATGAGTCAATTTAAAGGGGCTTCCAGTTGCCAATGCAAAACTTAATATGAATAAGAACAATGAATTCTAACACATATTACATTTAAATTCATGAGTTAATCATTATACTTTAAAAATAATCACTCATTGACTTTATTAGTGCACACTAGTGAACTAGTTCATTATTTTGAATCAGGCATTTATTTTGCCTCCTTATACAAACTGTATCCTTGGATAACCATGTAGCAGATGTACAGAAATATTCCAGATTTAAAAAAATAAAGAAGGGATAATAGAAGAACATCAGCGTTTTACCACCCTTAATAAATGAAGGAATCTAGCTAGATTTCACTATCAGTGGCTGCTAACATAAAACTGAGACAACCAGATAGTATGCATCTCTTAATGGAAAACACAAAGTAATATATGAAGTAGTCTCACCAAAAACAAAGTAAAAAGCAAAACAAACAAAAACACACACACAAAAAAACAAAAAACAAAACAACATAAACCCGAGTCTAGCTAAGACTCTAAAATCAACTACTAATTTAGAGAAAACAGAAATGTGAAGATAGAGTATCTAAGTATTAATTTAAGAAAATACGTATATATTTATTGATTTATGAGGAGAAAGGAGAGGGACAGAGAGATAAAAACATCAATGATGAGAGAGAATCATTGGCTGCCTCCTTCACGCGCCCCACCCCCCCACCCCCACTGGGGATTTAGTGGGAAACCTGGGCATGTGACCTCCTGGTTCATAGATTGACTCTCAACCACTGCGCCACAACAGCTGTGTTCTAAGTATTAAATAAAATTTTTTTTTATTGATTTCAGAGAGGAAGGGAGAGGGAGAGAGAGAGAAACATCAGCGATGACAGAGAATCATTGATCGGCTGCTTCTTGCACGCCCCACATTGGGCATCAAGCCTGCAACCACCATATGCCCTGACTGGAAATCAAACCATGACCTCCTGGTTCATAAGTTGACACTCAACCACTGAGCCATGCTGGCCAGGCAGTATTAAATTTAATGGGAATGCAGTCAGCAAAATCAAGATTATGGGAGATGCTCAGGGAAAGCAATCCATTTTCTTCTAAAATATAAATTTCAAGATTAAAAGAGACTAAAAGGTTGTGCCAATCAATTACATCACCTGGCCTTTATTTAGAACTTTATTCAAACAAAATCCATTTATCCCAATTATAAGATAATTGGAAACTGGAACACTGGCTATATATCTTTTTTTTTCATTTTGAGGTGTGATCATTGTATTATGTATGTTTTCATAGAGTCCTAATCCTTTCAAATATATACTGAACTATTTACAAATGAAATGTTATGTCTGAAATTTTCTTCAAAATATTACGGAAATAGGAAAAGTGGATGTGATATTGATGAAAGAAGCATGAACATGGGTTGACCATTTTTGAGGCAGGGTATTGGGTATAGGGATCCCATTATATAATTGTGTCTGCTTTTGTATACATTGGAAAACTCTCTCTCTCTCTCTCTCTCTCTCTCTCTCTCTATATATATATATATATATATATATATATATATATATACACACACACATATATACATATATATATATATGTATATATATATCACATGATTTAAAGATACATGCATATATGTGCCAAAATTCCATATCTTATGAATTTATAGTGGAATCACACCATATCCATATGTGAGTTACATAAATTCAAACATAGGCACTCAGCATATATAGAGAGAAGAAGGGAGGAAGAACAAAGAGAATGGAAGAGAAAGAGAGCGAGACTGAGAGAGAGAGAGAGAGAGAGAGAGAGAGAGAGCGCTGAGACAGAAGACAGAAGACAACAATTGATATGGTATAGCAGGTTGTGCCTACAATTCTCAATAATCCTGCTATGCCCTAGAGAGAACATAAGTTTGAAGCTATGGTTCTGTTGTTACTCTCTCAGTAAGTCTCATTCCCCATGTGTCTCTCATAGAATGAGCTTTTCACTGTTATTCTTTTATTTAAAGATGCATGTATGTCATTCAGCATGGCTTAAAATCACCAGCTCATCTGATGCTGAGTCAAAATTTCAGCAATCTACTTCAATACTGGAACACAAAGAGGCAAACAGGATTTGCTGGAATAATGAAGATGTGGTATGTAGCCTGCCAAAGGGAATCTTAAGGGTGGATTTTACTCTATGGTATTTTCACCTTAGGTGCTGATTAAATAAGCTAACAAAAAGATGCAAAAGTCCAGTGTATCTAATACTTGTGTGCAAGGTCATGTGTAAAAAGATGTTTAATGTATTATTCTAATATTTTAAATACTGAAAAAATTCTAAATGTTAACAGAGGATTGGCTAAATGTGATGTACCCCCCATAATTGAATACCTTATGGAGTCATTCCAAAAAAAAAGGTAGGTATTTCTTATGGACTAATAGGACAAGATGTCCAAGACATAGTATTACATGAAAGAAGCATGTGGCAAAACAATGTATATAGTATGCTTCCATTTTTGTAAATAACAAAATGAATAGAAATATACCTATAGATACATACATACCACTGTGCTTTCATTACAGGACATTTCTAGAATATACAAGAAACTGGAGAAAGTGACATGCTATGATGTGAGGGAATGGGAGTTTAGAGTGGGAGGGTAACTTCCTTTTCATTGTATGCTCTTCTTTATAGTTTGAAATCTTACTATATGCATGCATTAACATTTGAAGTTTTGCTGAAATATAGCACACATATAGGAAAGTGCATATTTCATACATGTACAGCTCATTGAATTGTTCTAAAATGAACACACTCAACTAACGACCACCCAAGCCCCGAAATCAAACTTTACTAATTTATAGAATGCCCAACATGCCCCATCATTGTCCTTTCCTTCTTCCTGAAAGTTAACTACCATCCTGAGTTCTAATATCAAAGTTTAGATCTGTCCATTTTCAAATTTTATAGAAACTGAATCAGACAGTGTGCATTATTTGGGGTCTGGCCTATTTCAATCAATATGATGTTTATAAGAGTCTTCCATGTTCTTGCATATAGCTCTAAGTTTTCATTTTCATTACTATAGAATATTCCATTGTATAAATGTATCACAATTTACATATTCAATGTTGATGGACTGTTGGGACATTTCTATTATTTGACTGGTACTAAATACTGCTCTAATAGACATTCTTGCATATGTCTTTAGTTAAACACATATGATGGAACTGCTGGGTCATAGAGCAGGTGTTTCTTTAGTTTTACTATATACCGACAAACAGTATCCTAAAGTGGTTGTATCAGTTTACCCTTCAGCTAGCACTGTACACTAGTTTAATTAAATTTTCAAACAAACAATAACAAGAGTAAAAACAAAACACTAGATCAATTCATATAAGCAGTTATTTAATTAGTATTTTTGTGTTACGTCTATGGTTAACTTGTAAAAAATAAAGTTAAAGAAATGTGCCAGTATGTTACCTAATATGCTCATATAAGATTTGTATGACAAATCCCTATTGAATTTCATGCCAGAAAGGGGCTAATCTTTAAAGAGGAATATATTTACTTTCTGGTTCTCAGATAATATATGCCAATGTAACCCTTATCTTCAACTGCCAAAAAATTTTGAGTCAAAAACCAACCATACCATTTCACTCATCCAAGGTATCTAGTAATATCTACACCTTAAAATAGACAATTCTGTTCTATGTCTTAATTTGCATTGTTTAAACTTATAAGATTCTGGAAATCCTTTCACAAATAAAGGGGAAAGGATAAATTGTAAACAAATAAACCAAAATTAGTGTTAGCCCCAGATGATGAAGTTTTAAAGAAAACGTTAAGAAACTAAGGTTAATTACCAAGCCACAGTTCTTAAAACTGCCTGGTACTGGCATAAGAACAGACATATAGACCAATGGAATGGAACAGAGAACCCAGAAATCGACCCAAGCCATTATGCTCAATTAATATTTGACAAATTAGACAAGAGCATACAATGGAGTCAAGGCAGTCTCTTCAATAAATGGTGCTGGGAAATTTGGTCAGATACATGCAAAAAAATGAAACTAGATCACCAACTTAACACCAAAAACAAACTCAAAATGGCTAAAGGACTAAAATGTAAGACGGGAAACCATAAAAATCCTACAAGACTCCATAGGCAGCAAAATAGCAGAGATATACCTTACCAATATCTTCACAGACTCAGCTCCTAAGGCAATGGAGGCTAAGGAGAAAATAAACAAATAGGACTACATCAAAATAAAAAGCCTCTCCACAGCAAAAGAAACCATCAACAAAAAAAACAAGAAAGCCCACTGCATGAGAGAACATATTTGCCAATGAAATTTCTGATAAGGGTTTAATCTCCAAGATTTACAGAGAACTCATACAACTTAACAAAAGGAAGATAAACAATCCAATCAAAAAATGGGCAAAGGATCTAAATAGACACTTTTCAAAAGAGGATGTACAGAAGGCCAGGAGACATATGAAAACATGCTCAAAGTCACTAATTGTCCAAGAGATGCAAATCAAAACAACAATGAGATACCATCTCACACCTGTCAGAATGGATATCATCAACAAATCAACAAATGACAAGTGCTGGTGAGGATGTGGAGAAAAAGGAACCCTCCTGCACTTCTGATGGGAATGCAGACTGGTGCAGCCACTGTGGAAGACAGTATGGAGTTTCCTCAAAAGTTAAAAATGGAACTCCCATTTGACCCAGTAATCCCACTTCTAGGACTATATCCCAAGAAACCAGAAACACCAATCAGAAAGGATATATGCACCCCTATGTTCATAGCAGCACAAATTACAATAGCTAAGATTTGGAAACAATCTAAGTGCCCATCAGCAGATGAGTGGATTAAAAAACTGTGGTACATCTGCACAATGGAATACTACACTGCTGTAAAAAAGAAGGAGTTCTTACCATTTGCAACAGCATGGATGGAACCAGAGAGCATTACGCTAAGCGAAATAAGCCCGTCAGAGAAAGTTAAATATCACATGATCTCACTCATATGTGGGATATAATGATCAACATAATTGATGAACAAGAATAGATCCAGAGACAAATGGTAGGGGAGGGGGGCAGTTAGAGAGTAACCAAAGGACTTGTATGCATGCATATTAGCATAACCAATGGACACATAACCAATGGGGCGGGTCAATTGGGTTAAAAGAAGACATATGTAAAACTTTAGACAATAAAAAATAAATTAAAAAGAGGGGAAAAAAGAAACAAAAGTTAATACAACCCGAACAACAAAATTACAGAAAGGAAGCAATATAAAATGTCGTGCTCTGTAATGTATGATTGACCAGCCATCTGTTACATGGCTGGTGAACAAGATAAAGTCAGGCTTGTATAAGTCCTAGGACCTCACCAAACAAAATGCCATGTTTTATCCTGATGGAAGAAAAGATGAAAAAGCGGTGCTTTCCCCATTTGGGGGATTTTTTGACTCAATACCCATTGGACAAGCCTGTTCCTCCAGATAAAAATCTAATTTCTTCTCCTTATACTGGAATGAAATTCAACTTTGGAAAGAACACACAGTCTACTACTATACTTCTCAGTCAAGTATTGCCACCTCAAAACATCTTCCTAGATGTGCCTCTAGGCCAGCAGTTCTCAACTTGTGGGTCGCGACCCCTTTGGGGGTCAAACGACCCTTTCACAGGGGTCGCCTAAGATCATCGGAAAACACATATAAAATTACATATTGGTTTTGTGATTAATCACTATGCTTTAATCATGTTCAATTTGTAACAATGAAATTGGGGGTCACCACAACATGAGGAACTGTATTAAAGAGTTGTGGCATTAAGAAGGTTGAGAACCACTCCTCTAGGCAGATAGAATCCTGTATCCCTTCTCAGTCACTATGAGAAAGAACCCTAACCAATCCAAAGATATACTTTTCTTATCTTTTGATGCTGTTTTGATGTTAAGTTAATGCTTGATGATTATATCAATGAATTTCTTAGATCTCACAGTAGTGACCAGATGGACTCAATGAAATTTTTCCATTTGGCTATGGGCTAAGCCTATGCTCAGTTTTAAATGGATATCACAAAGAGTAAGAGCTCAAGAGAGAGAGTGAGAGAGCCTGAGCTGAAGTTTCCAAAGATCTTAAATTTAAGTGGAACTTTGAAGAATAGATAAGGTATAAAGGTAATAATTAATGTGATGTTTGGGAAATCACATATATAGAGCAATATATCTATAGACCAAAGCAGAAGGAATGGATATTGGGAAAGGAGATTTTGGTCCATTCATGAAGTTTCTTGAATACCAAACTAAAAATTTTGGGATTTTTTGTTATTATTGAAGATTTTGGGGTAGGGTGAGGAAAGATCATAGTAAAAGCAATATTTTAGGAGATGAATCTAGCCATGGTGTGCAGCATAGATTGGACTGGGAAGAAAAAGAAGTAGGATTGATACCTCTGCTATTGCTTTGACCCAGGGAAAGACAACTAGTGTCTGAAATTAAGTGAGAATAGTGGGAATAGAAAGGCCGGAACAGAGAAGAGCACAAAGGGAGAACCACCAGGTTTTAGAATTGATTAGGTATACAAAAAGAAGCAGGAAGGAGATTTGAAAATGCCACTGAGACTTGGAGCCAGGAGAATCATGAAACAGACACCTCCATTAATTTGCAGTGGCATTCTTTGCTAATAGCAAAAGATTAGAAGCAACCCAAATATCTATCAATAAGTACTGACTGGTTCAACAAATATGGTTCCTCTTCAGGATGGCATACTATAAAGTTATAAAAAAAAGGAGTAAGAAAGATCTCCACATAATAACATTGGATGATCTCTAGGACATGTTAATTGAAGAAGAGAGAGTAGAGCAGTGTTTGTGGTACATGCTACAGTTGTGTAAGATATGGAGGTGGAGTAATCAAAATACATTATGGTATTGGCATAAAATAGACACATTGATCAATTGAATGGGATAGAGAGCTTAAAAATAAACATACACATATAAATTCAATTATTATATGAAAAGGGAGTCAAGAATATACAATGGGGAAAGGACAGTCTCTTTAAATACATGGTGTTGGAAAAACTGAACAGCCACATACAAAAGACCATACTTGACAATTACATTGAAATTGATAAAATACTTGAATGTAAGATCTGAATCCATAAAACTCCAAAAAGAAAACATAAGTGTTAAGCTCCACCAAAACAACAAAAACAAAAATAAACAAGTGGGACTACATCACACTAAAATGCTTTGCACAACAAAGGAAAACATAAAATGAAAAGGCAACCTACTAAATAGAAGAAAATATTGCCAATCATATATCTGATAAGGAGTTAATATCCAAAATATATTTTAAAAACTCACACAACTCAATAGCAAAGAAACAAATAATCTAATTTTAAAGTGGGCAGAAGATCTCAATAGACATTTTTTTCAAAAAATGCATACTGATGATTAACAGGTACATGAAAAGATGCTCAACATCACTTATCATCAGGGAAATACAAATAAAAACCATAATGAAATACCACTTCACACCTGTTAGAATGGCTATTATCAAAAAGACAAGAAGTAACAAGTGTTGGTGAGAATTTGAAGCAATGGGAACTTTGGTGCACTGTTGGTAGGAAGGCAAATTGGTGCATCCACTAGAAAAACAGTATGGAGGTTCCTCAAAATAATTAAAACTAGAATTACCACAACCTCAGCAACATTTGTTTGTTGATTTATTGATGATGGCCAGGTGTGAGGTGATATCTCATTGTGGTTTTAATTTGCATTTCTCTGATGATTAGTGGAGCTGAGCATCTTTTCCTATGTCCATTGGCCATCTGTATGTCCTCTGTGGACAAGTCTCTATTCAGGTCTTTGCCCCTTTTTAAATGGGATTGTTCATACTTTTTGGTGTTGAGTTTATAAGTTCTTTATAATTTTGGATATGAGCTCCTTATCAGATGTACCACTGGCGAATATGTTCTCCCATTCAGTGGGTTGTCTTTTCATTTTGTTGATGGGTTCCTTTGCTGTGCAAAAACTTCTCAGTTTGATGTAGTCTCCTTTGTTTATTTTTTCTTTTGTTTCCTTTGCCCAAGGAGATATATCAGAAAAAAATATTGCCAAGAGACATGTCTGAGATTTTACTCCCTACGTTTTCCTCTAGGATTTTTATGGTTTCAACTCTGGATTTAAGTATTTAATCCATTTTGAATTTATTCTTATGTGTGGTGTGAGAAGGTGGTCTAGTTTCATTTTTGGCACAAATCTGTCCAATTTTTCCACCACCGCTTATTGAATAGACTACCTTTAGCCCATTGTATGCTTTTGCCTTTTTGTCTAATATTAATTGACTATAAAGTCATGGTTTTATTTCTGGGCTTTCTATTCTGTTCCATTGATGTATATGTTGGTTTTTATGCCAGTACCATGCTGTTTTGATTACTGTGGTCTTATAGTGATATCAGGTAGCATGATTCCTCCAACTTCGTTCTTCTTTCTCAAGATTGCTGTTGCTATTCAGGGTCTTTTTCAGTTCCATATTAATTTTTGGAATCTTTGTTCTAGTTCTGTGAAGTACACCACTGGTATCCTAATAGGAATTGCATTGAATATGTATATTGCTTTGGATAGTATTGGAATTTTAATAATATTAATTCTTCCTATCCATGAACACAGTATATGTTTCCACTTATTTGTATCTTCTTCAACTTCTTTCTTTAGTGTCTTATGATTTTCAGAATATAGGTCTTTTATGTCCTTTATTAAATTTATTCCTAGGTATTTTAGTCTTTTTGAAGGGGATTGTTTTTATTAGTTTCTCTTTCTGATTATTCATCACAGTATCTTTTGGTATATAAAAATGTAACTGATGTCTGGATCTGTATTTTATATCCTGTTGCTTTACTGAATTTGTTTATCACTTCTAGTAGGTTTTTTTTTTTAATGGAATCTTTAGAGTTCCTTATATACAATATCATATCATCTGCCAATAATGACAGGTTTACTTCTTTCATTCCAATTTGGATGCCTTTTATTTCTTCTTCTCTGATTGCTGGGGCTAGGACTTCCAATACTATGTTGAATAAGAGTGGTGAAAGCAGACATCCCTGTCTTCTTCCCCATCTTAAGTAAAACTCTTGTAGTTTTTGTCCATTGAGTATGAGGTTGGCTGTGGGTTTGTCATATATGACTTTTATGTCATTGATGTATGTGCCCTCTAGTCCAACTTTGCTGAGAGTTTTTATCATAAATATGTGCTGGATTTTATCAGATGCTTTTTCTGTATCTATTGATGTGATCATGTGGTTTTTATCCTTCATTTTGTTTATGTTCTGTATCATGTTTACTGTTTTATGGATATTGTACCAACTTTGCATCCCTCGAATAAATCCCATTTGATCATGGTGTAGGATCTTTTGATGTATTCCTGGATTCTGTTTGCTAATATTTTGTTGAGAATTTTAGCATCTATGTTCACCAGGGATTTTGGCGTATAATTTTCTTTCTTTGTTGTGTCTTTATCTGGTTATAGAATTAGGATAATGCTGGCTTCATAAAAGGAGCTTCGGAATTTTCCCTCCTCTTGAAGTTTTTGGAATAGTTTGAGAAGGATAGGTGCCGGAAGCCGGTCTATCCTTGCTGCTTGACACAGTCGCTGCAGGAAAGAAACATCTGCACAGCATATGTTTCAAGGGACCTGGCGTATATAGCATACTGTTCTTAATATGTTTGCTCCCCTTAGCGCTGTGTGTTTTAACCAAGGTCACCTCTCCGAGAAAGGTTGTTTCCCCAGGTAGGAACTTTTCCCTGAAGTCAGGGAGGGGATGCCTCTCCTAGAAAGGTTGTTTCCCCAGGTAGGAATTTTTCCCTGAAGTCAGGGAGGGGATGAAACTCCTTAACTAAGTGCCAGGCAGGTAATCACTACAAACAATCATGCTTAAGCTACATAATCTTTACTCCCTGGAATGGAGATAAGAAACGCCCTAACCTTTGTAATAGAAATTGACAGGATTAAAATCAACTGGGATAAATACGGATGTAACAAAACAATAAACAGCAGAACCTCTCTGGAGATCGAGACCAGAACTTGGCTGGAGATCCTGGCTAGGCTGCTGATCAACTGAACGCTGTCTCCGTGTCCTTCCTTCTTCGCCGACTCCGTCCTCACCTTTGGGGATCCCTGGACCTGCTGGGGTTGGACCCCGGCAGATAGGTGTTAGTTCTTCTTGGAATGTTTGATAAAAGTCACCTGTAAAGCCATCTGGTCCAAGGATTTTATTTGTTGGGAGTTTTTTCTGTTTTGTATTGTTGCTATTATTTTATTTATTTATTTATTTTTTTTATTGCTTAAAGTATTACAAAGGGTATTACATATGTGTCCATTTTATCCCCCCGCCCTAGACAGTCCTCCTGCCTCCCCTATCCCCCAGTGTCTTATGTCCATTGGTTATGCTTATATGCATGCATACAAGTCCTTTACTTGATCTCTTACCCCCCTACCTCCTGCCCCCCAACCCTCCCCGGCCTTACCGCTGCAGTTTGACAATCTGTTTGAGGCAGCTCTGCCTCTGTATCTATTATTGTTCAAAAGTTTATAATGGTCTCTATTATCCAGGAATGAGTGAGATCATGTGGTATGTTTCCTTCATTGACTGGCTTATTTCACTTAGCATAATGCTCTCCAGTTCCATCCATGACGTTGCAAATGGTAAGAGTTCCTTCCTTTTTACAGCAGCATAGTATTTCATCGTGTAGATGTACCACCGTTTTCTAATCCATTCATCTACTGATGGGCACTTAGGCTGTTTCCAGATCTTAGCTATGGTGAATTGTGCTGCTATGAACATAGAGGTGCATATATCCTTTCTGATTGGTGTTTCTGGTTTCTTGGGATATATCCTAGAAGTGGGATCACAGGGTCAAATGGGAGTTCCATTTGAAGTTTTTTGAGGAAACTCCATACTGTCTTCCATAGGGGCTGCACCAGTCTGCATTCCCACCAGCAGTGCACAAGTGTTCCTTTTCTCCACATCCTCTCCAGCACTTGTCGTTTGTTGATTTGTTGATGATAGCCAGTCTGACAGATGTGAGATGGTACCTCATTATTGTTTTGATTTGCATCTCTCGGATGATTAGTGACTTTGAGCATGTTTTCATATGTCTCTTGGCTTTCTGAATGTCCTCTTTTGAAAGGTGTCTATTTAGGTCCTTTGCCCATTTTTTGATTGGATTGTTTATCTTCCTTTTGTTAAGTTGTATGAGTTCCCTATAAATTTTGGAGATTAGGCCCTTATCAGATATGACATTGGCAAATATGTTTTCCCACACAGTGGGTTTTCTCGTTGTTTTGTTGATGGTTTATTTTGCTGTGCAGAAGCTTTTTATTTTGAGGTAGTCCCATTTGTTTATTTTCTCTTTAGTTTCAAGTGCGCTAGGAGCTGTATCAGTGAAGAAATTGCTTCAACATATGTCTGAGATTTTGTTGCCTTTGGATTCTTCTAGAATTTTTATGGTTTCCTGTCGGACATTTAAGTCCTTTATCCATTTTGAGTTTATTTTTGTGTATGGTGTAAGTTGGTGGTCTAGTTTCATTTTCTTGCATATATCCGTCCAATTTTCCCAACTCCATTTATTGAAGAGACTATCTTGGCTCCATTGTATGTTCTTGCTTCCATTCTCAAATATTAATTCAGCATATTGGTTCGGGCCGATTTCTGGGCTCTCTATTCTATTCCATTGATCTATATGCCTATTCTTGTGCCAGTACCAGGCAGTTTTGAGAACAGTGGCTTTGTAAAACATCTTGATATCTGGTATTGAGATCCCACCTACTTTGTTCTTTTTCAGGATTGCTGCAGCTATTCGGGGTCTTTTTTTATTCCAGATGAATATTTGGAGAGTTCGTTCTAGATCTCTGAAGTATGCTGTTGGTATTTTAATGGGAAGTGTGTTGAATTTATAGATTGCTTTGGGTAGTATGGACATTTTAATGATGTTGATTCTACCAATCCATGAACACGGTATGTTCTTCCATCTGTTTTTTTCTTCCTCTATCTCGTTTTTCAACGTCCTGTAGTTTTCTGAGTAGAGGTCTTTTACCTCTTTAGTTAAGTTTATTCCTAGGTAGCTTAATTTTTTTGGTGCGATGGTAAACGGGGTTGTTTTTATAATCTCTCTTTCTGAAAGTTCACTATTGGTGTATAGAAATGCCTCAGATTTCTTGGGGTTAATTTTGAATGCTGCTACATTGCCAAATTCATGTATTAAGTTGAGTAGCTTTTTGATGGAGTCTCTAGGGTTTTGTATGTATAATATCATGTCATCTGCAAATAAGGACAGTTTTCCCTCCTCTTTTCCAATTTGGATGCCTTTTATTTCTTCTTCTTGCCTAATTGCAATGGCTAGCACTTCCAGTACTATGTTGAACAGGAGTGGTGAGAGGGGGCATCCCTGTCTTGTTCCTGTTCTTAGGGGAAATGATGTTAGTTTTTGTCCACTGAGTATGATGCTGGCTGTGGGCCTGTCATATATGGTTTTTATTATGTTGAGGTATGATCCTTCTTACTCCTGCCTTACTGAGAGTTTTTATCAAAAATGGGTGTTGAATTTTGTCAAATGCTTTTTCTGCATCAATTGATATGACCATGTGGTTTTTTTCTTTCAATTTGTTTATGTGATGTATCACGTTTATTGATTTGCGGATATTGTACCATCCTTGCATCCCTGGGATAAATCCTACTTGGTCATGGTGTATGATCTTTCTGATGTATTGCTGAATCCGATTTGTTAAGATTTTGTTGAGGATTTTGGCATCTATGTTCATGAGGCATATTGGCCTGTAATTCTCTTTCATTGTGTTGTCTTTACCTGGTTTTGGTATTAGTGTGATGCTGGCTTCATAGAATGAGCTTGGAAGTGTTCCTTCCTCTTGAATTTATTGTAGTAGTCTGAGGAGGATAGGTTTTAGTTCTTCCTTGAATGTTTGGTAAAACTCCCCTGTGAAGCCGTCTGGTCCTGGGCTTTTGTTTGCTGGAAGCTTTTTGATGACTGCTTCAAGTTCTTCCATAGTTATTGGCCTGTTGAGATTTTTAGATTCTTCCTGATTGATTTTTGGAATGTTGTATTTTTCTAGGAATTTGTCCATTTCCTCCAGGTCGTCTAGTTTGTTGGAGTAGAGCTGTCCATAGTATTTTTTAACAATCATTTGTATTTCTGTGGAGTCTGTTGTTATTTCGCCCCTATCGTTTCTGATTTTGTTTATTTGGGTCCTCTCTCTTTGCTTCTTGGTGAGTCTGTCTAGAGGTTTGTCAATCTTGTTTATCCTTTCAAAGAACCAGCTCTTGGTTTCATTGATTTTCTGTATTGTTTTTTTGGTCTCTATGTCATTTATTTCTGCTCTAATCTTTATTATCTCCTTCCTTCTGCTCACTCTGGGGTTTTCTTGTTGCTCTCTTTCTAATTCTTTGAGTTGTTGAGTTAGATGATTTACTACCATTTTTTCTTGTTTTTTGATATAGGCCTGTAGAGCTATAAACTTCCCTCTCAGGACTGCTTTCATTGTGTCCGATAGGTTTTGGATTGTTGTGTTTTCATTGTCATTAGTTTCCAGGATGTTTTTAATTTCTTCTTTTTTCTCATTGGTAACCCAATCAATATTTAATAGCATGCTATTCAGCTTCCAGGTGTTTGAGTATTTTGGGTTGTTTTTAATGTAGTTTATTTCTAATATTATGCCATCGTGGTCTGCGAAGATGCTTTTTATGATTTCAATCTTCTTAAATTTGGGGATACTTTGCTTGTGACCCAATATATGGTCTATTTTTGAATATGTCTTATGAGCATTTGAGTAGAATGTATATTCCCTGGCTTTGGGGTGAAGTGTTCTGAAGATGTCTATTAAGTCCATCTGATCTAGTGAGTCATTTAGGATTGCTGTATCTTTGCTCATTGTTTGTCTAGAGGGCTTATCCAGTGCTGTCAGTGGTGTATTAAAGTCCCCTTACTATGATTGTATTGTTGTCGATCTCTCCTTTGATATCTTCTAGGAGTTTTTTTATGAATTTGCGTGCTCCTGCATTGGGTGCATATATGTTTACCAGGGTTATATCTTCTTGTTGTATTGATCCCTTTAGTATTATGAAGTGGCCTTCCTTATCTCTTGTTATGGCCTTCACTTTGAGGTCTATTTTGTCCGATATAAGTATTGCTACCCCAGCTTTCTTTTCCTTTCCATTTGCCTGAAAGGTATTTTTCCATCCTTTCACTTTCAGTCTGTGTGAGTCCCTTCTAATGAGGTGGGTTTCTTGTAGACAGCAGATGTATCGGTCATGTTTTTTTATCCATTCAGCCACTCGATGTCTTTTGTTTGGAGCATTTAGTCCGTTTACGTTTAAAGTTATTATTGGAAGGTACTTGTTTGTAGCCATTTCTTTTTTTGTGTGGCTGAGAGTTTTTTTTTTTTTATTACTTCTTAAATTTCATTAGTTGTGATCTGTCTATTCATATTCTCTAACTTTTCCTGATTTAGTTTTGGAAGATTGTATGTTTCTAGGAATTTATCCATTTCATCCAGATAGTCCGATTTGTTGGCATATACTTATTCATAATATTTTCTCATAATTCTTTCTATTTCTTTGGTGTCAGTTGTTATTTTTCTTGTTTCATTTCTAATTTTATTTATCTGGGTCTGCTCTCTTTTTTTTTCTTGATGAGTCTAGTGAATCTTCTGTATCTATTCAAAGAACCATCTCTTGGTTTCATCAATATGTTGTATTGTTTTTTGGGGGTACTCTATTTTATTTATTTCTTCTCTAATCTTTATTATTGCCTTCCTTCTACTCACTCTGGGCTTTGTTTGTTGTTCTTTTTCAAGTTTCTTTACGTGTAAAGTTACATTGTTTATTTGATTTTATTCTCATTCTTTAGTTAGGCCTGTAATGTTATGAATTTCCCTGTTAAGACTGCTTTCCCTGTGTCTCACAGATTTGGGGTTGTTGTGGTCTCATTTTCATTTATTTCAAAGTATCTTTTGATTTATTTCTTGACCTCCTTGTTAACACAATTCATTGTTTAGTAGCATGTTATTTAGTCTATGTGTTTGTGTGTTTCTCAGTTTTCTTCTTGTTATTGATTTCAAGTTTCATACCATTATGGTCAAAGAAGATGATTGGTACAATTTCAATATTTTTAAATTTATTGAGATTTATGAAAACTGATGATTTTAAAGGGAAGCTAGCAAACATTTATACTGCCTTTTTTGTATACACTATAATTCAAGTTAACTAAATAGTTGTTGAGTAAAACTCTTCTTTATAGAAAAATACAGCTAAGGAACATAGAACAAATAACATAATTAGAAAAAAATGCCTTTTCGTAATTCAATGAAATAATGGACATAATCAGTAATTATCAATGGCTATCAAAACCATTATACTGAAGGGGTGATGGGCACCTTGATAGTGAAAGGCTCCAGTTGACACCATTTGAACCATCTGATCAATCTTGGTATCACTAAAAGTGGGGCAACCAGACATTACTTGCCTCATGAGGGGATTTGGTAGAAAGTACACAGCATGGACTGTGAAGTATTCTTTCCCCCAAATTTTGACCTGAATCTAATAATATATATATATATATATATATATATATATATATATATATAGAGAGAGAGAGAGAGAGAGAGAGAGAGAGAGAGAGAAGAATACAGGGAATAGAGAAACAAGTTCAATGACAATGAGAGAAAACAATCAAATAAATTGAGATGTGAGAAATTCTTCAGGGCAAACAAACTGATTTCTCCAACAACTCAAAGCAATAAAAGATGAGTCATACCCAAATACAATGTATAGACATTATTTAGATTCTAATTAAAATTAACTATAAAATGACATCTTTGAGAAAATCAGGGAGATTTGAATATGGATTCAGATTATATGATATTAATATGTTACTGTTAATTTTGTTAGATGTTATAATGGCATAATAGTTATAATATACAATTTATATAATATATTAAAATTAAAATATACAATGATAATATTATTTTATAACTACTATGCCTATATATATATATGTATGTATATATATATTCTTTATATAAGGAATATAAAAAAATGGGAAGGCTCTGTTGCTAATGAGAAAAAAGAAGGTGGAGGAAATAGGTCGGTCTGTGGGAAAATGAATGAGAATTTTTAGACATGGAATTGGGGAAGACAGCCAAAGAACCAGGTATAAATGTGTAGCAGGAGTTTGAATATTCAGACTTGGAGAAGAGAAGAAATGTGAGAGCTGGAGAGATTTGGGAGTCATTCATATAGTTACCTCTAAAGAGCAAAGCCTTGGGATTAGATTGATTTCATTAGGAAAGAAGACAGGAGACAGGTCTGGTCCAAAACCTAGAGAATATTTACATCACAGTTGGGTCTAGGTAGTAGAGATAAAAGAGGTGTTGGTGAAGAAACAAGATGAAAAATAAGACTCAACAACAAAACATAATAGGAAAAGAAAGGTGTCAGAAAAGCACAAAGAAATCCAAAACAGTTTGGTCTCAGAGGCTAAAGAAGGAAAGAATTTCAAGGAAAGTGTGTCAACAGTGTTAAACCCTAGAATAAGACTGAGGAGGATGAAGCCTCAGAAAATGGAACAGTGCCCAAAATCACATGACCTGGAAGCTGTGTGTAGGAGGAGTGAGTTGTGGAGGGAGACCAAGGAGGAGGCTTGCCTGGATAGGGCTAACGGAGAGGCTCTCTTTCCAGACACTGTTTGAGGCAGCACAGTCAGTAAAAATACCTGTGGGGAAGCCTAAGTCCACAAGCCAGAGAAAGTCCAAGTGCATTGCTCAGACTGAGGGGCCAAATACAGCAGGCATTAAAGTGATGGTGGTGTTTGTAGAACAAAGCAGCAAAAATGAGAGCAAGTCTGTGGGGCCAGGAGGGAGTGCTCTGGGCCAGTTGCCAAGACTAGCTATTCTTTGAGTCTAGTTTTGAAGTGCTGTTCATGGCCTGGCATGTGAATAGGCCAACCCCACCTAAAGACTCAGGCAGAGGGCAAAATAAGCTCCCTGTTTGCTCACCGGTAGAAGTAAGACAGTGGGCTAAATGAGCTCTGAGTGCACCATGTGTCAGACATTCTCCAAGTCAGCAGGTCTGCAGAGCTGGGCTCCTCCAGGACTCTGAGCAGCAAACAACTGCTCTTGCTAAGTCAGTGTTCTCTCTAGAATGTGACCCTGAGTCGCTGAGATGCTAGCATTCTGCTTTTATTAGGTCAGGAGCTGCATTCTCTCCTGCCTTGCCCAGCCTCCCTTCCCCCTCCAATGAAGCAAACAGCCCAGTTGCCTTCCTGCTCTTTTTGCAAATGCTTCCCAGGGTGGCTCTACCATCAGGGGAAGTGGTCTCTGCAGCCTTTGGAAAGTTGTTCTACCATGCACAGTTCCAAGATTTTTGTGCCTCTGCTTTACTCACCCAAGCCTGCTTTTTTTTTGAACCATAGTGGTGCCTTCCCCCACCTCTGCTCACTCTTGGGACTGCCCAGCCCAAGAGAGAATAGTTTGTTTATTCAAACTTTGGTTGTTAGAATTGGATCCTTGTACTAACATGGGGCTTATGCACCTGAAATAATGGGCTCAATGGCAGAAGCAGGCCAGACAGTGAGGAGAGGGACTGAGCACTAGTACTAGGCATGACTACTGGGCCAAGATATATGCTTAGGGAAGTGGCTTTGTTACAGGCAGAGGCGGGTAAATGGGTACGGAAATGGTCTCTAAGCAGGCCCCGGTGCCACAATGACATTCTAGGAAATGATCAACACTGTGCTAAGCCCTTAACATGGATTCACTCTTTTGATCTTCACAGCAATCCTGTGAGGTAGCAATGCTCTCCCCGCCCCCCAACTTATATATAAGGCAACAGTGACACAGAGCTGTTAAGTAACCTGCTCAAGATCATACAACTACGGGGTGGATATATAAGTATTGCCTGGATATTCAGCCAATTAAGCAATCATAATCAAGACCTCTCCTTAGTGGCCAAACCATTACTTGGTCAATGTGCCAGTTCCAGAGAGAAGGGTAAACAAGAACAAGTCAGGGCAGAGTTATCATCTACCCAGCAGTCCTGCACAGAGGACTATCCTCTATGCCAGGTATTGCAAAAAGAGACATGTAAGGTACTCTCATTTAGCCAGGGCCAAAATTATAAAGGAGGTTGAGCTAGTAGGCAGGACAACACACAGGATTTAAGAGTTGGAATCAAGGCAGAAGGCCAGCTGTTAAGACTGGGTGAGTATAAGAGATGGGCTTGCAAAGTTTGGGTCTGGGAGCATCACAGCTTCTCAGGAGTTGTTCTGGGGGTACCAGATTCAGGAGGGCAACCTACTCCTGATTCCCCAGGCCCAGGGCTGAGGCTATGAATTGATCCTGGGCCTGTGGATGCGTTGGTCTGGGAACTGGATTGGGCCTGTGACTCTGGATGAAAGGATCAGTGAGTCCAGCTGTGAGGGTCTGAGTAGGGTGGGGGAACTGAATTAGAGACTAATAGAACAGAATTCAAGAATGATATCCTAGTTCCTATGGAGCCTGTTTTCCTCCTACTATTCCTCTGAAAGCATTTGCCCTACCCATGGTAGAAAGGGAAATGAATTTAGAGCCAAGAGATCTGGGCTCCATGTGTTAGTAGAAACTGTGATGTGTGAACATTCTTATTGGGATAGCTGAAATTCCTAGTAGAAATTCCAGGAAGACCAGAGGACATCTAGGAAATATATGTCAATTAAAGTGGAGAGAAATACTTAATGTTCTGGGGAAAATCTCAAGGTTCAAGAACCAGCTTTAAAAAAAATTATTATTTACAAAATGACATGTTAATCAAGTAATGTGTGTGAAAGGCTCTGTAAACTATAGGGCTGGACCCCTATGCAAGGCCTTGTAATATTTTCATTGTTAGAGATCAGGGGATTGGCAACCTCAGCTGTTCACAAGAGAAGCCTAAAACATTGCCCCTCCCCACCCCAGTACCTTCTCTCTGAAACCCAAAGGTATCATTTGGAGTAGATATTTAGTTCTCCACTGTGCCCACTAGTCTCCTCTATAGCCATCAGGTAGGACAACTGCCACCTGCAGGCACAGCTTGAATAGGTACAGGAAGAGGAAAGTAGAGCCCCTAGCAAGCTTAGCTCTTCTTAGTAAGACACTGAGACTCAGTAAAGTATAGTGGATTAGAGACTGGCCTGCAGTGGGTGGAGGTCAGGCTGCCTAAGTTCAAATCCTGGCTCTGTGTCCTCAAGTACAATAAGTAACTTAACATCTCTGGGGAATAGCTATCATATTGGGTAGTTAATATGAGTATCTGACTCATAGAATAGTTGTGATGGTTACCTGACTGCCTATAAAGCACTCAGCCCAGCACCTGACTGAATTTGGTAAATGTTTAATTGCCACTATTCTCCATTTCCCCTATTCACCTTGTATTCTCTGTCATCCTTCTCCTCTTCCTTCCTTCTCTCCCTTCTTTCACCCCCTCTTTTTCCTCCCCTTCCATATTGGCAGGGCTTTATGGAGTCTCAAGCAAGCGGCTTGGCTGACTCAGGACCAAGTTGGCCTGATGGTTGTTGGTACTTTACCTGGTGGCCCAGTTTGAGTAACTAGATCTAGATCTCTAAACCCCTGCATTCAGAGCATGAGCACTCTAGGGTTGGAACTTTGCCTGGCCCTTGCCACGTCCCCTCCTATCCTCTGTGACTGAGGCCCTACACCCTGTTCTCAGAGCTTCCTGATGCCAATCACTACTTATACCAACACACATGTTGGACATGTCTTCTCTTGTGGTAATAGTGGCCCACAGAGCATAGATCCTCTGTCTTTACCTGTCACCCTACACAGTGACCTCTAATGAGCCCAGTATTTATCTCAGAAAACACTTCCAACAACCCTCTTAGGTTGTATAGTTTATTAATTCATTTAGCAAACACTCATTGAGCACCTGCTTTGTGTCCCTGCAGATGGAACCAGGGTAGTGCTGAGGAAAGAGAATGGAGAGTCTTGGAAGAGGCATTAGGCTATATGATTCAGTGGGTCAAACATGAACTCCTGAGTCTCACAAACCCAAAATTGAATTCTGGCTCTGCTCTCACAGCTTCATGGCTTTAGGCAAGTCACCTCATCCTTCTATACCTCAAATTCCTTGTATGTAAAATGAGCATATGAATAGTCCCTATCTCACAGGGCTTCCTTACAAGCTTCATTTCCTGCTCTGTACTCTCCTTTTCTTTCTAGTTCATACCACAATACAATGTAATCCTGTCTGCCTTTTAAGCTATATTCTGAGCTTCAGTGGGCAGGAACCACTTGTTTATGTTTGTATCTCTAGTGTCTTTCATAGTTTCTGGCCCAAAATATACAATCAATAAGTGGTTGCTGAAATATTAACACTATATGTTGTTACTGTTTTCCAGGTCTTTCTCATTAAGATGTGAAGGTCTAGCCCAGCCAGTGTGCCTCAGTGGTTGAGCATCGACCTATGAACTAGGAGATCACAGTTCAATTCCTGGTCAGGGCACATGCCTGGGTTGCAGGCTTGATCCCCAGTGGGAGATGTGCAGGAGGCAGCTGATCAATGATTCTCTCTCGTCATTGATGTTTCTATCTCTCGCCCCTTCTCCCTTCCTCTCTAAAATAAATAAAAATATTTAAAAATAAAACAAAACATAACAATGTGATCTTAAAAAAAAGATGTGAAGTTCTAGAGGGAAAATATACAGTGTCCCCAAAATGTATACATAGTTTAATAGCTGTTAAATGAAAATAAAGTGTGTTTTAATAAGCACTGCCTTTATAATTATTCAAAATGTATGTATACATTTGTTGGGACACCCTATATTTTGCCTCAGTATCTGCACAATGAAACAGAGGTTTGGCTTGGAGAAGAGATTCAGTGAATGGTGGTTAAATGAGTGGCTAGATGAGTGGATAAGGAAAGAATGAAGGAAGGATCAGATGGAAGATGATAAGGCAGTTTCTTACAGACTCACTGTTGTTAGTAAGGTCATTGTCAGCTTGAAATTAATTTGTACATATAATAGGAATGTGGAATGTTTTTAACTTTTAAAATAAAGAACAGAACTCTGGTACAAATCTCAGTGTCAGCTTTCTCTAGCTACATGCTCTGGGAAAGTTGTACAACCCTCTTGAACTTCAGTTTCCTCATCCATAAAATGGAAACTAAATGGGATATTGTACCCAACTGCCTGGCAATAGGAATAGCTCACAAAATTGTAGCTAATACTTAGTATTAACAGAAAATCTAATAACTTCTACATCTTCACCATCTATTAAGCTGGTGCTCCAGTGCAATTTCAAGTAATTACTGAGTCAAAAAATATGTCCTTACCAGTACAGCGACTAGGTGAGACAAGTAGAAAAGACACTGATCTCCCCAGAGATGGAGACCTGAGGTTGGGTGGTTAAGTGACTTGTCTCAAGTCACAGTTAATGAGCAGTAGAGCCTGAATGGGGAACTTCTATTTCCTGACTTCCTGTTTGGTGTTTACTGCTTTTATGTCACTTAAGTAAATTTAATGCTGGGAAGGTATTTGATGATTTTGTATAATTCCATCACTTCAAATTTGAAAACTGAGGCCAGAAAAACCAGAACATTTCACAAGGCCAAAGACCTAGTCAGACAGAGAATGTAGCCCAAGTCTCCTGACACCTAGCTTAGTGCTCTATCAACAACACACAAATTTATCTTGCAAAAATCGCCTTCGTTTCTACCTCAGCAAACATAGTCATCCTAGGTTAAAAGCCACCACAGCTTTTCAGGAAAACACCCAAATGGTAAATGCAAAGGCCTCCCCCAATAATAGGCTCACCCTCAGAGTACCAGATTCATCTTTACTGAGGGTACACTTCTCATGTGATTTAACAGAATGTGCCAACATGAAGTGGGTGATGATCAAGAGTGAGCCAAAAATCACAAGCTTGGTGTGGAGTGCCATCTTTGAAATGAACCTTATAGTATTTCTGAAATGTCAACCATGAGTTTTGAGAAACACCCCACTTGGCAGTTCCTTCTAAAGAAACAAAGACAGTTAAATGAGGCATAAGTAACATAGGATATTACTATTTACATATGACTCTTATCCCATGGCTATGGGAAATGGAGTCAAATTCTACAAGCTCATTTTTTGTGCAAGAGATGCTTTGCAAAACAGAGAAGGCCAGCATTGCTGCTTGGTCTGCTGTTCTTTCTTCAAATCAGCATTATTTGAAAATAAAAAATGATGTCCTCAGAATTTAAGCTCAAATACTAGGGAGATGTATTAGGTTGTTCCATTTGTAGTTAATCTGAGGATGCAAAAGTTAAATGAGCATTGTGCTTGCCTCAAATGAAGAACATAATGAGGAGCGGGCAGAGGTGAATAACTCATTCACCAATGTAACTAAAAAGGCATCTCTGATACTCCTAATTTTAAAGGTCTCAAAATTCAAAGTGCTTCTGATGAAACAGGAAAGAAAATCAATACCTTGGATTCTAATAGTGCTCTTTTTACCCCTTGAAAACATCACTAAAACACATTTGATATTCATCCCTGGGTTGTTGGAAAACAGTGGCATGTAATTGATGGAACAGGCCTATCTCCATGCCCATGGCTTGACCTGGCCAAGCACACAAATCAGAACTACTTTGCCTTATTCCATAAGCCAAAGCAAGTTAATACCAGCATCCATAGGCTCAGTAAATGCTATACTTTTTGGTTCCCTCTGATATAAATAGCCACAGCAAATCTCAGACAAGCAGTCTGTCTTAGTTAGTTCTGTCTTAGTTAGTATGCTTGCCTTGGTCTTGGCAGTAAAGAAGAAAGGCCTTTTCGAAAGCACCATCTTTGTGGTCAATCTCAAAAATGTAAACATTTCCATTTGTTTTACTCTTATTGCATTCACCTAACATTTACTACAGGCAAGGTTCTAGGTTCAATATTAGAAAAAGAGAAGAATAAAATAAAGGAAGCAATCAATTCTGTTTTGTGGAGAAAGAATTGGGTTGGATAATATCTATACTGGTCCTGGAGGACACGAATGATGTTTCTAAAGGCATGGGGGTGGGGATGAAGTACTAATGAGAGAGAATATGTAAGAAGGAAAGAAGCTTGTTAATGGCATGCACTCATTTGCTTAAACAGTTGTAATTGCTGGATTGTAAGTGGTTGGAACTGTTTTCTCAATGTGAATGGATATATTCATGGAACACGCAAGTGTTATTAAAATGATGCAATGTTTTTTGCAAAGGACTGCATGGAGTAGAAAGCAATGAACTCCATAACTATGTTAGCACTCATTTATAAGATTTCACAAGCTTCTAATAAACAGGAATTTGCTCTGTGTCTAATTGGGTTTTAATAGCTCAGACAAAATTAAAAACTAGAGGAATTTGATATGTTTTTTTTTCATTCAAACTTTCTATCATACTAATCTCCTTAGAAGCTATAAATTATAACTTACTCCCATAAAACTATAAGTAAAGCTCATAGCAAAGGAAAAATAATCAGAAATCATTAGTTTTTATTATATAACAAATATTGCAACTAGAGCCCTATTTCTGGTCAATAATGTCACAGGAAAAGCCATTCATTACTTTCCAAACTATTGATGAAACAGTTTATGAAACTAAAAATTGTCTCTTGTACTGTTAGAACATATATCTTTAAAGGTGCATTTTAAATTTATACCCTGGATGGTAATATTATGTCTATGTCATTACTGCATACTGAAGATATGTAAGGAAGCACCCAAAGCTGAAGGTCAATTATTCTTCATTGTTTAAAATTTTCAAGGGCCTTGTAGGGCTCAGGAGGAATCTCTTGTTCTTAAGTTCCAATGCCCTGAAATATGTACCTACAGAATTTTACTTATTTTCATTTTTTATACAAGGAGGTACTTATCCCAGTTCTTATTAAATTGAAAAATTACAAACTAGACCTCTTTCCAGAACTCAACCCTGGATATGCCTCATAGAATTCAGCAATGGATGGTTCTATCAAAAAAGAATAAAAGCAGTGAAAAAACCTCCCGGAAAACAAAAGGCAGGTGAGTCAGGGAAGTGGGTAGTGTAGTATTGAGATAGATAGCCCAAGAAAGTACAAGAAAGATGGATAAGAGTTAAGGGGAAATTTGTAAAAATATACTCCCTGTTCTCTCCTTATCATTGCCCCTAGAAGGCCATTTCTTTGCCCCTTTGCCACTGGGAGGCATATAAGTGGTATACAAGTGCCCACCAGGGGTGACGTGGTAACTTCAGGATGGAACTCAGGGCTGGCTGAGATAATGGATGCCAGGTAACAGGTGCATGTGAATTGGCTATACCTTAAGAGTTTTTATTTACCTGCACTCACACACCAGAACCTTGAGAGCTAGAGGACTACAAGTGGGAGAAGCTTCTCTTGAAGGAAAGTAATGCCAAGGCTGACTTACCATTTGTAACACTAGAGGTTTTCTCCCCAGAGGCATATCCTCCCCTTCTAACTCATGGACAGGGCACCAGCCAATGCTTAAGGTTTAGTTCCTTCTCATAATTACATATTACAATCCAAGATAGCCAATAACTCTAGTAGAACAGGAACTGACAAGGAAACACTCCCAATGGGTATTCACTGGAAAGCACGGTGAGGCAATTGAGAGTAGCAGCTGAAAACGGGGGTTGTATACCAAGTGGGTGCAAGGGGCCTGAGACAAGAAGGACAGAAGGGGTGGGATAAATCAAGCCCCTATAAAATTTCAAAGCTGAGGAGTTTGCTGCAGGCTAGCTGGACTCCTGGCCATGGTGTGGGAGACAGTAGCTACCCTGAAGCTTCTGCCTTTCCACGGCTTTGCTCAGTGCAAAAGAATGGGGAAATATACTAGCTTGGTGCCAGCCTCAAAAAACATTATGTTGAGAAGAAGATGGCTGCCAACAGGAAGGCAGACTGCAAGATAGTGTGTGAGTGAGAGAATGAAAGGAGAGTGTGTGGATGTATGGAGAGTGTAAATTTGTGGGTGAGTGATAGCTATACTCCAGGGGACTGTTGGAGACTGCTGGACTAGGCTCCTCTGACCAGGCAGCCTCCACTGCTGCTGAAATCTCACCCAGAGCGGCCGGCTCTGCTGTGGAGACCGCACCATCTTGAAGGGGAGAGTGGCTGTTATCAGAAGCATATACATCCCGGTACCCTGCAACCACAGCATCCAGGGACCAGCTATGAACCCAGGAACACCTGAACTCAAGCAGCGTGAATACATGGACTTGGATGAGCCCTGCTCCTCCTCACAGAAAGGTCAGATTTTGCCTAGGGAAAGGTGAGGTCTGCAATCCAGGTTGGAGAGAGAAACGTGCGCGGGGAAGTCTGCATCCCACAAAGTTCCCAGCCGTTGGGGCCAGCATGATCCACAAGTGTGGAAGGGGTTCCACAGGGCTGCTGGCAGAAGGAAACTATAAAAATCAGCCCATAGCTGGACTGGGCACAAAAAGGTAGCCTCAGATTTTACCAGTGTGCCAGCTGCTTAGTGCCAGGGGGAAAAGGACATGCTGACGAGACATTTGGAGAATTGCATGCAGTGCTGGATGGTAAAAGTTGTGAGTTTGCACACTTACTTTTGCTCTTTTTTTCTCTTTAAATCCATGCTTTTGATTACTAAACCCAATACATATGATCATCCAATTGGGGACACTCTCAGAGACTGCAGGGGAAAGTTGTTTTTGTGGAACCTGGGGATCAGAGCAGGGAGTAACGATCAGGGAACCAGCTCTGGGGCAGTCGATTCTCCCAAACCAGTATTAAGTGTGACAGGGAAAACAAAACCTAAATGCTGGCTAGAGAGGACTTATAGCCCTGGAGGTCAATCCAGAAACACTGCCACCCAGGGGCTGAATCACAGTTTGACTCTTCTGTAAATACAAATAAAGGCAGTCTGGGAAACAAAAAAAAAATACTGCCTGCTTTAAAATCAGGACTGTGGTTTACAACAGGGAGGAGCAGCATATGCCAGGGAACTTCAATACTGTCCTGACCACCTGACAGGAAAAAGGTGTGCCAAACAGAAGAGTAGAGGAAATGAATTACCTTCACTACTGCACATTTTTATTTTTTCACCTTTTACTTAAGAAATTATTTTTTTTAATTTTTTTCCTCACTTGATTTTACCTTTTTAATCATTATATTTTTATTTTTAATTAGTATTATTACTACTAGTATTTTAACCTCTTTTTAAAAGTGTCATTTTATTTTCTCTTTATTTTATTTTGGGATTAATGTTCTACATTCTATTTTCATTTATTCTTTAGCATCATTTTACTCTATCTCAAATTTACCTTCATGCCAAAACTCCATCCCTCACTTTTCTCCTTTTGTTGTCCTGTTCTCTTACCCTATTCCTAAATTAGATTTTCATTATTCCTTCTCTTTACCACCTGTTAAAAATTCATCCTACTTATAAATCTAATTTCTGATCCCTTGCTTCAAGTCCATACACACCTCTCTCTTTGCCTTCTTCACTATCAAATTTTTTTTTCTCTCTTCCCTTTTTTTGTTTTGTTTTGGTTTTTTTTCTGTTGTTGTTACTGTTTTTTGGTTGTTTTATTTTTTAGACTATGTTTTGTTGTTGTTTTATTTTGTTTTGTTTTGCCTTGCTTTCTCTCTGTCCTATTGTTCTTGTTTGCTCGATTGTTGATAATGTTTTTTTTTTTTCATCTTTATTTTTGCTTCTATTTTTCTTCTCCTCACTTGTTATTAGTTGTTGTTTGTAGTTTGCATTCATCTCTGGGTGTTTGTTGTTTGCATTTTTTGGGATTAGTTGTTGTTCTACTGGAGTTTTCTTCCATATAAATAGTGTTCCCACCTTCTTTTTTATTCTCTTTCTTCTCTCACTTACTTTTTTTTTCCTTTTCTCAATATTATTTTTGCAAAGTTTTCTATTCTTATCCCCTAATTCTCTTTTTTCAGGTGGTCACCTTTATTTGGGGTTATTAGTATCGTGAATACATTTGTGTTCAGTGTCTTGTGTGTTGTGACTTGTTGTGTTGTATTTTATGCTTTAAATCAGAGGAGAGAGGGAGCTACATAACCAGACACCTGGAGAAGATAAATCATGGAGAGACAAAGAAACAGACGACAAATGAAAGAAAAGGAGGCATCACCAGAAAAGAAAGTAAAAAGAAAAGGAGGCAAGCAATATGTCAGAGAAAGAATTCAGAGACATGGTCATACAGTGACTGAAAAGAATGGAAGACAATTCAACAATATGTGTAAGAACCAAGAGGAAATGAAGAGGAACCAAGAACTGAAAAATGACATCACTGCTATAAAGAACTCAATAGAAAGCATCAACAGTAGACTAGAAGAAGCAGAGGACCACATCAGTGAGCTAGAAGACAAGGTAGGAAAAAATACACAAGCATTGCCGAACCGGTTTGGCTCAGTGGATTGAGCGTCGGCCTGCGGACTGAAGGGTCCCAGGTTTAATTCCAGTCAAGGGCATGTACCTTGGTTGCGGGCACATCCCTACTGGGGGGCATGCAGGAGGCAGCTGATTGATCTCTCTCATCGATGTTTCTAACTTTCTATCCCTCTCCCTTCTTCTCTGTAAAAATTCAATAAAATATATTAAAAAAAAATACACAAGCAGACCAATATCTAGAATAAAAAACTTAAAAAACAGGAGGAGACCCTAAGGAAACTTTGGGACAACACAAAATGAAACAACATCCACATAATAGGGGTGCCAGAAGGAGAGGAAACTGAGAAAGGAACAGAAAACATGTTTGAAGAAATAATGACAAAAAACTTCCCTGATATAGGGAAGGAAAAACTCACACAAATCCAAGAAGCTCACAGAGTACCAAACAAAATGAACTCATAAAGACTGACTCCAAGGCACATTATAATTAAATTGGCAAACACCAACAACAAAGTAAGAATCTTAAAAGTGGCTAGAGAGAGACAGAAAGTTACCTACAAAGGATCTCACATCAGACTAGCAACTGATTTATCAACAGAGACACATCAGGCAAGAAGGGAATGGAATGAAATATACAAAGTCATACAAAGGAAGGGTCTGAATTCAAGAATACTATACCCAGCAAGGCTGTCAATCGAAATTGAGGGTGAAATCAGGAGCTGCACAGACAAAAGGACTAAGGGAGTTAATTACCACCAAACCAGCAATGCAAGAAATGCTAAAGGGTCTGCTATAAAAAGAAGAAATAGGAAACGAAGAAGGAACACAGGCCTAAAGAATAAAAATGGCGACAAACAAGTACCTATCAATAATAACTTTAAATGTTAATGGATTATATGTCCCAATCAAAAGACATTGGGTAGCTGAGTGGATAAGAAAACATGACCCATATATCTGCTGTCTATAGGAAACCCACCTCAGAAAAAAGGACTCACACAGACTGATGGCGAAGGGATGGAAAAAGGTTTTTCAGGTGAATGGAAATGAAAAAAAAGCTGGGGTAGCAATACTTGTATCTGAAAAATTAGATCTCAAAGTGAAGGATATAACAAGAGATACGGAAGGCCACTTCATAATACTAAAGGGAGCAATCCAACAAGAAAATATAACTCTGGTAAACATATACGCACCCAATACAGGAGCACCCAAATACATAAAAAAAAAAAAACAACCTTCTGGAGGATGTCAAGGGAGAGATTGATAGCAATACAGTCATAGTAGGGGACTTAAATACCCTACTATCACCATTGGACAAATCCTATAAACAAAAAATCAGCAAAGATACATCAATCCTAAATGATGCACTAGATCAGAAGGAATTCATTGACATCTTCAGAACATTTCACCCCAAAGCCACAGAATATACATTCTTCTCAAGTGCACATGGGTCATTTTCAGAAGTACACCATATATTGGGTCACAGGCAAAATATCTTCAAATTCAAAATGATAGAAATAATATCATGCATCCTCTCAGATCACAATGGCATAAAACTAGAAATCAACTACAATAAAAACAATAAAAAAATCAAACACCTGGAGGCTAAATAGCATGTTATTAAACAATGACTGGGTTACCAGAGAGATCAAAGAAGAAATAAAAAGCATCATGGCAACAAATGACAATGAAAACACAACAATCCAAAATCGATGGGACACAGTGAAAGCAGTCTTGAGAGGGAAGTTCATAGCTCTACAGGCCTGCCTCAAAAAACAAGAAACAATAGTAATAAATTATCTAACCCTAAAACTCAAAGAGTTAGAAAGAGAGCAGTAAGGAAAGCCCAGCATAAGCAGAAGGAAGGAAATAATAAAGATCAGAGAGGAGATAAACGACATAGAGACCAAAAAAACAATAAAAAAGATCAACAAAACCAAGAGCTGGTTCTTTGAAAGGAAAAACAAGATTGATGAACCTCTAACCAGGCTCACCAAGAAGCAAAGAGAGAGGACCCAAATAAACAAAATCAGAAATGAAAGAGGTGAAATAACAACCAATCCCACAGAAATACAAATGATTATGAAAAAATACTATGAACAACTATATTCCAACAAAATGGACAACCTAGATGAAATGGTCATATTCTTAGAAAAATACAAACACCCAAAACTCAACCAAGAAGAGTCAAAAAACCTGAATAGGTCGATAACTGCCAAAGAAATTGAAACAGTGATGAAAAATTTTCCAGTAAACAAAAGCCCTGGTCCAGATGGCTTTACAGGGGACTTCTACCAAGGATTCAAAGAAGAACTAAAACCTATCCACCTCAGACTATTCAAAAAAATTTAAGAGGAAGGCACACTTCCAAGCTCTTTCTATGACACCAGCATTACCCTAATCCCCAAACCAGATAAAGACACCACAAAAAAAGAGAATTACAGGCCAATATCCTTGATGAACAGAGATGCTAAAATCCTCAACAAAATCCTAGCAAATCGGACTCAGCAATACATTAGAAAGATCATACCCCATGTCCAAGTAGGATTTATTCCAGGGATGCAAGGATGGTTCAATATTTGCAAATCAATAAATATGATACATCACATAAACAAACTGAGGAACAAAAATCACATAACCATATCAATTGATGCAGAAAAAGCATTTCACAAAATCCAACACCCTTTCTTGATAAAAACTCTCAGCAAAGTGGGAATAGAAGGATCATACCTCAATATAATAAAAGCCCTATATGACAAACCTACAGACAACATCATACTCAATGGGCAAATCTAAATCCCTTTCCCCTAAGAACAGAAACAAGACAGGGATGCCCACTTTCACCACTCCTGTTCAACACAGTACTAGAATTATTAGCCATAGCGATCAGACAAGAAGAAAAAATAAAAGGCATCCGAATTGAACAAGAAGAAGTAAAACTGTCCTTATTTGCAGACAACATGATATTATCATAGAAATCCCCAAAGACTCCATCAAAAAACTGCTAGACCTAATAAATGAATTTGCGACAGTGTGAGGGTCCATTAGCATATTCCCTCTTTATTAGATAGGATAAAAAACTTAAAAAACAGGAGGAGACCCTGCAGCAGCATGGATGGAACTGTAGAGCATTATGCTAAGTGAAATAAGCCAGGAAGTGAAAGAAAAACACCACATGATCTCACTCATTTATGGATAATAGAGAACATTATAACCTGATGAACAAAAAGATATATACAGAGGCAGAGAAGCACTGAACAGATTGTTAAATTACAGTGATAAGGCTGGGGAGTGTTGTGGGGGAGGTAAGAGATCAACTGAAGGACTTGTATGCATGCATATAAGCATAACCAATGGACACAAGACACTGGGAGGGTGGGGTGAGGGTGTGTGCTGGGGGGTAGGGGAGGGATATATATATCCAGGATATAATCCAAAGTTAACCAACTTCTGAAGAATTAGGAAATTGTGACCCATTAGCAAGAGCCAAAAAAATAAACAGAGAACAAACCTGAGATGACTCAGATGTTGGAATTAGGAGACTAGAAATTTAAAGCAATTATTATAACTATATCCAAAGAAGTAAGAAAAAATATGCTCACAATGAATGAAAAGATAGAAAATCACATCCCATAATAGGAACCATTAAAAAAAATACCAAAATGAAAATTGAAGAATTAGAAAATATGTGAATTTTAAAAATATTTCACTGGATAAGCCCAACATCAGAATGGAAATGAAAGAAGAAAAGTCTCAGTAAACTTAAGATAGAATAATAGAAATATCCAATATGAATAACATAGAGAAAAATATTTTAGGTAACAAAAACATGAATATAGCCTCAGGGACACATGGGACAATATCCAAAGGTCTAACATACATGAAATTAGAGTTCTAGAAGGAGAAGAAGGTGAGAATGGAGTAGAAAAAGAAGAGTATTGAATGTGCATGCAATGTCTTAAATTTCCCCAAATTTAAAGAAAGACATAAATTTAAAGATTTAAGAAGCTCAACAAACCCCAAGAGGATAGAAAATAAAATACTTGGAAGATCACAGTCAAACTGTTGAAAACCAAATATAATTAGAAAATTATAAAAGCAGCCAGAGAAAAACAATCCTATCTAATAAAGAGGGAATATGCTAATTGACCCTCACACTGTCGCAAATATGGCGGCACCCACTGCCACAAGATGGTGGCACCCAGTCCCCTCAGCCCCCAGGTGGGCCCAGCTGCTACATGCACCTGCCTCCGGATTCCCCCAGTCTCCTCAGCCCCCCAGCCACTCAGGGCTGGCCCGAGGTGCAGGCCAGCCTCAGATGGTGGCTGCCCAGCCGCCCAGGGCCGCCCGAGGCTCAGGTAACCAGGGCCGGCCGAGGCTTACACTGCTGGCAGTGGCTGCAGCAGAGGTGTGATGGGGCATCGCCTTTCCTTGATCGTTGGGTTGCCTCCCGCCCCTGAGGGCTCCTGGACTGTGAGAGGGGGCAGGCCGGGCTGAGGGACCCTTGCTCCAGTGCATGAATTTTCGTGCACCAAACCTCTAGTTCTTATATAAGAGAAGGAAGGGGAATAAAATATGGCTGACATCAGAAACAGTGTAGGTCAGAGAGATAAATGATCAACATCTTTAAAGGATGAAAAATGCCAACCCAGAAATCTATACTCAGTAAATATATACTTCAAGAATGAAGACAAAACAAAGACATCTATATATATAAAAGCCTAAGCAACCGAATGACCAAACGACCAAACAACTGAACAACTGAATGACTGAACTATCGAAAGACCAGTCAACCGGTCGCTATGATGTACACTGACCACCTGGGGGCAGATGCTCAATGCAGGAGCTGCCCCCTGGTGGTCAGTGCGCTCTCATAGCCAACCTCTCGCAGCCCCTCCCCACCCTGGCTGGCCGGCCCAATAGCCCCGATTGGGGTGGCCAACCTCACGCAGCCCCTCTGCCTGGCCAGCAGGCCCAGATGACCCCAATCGGGGCAGCCAGCCAACTTCCTGCAGCCCCTCCCCCCAGCTGACCCACCTCCCACAGCTCCTCCCCGTGGACTGCCCGCCCCAATGGCTCTGATCAAGCCAGCTGGCCAACCTCCTGTAGCCCCTCCCCCCAATTGGCCAGCCAACCTCCTGCTGCCCCAATTGGCCCAACCACTAGCCAGGCTGAGGGACCCCACCCATGCATGAATTTGTGCACCGGGCCTCTAGTTTTTATATAAAACAAAGTTAAAAATAATTTGTCACCAAACCAGAACTACAAGAACTTCTAAATGTGAGAGAGAAGAGCTGCCCCACACAGTAACCTAATGACATTTTTGTCTCCATATGGGCCACTTAGCCAAAGCTTGACCATAACCTGTTGTCAGTCTATGGAGAACACCCTGCAATTCCTTCTGGAGAAAGGAAAATAAACAACCTGGTGAGGAGCTATCACAAGGCTATTCTCATTCATTTCCCTAATGTCAGTAGACCACAGGAGGTTCCTCCTTATCCCCCTAAATTAATGTGCAATTCAATGCTATTCCAATTAAAACTCTAGCATTGCTTTATAAAACTTTTTCTTTTCAGATAATTATAGACTAACAGCATGTTGCAAAATAGTTCATAGAGTGTGTTGACTACTTCCCCCTCCTTCCCCCAATGTTGACATTAGCAAAATACAGTTAACTAGATTACAGAGCTTATTCAGTTTTCACCAGTTTTTATATAAGCACTCACATGTGTGTGGGAGGATTATAGTTCTAAGGAATTTTATTACACATGCATATTCATGAAATTTTAATCACAATCAAGATAAAAGACTGTTACATCACCATAAAAGTACTTCCTCATGCTACTCATTTACGATCACATCTACCTCTCACTCCTGTCCTGGTACCCTAGCGACCACTAATCTATTTTCCATGTATATATTTGTCATTTCAAGAAGGTTATATAATTGGAATCATACAGTATTAACCTTATGAGATTGGTTTTTTAAACTAAGCATCAAGTCCTTAATATCCATACAGTATTTTGTATATATAAGTATTTCATTATTTTTATTGCTGAGTAGTATTCCATGGAATGGATGTACCAGAGTTGGTTTATTTATCACCCATTGAAGTACATTTGGGTTGTTTCCAGTTTGAGGTTATCATGAATAAAGCTATTGTAAGTTCTCACTTAACATAGTTAATAGGTTCTGCCACTTTCCATAGCTAAACTAAGTAAAACAGATGTGGGGTGAAAACAGCACTTGCCTGGGACTTGGTAGACCTAAGCTTCAACCACAACTCTGTCACATAATAGCTGTGTGATCTTGGACATATTACCTTACTCTCTAGGCTTCAGCTTTCTTATTTGTAAAATTAGATTTGAACTATATGATCTCTAATATCCCTTCAAGTTGAACACATTTATCATTCAGTTTCAAAAAGATATACTCCAAACAAATATCAGTATTCTGTGTAGAAGAATCTATTGCTTTAGAACAAACAAAAAAGTAAATAAATGTACTTTTACGTGTTAACCATGCAATCTCATACAGATCAAGAAAAGCAGAAAGTCTATATGCAAATGGTCCAATTTGTAACTTACTCTGCAATGAAGGTGTTTCTAACCATTTCCTGTGTTAATCTTACTCCAAACCATAGGTTGCCTCAGGGCATTTTCACAGGATTTACCAATCTGTTCCTGTTTAGTTTTAGCTGTTAAATCTATAGACTCCAAGTGCTAAATACTAGATTAATAGGTCCTTACTGAGAGTTTCA
Source organism: Myotis nattereri (assembly GCF_964212035.1). Taxonomy (NCBI): domain Eukaryota; kingdom Metazoa; phylum Chordata; class Mammalia; order Chiroptera; family Vespertilionidae; genus Myotis; species Myotis nattereri. The sequence goes on along the minus strand of NC_138078.1, from coordinate 137,742,900 downwards.
ATATCTCAGCTAGCTCTTGTGCTCCCAGATTAATCTTCTCTCTTGTATTCCTCAACAATCAGCCTTTGCATAGTTCCCAAATATCAGTCCCTTTCTCCAATTCCCATTATTTGTCTCCTTGCATTGGAGTTTCTGAGCTGCCTTTTATGCTAGAGGCACATGATGTCATTGTGTCTACCCCCAGCTGTTCTTAATTTTCTCTCAGATCAGCTCTCTTGAAGGACTCTCAGCAGGCCCAAAGACATAGCCCTCCCTTCTAAGATGCAGATGAAAAGCTGGGGTGGAGGGGGGGGAAAGGGCAGTTCACCAACCCATAATGACTAATCCTAGCAAATAAAGGGCAGGGCCCTTTTAATAAACCGAGCACTCCAGGAAGAGGGTGGAGCCAATGCAATAAGCCCCAGGCTCTGATGAGACAAGTGTGATTTGGAAGCTGTCATAGCAACAGGAATTTGCTATCCAAGATGTTGACTATCTTTACCTAAGGCAGCTCTCTAAAACCTGGTTATCACTCTCTGAGATCACTGTCTTGAAGCACCTGGCTCTAACCACCCACAATGCCAGCCTCCTGCCTCCAACCAAGGGCTGGCCTTCCTTGTTTTTCTAGAAAGAGTTAACATGGATTTTGGGGACTCAGACAAATTTAGCTCTATCCTCCACAGATGCCCAATGTTTCACAGTGTTGCAAAAAAAGCCCCAATATACTAATTCACACAACTAATAATTTTTATTGAGTGACTGTTCCCACATCCATAAGTGCTGCTTGAAAAATTGATGTAATGGTGCTTTATGCAAAGGAATGAATCTCTGAGGTGGAAATTCTTACTATAGAATGGCACCTGGCTAGAGCAGATAGATAGTGTCTATGCTAGTAACTTTGGAATGAGTTTCCCACTGGGATAGCAGTAGAAACATTTTTTTATGCCTCATCTTATTTATGACAGCAGCCAATTGAGAACAAATCCCTTCAGAGCAGGGCAATTTTGACGGAGAAAGGGCAGGCTAGCCTTGGCTGGTGTTGCTCAGTGGTTGGAGTATCAGCTTGTATACCAGAGAGTTGTGGGTTTGATTTCTGGTCAGGGGCACAGGGGCATGTACCTGGGTTGCAGGTTCCATCACTGGCCCTGGTCAGGGGTTTCATGTGGGAGGCAACCAATTGATATGTCTTTCTCACGTCAATATTTCTCTCTCTTTCCTGCTCTCTTTCTCTCTTTCTCTCTCCCTCCCTCCCTTCCACCCATTCTAACAATCAATGAAAAAAATCCTCTGGTGAGGATTTTAAAAAAAGAAAAAAACAAGAAAGGGCAGGCTAAAAAGTAGGAGAATACAGTGGAAAACCATGAGGCAGGACCTAAAGGATGAATTAGCAGCGGTTCTCAGCCCTGGTTACGCATCAGAATCTCCTGGCGGGGGGGTGGGGGGGGGGAGGGGGGCACGAGGGGCACTTTATTTTTAAGTTTATTCTAAAATAAATTTAAAATTACAGAAAAGTTGCAAAAACAGCACAGCCAGCTGCCATGCACACTGCACCCAGCATTCCACAAGTCACAACCTTACATAACCATGGTACAGTTATCAAAACTAAGAAATTAACTTTGGTACAATACTATTTACTAAACTATAGATTTTATTTGAATTTTCTGTTCCAGAATAAACTTCAAGATACCACATTACATTTAATTGTCATATCTCTTTAGTCCCTCCAATCTATGACAATGCATTAATCCTTTCATGTTTCCCTGGAAGACAGCAACCTTTCTGCTTTTCATAGCCAGATGTGCTGTGGGCACCTTTCCCAGTTCTGGTGCTCTGGGCTGGGGAGCCCAGCTTGGGGTTTAGACCCCAGAGCTCTCAGTGGGAACCCCCCACAGCTGAGATATCCCTCCGGAACTTCAGCTGCTGTTTGTGGGAGCCTGGACAGCCGCCTCACACCTCCGCCCTTCCTACCAGTCTCTATGTGGTCTCCATCTTCCGTCCTTGGTTATCAGGGTTCTCTCCAGCTAGTCTTCAGTTGATTAGTCAGGATGGTTTTTCTGTATTTTAGTTGTAATTCTAGCTTTGTCATGGGAGAGTGTTAGTGTGGCTTCCACTTAATCTGCCACCATTTTGGAACTCTATTGCCTGTATTTTCATCCTCTTTCACAGAACAAAAGCATACAATTTTGATGAGTTTCTAATTTGTGTTTCTTTTATGAACTATGCTATTGGTGTTAAGTCTAAGAAATCTTTGCTTAGCCCTAGATCTAAAAGATTTTCTCCAATGTTTGTTTTCTGAAAAACTTATAGTTTTACATTTGCAAACTTATATGATCCATTTTGGGATAACCTATCCTATATAATAAAAGGCTAATATGCAAATCAACCAAACGGCAGAATGACTAGTCACTATGACATGCACTGACCACCAGGGGCGGCTGCTTAACACAGGAGCTGCCCCCTGGTGGTCAGTGCACTCCCATAGGGGAAGCGCTGCTTAGCCAGAAGCCGGGCTCACAGCTGGTGAGTGCAGCGGTGATAGCAGGAGCCTCTCCTGCCTCGCCTCCACAGCAGCGCTGAGGATGTCCAACTGATGTCTTAGGCCTGCTCCCCGGGCCTAAGCCATCAGTTGGACATCCCCTGAGGGCTCCCAGACTGCAAGAGGGTGCAGGCCAAGCTGAGGGATCCCCCCTGAGTACACAAATTTCATACACCAGGCCTCTAAGCTACACTAATAAAAACCTAGGTGACCCTCTGAGCAATGTCATCACAATATGGCCACCACAAAATGGCCACCACAAGATGGCCATGCACACAGCAGAGGCAGGGCCCAGAGGCCACTCCGTGCAGTGAGGCCTGGGGGTCCCGCGGCTCCATGCGGCATGGAGGAGGCCGGTCCCAATGTCTCTGCCACCTCATGCGGAGGAGGTGGGTCCTAGCAGAGGAGGTGGGTTGTTGCCAGGGTCCAACCCCAGCGGGTCCAGGGGTCCCCAACGGTGTGGACGGAGTCGGCGAAGAAGGAATGACACGGAGACAGCGTTCAGTTGATCAGCAGCCTAGCCAGGATCTCCAGCCAAGTTCTGGTCTTGATCTCCAGAGAGGTTCTGCTGTTTATTGTCTTGTTACATTCGTATTTATCCCAGTTGATTTTAATCCTGTCAATTTCTATTACAAAGGTTAGGGCGTTTCTTATCTCCATTCCAGGGAGTAAAGATTATGTAGCTTAAGCATGATTGTTTGTAGTGATTAACTACCCACCTGGCACTTAGTTAAGGAGTTTCATCCCCTCCCTGACTTCAGGGAAAAATTCCTACCTGGGGAAACAACCTTTCTAGGAGAGGCATCCCCTCCCTGACTTCAGGGAAAAATTCCTACCTGGGGAAACAACCTTTCTCGGAGAGGTGACCTTGGTTAAAACACACAGTGCTAAGGGGAGCAAACATATTAAGAACAGTATGCTATATACGCCAGGTCCCTTGAAACATATGCTGTGCAGATGTTTCTTTCCTGCAGCGACTATGTCAAGCAGCAAGGATGGACCGGCTTCCGGCAGGTTGTGGCAAGGTAGGGAAGTTGGGGGTGATCGGACCAGCAGGGGAGGGCAGTTGGAGGTGATCAGGCAGACAGGGGAGCAGTTAGGTGTCAATCAGGCCAGCAGAGGAGCAGTTAGGGGGTGATCAGGCTGGCAGGCAGAAGCAGTTAGGGGGAATCAGGCAGGCAGGCAGGCGAGCGGTTAGGAGCCAGCAGTCAGACATCCTCCAAGGGGTCCCAGATTGGAGAGGGTGCAGGCCGGGCTGAGCGACACCCCCCATGCACGAATTTTGTGCACTGGGCCACTAGTATATATATAAAAGGCTAAGTGACCGACCATCTGACCGTCCAACAGTTCAACCAACCAACCGGCTGGTACATATGACGCACACTGGCAATCCTATATAATAAAAGGCTAACATGCAAATTGTCCCCTTGACTGGGAGTTAGATCAGGGGGCGGGGCCAGCTGGCCAACTGCCCTCAGCCCCTCCCACTGGCTGACCCTGCCCCTGATTGGCCCCCTCACCCTGATTAGGGGCAGGGCTGGCCAGCCAACCTCCCGCATTCCCTGCCCCTAGACAGCCCAGCCTGATTAGCCCCGATTGGGGTGGGCCGGCTGGACCCCACCCATGCACGAATTTGTGCACCGGACATCTAGTTTGAAAATAAACATCGACTCATGCATGCATGATACATATAAAGCTCTCACTGGCACCAATCTAGATAGAGTAGGAATATTCCTACCTGAACCCATTTTCGGACATGGTCAGTTATATGTTGCTTTCTCTTGAGTTCGAAGAGTGTGTGACATTAAAGTTAAAGTTATAATTTCCCTTTCACAAGGGAAATTAGTCAAGCACTCTGACAGTGTTTTTACTCTTAATATGTTATACAGAGAGATATTAGAATAAGTTTAATAAATGATTTATCAGTCACTGTTTTTATCAATGTTGTTTTTATATCATGTCTTTATGTCTGTTGTTTTTATATCACATTATTTATTAATCAATTTATATATTATTTTCATATACATTTTACTAATTTACTTTCATCTCTTGACACTTCTATTATAGAGAAAAGGCGAATAGCAATATTAAAATATTTATTCTAATTAATTTCCTTTCAATGTGCATGAATCTGTATACTGGGCCACTAGTGTATACATAAGGTGTGAGGATTAAGTGAAGTCTGTGTTGTTGTTTTTTCCTTATGGATGTTCAATTATGCCCACACCATTTGTTAAAAAGGCTATCCCTCCTTCATTGAATTACTCTTGCAACTTTGTAGAATTTCAGTTGGGCATATTTGTGTGTGTCTGTTTCTGGGTTCTCTATTCTATTCCAATGATCAGCATGTCCACCCCTCTGCCAAACTATACTGTCTTGATAAATGTGGCCATAAAATAAGTCTTAAAACCAGGTAGTCTAATTCTTTCCACCTTATTCTTTTTCAGAAATGTTTAACCATCCTAGTACTTATGACTTTTCATATAAATTTTAAATAGTCTTCTGATTTTAGCTCTTATAAGAGCTTGGAAGCCATCATTTCCATTCTTATAAGAAAAACAGGACAAACAAAAAAAAAATCAATGACTTTTCTTAGACCTACCAGAGAACTAAGGTAGGAAACACATGCATGTAAAATAATCCCTGCACACAATCTTTACATAGATAGATATACATAGAGATAGAGATAGATGTAGATATATAGATTAGATATAAATATAGATATCTCTGATTCTAATATAGAACCATAGAGTTTATTCTAGCTTTCCTTTCTTGTTTATTTTAATTTCTTTTTATGACAGACTTTCTGCGGTGCCTTTAAAAATAGAGATGGCTTGTCTATTTGTTGATGATAGCCATTCTGGTATCTCATTGTCATTTTGATTTGCATCTCTGGGATGATTAGTGACTTTGAGCATGTTATCATATATCTCTTGACATTTTGTATGTCCTCTTTGGAAAAGTGTCTCTTTAGGTCCTTTCCCCATTTTTTGATTGGCTTGTTTATTTTCCTTTTGTTAAGATGTATGAGTTCCCTATAAATTTTGGAGATTATCCCTGGCTGGTTTGGCTCAGTGGATAGAGCGTCGGCCTGCGGACTCAAGGGTCCCGGGTTCAATTCCAATCAAGGGCATGTACCTTGGTTGCGGGCACATCCCCAGTGGGAAGTGTGCAGGAGGCGGCTGATCGATGTTTCTCTCTCATTGATGTTTCTAACTCTCTATCCCTCTCCCTTCCTCTCTGTAAAAAATCAATAAAATATATTTAATAAATAAATAAATAAATAAATTTTGGAGATGAGGTCCTTATTGGATACAACATTGGCAAATATGTTCTCCCATGCAGTGGGCTTTCCTGTTGTTTTGTTGATGGTTTCTTTTGCTGTGCAGAAGCTTTTTATTTTGATGTAGTCCTATTTGTTTATTTTCTCCTTAATTTCCATTGCCCTAGGACAGTGATGGTGAACCTTTTGAGCTCGGTGTGTCAGCATTTGAAAAACCCTAACTTTGGTGCCGTGTCTCATATAGAAATTTTTTGATATTTGCAACCATAGTAAAACAAAGATTTATATTTTTGATATTTGTTTTATATATTTAAATGTTATTTAACAAAGAAAAATCAACCAAAAAAATGAGTTCGTGTGTCACCTCTGACACGTGTGTCATAGGTTCGCCATCACTGCTGGGAGCTGTATCAGTAAAGATATTACTACAACACATGTCCAATATTTTGCGGAAGCTTTTTATTTTGATGTAGTACCATTTGTTTATTTTCTCTTTAGTTTCCATTGCCCTAGGAGCTGTAAAGATATTAATATGACATATGTCTGATATTTTACACCTGTCAGAATGGCTATCATCAACAAATCAGCAAACAACAAGTGCTGGCGAGGTTGTGGAGAAAAAGGGACCCTTTTGCACTGCTTGTGGGAATGCAGACTGGTGTAGCCACTGTGGAAAACAGTATGGAGTTTCCTCAAAAAATTAAACATGGATCTCCCATTTGACCCAGTAATTCCACTTCTAGGAATATATTCCAAGAAATCAGAAACACTGATCAGAAAGGACATATGCACCCCTATTTTCATAGCAGCACAATTTACAATAGCCAAGATTTGGAAACAACCTAAGTACCCATCAGAAGATGAGTGGATTAAAAACTGTGGTACATCTACACAATGACATAGTATGCTGCTGTAAAAAAAAAGAAAGAACTCTTAATATTTGCAACAGCATGGATGGACCTGGAGAGCATTATGCTAAGTGAAATAAGCCAGTCAGAGAATAAAAATATCACATGATCTCACTTATTTGTGGAATATAATGGACAACATAAACTGATGAACAAAAATAGATCAAGAGACATAGAATAATTGGACAGTCTGTCAATCTTCAGAGGGAAGGCAGGGGAGTGGGGAGTGGGGGAAAGATATCAACCAAAGGTCTTGTATGAATGCATATAAGCATAACCAATGGACACGGACACTAGGGGGATGAGGGCATGGGCTGGGGGGTAGGGGTGGTCAATGGGGAAAAAGGAGACACATGTAATATTATATGTAATACTTTAAACAATAATGAATTAAAACAATAAAAATAGAGATTGTTGGAGCCCTATACAGTTTCAATAAGGTTGGATGAATCTATGTGTTTTAAGTATATATACAGGCAAGACTGGGTGCAACATTTGTGGAGCCCATGCAAAATGAAAATGTGGGGCCCTTTATTTAAAAAGCTGGAAAAGATGTCTTTAAAGAAACAAAAATATAAAGACTTTTTCTTTTTTTCTGTAGTCTCTCATTCAATTTGTCATCGTGTTTTCTATTTGCTGTTCAATGTCATTATAAGAAAAAGTAAGGCCGAAACCGGTTTGGCTCAGTGGATAGAGCGTCGGCTTGCGGACTGAAAGGTCCCAGGTTCGATTCCGGTCAAGGGCATGTACCTGGGTTGCGGGCACATCCCCAGTGGGAAATGTGCAGGAGGCAGCTGATCAATGTTTCTCTCTCATATATGTTTCTAACTCTCTATCCCTCTCCTTTACTCTCTGTAAAAAATCAATAAAATATATTTAAAAAAAAAGAAAAAGTAAGATTTTAAACTATTAAAATGCATTTTACCATTCATCTTTATATTGTTAAATGCCACTTAAAAATATCAGAGCATTTAACTCATATGCAGAATTACCAAATAATTGCCAAATAAATAATTTTGAACAAGTTATTTCACTACTCTGAACCTTAGTTTCCACATCTGTGAGATGAAGTTCATTTAACAAATTAACCCTACCAGGATTAACTAAGCTTCTATTATGTGCTTGGAACTCTTCTGAATAGTGAGTTAAGACTACCTGTCTTGCCTACTTCACAGAGTTATTATTAAGATCAAAAAGGCAATGAGTCTAGAAATATCACAAACTACTAAAACTCAAGATGAAATATACTGAACAGTGCTATCATCATTAAAGAAATTAATTTTATAGATGAAACCTAAAAAATATAATCTTCAGGTTCAAATGATTTCCCTAGCAAATTCTACACAGCATTTAAAGAAGAAATAACAAACTCTTCCAAAAAATAAAAAGGAGGAAATGCTTCCCAAAATGTTTAATGAGGCAAACCTAATACTGATTAAAAAATAGATAAAATCAGATAAAAAAAATAGTTCCAAAAATGCTGGGGTCCAACCCCAGCAGATCCAGGGGTCCCCAAAGGTGTGGACGGAGTCGGCGAAGAAGGAAGGATACGGAGACAGTGTTCAGTTGATCAGCAGCCTAGCCAGGATCTCCAGCCAAGCTCTGGTCTGGATCTCCAGAGAGGTTCTGCTTTGGATCTCCAGCCAGGTTCTGTGTCCATGTTCTCTTGCTAGGTTCTCCAGGTTCTCCAGCCAGGTTCTGTAGCCATGTTCCCTCGCTAGGTTCTCCAGCCAGGTTCTGTCCAGGTTCTCCAGCCAGGTTCAGTCACCAGGTTCTAGTCAGGTTCTCTTGCCAATTTCTGTAGTCAGGTTCAGTCCAGGATCTTTTGCCATGTTCTCTCCAGCGAAGTTCTTCTGTCTCCAGGTTCTGTCTTCTAAGTTCTGTGTTGTTACATCTGTATTTATACCAGTTGATTCCAATCCTATCAATCTTTATTCCAAAGATTAGGGCGTTTCTTATCTCCATTCCAGGGAGTAAAGATTATGTAGCTTAAGCATGATTGTTCATAGTTAAAATGATTAATTACCCGCCTGGCACTTAGTTAAGAGGTTTTATTCCCTCCCTAACTTCTGGGGAAAATCCCTACCTGGGGAAACAACCTTTCTCAGAGAGGCGACCTTGGTTAAAACACATAGTGCCAAGAAGGTGAGCAAACATATTAAGAACAGTATGCCATATATGCCAGGTCCCTTGAAACAGCAAGGATGGACCGGCTCCCGGCACAAAAAGGCAAATTATAGACCAATATCCCTCATGAATATAGATATGAATCTGTTAATGAATACTATCATATAAAATTCATCTACATATAAAGAAATGATACACCACAATCAAGTAGGATTTATCATGGGCTACAATGTTGGTTTAATAATAGAAAAATCAATCAATTTAACCCACCATATTAACAGTCTGGAGAATAAAAACTACATTATTATACTAATTAACTAGAGGCCCAGTGCACGAATTTGTACACCAGTGGGGTCCCTCGGCCTGGCCTGTGGGGATTGGGCCGAAACTGGCTCTCCAACATCCCCTGTGGGGTCCCGGATTGTGAGACGGCGCAGGCCAGGCCAAGGGGCCCCACCAGTGCACCATTGGGGCTGGGGAGGGATGCAGGATGTTGGCCAGCTGATGAGGGACCATGGGAGGGCTCCAGGGCATGGTCCTGATTGGCAGGACCCCAAAAGCAAGCTTACCTACCAGTCGGAGTGTCTTCCCCCTGATGGTCAGTGAACATCATAGCGAGCGGTTGAGTGGCCTTAGCATATCATTAGCATACTAGAGGCCCGGTGCACAAAAATTTGTGCACTCGCGGGGGAAGGGGGTCCCTCAGCCCGGCCTGTGCCCTCTCGCAGTCTGGGACCCCTCGGGAGATAAAGACCTGCTGGCTTAGGCCTGCTCTCGTGTGGCAGAGGGCAGGCCCAATCCCTAGGTGCAGCCCCTGGTCGGGCTCAGAGCAGGGCCGATTGGGGAGTTGGGGCGCCTTCCCCTTTCATGCACAGAGCAGGGTGGATTGGGAGGTTGCGATGCCACCCTCAGTCACACTCAGTGTAGGGCCGATTGGGGGGTTGTGGCGCCACCCCCTGTCACACACAGAGCAGGGTCCATCAGGGGTGGGGGAGATCCCCCCTGTCATGCACAGAGCAGGGCCCATCAGGGGGTTGGGGAGCTCCCCCCTGTCACGCACAGAGCAGGGACCATCAGGGAGTTGAGGAGCTCCCCCCTGTCATGCACAGAGCAGGGCCCATCAGGGGGTTGAGGAGCTCCCCCGTATCACTCACAGAGTAGGGCCGATAGGGGAGTTGGCGCACCGCCCCCTGTCACACACAGAGCAGGGCGGATCAGGGGATTGGGGCGCCACCCTCTATCACCCACAGAGCAGGGCCGATCAGGGGGTTGGGGCGCCACCACTGTCACACTCAGGGCACGGCTGATGGGGAGGTTATGGCTCTACGCCATCACACACAGAGCAGGGCCTGTGGGGGGGGGGGAGGTTGGGGCACCACCCACTATCACCCACAGAGCAGGGTCGATCAGGGGGGTGGGGCGCCGCCACTGTCACACTCAGGGCAGGGCCGATGGGGAGGTTATGGCTCTACCCCATCACACACAGAGCAGGGCCCGTGGGGGGGGGGGGTTGGGGCGCCACCCTCTATCACCCACAGAGCAGGGTCGATCAGGGGGTTGGGGCGCCGCCACTGTCACACTCAGGGCAGGGCCGATGGGGAGATTATGGCTCTACCCCGTCACACACAGAGCAGGGCCTGTGGGGTGGGTGGGTTGGGGCACTGCACCCTGTCACACACAGAGCCACAGGGTGATCAAGGGGTTGAGGAGCTCCCCCCTATCAGGCACAGAGCAGGGCCGATCAGGGGGTTGGGGCGCCTTCCCCTGTCACGAACAGAGCAGGGCCGATAGGGAGGTTGTGGCCTCGCCCCCTGTCACAAACAGAGCAGCAGGGCGATCAGGGGGTTTGGGCACTGCCCCCTGTCACGCTGATCCCAGTGTGCCTGGCCAGCCTGGATGAGGGGATGATGGCTGTTTGCAGCTGGTCACACACCCTTCAGGGTGGGGGTCCCCACTGGGGTGCCTGGCCAGTCTGGGTGAGGGGCTGAGGGCTGTTTTCAGGCTGGGACGGAAGCTCCCAACTGCTCCTTTTTTTCTTTTTTCTTTTTTATTCTGGGCCAGCTTTAGCTCTGAGGCTTGGCTCCAGTTCTGAGGCCTCAGCTGCTGAAAACAGGTATCTGGTTTGTTTCGGTTCTATAATCGAAACTCTATCAACTCCAGCTCTGAGATCCCAGCTCTCTGAAAGCTGGTTTCTGGGGTTTTGTTTAGCTTCTATATTTGTTACAATGTTTTTGAAACTGCAAGCTCAGAGGCCGGCAAGGCAGGCGGGGAACATTGCAGTCCTCCGTCACTGAAGCAAGCAAGCCTCATGTTCAGTTTAAGCTGCCTGGCTGCCGGCCGCCATCTTGGCTGGCAGTTAATTTGCATATCGCTCTGATTAGCCAATGGGAAGGGTAGCGGTCATACGCCAATTACCATGTTTCTCTTTTATTAGATAGGATTATGCTTTGACCAGACAACCAGACACTTAGCATATTATGCTTTTATTATATAGGATACAGAAAAAGCATTTGAGAAAAGTCAACATAAATTAATGATAAAAATTCTCAGCAAATAGGAGTAGAAGGAAATTTCCTCAACCTAATAAAGAAATTGCCAAAACCCTACAGATAACATCAAACTTAATGGCAAAAGACTAAATTCTTTCTCCCTAAAAATAAGAACAATGCAAAGCATCCTCTCTCACCAATTCAACATCATACTAAAGGTCTTAGCCAATGCAATAAGGCAAGAAAGATACTTAAAAGGTATAAATATTGAAAATAATAAAATAAAATTATATTTGCAGTAAATTTAACTATGTACAGAAAATAGCAAGGAATTTACAAAAACAAAATCTTCCTAGAAATAAAAGTGACTTTATTAAGGTGGTAGGCCACAAAGTCAACATATAAAAATCAATCATACATTGATATAGAACAGATTGACAATTGTCAGAGTGGAGGGGTGTTTGTGGGGCTGGGTGAAAGAGGTGAAGGGATTGAGCAAAAAGAACAAACTCATAGAATAGACAATAGTATGGTTATTACCAGAGGGAAAGGGATCAGGGGTGGATAGGGGTAAGTAAAGGGGGAATAAATGGTGATGGAAGGAGACTTGACTTGGGGTGGTGAACAGAATAGAATAGAATATACAGATGATGTATTATAGAATTATAATCTGATGCCTATGTAATTTTGCTAAGCAATGTCATCCCAATAAATTCAATAAAAATTTAAAAATAAAAAATGATAAAAAAATCAATCATATTTTTATATACTCCCAATTTAACATTGAAAACTAAAATTTGCAAAAATACATACAATTTATAATAGCTCAAACAAAATGAAATACTTAAGTATCATCTAACAAAATATGTATAGACACTATACTGAAAACCATAAATCACTGATGAAATTGTAAAAAGATCTAAATACAGAGATATACTGTGTTCATGGATTGAAAGAAGCAGTAAAAATGTCAATTATTTTCAAACTAATCTACAGATTTAATGCAATTCTTATGAACATCCCAACAGACATTTTTTGGTATTTTCAAATAAATGGATTGTAAAATTTATTTGAAAAGCAAAGAAACTAAGAGAGCTAACACAATTTTGAAAAAGAAGAATATAGTTGAAAGGTTAACACTATTTTATTTTAAGAATTATTGTAAGCCTACACTAATCAAGACAGCATGGTATTGGAAAAGGAAAGGAACCACAAATCAATAAAACAAAACAGAGTGTCCAGAAATAGACTCATAAATATGGCCAATTGATTTTTGAGTAGGGTAAAAAAAGAAGTCAATGGAGAAAAGATATTATTTTCATCAAATGGTGCTAAAGTAATTTTACACCCATTGGCACAACATGTAACCTTGACCTAAAGCTCACATCTTATACAAAAATTAACTCAATGTGGATAAATAATCCACATGTAAAACATAAAACTGTATTTAAAAAAAGGACATAGGAGAAAATCTTCATGACCTTGGATTAGGTAAAAAGTTTTTAGATATGACACCAAAATCATGATCTATGCAAAATAAGTTGATAAATTGGACTTAATCAACATTTAAAAGTTTTGTTCCATGAAAGACACTGTTAAGAGAATGAAATACACTGGGAGAAAATACCTCTGAAAGGTCAGCCCTTTCCCCCCATAACCATAAGATCATTCTGATTCTACCTTCTCTCACTGATAATGTGCTCTGGGCCAGATCTAGAGGTGGATACTTTCACATCCTATGTCTCATTGAATCCTTATACCAACCCTTAGAGATAGCTAGTGATTATTATCTCCATTTTAGAATGAGAAAACTGAGTCACCAGTGGTAAACAGAGAATAAATAATAAACTCGATGTGAAATTAAATAGTAAGGCACTTCGATCGTAATCTAAGCTAACAACATTTTGATTTCTCAGTATGAGTCCATGTTATGATTCATGGAGTTAGGGTTTTTAGAAAAAAAGAAAACTTTTCATTGGACTAAGTAGCACCCTAGGTAGGAGCCAAAATTAGGGGTGTTTGCCTGAGTTACTGGCTTCCATGCCTGCAAGATACAGGAAGAAAGACATTAGGTGATTAACTGAAAGACTTACTGGCTGACTAGGGGCCTCCATGTTCCAATGTATGGGTGGGTGAGCTCATGGGTGAGCTCTGAAGGGGACGGGATAGTCTCAAGAGTTTTCAACTTAGTGATAAGAGAGAAAGGGCAAAGAAAAACAGAGACGTGAAAGAAGGAAAAGATATTCAAAATGCCATTTCTTCTACCTTAGCAAGTTCAGTTCAGCATGCTATCATGTTTTACCTCTTGTCTTCTTTCTAATTACACTCTGTAAGGAGTTAGCTTCATTATTTTCCTTCAGACAGCCTCATTAGTATGAACCATAGGCTCAAAAGGCCCAAGTGCCCTTTGGGAAATCCAACTAAACCAGTTTTTTTCTTCCTCAACTTCATAATATCAACATTGACGGGGTGATGGATAATGTCTATTCTATTCAGGATCATCACCGCACCTTTTAACCATCTATCGAAACTGGTGTTGATGAATGAAAATACTGTCTTTAATTTTAAAATAGACTATATGACTAAAATAACCCAACATCAGATGTCATTCTAGTAACCAGAAGTCAAGCCAAATGGTTGATACAAATAAAAAGTAGGCTCCTATGTTAGGAAGAATTTAAACAACATATCATTCAGTGCTTAGGTTTCCCATTTGACAGGAGTGGGTTCAATACCATCAATTCAAAACAGGCTCTTCGCAGCTAATTGGGGACTTAAAGAAAGATGGAAAACTTTAAACAGACACACTTCATTTTAAAATCCTTTTGTTGCACACCTATGCACATGCGAAGACAACAAGCAGTAGCAAGAATAAAGATTTTATCTCATTTCCACAGTACATTTTCCTTAATATTTTTCCAATCACCAGTGCTCTACCTCCAGAATTCCAAGTTCAACTTGTATCTAAGCCACATCAAATGAAAAGGAGATAATAAAATTACTAGTGTGTTGCAAGGTGATTAAATTTACATAATGACTCTGAATTTGATTAAATGCCAGATCCTCCCTCTAAAAAATTTACCTGTAGAGGCATTAAATCTTACAGTCATACACACTTCACTGAGTTTACACTTTATTCACAGAAGCACCAGTTTATCTTAGCAGAGATTACTGCCATTCCTCCATAGAAACATGGGATGCAGGTAATGCCTGGAAGCTTACTATTCAGGAGAGCAGTAGGGGCTCATGTAGCTGATTTGCAGAATAAATATTAGAAAAATGTGAGAGAGACAGTCATTGTGTTCATCTTGAAAAAAGACTCAGAGGTACAACTTTTCTGCTCTACCAAAAGTGGAATGGCTTCTTTAAATACCATATAAATACTTTTTTCCTGAAACCTATGGCTTCCCTTCCATTAACAAACTCTAAGTTGCTCATCATGGTCTTGCCCTTTAGGAACACACTGGTGAGGAGTGAGGCCATAGTATGTCAGATTTGGAATCCATTCCTGTCAAGTTGGTAAGTAACTTATGCATGTTCTCTCACCCTAAATATTATCCCAGATTGTGATTGAATAGTAGGTAGAGGATTTTCTCATTGTTCAGTTGCAGTCTTTGAAATAAAAATATTCACATAAACAAGTAAAAAAACCCAAAAAACCCTATGCACTATACTATGACAGGCACCAAAGCAAAACACACCATGATACAGCTTCCAGAATACCTGTCATACCCATTCAAAAAGATTATACAACAAAATTCTTCTTAAACACAATTTGCCTCTACCAACCTATTGGAAAGAGGCTGGTACTGGCTCAGAACGGAGAATGTCTTACCACTCTTCAATGTAACATTAAGAAAAGGAGGACTATAGCATCAACATGTTGCTCTTCATTGGACCCAAACTGCTTCAGTTGGAGAAAATCATTTATTTCTCTACCATGACTCATGTAAACTAGTCATTCCACACATTCCTAGATGCAGGAGCAGGCAAGTATTGGCTGGGAAACTACAGAAATCTAAACTTGACCAAACTGTTGGTGTTGTTTAATGTTCTATGCATCCACCCCTTTCAAAGCACTCTATAATTTGCTATCAAATGTACATCAGTTCCTTCCCAGTCATTTCCAAATTCCAGAGGTAGCTATGGTCAACCTACAGTGCATCTGCACTGCATTCAGTGAATGTAAGACTCGGGTCACAGGTTAGTGCATTATAGTTAAGGTGTAAATAGTTAACCACAATAGTGGCAAGCAGCTTGCCTCAGAAACCTGAAACAGAACTTTAGCATATGTCCAACCAACGGTACTTACAAAATAACCTTTTAAAAAGTGCCATTATTGGACTCTCCCTCCTAGGAGTATGCCCCTGATTCCACCCCTCTTCTTCTCTCAAAGGTATGCATTTCCTAAATGCTAAAGGAACCCACAAGATTTGGTGGGCAGCAGCAGCTAATCCTGGGATAACCCACTGAACCTGTCTTCAAGGCCCCCTTTTCTCTGACTTAGTGAGCCAAAGCAGCCCAGTGTAGGCTCATTTCTCTACCTAGTCCCTTTCCTGTTGCTTCCTCTATCCTAGACCCTTCCTTGTTTTACTGTCCCCAGCTTTAATAAACATCCTCGAAAAAACAAATAAAAATAATCTGTATCTGTATGTATAAAAGGCTAATATGACAAGTGTCCCCTCAGGAGTTTGACCAGGAGACCAGGAGTTTGATCACTCGCTCTGATGTATGCTGATCACCAGGGGGCAGCGCAGAATGAAGGAAGATTCTGGCCAGCAGCCAGCAGCCAGAAGGCCCTGATCAGCCCTCATTACCAGCCGGGCATAGGGATGCTACCTGTGTACAAATTTCATGCACTGGGCCTCTAGTAGTCGTAGTAGTAGTAGTAGTAATAATAATAATAATAATAATAATAATAAGTGTTATTATTTCCCAGCCGGTGTTGCTGCTCAGTGGTTAAGTGTCAACCCATGAACCAAGAAGTCCCTGGTTCGATTCCCAGTCAGAGCACATGCCTGGGTTGCAGGCTTAATCCCCAACAGAGGGCATTCAGGAGGAAGCCAATTAATAGCTGTCTCTCATTGATGTTTCTATCTCTCTATTCCTCTCCCTCTCTCTCTAAAATAATTAAAAACATATTTTTCAAAAGTGCCTTTATTGGGCTATTTTTAAATGTGCAACAATCTCTCTATATAAAAGCATAAGCGACCATCCGACTGTTCGACCCTCTGACCGGTAGCTATGATGCACAATGACCACCAGAGGGCAGACACTCAATGCAGGAGCTGCAGAGCTGCGGTGACTTGGCAGCTGTGGTTCTCAGGTGACGCACCTGAAACCAGAGAGGAGGGAGCCCGATTCTGGGGTGTGTCACCCAAGAACTGCCCTCTCACAATCCGGGATGTCAGAGAGCTGGTTTTGGCCCTATCCCCGCAGGCCAGGCTAAGGGACTCCACTAATGCACAAATCTGTGCACCGGGCTTCTACTTTGGATATAAAAAGACCAAATTTCACAAAATAAGGACTGTAAACTAGTGGATTAGCATTTTATAAGCATTCATTATGGTCCTTAAAAATACATGTAAGTACAATGAATAAATAGTTTTAAAGGTCACAGGATGCCTTTTAGTATTTCAAAAATTTGTATTATTTGTTAATTTTTATAATAATCATTTTGTAAGGCTAAACCTGAAATTTGTTTCCTTGCAAAATGTTTTTCTTTAGCACACTGGTTTATTATAGAAGAGTTGCTGTGAGTTATAGAACTGCCTTGTTCCATTTTTCTTTAAAAGAAATCCCCAGGGAACTCAGAGAATTAAACTCATAAATTTAATTTCAATATCTGGTAAGCTGTGAGGACAATTATTAAGGCAGTCATTTATGAGTACCTAGGGGAAACCCGGATGATAAACAGTAGTCAATATGAATTCTTCAAACACAAATCATGCCAAACGAAGATAATTCCTGTTTGTGATAAGATGACAAGCTGAATGGTGAAAGAAGATGGTGCAAAGTTAACATATCTTAGAGAGAGAGGCATCTGATATAATTTAATCTGTCATTCTTATAAGAATACCAGAGAAAGATAATAAATAGAGCTAGTAAAAGAGAAAACTGATGGAACAGCTAGAATTGGTTTGGTATAAGCTCAAAGTGAGTGGAACAGATGACAGAGTAGGATACATTTAAAATGCAATACATCCCAGATCATGAATAATTACAGTTGGGTTATATTAACATGTATTATAATTTTAGTCAGTATAATCAAAATACCTGTAGCTACATACACTATTGGGGAGAGAAATAAATTAAATGCATTATTATTATATTGAAACTGTTTAAATCAATCCCATGTGGAGTGTTTTTTAAAGCCAAGTATTTTTCATAAAGAGTATCTTCATGAAATGAATAACGAATGTAAATGGAAGGTATCTGTCTGTACAAACAGACCACTGAGAAACACCCAGAGGCTGTGAAGAGATTCCTCTGTGATTTGCGGGGGGGTGGGGTGGGTGGGGGCAGGGGGCGGTGCTAATCCAAGACTTCAAGTCTACAGAGCAAATCCAAACACTTAGCTAGCAGTTCTCAACCTGTGGGTCGCGACCCCTTTGGCGGTCGAATGACCCTTTCACAGGGGTCGCCTAAGACCATCCTGCATATCAGATATTTACATTACAATTCATAACAGTAGCAACATTACAGTTATGAAGTAGCAATGAAAATAATTTTATGGTTGGGTCACAACATGAGGAACTGTATTTAAAGGGCCAGAAGGTTGAGAACCACTGCTGACTTAGACTAGTATCAAGGTTCTTCATAAACTGGGTCAGACTATCCTCTCCAGTTGTATTTTATACTGCTGTTCATCCTATCAGAACAATCACCACTCCCTGAGCTTTCACACCTATAGTGTATGTGGCTTATCAGCTTAAACTATCTTTCACTTCAATGTCTTCCTGTAAATAGTCTCATCAGTACTTTAAGACCAAACTCAAAAGCTTATTTCTTCAAACATAATCTTTCCAGACTTTCTAATTAAATTAAATTTTTCACTCTTCCAATACTCCCATAGAAACCTGTTTAAATTTCTACATATACCTTTGTTATTGTCTTCCTTGTATGAGAATTAACATTGTACATGTTGATTTCCCTGTTAGACTGAACTCCTGCAGGGTGAGAGCCATTTCTTATTCATTCTTAACCTTTTTCACAGGATGCACTTAACAGATATTTGTTGAATTGGATTGAAACTGAAATAAACATACCATCTTGACACTTATTATTGAGAAAGCCCTATAATTCCAGGGCAATTACTATTGGTTTGGTCTTTTCCTTTCCAGAACTTCATGATTATTTTTTAGTGCTGGGAATAAAATAAAACAGAACAAAACTAAAAACCTGAAAATAAGTAAGTAAATAAATAAATACTCTCCCTACCATTCAATTTCTATAAGGCAGTGAAAAATAAAAGACATTTACCTGACATCTGGAATGACCTTTCTTTTGGACGCTGAAGGACTTAGAAATGCTCAATTCAGCAACTGGGCCATGGCCACATCCAGATTCTGAATCCCTAAAGCATTAAGGCAAAGCCATTGGAGAATCAGGATTGAAGACCACCAAAGAAGGAGACTATTATAGAAATCATCTCATAGTTACCATGTACCTTCTCTTACACACCTTATTCAGATAAATGTGAATTCAAAGAGGAACATTCAGGGAGGCAGGACTGATAGAGAAACTGGAGGACTCTGATCTGGAAAATAAAAGACTGGTTCCTTCTAGTATATTGGTGTTTGGGGTCAAAATAGAGGTTGCAAGCCTGTATCTCTGAGGTGGAGCATGAAGAGATTTTTTTATTTTTTTATTGCTTAAACAGCTTTATTATGATATAATTATTATTTTTGTACGCATATTTAATGTGTACAACTAGTTGAACTTGGACATATACATACACCCATAAAATCATTTTGGAAATTCAAGTTTCCAAGAGACCAATGTAGGGCTGCCAGTATTCTTAAAGGCGAATGTTACTTTTGCTATAAATTGGTGATAAAAGCAGTTATAGGACAGCACAACTCAAGGGGAGATGAAATGAAAATAAACTTTTAATTGGAGTCTTACAGAACTTACATCTGTCTCTTTTTTTTTGTTTGTCAGTTTATTTTGTTCATTAGATTCCACATTCTTTTTTTCCAAGAAAAACGATTTTAAACATAATAGTCACATGCAATAAACCTTAATATTTCAAGAAAAACAATTTTAATATAATAATATTACCAAAACTGTAGTAGCATAGTATAATATCACAAAAGTTGTAGGAAATATTAAAAATCTTCAAATAACAGGATTACTTCTATTATATTCTAAAATATTTTTCCCTCTGGCTCTATTTTGGTTCATCAGTTCATTATATTCCACAAATGAGTGTGATCATGTGATATTTTTCTTTCCCCAACTGGCTTATGTCACTTCGCATGATGCTCTCCAGGTCCATTCATGCTGTTGCAAATGGTAAGAATTTCTTCTTTTTTATAGCAGCATAGTATTCCATTGTGTAGATGTGCCACAGTTTTTTAATCCATTCATCTGCTGATGGGCACTTACTAGTAAGTTGTTTCCAAATCTTAGCTATTATACTAGTAAATTGTGCTGCTATGAACATAGGGGTGCATATATCCTTTCTGATTGGTGTTTCTGGTTTCTTGGGATATATTCCTAGAAGTGGGATCACTGGGTCAAGTGGGAGTTCCATTTTTAAAGTTTTGAGGAAACTCCATACTGTTCTCCACAGTGGCTGCACCAGTCTGCATTTCCACCAGCAGTGCAAAAGGGTCCCTCTTTCTCAGCATCCTCACCAGCATTTGTCATTTGTTGATGACAACTATTCTGACAGGTGTGAGATGGTACCTCATTGTTGTTTTGATTTGCATCTCTCAGATGATTAGTAACTTTGAGCATGTTTTCATATGTCTCTTAGATTTCTGTAGGTCCTTTCAAAAAGGGTCTATTTAAGTCCTTTGCCAAATTTTGATTATTTATCTTCCTTTTGTTCAGATGTATGAGTTCCCTGTAAATTTTGGAAATTAAACCCTTATCAGAGATAACATCGGCAAATATGTACTCCCATGCAGTGGGCTTTCTTGTTGTTTTTTTGATGGTTTCTTTTACTGTGCAGTAGTTTTTTCTTTGATGTAGTCCAATTTGTTTATTTTCTCCTTAGTTTCCATTGCCTTAGGAGCTGTATCAGTAAAGATATTACTACGACATATGTCTGATATTTTGCTGCCTATGGATTCTTCTAAGATTTTTATGATTTCCCATCTTATGTTTAAGTCCTTTATTCATTTTGAGTTTATTTTTGTGTATGGTGTAAGTTTGTCGTCTAGTTTCATTTTTTTTTGCATTTGTCTGTCCAATTTTTCCAACACCATTTATTGAAGAGCCTATCTTGACTCCATTGTATGCTCTTCCTCCTTTGTCAAATATTAATTGAGCATAAAGTCTTGGGTCAACTTTTGGGTTCTCTGTTCTGTTCCATTGGTCTATCTGCCTGTTCGTGTGCCAGTCCCAGGCAGTTTTGAGAACAGTGGTTTTGTAATATAGCTTGATATCTGGTATTGTGATCCCTCCAACTTTGTTCTTCTTTCTCAGGATTTCTACGGCTCTTTGGGGTGAGATTTTTTTAAATGCCCAAGCTACTGATTCTGCCTAAGGTTTTATCACAGTGCTTCATAGGAAGGACTGTGTGGCTTCATAATGTGGAAATCTCTTCTCACCTTGAATTATAAGCAGGAAGTGCTTCTCCCTCCCCCCCCCCCCCAAAAAAAACCCCTCTGATGGTTTAGCTTATAATAAAATATTATTCCAGCATCAGAGAACTCTCAATAGAACCCTCTTACAGAACCTGTCATGTAGCACACACTCAGGAAGTAGCTTTTGTGGCTTGCCCTTAGAGAATCACAGGCTCACAGAAAGGTTAGGGCCGCTCTGTGTGATTTGCTAACTAACAAACACTTGCTGATTTAAGGGAGACAGAATATGAGCTTCTAGGCTCAAGTAAACTTGGGTTCAAATTTCAGCTCTTCCACCTGCTAGCTGTGTGACCTTGGGCAATGTCCTTAACCTTTCTGTGCCTCATCTGTCAATAATTATGAACATGGGTAATTATTGTACCTCTTTCATGAGTTTTTTGGACTACAGAAAATGAGGTTCACAATATCTAATGTATAATAAATGCTCAAATAAGGGCGAACTAGAATTAATAGCTTTTTGAGAGAGGAGTCACACCCATACAGGCAAATGAAAACTATTGAGAACAGAACATGTCCAAATAAGCAAGAATTTTATAGTCAACTAGAGGCCCAGTGCACAGATTTGTGCACCAGTGGGGTCCCTTGGCCTGGCCTGTGGGGATTGGGCCGAGACTGGCTCTCCGACATCCCCCGAGGGGTCTCGGATTGCAAGAGGGCACAGTCCAGGCTGAGGGACCCCACCGTTGTAAGATCGGGGCCAGGGAGGGACCACAGGAGGGCTCCAGGGTGTGTCCAACCCCTTTAGCCCAGTCCCCATTGGCTGGACCCCAGCAGCAAGCTAACCTACCAGTTGGAGCGTCTGCCCCTGGTGGTCAGTGCATGTCATAGCGACTGGTCGAACAGTTGAATGGTTGGACACTTAGCATATTAGTCTTTTATTATATAGGATGAAGCCAAATCAGAAAAATAGGCTAATGCTATAGAAGACAATTCTTATGAAAAGGAGAAAAGAAACTGTCAGCAAGTATTGGGACAAGCTCTGGAGACTGTTTGGGGAAGATAACTTGAGAGTGGTCCAAGGCCAGAGTAGATACATGGTGTGTGGGAGGGAAATTGATCAAGGTAATTTAGATTTCCCCAAAGCATTTGTAAGCCATTGGAATTCTTCAAGTATCAGAATGTATAAGTGGGCACTGTCCTCAACATAGAGAAAAAGTAAAAGAAACCTGAGGACAGTGAATGAAAAATGAGTTTATATATTCAATATTGGCCATTTTTAGTGCTCTCTATAGAAAACTCATAAAAACTCAGGGCTTTCTGAAAGTTACATTTCAAACTCATTAAGCCCTAAAGGGAATCAGCAGGGCTACATATGCCAACGTGGACAGCAACCAAGATATACATGGAAGTGAATTACAACATTGTTTTTTAGCATGTTCCAATTAGTACTACCTGAAAAAGCATATATGTGTATACATGCATATATATGACTATACATACATTTATATGCCTAAGAAGTGAGATGAGGGACTTAAAGGGGCTCTTCTTTATTTTTAAAACCATTTGTACTGTTTGCATTTTTACCAAGAATATGTATCATCTTTATAAGTTAAAAAGAACACCAGAAAGTAATAATTCTAAAAATTCAGAATATTGCACAGTTCTTTGCACAAAGTAGGACTCAGTAAATGTTTGAATGAATGGAGGAAAGTTATTTACTTGCCCATCAGTTGGTACATGAGAAGATAGAAAGGAATATAAAAAGAAGTGAAAGAAATAGAAGGGGGGAATACAGAAATCACAGAAGCTACCTGGAGCAATTTTCACTTCCTCATAAAAGAAAAAGAAAATAGAAGGAAAGCTGCTAAAGGAAAGAGCTGATGAGCACCTTCCCCACTCTAGTGTTAGGATTTATATGACGGAATATAGTCTGCGGTCTATTGGCCAATATTCCAACGGACTTTGCAAGTATGAGAGCCTGTAAACAGAAGGATCTTTAAGGAGCTGATCAAAGCTCTGCTGTTGGAAGGGGCAGAGCAGAGGTTAATGTTCTCCTTTTGGTGATAAAAGATGTTTTGCCATGAGAATGCATCTCAGTGAGAAGCCCAGGGATTTTATGGAAAGTGCAATAAAACATACCGTATTAGTAATAATATATGCCATTTGAAGAACACTGCTTTCCCAAATATGACAGTTTATTATGAAATGCCTTTCCATGAAGAACAGAAGAAATTAAAGTTGTAAAACCCTACTAGGTCATCTATTCTCTCCTAGAAGGTCTAAAGCAGATTATATTCCATCATATAAATCCTAACACTTTCAATGATGTATAAGGGGGATTTACATTAATAAATCCTAAATGAAAAACACAGACACAAAGCAGCAATACTGAATGCAAAGAAAAGAGAGCCACGTTTACTAATTCCCTACATCCCAAAGTGATTATGAGTTGCCAGCATGTGTTTTAATTTATATTTAAAAAAAGAATTACAACTTCATTGAAAGCTTAATAAATGAAGTTATCAGAGTCAGGTTAAAAAAAAATAAACACAAATGCTATTTTAATTGATCATTTTAGAATGCTCATGGGAGATAACCAAACTCCTGAGCAAATATGGGAGATCTGGTCCTGTAGCAACCCACGTGTACCTTTATTTTTACAAGGCAAACACTCTTGGCCAAGGTGATAAGATGATTGAACCGAGTGCAGTGGCATTCTTGCGATTACAGCTAATTTGCTCTTCAATGAAACCCATTTATACTGATCATCTTAATTTTGTTATTTAACAATGAGGACCCTTATAGATAAGTTTTCTGTTTTATTTCACTTTAGTTTTCAGATTCTTCTATTTCCTTCCATTTTTATCCATCTGTGAAAAAATAGGATGCTTTCTAACTTTGTGATAACTACTCACTAAATGGCCCATAGGAAAGCACAATGGGAATCCAGACTTCTTTTTATTAAATGTTCTCTTTCCTTCTACTTTTTTCTCTTCCTTAGTCATTATCTAGAGATCTGGATGTGCAAACAACTTCTTATAAGTGGCTCTTCCTCTCCTGGGCTCATTCTCCCATTCTGTACAAAGAAGAGCTAGATCAAAGGAGTGCTAACTTTCAATGGCATTGACTCTATTAAGTCTGAGTGACAAGACACACAGAAGTCTTTCTTGACCCTATTATCAACCTCACAGAGCTGAAGGCTCTCTCTAGTTAGATGCCCACACCCTGGTGGAGCATGCTTAGCCTTCAGTGCTCTCCTCGGGGTAGTGAAATTTCTCTTTTTTTTAAAATATTTTTTATTGATTAAGATATTACATATGTGTACCCTCTACCCCCCCCCCCCCCGCTCATCCCCTCACCCCCCCCCCCGTTGTCCGTGTCCATTGGTTAGGCCTATATGCTTGCATATAAGTCCTTTGGTTGATCTTTCCCCCTTGCCCCCACCCTCCCCTACCTTCCCTCCAAGGCCCGACAGTCCAATCAAAGCCTCTCCGTCTCTGGATCAGTCCTTGTTCATCAGTTTATGTTGTTCATTATATTCCACAAGTAAGTGAGATCTTGTGGTATTTATCCGCTCTCCAGTTCCATCCATGCTGTGGCAAATGGTAAGAGTTCCTTTTTCTTCTTCCTCTTCTTAAAGAATACCTTTCAGCATTTCATATAATGCTGGTTTGGTGGTGATGAACTCCTTTAGCTTTTTCTTATCCGTGAAGCTCTTTATCTGACCTTCCATTCTGAATGATAGCTTTGCTGGATAAAGTAATCTTGGTTGCAGGTTCTTGCTATTCATCTCTTTGAATATTTCTTGCCACTCTCTTCTGGCCTGCATGGTTTCTGTTGAGAAATCAGCTGACAGTCGGATGGGTACTCCCTTGTAGGTAACTGACTGTCTTTCTCTTGCTGCTTTTAAGATTCTCTCTTTATCTTTTGCTCTTGGCATTTTAATTATGATGTGTCTTGGTGTGGTCCTCTTTGGATTCCTTTTGTTTGGGGTTCTCTGCGCTTCCTGGACTTGTAGGTCCATTTCTTTCACCAGGTGGGGGAAGTTTTCTGTCATTATTTCTTCAAAAAGGTTTTCAATATCTTGCCCTCTCTCTCCTTCTGGTACCCCTATAATTCTGATGTTGGTACTCTTGAAGTTGTCCCAGAGGCTCCTTACACTATCTTCATATTTTTTGAATCTCTTTTCTTTTTTCTTTTTCGGTTGGGTATTTTTTGTTTCTTTGTATTTCAAATCTTTGACTTGATTCTTGGGATCCTCTTGTCTGCTGTTGGATCTCTGTAAATTATTCTTTATTTCAGTCAGTGTATGCTTAATTTCTAGTTGGTCCTTTTTCATGTCCTCCATGGTCTCACTATACTCCTTGAGGGATTCATTAAATTTATCGGCGGTTTCCATAAAATTCTTGACAAACCTTATAAACTTGGTCTTGAACTCTATATCCCGTCGTCTGCCCTCCTCCGTTTCTGCCAATTGTGACCTGTTTCTTTGTCTCCGCATTTTGGCTGCTTCCCTCTGTTGATAGAGTGGCCCTGCGCGCCAGGTGTCCTGTAGGGCCCAGTGGCTCAGCCTCCCCAGTTACCTGGGGTGGACACTCTTGGTGCACTCTTGGTGCCTTGGTTGTTGTAGGATCACTGGGAGGAATTGACCTCCAGGCCAATTGGCTGTGGGAAGCAGCTGTGTCTGACGTGGGAGAATGGTCCCCCTCTGACCACTGGGTACAGTGGCTCCTGGATCTAAGGAGTTGCTAATTCAGCCCCTGCCTGAGGCCACACAGCTGGAGCCACGAAGAGGCTCAGCTGTGAAGCAATGCAAGCCGCTGCGGGGCCTTGGGCCTTCTCTTGGAAGTTCTGGGTCTGCCTGGCTGGGCTGTAGTTAGGTACATTCACATGCAAAAGCCTCTGCCGCAGCCTGGGTGGGGCGGGGTCTCAGGGAGTCAAAAGGGCGGAGAAAGAAGCTATGGCTGATTCTCCGTGCCCGGAGTCGCGCGTCTCAGTGTCCTGGTAACGGCTGCAAGCACCTCTGAGGGAAATCCGCCCTCAAGTTCTCCCGCTGCCGCCTGACAGAGCAGCCTCTCCCCGTATGAGTCCTGGGTCCCCAGAGACTTCCCAGAACCGGAGTTCAGAGCAGTCGGGAGCTTGTGATTCAAAAAGACAGCTGCGTCCTCAGGTGCCACCCCCTTTCCGCGCGCGCGAGCCGCCGCCGTACCTCTGCACTCAGCCTCCGCAGCTCCTCTGGCTCTCAGCGTGCTTTTCTTTTCTTCTAGTTGTAGAAATTACACTCAGCCAGCCTTCCTGTTGTTCTGGACGATGTTTGCTCCGTCCTTTGGGATATTTTTCAATTGTTGTGTGAGGCGACTATTTCCCGGTGTTTATCTATGCCGCCATCTTAGTTTCCCCCGTGAAATTTCTCTTAAATAAAGTGAGGGCCTTCTACCCAGACTCTGGCTTGACCTCTCGGGGATCTCAGTTGGTAGAGGTTATGCCAACCAAATTCTATGGCACAATAGATACTCATTTGGTAGACATAGTAGAGATTCTATTAATACTTCGTGGCCTACTGAGAACTCCAGTAAAAGAACTCATAATGAGGGGCGGCCATTTCTTTTGAAGCACTGCAGTCCAGGCTCTGTGAGTTTACCCCTCAATCCCAAATCTTTCCTCAATGGATTAACAGGAAAATCAGTAATGGTGAAATTTAAGTGGGCAAGGGAATATAATGGCTACCTGACATCTGTAGATGACTATATTAACAAGCAGCTTTCAAACACGAAAGAATACATAGATGGAGCCTTGTCTGGACACCTGGGTGAAGTTCAAATAAGATGTAATAATAGCCTTTATATCAAGGATGTTGAAGATGAGGAAGAAGATGGAGAAATGAGAAAATAGCCTCTTTTGTGGGAAATTTTTTGTACATATATTTCTAGACAATAAAAATTTGTTTTTTCAATTTGAAAAAAAAAAAAAAAAAGGTTTGGAATGACAACTCACTGAAGGCTCTCCATGATCCTGCAATTGTTTCTGCTCTAAACTACACAACTACACTGTCATCTTCATGGTGCCTGTTTCAGTTAGGGTTCCCCACAGAAACAGAAGCAAGGAGAGAGAGAGAGAGAGAGAGAGAGAGAGAGAGAGAGAGAGAGAGAGAGAGAGAGAGAGAGAAACAGCTCACATACACACAAAAAGAAATTAGCTCACATAACTGTAGGGGCTGAAAAGTCTGAAATTTGTAGAGCAGGCCAACAGGCTAGAAATTCAGGTATGAATTGATGTTGCAATCATGAGGCCAAAAATCTACAAGGTAAACCTGGCATACTGAAACTCAGGAAGGATTTCTATGTTACATTCTTGGAGTCAAATTCTTTCTTCTTTGGGAAACCTCTGTCTTTGATCTTAAGGTCTTCAAGTGATTGAATGAGGCCCACCCACATTATGGAGGGCAATTTGCTTTACTCAAATTCACCTGATTTAAATGTTAGTCACATCTAAATAAATACCAACACAGCAACATCTAGACTAGTGTTTGACCAAACAACTGGGCACAATAGCCTAGCCAATTGACACATAAAATTAATCATCACAGTTTACAATTATGGCCTCCCTTTGCTACTCACATAGGCCACAGTAATTCTCCTTTGAACTGGGTTACCTTGGGCTAGCTGATACTAGCCTTATACCCTATTCCTGTTCCCTAAGTCCTGCCAGATTTTTTGATACCAGGCCTACACTTTTGGTCTGCTTTTCTACTCTATTAACTGCTTCCAAAATAGCTTCAGTACAAGCTGCTAGACCAGTAACAGCAGACAACAAACAAAAAGAAGTCAGTAGCTCCTGTATTCTAGCTCAGGAAATTCTTCTCCTTCAAGCTTTCCCATGAATAGGCTTTATTGGCTCCCCAAAGCACTTGGCTTTGTGTACTGTCTCAGTCTCATGTGGTGCCATGCCAGGCCGTTTGCCTTATTTCTGACCTGCTATTCCCTCAGGACGCTGTTCCCAATCTTTGCTCTCCACCAACAATGGGCAAAGAAGTTCCATGTCTGTGCTCCACCATCATCTGAAAAGGAAAAACGAATAATAAGTTACAGCTCTTAAAACACTTTCACATCCAGATATCACTAACTGGTATTCTTTTCTTTAAAAAAAAATATATATATATTTTATTGATTTTTTTTTTTTTACAGAGAGGAAGGGAGAGGAATAGAGAGTTGGAAACATCAATGAGAGAGAAACATCGATCAGCTGCCTCCTGCACACCTCCTACTGGGGATGTGCCCGCAACCCAGGTACATGCCCTTGACCGGAATTGAACCTGGGACCCTTCAGTCCGCAGGCCGACGCTCTATCCACTGAGCCAAACCGGTTATGGCGACTAACTGGTATTCTTGATGCCACCCTGAGAGTTTATAAATGAGCAAAGCCTTATTTGGTGGATGAAAAATCTGAGGTTCAGAAAGAGTAAGTCCTCGGCACAGGTGCACATAGCTAGGCAGTACACACGTCCCTGGTATGGAGACCAGGACTCTGGGTTATTTCATCAAACTAGAAGCACCTTTACAAGAAGTAATATGCAACATTGTTTCTAAAAAGATCACAAAGTCATTTTTTCACCTGTCACCTAGTCATTTCTTGCTTTCTTAAAAATTGCCCACAGCATTCTTTCTCTAGGCCTTAGGCTGCCGAGATACGGAAATTCTCGTTCATTTTGTATCTCAGAATTTTAACTTGAACTTAACCTACAAAGTCATTGACTGCACAGGCTGTTTGTTTGCAATACAGTTTGCTAGCAGGCACATAATGGGTGAGTCTGGACATAGTACTTTCCATCCTGAGAAAGTACTAGGTCCCAAGTAGGAGAACCTGGCCCAAGGAATGGCCATAAAGACTTTGTAGACAGAAACTGAAAACTCGTTGGGGTTGAGCTAGGTCCAGAACCCTCAGGCCAGGCAGGCCCAAGAAGGCTTTGAGGGTAGAGTTTTTAATGAGATGTGAGAAATAGAGGATATTAGGCAATATCGGGATGGTCCAGAAGTGGTTAATAGGGCAATATCCCCAGAAAGTAGAAAGAACATACCTTAAGAGGGTCTAGTAAGCAGTAGGCAGAGGTCTAGGCAAGGTTGGCAGCAGCTTCAGCAAGCAATGGCAGTAAGCAACAAGGGGCTGTGCTAGACAGTAAGCTATGAGGCATCATTGATTATTGGACACAAGCCATAGACAGCTATCTCTTCAGATAGGCTGGAGGGCAAAACCAGAGAGTTCTGGCCATGAACACATACAGATCTGAAGAAAAATGGTAAAAGCAACAGAATTCCAGTCTTCAAAGGAAAAGGATACCAAGTATAAAGCTAAGGCAGGGACCCAGGCTCTCTGGTAAAAAAGAGTGGGTAACAGACAAAGAATGAGCTCCTGGGTATCGAGGAAAAGGCCAGGGAATGGTTACAGGAAGGCATCAATAATCTATTTATAGCTTGGTTGGTGTGGCTCAATGGTTGAACATTGGCCCATGAACCAAGAGATCATGGTTTGATTCCTGGTCAGGGTACATTCCCAGGTTGTGGGCTCAATCCCCAGTAGGGGGGCGTGCAGGAGGTAGCTGATTGATACTTTTCTCTCATTGATGTTTCTATCTCTCTATCCCTCCCCCTTTCTCTCTCTAAAAACAATAAAAACATATTTTAAACACAATCTATTTATAGTAGGACTGAGGCACAGTCTGAGAAGGACTTAAAGTTACACTGCCTTAATGACCCTGGACCCTTTAAATCTCATTTGACTATAAATAGGATGGAGCTCAGAGTATTGCTGAGTGGGGTGAAGTAGAATGATGGCCTACATTTGGAGGCACAGACGCACATCTGTAAATAAAGGAGGACTAAGGGAGCATGAAGTCAATAGTCAATCCCCTTCTAGGGCTTTTGGACTATAGAGAAAACTTCCCTAACCAGAAGAAAACCTGTAAGGAAAGCCCAGTTATACCTGTCACCACCTTTCTAATCTAGGGATCATGAGATGTGGATCTCTCTTTCTCATTACACAGGGTATCAGTAAGAACCCTCCAAAGCTAAAGCAGAAAGAAACATAACAATAAATATCTCATAATCCTAGAATGGGATAGCTGGAAGAGTTTAGCTCCCAGCACTAAGAAAGTGGGGAACCTGAGATCTAGAGTCCATTCAAAGACCTGCCCAAGATCAAATAATCAATAGAGTCTGGGACTTAGGTTTCCTGATTCTCGGCTCGAAGTTATTTCTATTAAACCCCCAAAAGAAATAATCTAATAAACACACAAATTGGAAGACAGCTTTATGACAGACCAATTGCTATCCATGCTTTGGACAATCAAACTGACTTATTTGATTTCAAAACACACATACATAGATGTAGATTAAGAGGGTAGAGAGACATCAGCAGCCATCTATATATACTAGTATAAAAGGCTAAGTTACTGTCAGACCATTCACCCGGTAGCTATGATGTGCAATGACCACCAGGGAGCAGATGCTCAACGCAGGAGCTGCCAAGCTGTGGTGACTTGGCGGTGGCGGTTCTCGGGTGATGCACCCCAGAACCAGAGAGGAGGGAGCCCGATTCTGGGATGTGTCACCTGAGAACCACCCTCTTGCAATCTGGGACCCCTCAGGGGATGTTGGAGAGCCAGTTTTGGCCCAATCCCTGCAGGCTAGTCTGAGGGAACCCCATCTGCTGGAGGGACCCCACAGACGACCTTCCAGCCATGGCTCTGTCCCAGGTGCAGCGGGCTGGGGAGGGATGGGGGGAGGTTGGCTCCAGGGTGTGTCCAGCCTGTCTTGCCCAGTCCTGCCCTGCCAGCCACCTTCTAATTAATTTCCTTTCAATGTTCACAAATCCGTGCACCAGGGCACTAGTCATATATAATAAGTTAACTTACCTTCCAAAACCTGACTTGCTTTGTAATTTGAAATATAAAGACGTATAATATGTACCCCACCACAAAAAATGTGCTATATATAGTAAATTTCAGAAGCATGTTAATCTCAAAATGCCAGTATTTCCCTGTTGCTATAGTTATGGCATCTGGTTAAATCAGAGTTCAGCAGCAGTAAGCAATGCTAACATTGATCCCAGCCAATTTTGTGCTTTGCTTCTAATGCAGGATGAGGAAAATGGGAACAAAACAGTCACTTTCTCTTCCACTCCCTCCCAGGAGCAAAGTCCCTTACCTAGTCTGGATTAGACAACATATTGACACCCCAACTAGCACAAAAAACTGGACTCATGAGTACCAAAGTATTGATTTCATGGTACAAGCAGCTCCAGGTTTATAACTGGGAGCTACATGTTCAGGAAGTGCTAATATGCCAAAGTTGCAATCTGCTCAATCAGAGAATTTTTTTAAATATATTTTTTATTGATTTTTTTACAGAGAGGAAGGGAGAGGGATAGAGAGAAACATCAATGAGAGAGAAACATCGATCAGCTGCCTCCTGTACACTCCCCACTGGAGATGCACCCACAGCCAAGGTACATGCCCTTGACCGGAATCAAATCTGGGACCCTTCAGTCCACAGACCGACGCTCTATCCACTGAGCCAAACCGGTTAGGGTGATCAGAGAATTTTTATGCTTAATATAGTTGAAAGCTTGAATATCAATTCCTTTTACAAACATGCCATTTGAGGATTAATGGTCAGCAAAAAATGAGGGCTTCAAATGGATTCATCACTTTGGGCTCCATAGCTTTCCATTTGAAAATTTTCATTTTAAACTCCTATTATTTCAGGGCTTCTTTTATTTGTGTTTCAAAAGACATTGTCTTAGGTAGGTTTCTCAGGTTTATGCACTGGTCCATTAATGGGCCTCTCTACATAGCCCTCTATCTCCTTTACTCTAAAGAGTGATTTGGTTTCCAAATGTTATTCTGAACATTTAGGGGCCATCATAAATATACATAACAGAGTATTTCTAAAGTTGTGACAGTAAAATCAATACTGTATAAATTATGGCATGGACTTTAAGGGTAGGCTACTCTGTAGGATTGGAACACAGACATAGGCCCATTTTTTAAAAAAAGGGAAAATAGCAGATTTTCTGTACTCTTTTCTCATGTGTTAATTTTCTCTTGAAATTTGGTATGTTTTATGGGTAAACATATTCTAGAAAATACAATCCATATGCGAGTTTAAATGGGCTTTTCAAAAAAAAATTATTCATACACAGCTACTGAGCTTGTTCCATTGATGTTTAAACAAATTGATAATTGATACTTCCTTGTAAAGAAGTTCTGATAGTTATTCTGACAGGTGTGAGGTGATATCTCATTGTAGTTTTTATTTGCATTTGCCTGATAATTAGTGATGCTGAACACCTTTTCATGTGCCTGTTAGCCATTTGTATATCTTCTTTGGAAAAAGGTCTATTCAGACTCTCTTACACCTGTCAGAATGGCTGTTATCAAAACCAAAAAAAAAAAAAAAGGAACAAGTGTTGGTGACAATTTGGTGCAGCCACTATAGCAAAATGTATGAAGATTCCCCAATAAATTAAAAATGGAGCTACTATATGATCCAGTGATTCCACTACTGGTATCTATCTGAAGAAAACTAAAACACTAATTTGAAAAGATATATTCACCCTTATGTTCACTGCAGCATTATTTATAATAGCCAAGATATGGAAATAACCTAAATGTCTACTAATGGATGAATGGATAGAGAAGATATTATATAATGAAATGCTATTCAGACACACAAAAAGAAAGAAATCTTGCCATTTGCAGAACATGGATAGACTTTGAGGGTATTATGCTAAGTGAAATAGATCAGTCAGAAAAAGGCAAATACCACATGGTTTCACTTATATGTGGAATCTAAAGAACAAAGTAAAACAAACAAACAAAAAAAACAAAATAAAGCCCAGACTCAGAGATACAGAGTAGAGATTGGCGGTTGCCAGAGGGAAGGGTAGTTGGGAGGGGGACAAAATGGAACAGGAGTTAGAAATACAATCTTCCAGTTATAAAATAAATAAGTCATAGCAATATATTGAACAACATGAGGAATCTACACTAATAAAAGACAAAGATGTTAATTGACCATACAGTTGGTATGCCCAAGCCACGCCCACCAGCAAATCAGAGCGACTATATGAAAATTAACCCAACCAAGATGGCATATGGCAGCCACGGAGCTGGAGCAAGGAAGAGGTTTGGTTGCCCCGGTGATGGAGGAAGCCAAGCTTCCTGCGGCCGGCTGTAGCATTCACAAAAGGCAACAACGTTTCAATTATAGAAGCTAAATCAGTCCCAGATACCTGCTTCCAGCTAGCCTCCACTGGGAGCTTAGGTGGCTGGGGGCTGTGGCCAGCCTGCAAACAGCCATCAGCCCCTCATCCAGGATGGCCACACCCTCATGGGGTGAGGGTCCCTGCTGGGGGGCTTGGCCAGACTGCAAACAGCCATCAGCCCTCACCCAGGCTGGCCAGGCACCCCAGCGGGGACCCCCCTCCCTGAAGGGAGTGTGGCCAGCCTGAAAACAGCCCTAAGCCCCTCACCCAGGCTGGCCAAGCACCCCAGCAGGACCCCCACCCTGATCCGGGACACCCTTCAGGGCAAACCAGCCGGCCCCCACCTGTGCACCAGGCCTCTATCCCATATAATAAAAGGGTAATATGCAAATTGACCCTAACAGCAGAGCGACTGGGAATCACTGGTCACTATGACACACACTGATCACCAGGGAGCAGACGCTCAATGCAGGGGCTGCCCCCTGGTGGTCAGTGCGCTCCCACAGGGGAAGCTCTGCTCAGCCACAAGCCAGACTGACTGCTGCCAGTACAGCAGTGGTGGTGGGAGCCTCTCCCGCCTCCTCAGCAGTACTAAGGATGTCCGACTGCAGCTAGGCCTGCTCCCCGCTGGCAAGTGAATATCCCCCGAGGGCTCCTGTGCTGACAGAGGGATGTCTGACTGCCAGCTTAGGCCCCATCCCCCAGGGAGCGGGCCTAAGCCAGCAGGTGGTCATCCCCTGAGGGGTCTCAGACTGTGAGCGGGCACAGGCCAGGCTGAGGGACCCACCCCCCGAGTGCACAAATTTTTGTGCACCAGGTCTCTAGTCTAATAATAAAACCATAATATGCTAATTAGACCAGACATCCTTCCAGACCAAGCTGTGGTGGCTGGAGGCTGAGGTAGAGGAGGTGGCCGCTGTGGTGGTGGGGGCCAAGCCCCTTGCATGGATTTCATGCATCAGGCCTCTAGTCCTATATAATAAAAGCCTAATATTCAAATTGACTGAACGGTGGAATGACTGGTTACTATGATGTGCACTGACCACCAGGGCACAGATGCTCAATGCAGGAGCTTCCCCTAGCCCACAGGCCACAGGCCAGCCAAGGCGGGTGTGAGTGGGGGGCCCCCTGATTGCCCTGCTGGTCTCCCTGCAGAGGGAGGCAACCTGCAGTGGTGGTGGGGGGTGGGGCTGGCGAGCGGGTGGCACCAGGTCAGCCAATGTGGGTGCAAGTTGGGGGGGGCCCTGATCACCCCACTGGTTACCCCACAGATCAGCCCTGATTGCAGGCCAGGTTTCGGGACCCTACCAGTGCACGAATTTTGTGCACCAGGCCTCTAGTACCTTAATAAAAATAAATACAATAGCTGTAGGACAGTGGTTCTAATTTCTGGAGGATGCGGCCCAGAAATCAGAATTTTAAAAAGATTCCCAGGTGATTCTAATGTGCAGCCAAGGTTGAGAACCACTGCTGTAGATCTCCATATTAAAAAAAAAAAATTCTGATAGCAGACTATATAGCACATCCTTGACAGGAGCATGTTCTCAGAATGGTACCTCCTCTCTCTGACCATTTTGGAGTGTGATGCACCCCTAATTGACTAACATGTACTGGTTTCTGATAAAATGTCTGCAGTGCTTATGCACTGTGATATATTCATTTAGTCTGGGTTGGCAGACATAACTATGATAATTGACTCCTCTGCCTTTAAGCTTGAATGACTTTCATCTGGTCATACAGGTCAGTCCTCACGTTTCAGAAAGTCCTTCACAGAGACAGAACCAAGCTTTGGTCATCTTCACACAAGGCCAATTGCTCATCTCAGTTACTATAGTTCTCACTTTTAAGCTCTCAGCTTGAGAGGGTTTTAGATTCATGGGAGGTCTGTGACTATGATCTTTTAAAAAACTATATAAATATAATATCAGAGGTTGGCTTTCTTTATTTTTTTTCCAATAAAAATTATCTATGGGATGCCTTCAGAATGTGTGCCATGTCTACAGTACACGAGAATCTTAGCAACAGCTCCCCATTTCCAACACTTGACAATTCATGCACACTGCTCACATGTCAGGAAGAATTCTGACATTTTGAATTTCTATTTATACTGCTGTGGCAATATTTTCATCACGCAATATGCATTATTGGCCAATATGTCCATTCCTATTCCTAAATGTCTTATCAACATTACCATGTTATTAAAATACTCAGAGTATAACTTCCTTGCAATGACAATTAGTGATGCTGAGCACCATTTCATGTTACTTACCCTATTGGTGTTCACATCAACTCGAAACTCAAAATGGCATTAACTACTAAGTCTTGGGTGAATATGGCAAGGGTGATTTGAAGAGAAATTCAAGAACCTTAAAAACTTTTCCATATAATTCCATACCATTTGAAATACATTTCAGAGTAAAGTATAATTTGTTGACAGTAATTAGAAAGAAGGTGGTAAAAGAATATTCTTTATTAGATGACTCTGAATTGTATCCCAAGTTAAGGAAACATGTGGTTAGGAGAAAAGTACTGAACTGGAATCAGAAGACCTAGGTTATTCTTTGCTCTGCCACTTAGTAGGTGTGGAACATGGGGCCTGTACCTTGACTTTTTGATCCTCAGTCTTTCCATCTGTAAAATGATGAATCTGGACCAGCTGATTTTAAAAGTCCTTTTCCATCCCAGAGTCTGTGGTTTCCTAACATTTTCATTCTGAAAATCATGGTGCAAATCATCTCTAGTTTTCTGATATCCATGTTAATGGCATCAGTACCAACCCTAACTGATTTAAGACTTAAGTTTCTGAAATTCTATTACTAGACTAGCCTTTATTACCTCAGTCTCAAATACTTCCATATGATTCCTTTCCAAGTTGCTTTTAATTTGAGGTTCCTTTCATATACCTCATTGAGCTTGTCTGGACCAATAAAAAGTCACAAGAGAAGAAACTGACATATTTTACTCCATAGGAAGCCTTGTGTGGGTGAGAAACAATGTCATTTAATGAACAGCTGAAGGAACTTTAAGATTTATTCTAGATGATAGAAGACATAGCAGTATGTGAAAGTTGCTTTTAAGTATGTGAAGAGCTTTCACATTGGCAAAGGATTTGATTTGACCTGTTTGGCCCCAAAGAGTTCAATCTAGAATCAAGTAGTAGAAGATATTAATGGGTGGATTTGGGTGCAGACTAAAGAACTTTTCTGATAGAGCAACTTGACAATGAAGTAAGCTGCCTTGAGATATAATGTGCAGTCTGTCATTGGAGGTATTCAAAGAAAAGGCTAGACTATCACAAGCAGGGATGCAAACAAAGGTACTAAGCCTAAGCTAGCTGATCTTTCAGGCTCCTTCAAATTCTGAAATTCTACAAGCTCATTTCTACTCTCACTCCCTCTCTTCCATCCTCTCATTTCCTCCACTTGACCTCCAAACCCACCCCAAATAGTCATGTCAGACAGGTCACCTAAATTTACCCCTATTCTCTATCCCTCACTGACTCTGCTCTAGTTCCAGCTCCCATTCTTTCTCACTTGGGACTAACAAAACAGCTGATAACTGGTAGTGCAGCTTATAGCCTCTCTCCCTCTATCCAATTTCCACATTGCTGCCAGAATAAACTAAAATAAAAAAAACTTATAACATTGCTTCCATTTTTAAAACTCTCCAGTGCCCTCATATCATTTTATAGGGGGGAAATCCAAATTTCTTAGCATGGAAGGCAAGTCTTGCAAAGGTTGTCTTTAGCCTACCTTTCCAGCCACACACTCCAAGCCTTAGTCAAAATGGACTGCCCACCAGTGTCAGAATATCCCAAGGCACTTTTATAATTCTGCACTCTTCTTCTATTTTTCCTCTGTTTCCCTTTTGTGCACCTGAAAACTCCATTCAGCCTTCAAAATCTAGCCAATGTTCTGTAGGTTTGTTTGTATCACCGCCACAGATTGAATGAGTTGCTCCTTTATCTGTGTGATGCTATCATTTTTTAAGTACCTTAACAAATCCTATTCTATGATGATGCATTTGGTGAACTGTGTATGTGGCCATGTTTGGAAGCACAGGATGCAAATATGCCCTAAATGAATTCCCAAGCTTTTGGATTTAATCTTTAATGTGGCATTGCTGAGTTTGTAAACTATTTAGCTTCTTTAATAATACTTTCTTATGCTTGGGCCTCAATTCGATTCTTACATGCTTAGAATAGAAAGGTTTTATTATTATAATTTTTTCTTAGAATTTTAAAACATTAGCTACAGCATCCTGAGGAGAAAGATGTTGTTGTGAAGAAAAATGCAAATGGCTTGCTTATAGAATACAGTGAGTCAGTAGCAGATGAACAGGAGTAATTTAATTTTGCAGGGTTAGACAATATAGAATGGAAATTGATTCTAAAAATGCTTTTATCTTTCTAAATGATCAATTCTACTTCTTTCTGTTCCAGATTATGGTTTTATCAGGTCAGGGCAACAGGCTGAGAGCAGGTGAGAAGTAAAAAATGATGAAGCCAAAACAGAGTAGCAGAGAAGGCTGGTTCCAGAGAAATGAACAGAAAGCAAAAGGTTACACACACTGGTGGGAAAACCCAGATGGGAAGCCCTGAGACCATCTAAATATCTACATTTATGCTTATGTGTATACAGTCTCACTCTGGAAGGAACCATA
Source organism: Myotis nattereri (assembly GCF_964212035.1). NCBI lineage: Eukaryota > Metazoa > Chordata > Mammalia > Chiroptera > Vespertilionidae > Myotis > Myotis nattereri. The sequence goes on along the minus strand of NC_138078.1, from coordinate 137,704,897 downwards.
AAAAGATGGCTGTAGCAGTTGACTCTGGAGGAGGTAACTAGGGAACATTGGACCATCTAGGAGAAGGGGGGGGGGGCTTATATTTCACTGAATATACTTACTTTATTTGTACTTTATCATACATGTCTTATTTTACCAAAAAAAGCATATAAAATGAAGATAAGTCACAAGATACTCAAGGTCCAGAAAACCAGCAAGGCTGTCCTGACCTAAGCAAACCAGGCATGCCAAAAAATAAGGCAATGCCCCTTGACCCTGATCCTGAAGGTAGCACTACACAAATTGCAAGTACCTATATTTATTCCCTTCCTACTTTGCTGTATAGTAATTCCAAGCAAGCCTGATCTGGATAACTGTAAGTCTACCAGTAATTGAAAATACTTGGCTGGACTGAAGATAAGACAGAGAGCAAATGAGGTTTTTCTGGCAGTGTGATGGCTAATTTTATGTGTCAAAAGACAGCCATGAGATGACCAGATATTGGATTAAACATTATTTCTGGGTGTGTCTGTGAGGGTGTTTCTGGAAAAGATTAGCATTTGAACTAACAGAATGAGTAAAGCTGATAGACCTTTCCATATGGGCGGGCCTCATCCAATCTATTCAGGGCCTGAATAAAACAAAAAGGCAGAAGGAGGTTGAATTTGATTTCTGTATGACTGATGGAACTGGGATGTCAATCTTCCCCTGCCTTTGGCACTCCTAGTTCTCAGGCATACAGTCTCGGGCTGGAATCTACACCATTGTCTTTCTGGTTCTCAAGCCTTCAAACTATATCACAAGCATTGCCCAGTCTCCAGCATGCAAATGGCAGATCCCAGAATTTCTCCTATTGGTTCTATTTCTCTGGAGAATTCTGACTAATATAGACTGCTTTGATAATTGGGTCCCTTAGTGTATATTAAGAATATATTCTTGCAAAAGGTCTAATACAACTTTCTAAAAATCTGTTTTAACATTGGTCATTTAAATGATGGTGGCCACTTATGCCCTATATGATAACTCAACCCCATCTTAGTGATAGATAAAATATACGCCATGTGACCAGGGTCCAGACATATGGTAATGATGTAGTCAAGACCAGCCCTAGAAGCAAATCACTATCTAGGAAAATACCCTAATATAAATAACATATTGAAGGGAAAGGCATCAATAATGCTTGCTTTGAATACAAAGTCAATACACTGTGATGGAACATGGGCAGGCACTACCATTTTTTTTTTCAGCAATTACATTGCAGGCACCACACTTAAGATAACTCTATCAGGTAATGATTATTATCCCCATTTTTATAGATGAGAAAATTAGGCTCATAGGGATAAAACTAGAAAGTAAAAGAGTTTCTTCAAAACCAATTATGTCTAAGCCCGAAGACTAATCCCTTTTTGTTATAAGAACCTGGGATCTAGGAGTCATATTCTGTGCAGAGAAAGCCAATACTTGAAGGAGAGCCTACCAGAGAGGACCAATATAGCTTTCAGCTAGGTCCACCAGAAGGTCATGGAGGACAAGGTGTGTCTGTCCAGGTATGACTAGGACACATGGTCCCAGTTAAGGGCTGCCACAAATTATTTCAAAGCATAGGACATGAGCAGCAGGGAACTGAGATTCATCAATCAACAGAGTCATGATAGCTGAAGTCAAAGGTAAACAGGGAAGAAGACCATACCTTGATGTAAGAGGTACCACCCTGCATCTCTGCCGGGAGCTGGTCCATCCTTGCTGTTTCAAAGGACCTGGCATATATGGCATACTGTTCTTAATATGTTTGCTCACCTTCTTGGCACTATGTGTTTTAACCAAGGTCTCTGAGAAAGGTTGTTTCCCCAGGTAGGGATTTTCCCCTGAAGTTAGGGAGGGAATAAAATCTCTTAACTAAGTGCCAGGTGGGTAATTAATCACTTTAACTACGAACAATCATGCTTAAGCTACATAATCTTTACTCCCTGGAATGGAGATAAGAAACGCCCTAACCTTTGTAATAGAGATTGATAGGATTGAATCAACTGGTATAAATACAGATGTAATAAGACAGCAAGACGCAGATGTAAGGAGACAGAGAGAGAGACAGAACCTAGGCACAGAACCTACACAGAACGGTCTCTAGAGACAGAAGAACTTCGCTGGAGAGAACATGGCAAAAGATCCTGGACAGAAACTGGCCTCAGAACCTAGAGACAGAACCTAGCGAGAGAACATGGCAAAAGATCCTGGACTGAACCTGACGACAGAAATTGGTAAGAGAACCTGACTAGAACCTGGTGACTGAACCTGGCTGGAGAACCTGGACAGAATCTGGCTGGAGAACCTAGCGAGGGAACCTGGCTACAGAACCTGGCTGGAGAATCTGGAGAACCTAGCAGGAGAGCATGGACACGGAACCTGGCTGGGGCTCCAGACCAGAACTTCGCTGGAGATCCAGACCAGAACTTGGCTGGAGATCCTGGCTAGAGATCCTGGATAGGCTGCTGATCAACTGAACGCTGTCTTCATGTCATTCCTTCTCAGCTGACTCCGTCCACATCTTTGGGGACCCCTGGACCTGCTGGGGTTGGACCCCAGCACATCTCCAGACATCAGACTGACTAAGGATGAGTAGAGGTTAGCATAATCTGGCTTGCAGGAAAGGGGTTGGACTGGACAAAGATGCTGGACCTTCTCCCTTTGTTACTTAAAGAAAGGGATCATGGTCCAGCCTTGTAAAATCTTTAGAGGGGGCTCTAAGAATAAAAGAAATAATATTCTGCTTACATAGCTTTATCCACATGTTCAACTAATGTACCATCAACATTTACTCTTGCACTTAATACACATTTATTGAGGTGCTATTATATGCCAGGAACCATGACAACAATAGGAACAAAATGGCACAGTCTTTATCACTACTTGACTGAGAAGTTGGGGGAGAGGTGACACTAAATTCATTTGTAATGATTCTTGCCCGCACCTGGGCAATCCTTTGTTTAAGGAGTGACTATATAGGTCTGAATCACCCCAGTATCTGTAGCTCCCTCAGAGAGAACTTGGTATATAGCGGACATTCCCATTCTGGTCATGTCTATTGCATTAACAATACATCTATAGGGAGGGGGAGGCATTTGGAAAGTCAAGTAAATCAAAGATTACAATAAAATATGGTAAGTGTAGTAATGATGGTGATAAAGCAGGGGTGAGGGTGGTTAAGGGAGTCCAGAGGAAGGCATCTAAATTTAATTGGGATGAGGGTGGTCAAGAAAGGTTTTCCAGGAAGAAGGGGCTCCTCACACTTAATTCAAAAAAATAAGTACAAGTTTGCAAAATAAAGAAGAGGGGGAACTGTCCCAGTAGATGGAACAGCAATGTCAATATACTGACTGAACAAGTCTAATAATTAGTAATCACTTAGCAAACTCTCAGTTAAGTCAAACAATTGTATTTTAACCAATTAGAATAATGGAAGCAGCTGTGTATGGACATAAGGCTGTATACTGTGCCCTGTGAATGTGTGTGAGCCAGCAGAATTGGTTGTTTTCTGGTGTGGAATGGAATGCTGAGCAAGAGGTGAGAGGTGTTATAGGAACCCTCCAAGAAAGCACAAGGGAACAACCCTAGGCTCTCTGCTGCATAGTCATGAAAGAATATTCACTATACAACTCAATAGGCTTTCTAGTCATCTTTTCAAGGTCGCCTAGGCACCTTTTTATTGTTGACCAGTCTACCTCCTGCTCCAATCGCATATGATCTCCTCAAGAGGAGCAACTCTATCTGTGATGTGAAAGCTATCTACCAAGTCACAGCTGTTTCTTTCATTGAGAAATAGAATCTAATCACCCTTCCCTTGAATATGGGTTTGCCTTTAGCATCTTGTTTGGCCAAGAAATGTAGTAGATATGGCATAATGAGACATCAGTGGTTTGGTCATAAAAGGCCATACATCTTCCTCCTGGATCATTAAAACATTAGCTTTTGGAGCTCTGACTGCCACATGACAACTCCAGTCACACTGAGATCACCATGTTGGTAGGTGCTCTGGTTAACAGAGCCAGCTGAGACTAGCCTTCAAGTCATCACTGCCAAGGCACCAGACTTGTTAGTGAAGATGTGGTGGGCTCACCAGACCAGTCTATCCTCCAGATCAATACCACTGAGTGATCTCTGTTGAGGACAATAATCATCCAACTGAGCCCTGCATAAATTCCTAAATTTATTGTAAGATGGTTTCTGCATTGAACCAATAAGTTTTGAGGATATTTTATTGCACAGCAATACTTAAGAGGAACACTGTCATAGTCACAATTATACCCACTGGGACTGTGTCTGGCACATAGTAAACCTCTCTAGTATGTATCCATTGACCAAAGGAAATAGTACTAGAGAGGATAGGAGAAAGGACTAGCAGAGAAAGGCAAAGATGACTTACAAGTGCCAGTTGTTATACATTGAAAGAACTTCAGATAAATGGGTATGCTTTTCTAAATAATACGGTACCTACTATTGGAAGCTAAGCAGAGTACAAACAAATTATCTGCAGGGGGATGTCAGAAAGGAACAACTGAACCTTTACCCCATGTTCCCTACCATAAAATGTAGCTGTCCAATTATTTTCCCTTTATCTAAAGATCTTGGGTTTTTCCAGTTCTCATGATATGGATCCAGTCCAGTTACAATTAATATGCTTTTTCTTCTCTTCACTGTAAGACCTTTGCACTTTCCTGGGCTAAAAACTTGATAATTACCAAAACAAATGCACTTCCAAGTTTGGCTTTAGAACCAGACCCCTCTTGCAAAGTATACACACAGACTATGCCTCCCAATGGAGCTATATGGACTTTGATTCTAAATGTAACTAGGTTTCACTTTCCTCACCTTTAACTGCCTGAAGTTTAGACAGAAATTCAATCAGTAGACTATTGTTTTCTCTTTCCTGGGAAGCAAGTCACAGCTGAAAGGAGAGCTGGGGGAGAATTGGGTGGAGTAAGAAATCTGAATCTTGGAATGAGTCTTACAAATTTTCTTTTCCATTTTGCTCACCTCCTCTGGCTCTGATGTTATCAGTAATTTTCCGAGACAGAGAAAACCCAGACTTCCTCAAAGAGTTCAACTACCTGCCCCAGGAAAACCTAAAACGGGGGGAGACTAGTTACTCCATAGAAACTCCCCTCCTGTGTTTGTGTCCAAGGAAACACACACAAAGGAAACACACTGGCAGGCCCTTTTCATTTCTACTTTTTTCTAATTGGTTAAGAAGAAAAGTCTATGGTGATTCTTGGTAGCTCATCCAAAAGCCAGAATGGACAGGACATTCTTGAAGCTGATCAGTAGAATCAAAGGTGAGAGAAAATCAAGCCTCTTCTTATTTGTCCAAAGGCAGGAGCTAACCAACACTAATAAAATACATGATAAGCTGTGCACAGGGCAGAGCAGAAAGCAGAATTAATTACATTTTATCATCAAGCCCAGGATTTTGATTGGTCAGTGCTATTTCCAAATGGCACAAATGTTGCAATACTAAACCTGATTTTTTTCTACCTAGCAGTGAACTTGGAGTCAAGAAACCTGCCTATGCTATTGACTGTATTATCCCAGATTAGTCCCTTCCCCTCTCTGGGCTTAAGTTCCCTCATCTGCAAAACGAAAAGCATGGATATAGTGTTTAAGGACTCTAAATAACAAATGCAGTCAAATAGTCATTATCCAAAAATGAGTTCTCATGAACTCTCTGTGGGTCGCTTTGCCTTCAAACTTATGGGTAACACTTTTTTGATTAGTACCTCCCCTGCTCTTAATAAAGGTTTTGGTTCCATTTCAATGTCTTCCTTACTTTGTATTCTGAAATGCCCTTTGACATACAAACACTTAACTACAACTCATGTTGTAAAGGAAGTCTTAAAGAGCAATGCTGATATCATTATATGAGAACTAAAAGACAAGGGTCAGCTATCCAGATGTAAGTACAAAGCACAATAGCCAAATAATGGGGACCTCACATTAAATGCCCACTATGTGCCAGGACTTGACATGGGTCATTCTAATCATTACAAAAGCAATAAAGGTACTAGCAACAGTTGATGAGAGCCACACACTGTGCTGCACACTTTGAAATACATGCTCTCTGACAGCAAACACTGCATAGCACATACCACCTGCCAGGCCCTGTTCTAAGTGCTTCATGTATATTAATTTCTTCAATACTCATACAGATTCCACAAGGGAGGAGGCATTATCAACTTTGTGCTGCAGATGAGGAAACCAAGGCACAGAAAGAAAAGTTAAGTAACTTGACCAAAGTAATACAAGTTAATAAATAACAGCTGGGAATCAAATCCAAAAAGTTTGATCCATATAACCACTCAAGAAAAACAGTATCCTATGCTCACAGAGATATTTTCAGTTATGGATTAACTTACAAAGTAACTTCAAAACTCCATTGGCTTGGTGTCAGATGGGTACTAATGACTTATCAGAATGATCACTTAATAAGTTATATAACTAATCACTATATTTCTCACCTGAAACTAATGTAATATTGTATGTTAACTATGATTGAAAAATAAATTTTAAAAATTTCATTGGCTTAATACTAGAACACTTTATTCTCACTCATACCACAGTTCATGGCAAGTTGAGGAGGGTCTATGTTCCACACAGTCACTTAGGGGCCTTAACTGATAGAGGCTTCACATGCAGACTATCACTAGTTGCCATAGCAGGGAGAAAAGAGCCCAGGGAGACTGTACACTTGCTATCCTCTGCTTCAGCCCAAAAGTGACACGGATCATTTTCCCTCATAGCTCATTGACCAGACTTAATCACACAGCCCCACCTAACAAGAGGACTTGGCAGTTAGTCTTTCATGTTCCCAGAATGAAAGAAGCAGATGTTAGTAAACACTAGTAATGTCTACCTCATGCTGCAAGCATCAAAACACCCAATTAAGAGGTTAGCTCCATACTTAATAGAAATCAGCATTCTTTTAACAAAGAAGAAGGAAATGGCTATTGGGCAGGTAACTAAGACTGTCCACTATATACCCTCATCTTAAGATGAAGAACCTGAGACTTGGAGAGGTTTACTAATGTACTCAATGTTACTCAATAAGAAAGTAGCAGAGCCTGAATGTGAACGCTGGTCTTACTCCCAAGTCTGTACTCTTTTCACTTTAGCAAACTGCCTCCCAAAGGAAAGAATTGTTTTATGTTCATCCACCACTCATGATTATGCACAGTGATCCACAGAGTCAAAGGGAGAGAACTACAGCTAAAGCTTCCAAGTGACCACTGCTGCATCACATAGACATTCGGATGGCAGAATTGGAAGGGGATCTCAGACAAGAGACCAAACCACACCCTGAGTTGAACAACTCAGCACTTTTCAGATACAGAAACCATGGCTCATCAAGTGAAGTGCTTTTTCTAAAAGTACCTGGATGGTGATGAAATAGCTCTATTACAACATTTGTGTCAGCCAAGGTCCTGGAGTAATTGAAGGTGTAGGCTGGGTGAAAGAGACCAATAAGGGATTGTGTAACAGGGAAAGCTGTTACTATCCTTAGGCCTGAAGTAGGAAGAAGAGCAGAATCTGGTAAATGCTGAGGCTTTCAGAAAGGAACAACCCAACAAAAGGTGTGGCATAAGGAAGAGGAATAAAATTACTGCCAAATGTGAGCTGGCAGAGAGGGAACTGGGGAAATCAATACGCAGACTTCTCTTTCCCTCCTTCTTTGATCCTCCTCCCTCCCACCCACTGATACCTTCCATTGGCCAAACCCACTGGAAGCCAGAGGACAAAGGAACCTGGATGATACCATCTGTAAAAGTCAGTCTCCAGAGGCCCAGAGGAGGATAAAAGGGTAAAGAGAGGATCTGAAGTGGTAAACTAATATTCATTATAATGTCTTTCCTTTTTAAAATTGATTCATTAATGTATTTATTTACCAACTCAGTGTCAGAAAGTGCTAAACACATTTTAATTTCCATCAACATTCAAGTTTTATCTTTAAAATTTGGTAGTGAAAACATCTCACCTATCCAAATATAAAACTAATTTTATTTAGAAGATCCAGGGCATATTTTAAGGCGATGTTTAGTCCAGCATAGCGGATTGACCACATGTAATTTTCTCTCTCTCTCGCTCTCTCTCTCTCTCTCTCTCTCTCTCTCTCTCTCTCTCTCTCTCTTTCTCTCTCTCCCCTGAAACCCTATTAAAAACAACAGTGAAGGAATTATAATAAAACAAATAAAAATAAACAAGACAGGAGGCTTTTCAAAATGGCAGCCCTGTCGTGTGCCTTCTCATGAAGCAGATAGAGCAGTGGTTCTCAACCTTGGCTGCACATTAGAATCACCTGGGAATCTTTTTAAAATCCTGATTTCTGGGCTGAGAACCACTGAGATAGAAGGAACAACCAAGTAGAATAACATCCGCCTGGAATTGGCTAATTAAACACAGCTGGTGAGACAATCTGTGGCCAGAAAGAACAGAGGACACCTGGAGAACGGTAGAATCAGCTGGAGAGAGAGAGACACGCGACCACCGGGACAAGAGGGTCAGAAGGAACCTGCGTTGCACCAAGTCCGCGTCCCTTGGGGACACACTTGACTGTGGAAGGGGGTCCATAGTGCTGCTGGCAGTCTGGGAATCTATATGTAAGTCCACAGCCACAAGAGGCCACACCCAGAAAGGCAGCCTGAAGAACTGCCCCAGGTGCACGGTACCAGGGGGGAAACTCGCAGTGGTGCAGTTCTTTTGCCTTTATATTTCCCTTGCTTTTATTCACTAAACCCAGTGTATAGGACCTTTCAATTACACTCACTGAGGCTGCGGTGCAGGTGGAGGTGCAGTTTGTGAAGACTGTGGAGAGGCTGTGGAGAGGAGCAGGACAGGGAGAGGTGACCAAGAATCTAGCACTGGGACATTCTGGACCCTCCAACCCTTAGCAGCCGTTTTTATCCTGAAGAGCCAGCCTCTCCCAGCAGTACCCACAGGGCAACTAGTGCAGCTGCACCCAGCCTCGGAGCTTTTCAGAGGAAATGAAGAATCTGAATAGCTCCAGAGAGCCCTGGGGGAATGGGTTGAGGAGCCATTTGGTCCCAGAAACCTATAAAGCAACACCCCACCTAAAGCCTGTGTCAGAAATAGATGCTTATGTAAATAAGACTGAAAGCAGGCAAACAAAACAGGCATATTGGTCCCACCTGCATGCAACCAAGGCTGTGGAGACAGACATAGAGGAGTGGTGGATCACTGGGGACTTGAACACGATGCTGAATATCTAACAGGAAACTGAAAAGTGGCAGACAGAACAGTAGAGAGGGGTCTTTAACCAGCCCCCATGTGACATAAAAACTTGGCTGAAGCAAATGACACCTCACTTATTTATTTATTTTTTTAATCTTTTACATATTTTTTTCTTTTTCTTTCTTCCATTTTCTTTTTTTCTTAGCGTTTTATTTTTTTGTATTTTTCTTCATTCAATTTTTATTTTTTTATCATTATTTTATTTTATCTTATATTTTCTTTTTTCCCTACCCATTTCTTCCTCAATTCTCCCTTTTCATCCTTTTTTCTCTTCTCCTGTCCCTACTTTAGTTTTTCTCTCTCCTTTATTTTTACCCTTTGTTAAAAATTGATCTTTATCTACTTTATTGATGTGTTATTATTACTGTAGTCTCTGTTGACTTACTCATATGTCTAATTTCCTTTCCTTTGCTCCAAGTCCATGTACCCTTCTCTTTTCTCTTTCTTCACTAGCCATTTTATGCTTTTGTTTTTCTTCTCCTCTCTTGCTCTCTTCTTCTCCTAATTGCTTAAATAGTTTCACTTATTAAACTCAACCCTATCTACTCTCTCCTCCATTCTCCTTTTCCAAAAATAGATGAATATATAGATAAATTTTTTAAATATTATTTTTTCATCTTTTTATTTTTATATTCTTGATTATTTTGTTTTTTATGTTTCTCCTTATGCAATCATTATCTTCCTACCTCCTCTATACCAAACCATGGCCATTCCCCTATTAATTCAATTTCTTTACCTTATTTTCTGGATATAAGCTCTGCTTCTACAGATTCTGTCTCTGCCCACCCCTTTTATTCTGGGTGTTTGTTGTTTGCATTTTTGGGTTTTTTTTTGTTTATTTTGTGGAGTTTTCTCCTTATATATTTTTCCCTTCTTTTTTCTTTTTTTTTCTTTTCTCTCTTACCTTTTTTCCTTTTCTCAATATTATTTTTGCTCTTTTTCTCCTCCAAATTCTATTTTCTCAGGTGGGCACTTTTATTTGGGTTATTAGTGTTGTGAGTAATTTCGTGTTTTGTTCCCTTTGTGTCATGTCTTGTTGAGTTGTATTTTGTTCTGCTTAGTCAACATGGCAGAGAGTGAGCCACATAACCAGATCACCCTAAGAGGAGACTCAATCCACGAATGGCACAATAACACCCAATACCCAACTAAACCAAGAGAACCCAAATATCCCAAGTAGGGGGCATCCCTAGAATACCCAGCCCAGAAGACCTGAGATACTGCATCACTGGGTCCCACAAAGCAGCTACTATATAAGACAAAATCAAAAAAATCTGGGTGACATAGAAGTTTGATCTAATACATAGAAAAAAACCACAAAGGAACAGTAAATGGGGAGACAAAAAAAACAACCCCCAAATGAAAGAAAAGGAGGAACCACCAGAAAAGGAAGTAAACAAAATGGAGGCAAGCAATTTGTCAGAGAAAAAATTCAGAACAATGGTTATAAGGATGCTGAAAAGGATAAAAGACAAATTCAACAACATGTATAAGAATCAAGAAGAAATGAAGAAGAACCAAGAAGAAATGAAGAAATACATAGCTGAAATAAAGAACACAATGGAAAGTATCAACAGTAGACTAGAAGAAGCTGAGGACCACATCAGCAAGAAAGAAGACAAGGTAGGAAAAAAATACCCAAGCAGAGCAGCAACTGGAAAAAAAAAAACAACTTAAAAAGCAGGAGGAGAGCCTAAGAGAGCTTTGGGACAACACAAAACAAAACAACATCTGCATAATAGGGGTGACAGAAGGAGAGGAAACAGAGCAAGGAATAGAAAACTTGTTCGAAGAAATAATGACAGAAAACTTCCCTGATATTGGGAAGAAAAAACTCACACAAATAGAAGAAGCACACAGAGTCCCAAACAAGAAGAACCCAAAAAGACCAACACCAAGACACATCATAATTAAACTGGTGAACACCAACAATAAGGTAAGAATCATAAAGGCTGCCAGAGAGAAACAGAAAGTTACCAATAGGGATCTCCCATTAGACTATCAACTTTTTATCAACAGAAACACATCAGGCCAGAAGGGAATGGAATGAAATATACAAAGTGATGCAAAGCAAGGGACTGAATCTGAGAATACTATACCCAGCAAGGCTATCATTCAAAATTGAAGATGAAATCAGGAGCCTCATAGACAAAAAAGGGCTAAGGGAGTTTATTACCACCAAGCCAGCAATGCAAAAATGTTAAAGGGACAGCTGTAAAAAGAGGAAATAGAAAGGGAAGAAGAATAACAGGCATAAAGAATAAAAATGGCAACAGACAAGTACCTATCAATAATAACTTTAAATGTAAGTGGATTAAATGCCCCAATCAAAAGACATAGGGTAGCTGAGTGGATAAGAAAACATGACCCAAATATCTGCTGTGTACAGGAAACCCACCTCAGAAAAAAGGACTCACACAGACTGATGGCGAAGGGATGGAAAAAAGTTTTTCAGGCAAATGGAAATGAAAAAAAAGCTGGGGTAGCAATACTTATATCTGACAAATTAGACCTCAAAGTGAAGGGCATAACAAGAGATAAGGAAGGCCACTTCATAATACTAAAGGGAGCAATTCAACAAGAAGATATCACTCTGGTAAACATATATGCACCCAATACAGGAGCACCCAAATACAAAAAAAAATCTTCTGGAAGATATCAAGGGAGAGATTGACACCAATATAATCATAGTCAGGGACTTTAATACCCCATTGACACCACTGTATAAATCCTCTAAACAAAAAATCAGCAAAGAAACATCAATCCTAAATAACTTACTAGATCAGATGAAATTAATTGACATCTTCAGAGAACAGTTTACTCCAAAGTTATAGAATATATGTACTTCTCAAGTGCACATAGGACATTTTCAAAGATAGACCACATATTGGGACATAGGCAAAGTCTCTTCAAATTCAAGATAGGGATGCCCACTTTCACAACTCCTTTTCAAAATAGTATTGGAAGTGCTAGCCATAGTATCAGACAACAAGAAGAAATGAAAGGTATCCAAATTGGAAAAGAAGTAAAACTGTCATTATTCACAGATGACAGGATATTGTATATAGAAAACCCTAAACAGTCCATCAGAAAACTACTTGACCTAATAAATGAATTCACCAATATATCAGGATACAAAATTAACACCCAGAAATCAATGACTTTTTTATACACCAATAATGAACTCACAGAAAGAGAAACTAAGAAAAACAATCCCATGTACCACTGCACCAAAAAAATTAAGATGCCTAGGAATAAACTTAACTAAGAAGGTAAAAGACCTGTACTCAGAAAACTACTGTACATTGAAAAAAGAGATAGAGGAAGACATAAACAAATGGAAGAATATACTGTGTTCATGGATTGGTATAATCAACATCATTAAAATGTCCATACTACCCAAAGCAATTTATAGATTTAACTAGAGACCTGGTGCACAAAAATTTGTGCACTCAGGGGTGTCCCTCAGCCCGGCCTATGCCCTCTTGCAGTCTGGGACCCCTTGGGAGATTTCTACCTGCTGGCTTAGGCCGGCTCCCCAGGGGACCAGGCCTAAGCTGGTAGTCAGACATCCCTCTGTCAGCACAGGAGCCCTCAAGGGATGTCCACTAGCCAGCGGGGAGCAGGCCTTAGCTGCAGTCAGACATCCTTAGCACTGCTGAGGAGGTGGGAGAGGCTCCCACCACCACAGCTGTGCTCGCAGCCATCAGCCTGGCTTGTGGCTAAGCAGAGCTTCCCCTGTGGGATCACACTGACCACCAGGGGGCAGCTCCTGCATTGAGCATCTGCCCCCTGGTGGTCAGTGTGTGTCATAGTGACCAGTGATTCCCAGTCGTTCTGCTGTTAGGGTCAATTTGCATATTACCCGTTTATTATATGGGATAGAGGCCTGGTACATGGGTGGGAGCCGGCTGGTTTGCCCTGAAGGGTGTCCCGGATCAGGGTGGGGGTCCTGCTGGGGTGCTTGGCCAGCCTGGGTGAGGGGCTGAGGGCCGTTTTCAGGCTGGCCACACCTCCAGTGTGGGGGTCCCCACTGGGGTGCCTGGCCAGCCTGGGTGAGGGGCTAATGGCTGTTTGCAGGCTGGCCAAGCCCTCCAGTGGGGACCCTCACCCCATGGGGGTGTGGCCAGCCTGGGTGAGGGGCTGATGGCTGTTTGCAGGCTGGCCACAGCCCCTTCAGGGTGGGGGGTCCCGCCGGGGTGCCTGGCCAGCCTAGATGAAGGGCTGATGGCCGTTTTCAGGCTGGCCATGCCCCACGGCAACCCAAGCTCCCAGCCTCTCCTTTTTCTTCTTCTTTGTTTTTCTGGGATTTATTTATCTTCTATAATTGAAACTTTCTAGCCTTGAGTGAAGCCCAGAACTGGCCAGGGCAGGAGGGAAGCTTGGCTTCCTCCATCGCCAGGGGTAACCCAAGCCTCCTGCTTGCTCCAATTCCATGGCCGCCGCCATCTTTGTTGGGTTAATATGCATACTTGCTCCTGATTGGCTGGTGGGCATGGCTTGAGCATAGCAGAGGGATGGTTAATTTGCATGTTTCTCTTTTATTATATAGGCTGCAATCCTCATTAAAATGCCAATGGCATATTTCACAGACCTAGGACAAACTCTCCAAAAATTCATATGGAATAAAAAAAACACCCCGAATACCCATAGCAATCCTGAGAGAGAAGAACAAAGTTGGAGGGATCACAATACCAAATATCAAGCTATTACAAAACCAGTGTTCTCAAAACTGCCTAGTACTGGCACAAGAACACACCTATAGACCAATGGAACAGAACAGAGAACCCAGAAATTGACCGAAGCCATTATGCTCAATTAATATTTGACTAAGGAGGCAAGAGCATACAATGGAGTCAAGGCAGTCTGTTAAATAAATGGTGTTGGGAAAATTGGACAGATACATGCAAAATAATGAATCTAGGCCACCAACTTACACCATACACAAAAACAAACTCGAAATGGATATAGGACTTAAATGTAAAATGGGAAACCATAAAAATCTTAGAACAATCCATAGGCAGCAAAATATCAGGCATGTGTTATAGCAATATCTTTACTGATACAGCTCCTAGGGCAATGGAATCTAAGGAAAAAATAAACAAATGGGACTACATAAACACACACACACACACACACACACACACACACACACACACACACAAAAACTACTGCACAGCAAAAGAAACCATCAACAAAACAAGAAAGCCCACTGCATGGGAGAACATATTTGCCAATATTATCACCAATAAGGGTTTAATCTCCAAAATTTATAGGGATTCTATACAACTTAACAAAAGGAAGATAAACAATCCAATAAAAAAAATGGCAGAGGATTTCAATGGACACTTTTTGAAAGAGGACATACAAAAGACCAAGAGACATATGAAAACATGCTCAAAGTCACTAATCATCTGAGAGAAGCAAATCAAAACAACAATGAGGTACCATCTCAAACCTGTCAGAATGGTTATCATCAACAAATAGGCAAAGGACGAGTGCTGGTGAGGATGTGGAGAAAAAGGAAACCTCGTGTAATTGGGGGAATGCAGACTGGCACAGCCACTGTGGAAAACAGTATGGAGTTTCCTCAAAAAGTTAAATATGGAACTCCCATTTGACCTAGTAATCCCACTTTTAAGAATACTAGTATTTCCCAAGAAATCAGAAACACCAATCAGAAAGGACATATGCACCCCTATGTTCATAGCAGCACAATTTACAATAGCTAAGATTTGGAAACAGCCTAAGTGCCTATCAGCAGATGAGTGGATTAAAATATGGTGGCACATCTACACAATGGGATACTACACTCCTATAAAAAAAAAGGAACTTTTACCACTTGCAACAGCATGGATGGACCTGGAGAGCATCATGCTAAGCGAAATAAGCCAGTCGGAGAAAGATAAATATCACATGATCTCACTCATTTGTGGAATATAATGAACAACTTAAACTGATGAACAAAAATAGATCCAGAGACAGAGAAACACCAAACAGACCATCAAACCTCAGAGGGAAGGAAGAGGAGGGTGGGAGGCAGAGGTGGTAAGAGATCAACCAAAGGACTTGTATGCATACATATTAACATAACCAATGGGAACAGACACTGGGGCAATGGGGGCTTTTCCTGGGGGGTGGGAGATGCCAGGGAGGGGTTGATGCAGGAAAAAGGAGACATATGTAATACTTTAAACAATAAAAATAAATAAATGAAACAAGAGAAAAAAGAGAGAGAGAGGTATAGGTCCACATAGACTAAGAATAGGAAAGACTTTAGTGAGTGAGAACTATCAACACTTTTTTTTGAAGATGGTAAGAGAATGAAGAAATGTGTATCAATTTAGAAGAGTAGAGAAGGCTATAACATAAGTACTTATAGAAGGAGATGCCAATGAAAAGTGAATCAATTAGCTCCCAAAGAATCCTGGGAAGGCTCAGGAATTACAAATACCAGGTACCACAAATGTTTGGAGTAAGATGCATAAAAACAAGAATTGAAGGTTCATGTATGGAAGAGTAGAGCAAGCTCTCAAGTTTCCTTTATCCCACACAGCTAGTCAGGTAATTGTTCTATTCACTCTTTTTGCTCCCAGGAAACAAGAGATTTATTCTTTGAAGGCACTGGATCAAATACACTCAAGACTCTAGAAACCTCAGGTATAGTAGAAGGTGGTATGAAGCATATGACAGAAAATGAATTTATTAAGTGCAAGTCTATATATGGGATTGGACGAACCTCTCAGCCTACCCCAAATCCCAAAATACCTGCAGGCAGACTAAAGGGATTGTATCTTTGAATAAGTGAAGGTTACTAAAGAAAATTCCTCTATGTATTGGCATTTGGATGTTGAC
Organism: Myotis nattereri; assembly: GCF_964212035.1. Classification (NCBI taxonomy): domain Eukaryota; kingdom Metazoa; phylum Chordata; class Mammalia; order Chiroptera; family Vespertilionidae; genus Myotis; species Myotis nattereri. The sequence goes on along the minus strand of NC_138078.1, from coordinate 137,688,766 downwards.
TCCAACAAAGTCAATTGCTGCCCAATCACTGTACAGTGAAACCCACTAGTTGACAAGCTCTGCCTTTTCATCTAACACTCCAAATGAGCTTTTGAGGACTCACTTTTAAAGATGAATAGATAGCCAACAATCAAAAGACATTTGAGGAAAGCCTCTAACATTAAAGAGGTCAAATCTAACCATCTGCAAAAATAGAACCCAGAGAAAACAGAGATGGTGCAAGAATAGAAGGAAACTTTATATATATATATTACTGATCCTGGGGGAAATATTATTTTAACAAGGACATGTAAACATAATGCATTGGCTTGGCAGTGGACAATATTTGTAAAGTTATAAAATATAAAATTTAATACTAACTTTGAAAAAATAGATATGTGATTTACTTACATTAGGGCAATAGGGGTGGGAAAATAAAGGGGGTTATGTGGCAGTCATTAGAGCTGCTCACAGACAGATATTCTAGAGCATCTCCTTCCAGGTACATGGTAGGATTGCACTTCCTGGCCTCCTTTCAGATTAAATATGACCATATGAGTTGCTTTGATCAATACAATGTGAGTGAAACTGACTTGTATCATAACTGGGCAGAAGTTTTGAGATCCAGTGTGCAATCCTGCAGTCCTTTGCCTCTATTACAAAGATCATGGAATCAGATGTTGAGATGGAGCCTTGATCATCCTGGAGGAACAACATGAGCCAGAAGCTCTCTGCCCACTTATATTTAACACGTAGCATGAGCAAGAAATAAATTTTTGTTGTGTAAAGCCATGGGTAATTAGGAGTGGTTTGCAGCATAAACTAGCCAAGCTTGACTAATAATAGGCTATGAGGTAGGTAGATTTTCATCTACCATCACAGGAAGTCAGCAAACATCCAGAACAAGGAATCAAGTAATTGTAGTATAAACATATATAAAATATGAAGGTAAATACCAAGAGCAATAGCTAACACAGTTAAAAAGTGGTTGCTCCAGAGGAGCAGGCTTAAGGGGAAGCAATGTTGGCCTGGTTGTTTTTCTTGTCACTATTGTTATAAGCTTCATTTAAAAAAAATTGTACTACTGCATTGAGCAAAATAATTTTAAACAATTTTATATATGCATATTCTATTGGCCATCTAGTATAAGGAACAAGATAATGGTAGCAGTAGAGTTGTATGAATTTCAACTCCAGTGCTCAGGATTACTAATGAAGAAAACGGGGTCTAGCCTACATTTTTAAAAACAAATAAACTATTAAAAAACAGGCTTCTCCAGACATTTTGTAGGACTTTTACTTCCAGGATTATAATTCCAAAGAAACAATGATAAAAAACATTAGAAATCGATGAATGAAGAGAATTTTTATACTAACTAGTCAGGAATACTTAGAACCAGTCTGTCAGAGGGTTTGGATATTGTATTATAAAATCATAATGCTAAATTCAATAAAGTGTGCCTTTCTCAAGGGCTGAGCAGAAAAGGGCTCCTCAGGAACAGCTTTGTCACAATAGCCTGTCCAAGTTAACCTTAATACCTACTTCCAGAGATTTTTCTTCCTGAGAGAATTCGTCTACTATGTTTAGAGGAATTTGTGTTGTGCTTCTTTAAAGAATCAATACCTACTGTATCCCAATAATGAATGCAACAGAGAGTAGCTAGGAAGAGTCCATGCATCTCACAGCAAAGTAATATAGAGATGAAGCAACACGAATGATGGCCCATGGTGAAGCTCATCTCATCAACCAGAAGAGCATTACCAAAATATCAGGAGAAAGAACGTCTAGATGTGAAAGCTGTGTTTCCGTGTGTACTGCCACATCAAACCAACCATGCTTCCTGTTATAATATGGCACCCATTTGGAAGATGGTGTGTTGGGAATAAGGATAGTATTTGTGGCTTTGGACTAGAGGGTAACACATGGATCCATATGCCTGAATCAGTATGTACTGAAAACAACAGCTTCTGACTATCATGCCCAATGCATTCCTAAATGGCTCAAATTTGGCTGCTCTTCTAAGCGTAGTCATTTGGTCATGGCTGCTTCTGAAGTGGAATCACATAAATGAACCAAATTGGTCCTTTTATATGAATGCATGTGAAGTGTCCACATTTACTTACATTTTTATTTTTTTAAATCATCACCTGAGGATATTTTTTCCATTGATTTCTAGAGAGAGTGGAAGGGAAAGAGAAGGAGGGAAAGAGAAAGAGAGAAAAGAGCATCAACATGAGAGAGACATCGATTGGTTGTCTTCTGCATGTGCCCCCACCAGGTCTGTGGAACCTGCAACTGAGGTCTGTGCCCCTGACCAGGAATCTAACCTGGGACCCTTAGGTCCATGGGCTAATGCTCTAACCACTGACCAAAACTTGCCAGGGCCACATTTACTTTTAAATATGGACCTCTGTATGTTCTGGAATATGACAATATTTGAAGACAATAATAAAATCAAACTATAAATTTATGTTTGGGGAGTAGTTTCAGAACTATCCAGCTCTTCTATCCTTCCTTTCCAACCCTTCCTCAAAACTACATCTTCCTCCCTTCCCTAAGCTAAAGATACATCACATACATCTCATACTGATTGATGCAGAGCTCTAGCTCCAAGTCATACTGGATGCTCTAACCTCTGACTCACACATTCCCTAGAACTGAGGACCACTGCTTCAGCTAAAATTGCTTTCTCTTCCACTTCCTGCTAAACTAAAGAAAAGTTGTAAGACTATCAACGGAATTAATACCTTGGATCCAACATCTTGAATTCAAGGGATACCAACATCATCTTTTGAAAGCTAAAAATCTCAGTTCTTCAAATCTGATCCAAATCTACCTTCCAGTCTTTTCTCCAATATCTTCCTCCCAACATCAACATCACACTACACTGTACTACATTACTTGTGATTCCCTTAACAAACCATTTATTTCCCTGCTGTCAACCTCCATTCATGTCAGTGCCCTGACTTGGAATTTTCTACCCAGCTCTTAGTGTCCTACAGTTATTTGTTAATGTGTGTATCTCTCCCACTATATTGTGATAAAACCAGAAAGCAGAGACTATGCCTTTCTCATCTGTGTATTCCCAGAGCCCAGCACAGTACCTAGTCCATAAAAAGTATTCAATAAATATGCAATGAATAGGTCTTTTTATTTATCTATTTATTTATTTATTTATTTATCTATTTATTTATTTATTTATTTATTTATTTATTTATTTATTTATTTATCTTTGTCTTGCATTGAATAAGTCTTAAAAAGCACCACAACCCATTTGCTACTTAAAGTAGTAAATACCAATTGAAGCATAATGCTCCACATGATGTTTCAAAATAGCCAATATCAAGGTTTACACACCCCACATATAAGGTAAAGAGCCAATATAAATAAAGTAAATAGCTAAACTGAGATGATCTCAGATCTCATCTTTAAAAAAAAAAAAAAGGAAAGGAAAAAAAACACACCTCACTTCTCAAAATACTATTTCAGTTTGGCCAGAAGGTACAGGGGACTCACAGAAGTCTTCCAACTCAAAAACAGAAGTGCAACATATGTTTCTAGGCCGTCCATGTGTTCTGAGTCTGGGGCAAATGAATCTATTCTGAAAAAGATTCTGTTTCTCACCTGGGCATTGGGAAATAAGAAATGTGGCAGGAGAACATAGCCATACTTCCTAATTAATGGATTTTTTATGCTAATTGTGTTAAAACAAATGCAGAATAAGAGGAAACAAAACATACCTTATCCCCTAAACACAAAAGGTTGGCCCAAAAGTCCAGGTGGTCCACAACAACACTGAAGGATGGCTCAATTGAAAAAAAAAAAAAAGGCAACATTTACTGCACCCACAGGGCAGAAATGCTACAACAGCTCAGCCATGCCCCCATGAATTGATTTGAGGGCTTAAGCAAAATAGATGTCATTAAGAACTTTTAAATTAGATATACTGTGGAGAATCTACATATAATAGGAAGCTGGTTACTGTATAGGTTAAATGCCACTCTACTTACGATGTCAACCAAAAGTGCTGATATGTTCCTTTAGAGACATAAGTTTTATCCCAAAGCCTGTAGTTCTGACAGAAAAATGACACCTCCAACACTATGTGGAAAGCAGAGGGAGGTACAGGTAGAAAAAGAAATGTGTGAGAGAGAGACAGCAGGTTGATAGAAATGAACAATGATTTCTGTAATTGGACTTGTCTAGCCTTCCCCAAGATCTTTTAGTAAACCCAGCTGCCGGTAGACAGAAGCAGTAGCAATTCATGTCCACTTGCCAGAAGGGCAAAGACAAATTCTACAGGCAAAGAAACACCATCTTTGGGTTCTAAAGAGGGACCAGGGCACAATGACTATTAAGAAAACAAAAAGGAAAAAACTATTTTTAAAAAGATATATGATAGTGCCTCTTTAATGACCATGGTATCCTATGATGAAGGTGGGAGGTATTTAAAAAAATAATCAGTTAATCTTCCCTAACAGCTTTTTGGGGAAATGGCGGTAATCCTTTTGTTGGTTTCTCTGTGGCCATGTACCAATGACACATGGCAGCTCCAAATTCCTCCTAATAACAATTCACTCTGGAGTGTCTATTTTACACTAGACTACAGAGGAAAAGGAAAATTATCAAAAAGCTAGAGCAGCCAGATTTTGCTAATAAATCTGGATGATTAGCTGTTTGTTACCACATAGCATTTTGTTTCATAGGAGGCTGGAATATAAATTCCCTGTGGCTTCTTTGTTTAATGCTTCCTAGAGAGAGGAGGCAGGAACTGTGAGTGGGGTCAACCCCAAGTGAACTGTGATATACCCACAGCTTCCCACCGATATGTAACCAAACTGTAGGATAAAGTATTTCCCATATTTTTCAGCAAAACTTTTATAGTGATAGTGGGGACTCTAAAGACTTCAATGCCAAGAGAGCAGGAAAAGGAGAATGAACACAGATCAGGCAGAGTAAGTTACAAAGACCAAAAACCATGACAAAAGCAAGCTGACTATTTACTATGACAATCTGGTTAAGAAAAACCTGGCAGCATAGATAATACTAGTCATCAAGCAGGTAGAAGCACCATGTTTCTTCAAGGTTTTATTTTGATTGGCCCCTAGCTGGTGACCAGGTAGAGAGACAGAGCCTAGCATCCCCAGGAAAAGGCCAAACAAATCCTAGGCTGGATGTCAGAGCCCCAATTAAGCAGGATAATCTGCAGTGGGTTCTTGGAACAAGTCTCAGCATCACCACACCATAATGTATAAAGGAAGGCTGGAGATTAATGAGCCCTCATGAGTCTCAGGGGCTCTTCCCAAGGGCACTTAATACTTGAGATATCAGATTAATTTCATATGCCATCTACTGGTGGTGGCAGGGACTTCTATCCTGCCAAGCTTAGTTCTTGATGCTTCAGGTACTGGGAGTCACTGAGTCATCTGGCTGCTGACCTTTAGTATATACCCCTGATTGGGGCTGAGGAAACCAGAGTCTAACTATAAGGTGGCAGGACTGGAAGGTAGGGTCTGTCTTACCATTGTGCTCTGTCAAGATGGTCATTAATACACTGTGAAGGGCATCCAGTACCATGTAAGGGAATGAAATTCAGCTTTTATTAAACCTCAACTGAGGATATTTTTCCATTGATGATTAGAGTGGAAGGGAGGGGGAGAGATGAAAGAGAGAGAAACATCGATGTGAGAGAGACACATTGATTGGTTACCTCCTGCCTGTGCTCCAACCCAGGGCCAGGGATTGAACCTGCAACTGAGGTATATGCCCTTGACTGGACTCTAACCAGGGACCCTTCAGTCCACAGGCCAACACGCTATCCCCTGAGCCAAACCAGCTAGGGTGAAATTCAGCTTTTGATTGAGATATCCAGGGCATCATCTCACATTATATCAATACCTAAATGATACCAGTAGATAAAATTCTTGCATTAACATTTCAGTGTCAGTGGCCTCAGAGAGAGCTTCAACATATGTACCAGATGGATTTATTCTTTTAGATTTAGTTCCTTCTCCCAGCAAACTCTTGCAACACCAAAGGAATAATTATGGCTCAGTGGAATACTGCAGAGCACTAGCCAAAAATTAAAGTCACATCAATTTAAACCAGCAAATATGAATTTTTGTAAGATAAAAGAATTCTCTTTCCAGAGGCAATTATTTGTCTCAGAGAAATGTTTGCCAATACAAAATGCCCTTTCCCCACCTGTGGAACTAAAAAAAAAAAAATAAATAATAATAATAATAATAATAACAGCAGAGTATCTGCATGGAAGAAGCTGGAAGGCATTTGGGCAGAGGGGCAGAGATGGCTTTGCATGGAGCCTTTTGCATTGCTAAGAGGAAGACAACCTAAATCTAAAACTCGTGTGCAGCTGAAGGCACACTCACAAAGGAGAGACAGCAAATGGTAGGGTGATCATCATTGCTTCATGTGTGCCCCACTTGACAGATTACAAAGCTCTTTTGTATTCATTATCTCACTAGAACCACCCAACAACATCTCTGACAGGTAGGCAGGGTAAGTATTGTTATATTAATTTTTTAGATGAAGAAGCTGAGGTTTGATGGCTAGAATAGCAATCTAATGACCTTCACACCTGCTTCTGTCCCACAACCATGGCATCATCCAGGTGGTGGTGAATACAAAATGGCATATTTTATCCTTTCACCACCTACCTTACCCCAACTACATCAGCCACAGCTCTTAATTCATCTAGAAAAACTGCCTACATCCTAGGTTTGGAGTCACCATTTAAAACCCTTCACTCCCACATCCAACTGTCTCCTGCTGGAGGCCAACAACTAATCTAATTGAATTGTCATTTGGTACCAAAAGAGGCACCTTCACTGTATACCTTCTATAGATAAATCAACAAATGGGTCTCTGTAGCTGCTGAAGAGGTTTTTTTATAGTGTTTTTCATTGATTTCAGAGAGAGGAAGGGAGGGGGAGAAAGAGATAGAAACACCAATGATGAGAGAGAATCATTAATTGGCTGCCTCCTACACGTTCCCTACTGGGGATCAAGCTGGCAATCCGGGCATGTGTGCTGACTAGAATTGAACTGTAACCTCCTGGTTCATGGGTCGACACTCAACCACTGAGACACACCGGCCAGGCGCTACTGAAGAATTTGCTTAGAACAGTGAACTTTTCCTCTTAAAACAGTAATGGCCATACCACTACTACTACTTCCCCACACCCCAAAAAAGCCCCCAAGCACTGGAAGTTGCTTAGTACTTCAAGGAGCCATGAACCAAACCCAATCACATGACCAACTAGGACACCTTTCAATAGTATCACTCTTAAAATAGGGCAACCAGGTCCTGCCCCTATCCCCTATACTTTACAGGGCCTTTCTCTGGCTTTACTCTGGCCACACTACTCCCCATAGAGCAGGAACTCTATGGGGCTATGGGGCCTTGCCCACCCTAAATCTATGCTTTCCTCCTCTATGATTCATACCCAAGATCTTGAAATTCTCTGCCCATATGCCCCAAGCCTGTGTTCCTGGCATGTGCAATCATTTTCCTTAGTTCAGCCTAAGAATGGACCAAACCACAGGTGGGCACAACCTAAGGCTTGAGGGGTAAATAAAGGCTGGCCATGGGGAAGTTGTTGCCTTTCCATTCAGTGATGATGGAGTTTAAACATGTGGACTACAACAGTACATCTCGAACTTTAATGTTCTGTGAATCATCTTGAATCTTATTAAAGTCCAGATCCTGGTTAAATGGGCCTAGAGTGGGCCCTGAGAGTTTGCAGTTCTAACAAACACTCACATAATGCTGATGCTTTGAACTGAGGTCCATGCTTTGAGGAGTGAAGCTGGTATCTATAGGGATGTGTGGAAGGCCCCTCAGAGTAAGTGAAGGAACCAAGAGGTTAAAAAGAAGCAAGAGTTGGCAGTGAGCCTTCATTTTGCACCCCTAACCCAGGCCTGCCAAAGACAGGGGTGGCCTTGGCTTTCATCCTGTCAAGAAATATCAAGAGTACATCAAACATCTGTCAGCACCAAAGCAAAACATTCAGGTGGGACATACCATTTGTCCTTCCATTAAAGCCCCTATGTACCTCCTTCTATCACCTCCCATGCCAGAAACTGGAAGACTACCCCCTAGGACACTTCACAATGACACTCCATTAATTTTCTATATCAATTGCCCTTTCCATGGACATTCACAGTGTTTTACTACCCCACCATAGTGTCTAGCTCTCAGAAATAGTACATTCCACCTTGCTCAAACTGGAAGACTACCCCCTGGGACACTTCACAATGACACTCCATTAATTTTCTATATCAATTGCCCTTTCCATGGACATTCACAGTGTTTTACTACCCCACCATAGTGTCTAGCTCTCAGAAATAGTACATTCCACCTTGCTCACCACAGATCAGCATCAAAGACTAAAGATATGAAACTCAAGTAAGCTGGAGAAGAGACATTAGATTTGTAATGGCAACACACCTTCACCAAGCAATCCCATGTAGTCCTTGGCCTGAGAAGGGAGGGCAGGACCCTTTAGGGTAGACCTGACTCATCCATACTAACACTTAGCTGAGAAGCCACAGAACCCCATACACTGGTCCACTAATTTGTTACAAATTACCAGACCCATATGAGCAAGCCTGGAGTTTGTTCTTTTATCATTGTAATAAGAAGGGTAAAAATTAAAAAATAACACAAGACCACAGAAATATTTAGTTGGAATATTCAACTGAGGGAACAAACCACCAAATGCATTCCTGAGCCACAGTATTCAAAACATTTTCAACATGAACTCCCTTAAATCCAATAGTAGTGTGAGCCCACATAAAACACATGAAAACAAACCTTCACAAGGAGTATGAAATGTATTTGGCATCCCAGAGCCCTGTTTACTTGGGACACGATTGATTACACAAAGGTATCCAAGGTACATGTAGTGCTTCAAAGTGTCCCTTTACAAATCAACACTGAAACATATGCTACATTATTAAGGTCAGACTTTCTTCCTAATACCACTGATTAGCACTCAGGCACAATAGAAGAAAAAAAAATTAAATTAAAGGACAAATGAAGGAAGTCATGCCACAGTGGTCTAAAGAGTGGGTCATAGGGCTACCAAATGTTTGAATAATACATCCAAATGAAGCATCATGATTACTTGAGGAATACAGAGAATTAGGTCTGAATCCTAATTCTCCAGCTTACTCACTTTGTGACTTTAATAAGGCCCTCCCCTTCTCTGAGCCTCAGATGAAGGAACCAGATGGTCTTTGTCCAGCTCTGACACTGGGATTTTATGATATTTCAGGATTCCATATTTATGTGAAGATTCTTGGTCTTATCATCCATCAGATGCTAGAGGGAAAAAATAAAGAAAGGAAAAGCTTTATGTTCTTCTATTGGCACAGTTCTGTGCTTTTGTTCAGAAGTTCAAAACATTTTAATAGCTTATTCCATTGGATCTATAGCAGAAAAACAAAAAGGAAATTGATCTTAAAGAAATCATACTAGTATGTCTGCAATCTTTGAATATCTCTTGCTCAGTAAGGTTCCAGCTGCTTCTGCACATTGCCAGTCCTTACTGACTTCTGGATAGAGGGAGAGAGAACAGTATTTGACTTTTGTCGGGGAGGAAGGTTGTCTTTAAGGTATAAAACCAGGTAAGTAGAGAGACTATTAGGAAGTATCTGCCATAGTTTAAAGGAGATGTTAGGGACCTGAACTAAAGTTATGTCAATGGAGGTGGAAAGGAGAAGACAGATCCAAGTGGAATTCAGGAGGACATACTGACAGGCTTGGGTGATGGAGTTGAGGAGGAGTGAGGGGTAGAATAAATGCCAGATGTCTTACTTGGGTGATAACATGCATGACAGTGCTATTATCTAAACTATGACTTTGAGAAGATAAGAGAGATTTGAGAGGCAACATGATGAATTAAAAGTTGGAATGTTGACTATGAGATGTCTGTGAACCACCAGGTAAAAACGGTCAGAAGCATGTGGGTATACTGATGTACAGTCCTATGGGTCTAGGCAGGATCAAATGCAACCATGAGATTAATTTGGAATTCCTCAGCATATAGGTTCCTTGCATCCCTATAATTTTGTCACGTTATCTCATTTATTCATTAAAATATTTAGAGTCCTCCCAATATATTTAGGGTTCCCACTTACTTTGCTAAGCAAGTGGATATATAGGTAAATAAAAATAGAGAGCTAGCCAGGTAGCTCAGTTGGTTGGAGTGTTGTCTTGATAAGCCAAGGTTGTGGGTTCAATCTCCAGTCAGACCACATACAAGAATCAACCATTGAATGCTTAAATAAGTGGATGACAAATCAATTTTTCTCTCTCTCCCTTTCTCTCTCTATAAATAAACAAATAAAGTAATAAAGTAATTAATTAATCAAATACATGGTCTCTGCTCTTTTTTTTAATTAAATCTTTATTGTTCAGATTATTACATTTGTTCCTCTTTTCCCCCCCCCATAACTCCCCTCCTCCCAGTTCCCACCCCACCCTCCGCCCTCACTCCCCACCCACTGTCCTCATCCATAGGTGCACGATTTTTGTCCAGTCTCTTCCCGCATCTCCCACACCCCTTTCCCCCCCAAGAATAGTCAGTCCATTCCCTTTCTATGTCCCTGATTCTATTATAACCACCAGTTCATTCTGTTCATCAGATTATTTATTCACTTGATTCTTAGATTCACTTGTTGATAGATGCATATTTGTTGTTCATAATTTGTATCTTTACCTTTTTCTTCCTCTTCCTCTTCTTAAAGGATACCTTTCAGCATTTCATATAATCCTGGTTTGGTGGTGATGAACTCCTTTAGCTTTTCCTTATCTGTGAAGCTCTTTATCTGACCTTCAATTCTGAATGATAGCTTTGCTGGATAAAGTAATCTTGGTTGTAGGTTCTTGGTATTCATCACTTTGAATATTTCTTGCCACTCCCTTCTGGCCTGAAAAGTTTCTGTTGAGAAATCAGCTGACAGTCGTATGGGTATTCCCTTGTAGGTAACTGAGTTTCTTTCTCTTGCTGTTTTTAAGATTCTCTCTTTATCTTTTGCTCTTGGCATTTTAATTATGATGTGTCTTGGTGTGGTCCTCTTTGGATTCCTTTTGTTTGGGGTTTTCCGCGCTTCTTGGACCTGTAAGTCCATTTCTTTCACCGGGGGTGGGGAGGGGGGTGGGGGGGGGGCGGGCGGAAGTTTTCTGTCATTATTTCTTCAAATAGGTTTTCAATATCTTGCTCTCTCTCATCTTCTGGCACCCCTATAATTCTGATGTTGGTACGCTTGAAGCTGTCCCAGAGGCTCCTTACACTATCCTCGCATTTTTGGATTCTTTTTTCATTTTGCTTTTCCGGTTGGGTGTTTTTTGCTTCCTCGCATTTCAAATCATTGACTTGATTCTTGCGCTCCTCTGGTCTGCTGTTGGGAGTCTGTATAATATTCGTTATTTCAGTCCGTGTATGCTTAATTTCTAGTTGGTTCCCCAATATAACATCGAGGGTCTCATTAGTTTTCTTGTAGATCTCATTATTTTATCGGCGGCTTCTAAACAGTTCTTGAGAGACCTTAAAAGTGTGGTTCTGAACTCTATATCTTCCATTGACAGTTTTGTCCTGTTTCTTTGTCTCCGCATTTTGTTATGCTTCCTTGGTGCACCCCCTAGTGGTCTTTGTGCGCAGTCTTATAGTTAAACCTTGATTGCTGTAGCTAATACCAGGGAGGGTTTGACCACCAGGCCAAGTGGCTATGAGAATAAGCTGTGTCTGCAGTGAGAGAACTTCTGTCCTCTAGGGAGGTGCTAATCTAGCCTTTGCCTGAGGCTATCCGGCAAATGCCTCTGTGCAGGGCTTGGGCGGGGCGGGTCGCACAGGATCAACAAGGTGGGCCGGAGAGAGCAGTTATGGCGGCTCTCAGTCCTGTCCCCAGGGGCTCTGCCTCTCTGAGTCCCAGCATCCGCTGCAAACCTTGGAGAGAAAGCTGCACTCGCTCTGACCGAAGCCAGACAGTCCTGCTTCTTCCGTTTGAGTCTGGGTCCCTAAAGACTCGCCTGTATCTGGAGCTCAGAGTCTGCGACTCCCTCCCGATTGAAAACGCCAACTGCGCCCTCCGCCGCCAGCCCGCTCCGCGCACTCCACACCTCAGAATTTTATTTTTTTTAATTTATTGCTTAAAGTATTACAAAGGGTATTACATATGTGTCAATTTTATCCCCCCGCCCTAGACAGTCCCCTAGCCTTCCCTATCCCCCAATGTCTTGTGTCCACTGGTTATGCTTATATGCATGCATACAAGTCCTTTAGTTGATCTCTTACCCCCCTACCTCCTGCCCCCCAACCCTCCCCGGCCTTCCCGCTGCAGTTTGACAATCTGTTTGAGGCAGCTCTGCCTCTGTATCTATTATTGTTCAAAAGTTTATAATGGTCTCTATTATCAATGAATGAGTGAGATCATGTGGTATTTTTCCTTCATTGACTGGCTTATTTCACTTAGCATAATGCTCTCCAGTTCCTCAGAATTTGACTTCAGCACTGCACCTCCTCTGAGTGTCCGTATGCGTTTCTCTTTCCTCCTAGTTGTAGGACTTCCACTCAGCCAGCGTTCCTGTGGTTCTGGGTGATGTCCGTTCCGTTTTTTAGTTTCACTTTTGAAGTAGTTGTTCAAGGCAGCAAACTCTGGCGTTAACCTATGCCGCCATCTTGGTTCTCCTGGTCTCTGCTCTTGCACAGCTTATAGTCTAGCAGGGAAGACAACAAGAAAAAAAATACAAATAACATTTTAAATTGTGATAAATATTATGAAGGAAACAAATGGGTATAGTGATCAAGAATACCAGAGGCAGGAAGGAGGACATCTCAGAAAGGCCTTTAAACCAAGACTTGAGGAATATTCCTGGACAGAACAACAGAATATGTGAAGACCAAGCTGCAGGGGAATTCAGTCACAAAGCTGGCATACGCACTAACTTGGCTTCTATGGTATGCCTGTAATATTTGCTGCTGTTGTTACTGATATTTAAATGATAGTAATAAAGTAGTACAATAAGGCATGATCATAAAATTATACCCAAGCCAAAGCAGTTGATGCCTATAAAATGGTGTTTAACAATTTTATGTTGTCACTGATGGGACTGGATACAGATGGTTACATTCGTCTGCTGTAATATTAACTTAAACAAAACTACAGAGCTCTACATTCCATTACTAATAGCTCTGATTACCTCAAATCATGCCAGCATATTGAAGTCACACTCAGGGCAAAGTCATCATTCTGTAGGATTTCAGTCAAACACTGTTATTGAGGAAGCAATACTCAAAATAACATTCTTTTTAATGATTAAATAGAAGGTTGGCACAGACTGCAGAACAGATAAAAAAAATTCTCTGTAACCCTTGGGTAAAGGATAAGTAGGTTGTGTTTTGCAATTCCTTCCTCATGGGTTTACAATTATTCCACAGCACAACAGCTAAAATGTCTAAGAAATCACTTACCTGAATCTCAATAATAATTAGTTCTCTACCCTTCGTATGTTTACTATGAGTTCAGTTGACCTTGACACATGGAAAGACAAAGTTTATCCAATTACAGTTTAGAGTATATATTTCTTGCAGGCAAACAAAAGTCTCCTAGGGGTTGAACAATTCTGGGCCAGCAATATGCATTTTAACCAGGATGTATAAGATGCATCAGTTGAATAAATTAATGTATAAGTCTTAACTGGCTGGGTAACAAAAAATAAAAACAAACTTTGTTATAGAAATATAGATTTAGCTATATTAAAGTTTTTCTGCTTTTAAGATGAAGCCTCTATGTAAAAAAGAAAGGCAAAAAAAACAGAAATACTCCTCTTTGTAGTGCAATTAAAAAGGAAATTAACAAATTGTGTTCATTTGTTGTGCTTGTAATTTGGCTGAAAATTGTGGTATTGCAGTATTACAATTTGAGTGTAGGACAGCATGCAAATGAACTCACCAGCACTTACCAACTATTCTTCTGTTTGTAAAACTATTCTGAAATGAATGGCCTGCCTGCAGTAAGCTATAATTAGGGCCATTAAAAAAAATAATTAAGGGCTATTTTTAAAATTAACATTTTAAAGTACACTGACAGCCCTTATGTCTTTTGTCTCAAACCAACAGGACAAACAGGGTGGACTGTTCAGAAAAGGCACTAAATCTTATCCTGTCCCTCAGCAAATGAGCCATGTGTGATTTTGGCAAGGGACTTAAGGTCTTCAATTTGCCAGTGGTTTGTGCGTCAGTCACTAGGAGGCTATCAGCCCCATCAGTGTCCCTGGAACACAGTGGACCTCTGGTTTAACACAGGTATGTGAGCTATTGCATCTGCACAGACTGAGCATAACTATTCAACCCTATTTATTTGTCTTCATGCCATTTCCACAAATGCTAAATAGCCCAACAGAACACAGAGTGTCTTCAACATCCCCAGCTCTGGAAAATAAACTCAGGAAAGGATTTGACTATTTACAGCTTGATTTTAACTTTCGGGGTTTCCATAGGTTCAGCTCAAATGTAGTGCTTAGGGTGTATTTCTTTTCCTCAAGTCAAACACAAGCCAGATGCCATAGGTCACAGAATTAGTTTTATGCTTTAGGAGCTCACAACTGATGGATGAACTATACATTTTATCTCTTCAATCCTCATTTTATATATAGGGAAATGGAGACTCTGAAAGATTAGATGACTTGCCTAGGGATTCATGGCCAATTAGTGGCAGGCACTGGCTAAAACCCGAGAGTTTTGTCCTTTGCAGCAAGACTCTAGCACACTACATCGCCCACTAAAGTCAACTTGCTAGAAAATATCCAACCGGTGAGCCATATGGAGTAATTTACCGATATAAAGAGATACATACGAGGTTGTAAGTGAACATCAACTCCAATGCCCTTACAGAATGACCTGGTTATTGAGTTTCTCAGGCTCCCTTGGGTTTAGACCAAAGCTTAACAACTTGTTGGGACACCATGATCTAAGCAGGGTTTCAGGGGCTTAGACTTGAACTATGCCCCAATGTTTCTTGCATATGTTACCCTTAACTCTGACACATCTTTCTGTGGTGTGGCTTGTGACTTAACACTCTATCCTCCTTCCTCTCAACTTCCATCCCACCATAATCTCTATCTTTGCATCTCCTATCCTACTGCTACCCCACCTAGCCCTGTTATTTCAGGATTTGAGATCCAGGCCACTACAAGCAAAGTAGTCCTTCTCTCTCTTGGTCCACCAGTTCCTGTGAATGAGGACCAGGAGCAGGGAGTGAGGTGGGGGAGACAAGAATATTTAAACACTTGCTTTTTCAAAATATCAGCTAGAAGTTTCTCTCAACAACCCCTTAACCTAGCTGCAGTGAAATTAAAAAGGATAATCAAATGTTGATTCAGGGTCTTGCAAAGATCATGAAAGGCCTGCTGAATGAGAATATAAAAATAGATTCTACCCACAATTAGGACTGAATGCATTTCTTATATTCTTGGCTTTTCAAAATTGTTCACATCTATTTGGTTTATAGTAACTTTTTCCTAGCTAGAATGTTTGCTAGGTATGAAATTACTATTATTTTAGGCAATTGCTTTGGTGATGTTTTTAAAAGAGCCAGAAGGTTACCTAAATTGTCGAAAGATAATTCCTCATCAAACAGCATGAGTGGAGATCTTTCATTTTGAGAAATAATGTGTGTAGAGAAAATTAGCCAAAAAAAAATTAGGGCTCATTTAGCAAATATGTAATACACTAGTGATTGGCAATAAAGTAAATATATGCATAAAAACATAATTCAATTCAAACTATTGCTAAATTTGTGATAATTTGATTATGAGCTGGCTCACATATTTTACCTTTACTGTATTAAAAAAACAACAACACAGCAACCACATGATTCTGAGTAAATTAAGAGTATAAACCTGAACTCTTAGGGGCTGTTTAACCCAGTTCAGAGAACAACTTGTTTCTAAGCACTTTGAAACATTTATTCACATATAATAATTAGTGAGCTGGTTTGAAATGATCTTTACCTTTTCATTGGAGCACACTCCATCAAGACTTCTATTTGGCAATATTTTGTTAGCTGTTTATAATATAACTTCTGCTTGCAAATAATGAAAATCAATCATTTTAAAGAGACTTATAATTTGGGATTGTCATGATATCAGAATATCCATCCATCCCTGCTTTGTCCCAGTCTGTATTAGAGAGGTTTAACTGCACTACACAGACACATTTCAGTATCCATTGAATCCTCATTAAAGGGTATCTACCCTATCTAATAAAGAGGGAATATGCTAATTGACCCTCACACTGTCACAAAGATGGCAGCACCCACAGCCAATAAGGAATGATTATGCTAATTGACTGCCCCACCCTCAAAGATGGTGGCACCCACAGCCAATAAGGAGGGGATAGTCTAATTGACTGTCACGCCCTCAAAGATGGTGGCACCCACAGCCACAAGATGGCGGCGCCCAGTCCCCTCAGCCCCCCCACCACCCAGGGCCGGCCCGAGGTGCAGGTAACCAGGGCTGGCTGAGGTTTGTGTTGCCGGCAGTGACAGCAGCAGAGGTGTGATGGGTCATCACCTTCCCCTTTCCCCTATTCACCGGGTCGTGGACTGTGAGAGGGGGGCAGGCCAGGCTGAGTGACCCCCCCTCCAGTGCATGAATTTTCACGCACCAGGCCTCTAGTATATATATATATAAAAGCAGTGACCATGATGACCGAAACGACCTATCGATCAACCAGACACTCAATGAAGGAGCTGTCCCCTGGTGGTCAATGCACGGCCCTCTCACAGTGATAACAGCTGCCCAGAGGGCGGGTCCACAGCCACTGGGCTGACCAGGATGAGCAGTGCTCCCACAACATGCTGATCCCCACAGGCCACTGCATGAATCACAGCACTAAAAGCTGGCAGTTACTAAGCACTGTCCTTCTGACAGGCAAAGGCTGCATATTCTCCATGGAATCTTGGATAATCCCAAAACCCACCTCACAGGGCTGATCTAAGGGTTTCTATTCATAGCTTTCAGAATGAAATGAGATTATCAGCTTTTAAGTAGTTGAGGGAAAACACACACTGCTCCTTTTTCATTCCCTTCCTCCCACCTTCTTGCAAGAAAAGATCAACTGGCTCCCAAGGCCCCACTCTGAGTGCTGTGCGGAGAGGTCACTGGCCCTCAGCTCCAAGTGAGTCTGCTTTCCAATGGCTTTTACACCTAACAAAGCTGCCTGAGCATCTTACTTAACCCGTATCACTGACTGAGCACCTGCCGTGTCCTAGGAGATGCCCAGGTCCTTGCAGAGCAGCAGGGAGCCGGCCGCCCTGTCCTACTGAGCATGCGTTCCACCAGGAGAAGACAGGGGTGCAGGGAGGAAACAGTTTTGGACAGACATGAGGTGCAGCCATTAGAGGGCACGGGCACCATGAAAACATGGGAATGAAGCCACATAGGGGCTCTGCGAGGGAGGGGCAAAGAGAGACTTGCTGAGGGAAACTGGACTGATGGAGGAGAGCCAGGTGGATGCCTGGAGAAGGGCATTGGGCAGAAGGGAAAGCCTATGGAGGGGCAGCAGGGCGAGAAAGAGGTTGAATGGAAGGGGGTCAAGGCTGTGTCAGGGGGCACATCCTGCAGGAATCCAGGGCCTGTGAGAACCTGGTGTCCCCTGAGTGCAGGCGGATGCACCAGGGCTGTAGGTGAGGACCCGCTGGCTTCTGTGTCAGGAGCAGACTGAGGGGGAAGAGGAAGCAGGGAGACAGCAGGAGGCAACAGCACCCTCCCCGAGGAGACAGTGGAAATGGAGGCAGCCAAGGTGGAGGCTTTGGGGCATACTGAAGGGAAGCCAGAGCATGAGGAATGATGTCCGGGTGAGGTGTGAGGAGGCCCCATGCTCTGATCAGCCCCTGGGAAGGCAGGGTCTCTGGCAGTTGCTGGCAGGGGACTATCTGTTTTGAGGGTCTGACTGTAAAGCCCAGACCTTAGTTTGAGCTCCACATGAGGTACGTGGAATGTTCATGACCAGCCTCCCACCCTGAGGTCCAGGAGGTGGGTCATTCCTGGCTGGCTGCCCTAATCCCTCCACGCTCCCCCCCACCCCCCAAGCTCTCTTCAGTGATGACAAGTACTTATTGGAAACAAGCAAATGGTTTTATTTTTGGTACAAAAAAGGGGGAAAAAAACCCAGAATGTACAGTATTATGGAAAGCAAGCATTGAAAACTAGGAAAATGAAAACCTCTTTTGGACACACAGATCAGGGGTGCCTGGAACAGGGTCACAGGTGACACAAAAGATCTCAGGGTACAATGCAAAAGACTT
Source organism: Myotis nattereri (assembly GCF_964212035.1). Classification (NCBI taxonomy): domain Eukaryota; kingdom Metazoa; phylum Chordata; class Mammalia; order Chiroptera; family Vespertilionidae; genus Myotis; species Myotis nattereri. Next base: position 137,670,454 of record NC_138078.1, on the reverse strand, counting down.
GCCCAGGTGGAATGTTCATGACCAGCCTCCAATCCCCGACTCCAGTTTCCAGGACAGGGAGGATCTTGTACCACAGAATAGAATGGCGGAGACCAGCCCCAAGTCCCATGGCCTAAGGCAGTGATGGTGAAACTATGACATGCGTGTCAGAGGTGACATGCGAACTCATTTTTTTGGGTTGATTTTTCTTTGTTAAATGGCATTTAAATATATAAAATAAATATCAAAAATATAAATCTTTATTTTACTATGGTTGCAAATATCAAAAAATTTCTATATGTGACACGGCACCAGAGTTAAGTTAGGGTTTTTCAAAATGCTGACACGCCAAGCTCAAAAGGTTCGCCATCACTGTCCTAAGGCAATGCTTGCAGTGCTTCGGGAGAAAGAAACGTTCCTGAGACACTGGGACAGGGTGAGCATCCAGATCGCTGCCTCTAATTCTCACCCGGGGTCTGTGGTGCTCCCAGCTTTGCCCCTCCCAGGTGACCACAGATGGCCCTTCCGATCCTCCACCCTCCTCAGCTCTGATGGCAGGTAGGGACGATGGTGGGTCATGCAGGGAATCTGAGGGCCTCGAGGAAGTGCTGCTTAAAGAGCCAAAGACAGTGTCTTTCCACCTGCCCCCATGGATGAACCCATCAACCCACAGGCCTCATGAGTGTGTGTTTAGAACCGGTCCCCCTCCCTCCCTCTGACTCTGTCACTGCAAAACTTGGCTGTTTGGAGCAAGTCGACCTTTGGAGTGTTAATTCTCTCTCCTTTAAAATAAGAACAACAGCCCGGCAGGCATGGCTAAGTGGTTGAAAGTAGATCTATGACTCAGGAGGTTAAGGTTTGGCTCCTTGTCAGGTGACATGCCCAGGTTGTGGTCTTGATCCCCAATGTGGGGCATGTAGGAGGCAGCCGATGCATGATTCTCTCTCATCATTGATGTTTCTCTCTCTCACTCCCTCTCCCTTCCTGTCTGAAATCAATGGAAGATATCCTATGTAATAAAAGTCTAATATGCATATTGTTCCCTCAACCAGGAGTTCGACCAAGAGTTCGACCACTCACTGTGCGCTAACCACCAAGGGGCAGTGCAGAATAAGGTGGGTGTCAGCGACGTGGCACTGGCAGCAGACGGCAGTGGAGGTGCTGCCAGCCTCAATGGGCTTCCAAAACCTTAGGGGCCGGTCACGCTTACCATGGGTTCGTGCAGGAGCCAGTCTGCCAAGGATGGCTGGGAGAGAGCACGCTGTCTGGCTGGCTTCCATGTGGTGCCACTGGGCAATCCAGAGGCCCAAGGTGTCTAGCTGTACTTACCACATCTCTGTATGGGGACTCAGGTACCATAACTCAGGCAGGGGGGGCAAGTGGGGGCCCAGGGGCCCAGGTGCTGCCCAGGGCCCAGAGGTCAGCTGGGACCTGCCCTTCCATGCCAGACACTCACACTTCAATCACCAGCCAGGCCTAGGGACCATACCCATGCACAAATTTCATGCACCAGGCCTCTAGTTTAGAATAAAAATTATTATAAATGCCCATCCAGTTAGACATGAAGCAGTTTGCCATGTTATTAGAGGTATATAAACTAATACTCTGTTTAGGAACAAAAATGCCAGGACTGTAAGAGATTTTAAAGGGAAAAAAATACAATAATGTACCTTTATTGCTTTTACAATTAAAAAAATCTAAGTAGGGCAATGGAAACTAAAAAGAAAATAAACAAATGGGACTACATCAAAATATAAAGCAAAAGAAACCATCAAAAAAAAACAAGAAAGCCTACTGCATGGGAGAACATATTTGCAAATGTTATCACCAATAAGGGTTTAATCTCCAACATTTACAGGGAACTTACACAACTTAACAAAAGGAAGATAAACAACCCAATCAAAAAATGGGCAATTAACCTAAATAGATACTTTTCAAAAGAAGACAGAAGGAAGGCCAAGAGACATATGAAAACATGCTCAAAGTCACTAATCATCTGAGAGATGCAAATCAAATTGACAATGCAGTACTATCTTGCACCTGTCAGAATGGCTATCATCAACAAATCAACAAATGACAAGTGCTGGCGAGGATGCAGTGAAAAAGGAACTCTTGTGCACTGCTGGTGGGAATGCAGACTGGTGCAGCCACTGTGGAGAACAGTATGGAGTTTCCTCAAAAAACTAAAAATGGAACTCCCATTTGACCCAGTGATCCCACTTCTAGGAATATATTCCAAGAAACTAGCAACACCAATCAGAAAGGATATATGCACCCCCATGTTCATTGCAGCACAATTTACCATAGCTAATATTTGGAAACAACCTAAGTGCCCATCAGCAGATGAGTAGATTAAAATATGGTGGTACATCTATACAATGGAATACTACTCTGCAGTAAAAAAGAAAGGATTCTTACCATTTGCAACAGCATGGATGGAACTGGAGAGCATTATGCTAAGTAAAATAAGCCAGTAAGAGAAAGATAAATATCATATGATCTCACTCATTTGTAGAATATAATGAACAACATAAACTGATGAACAAAAATAGATCCAGAGACAGAGAAGCATTGATCAGACCGTCAAACCTCAGAGGGAAGGTAGGGGAGGGCAGGGGTAAGGGAGAGAGATCAACCAAAGGACTTGTATGCATGAATATAAGCCTAACCAATGAACACAGACACCAGGGAGCATGGTGGGGAGGGGGGAATGAGGGGATAAGGGCACATATGTAATACCTTAATCAATAAAGAAAAAAATTAATAAAAATCTTAATAATAAAGTAACAAAAAAAACCTAAGTAGTGTAAAAATTTCAGGAAAAGAGTAAAGAAGTGTTCTAGTAACTGAAACACTATCTGAGATGCCATAAAAGAGGCTCAGAAGTCATTCAGGGTTAACCCACCCCTGGCAAGACAACTTTCAGCAGAAGCCCAGGAACTCAGCTTCCGCTTAAAGATCTTCAGAACCTCAGAGCTTCCCATATCCCAAAACTCTTCCCATCATCCAACAGCTCAAGACATTAGATAGTCTTTCTTTAGATTGGCCAAAATCTACCTCCCTGTAATTCCTACACATCTGTCCAGGTTTCTTGAGACAGGGAAATAATGTTTTAATGATTCTTTACATTGCATTTTTCACATATGTGTTCTCATTGGATCTTGTCAATAACTTTGTGAGGCAGATATTCCTTCTCCCCTTGTTCTATAAATAAAGACCTGGGGGCTAAAAGAAACTCAGTTATTGCTGAAGGTTGCAGAGTGATGAAGTGGCAGAGTCAAGGCTTTTTAACTCAGGTGCCCTAAATCCACCTGTTATATTATTTTCATGACCCCAGCTGGCTTTGGTGAAACATTAAAAAAATATTCTCTTTTCCCATGAGAACAAAATTGGAAGAAAGAAAGGGGTAGAATAATTGAAGGGGCACTCTCTACATACACTTCCTGGGAGATTTCTGCTACTCACATGACTTTAAATCCCCCATACAAAAGAATAAAAAATATGCCCAGGAAATAAATACATATATATCAACAATTGAATCTAAAAGAACAAAATAAATAAACAAGCAGAATAGAAACAGACTGATACATAGAACATTTTGATGGTTGCCAGATGGGAGGGTATAGGGTGAAAAAGGTGAGGGATTAAGACCTACAAACTTGTAGTTACAGAATAGTCATGAGGATGTAGAGTACAGCATAGGGAATATAGTCAATAATATTCTAGTAACTATGTATGGTGTCTGATGGGTACAAGAATTATTGGCATGATCACTTAGTGAGTTATATAATATCTAAGCACTGGCATGTACACCTGAAACTAATATAAGATTGTATTTCAACTGTAATTGAAAAATAAAAATAATTTATAAAAAGAAAAGACTTCCACATCATATGTTGTTAGGAAATTGCAAATTAAAAGAACAATGAAGTATGATTAAACACCTATTAGAATGTCTAAAATCTGAACAACTGAAAACACAAAATGCAAGCAAGGATGTAGAACAACATTAATTCTCACTCACCACTGGTGGGTATGCAAAATAGTACAGCCACTATGGCCTTTGCTTACAAAACTAAGCATGCTTTTTGCATATAAGCATAACCAATGGACACAAGACACTGGGGGTGGGCGGTGGGGTGAGGCCATGTGCTGGGGGGTAAGGGAGGCTGGGGGAAAGTCAATTAGGGGAAAAAAGGAGACATATTTTATAATACTGCTATTTATAATACTTTACACAATAAAATAAAATTAAAAATAAAAACTGCCGGAGTCCAACCCCAGCGGGTCCAGGGGTCCCCAAAGGCGTGGATGGAGTCGGCGAAGAAGGAACGACACGGAGACAGCGTTCAGTTGATCAGCAGCCTAGCCAGGATCTCCAGCCAGGATCTCCAGCCAAGTTCTGGTCTGGATCTCCAGAGAGGTTCTGCTTAGGATCTCCAGCCAGGTTCTGTGTTCATGTTCTTTTGCTAGGTTCTCCAGGTTCTCCAGCCAGGTTCTGTAGCCATGTTCCCTCGCTAGGTTCTCCAGCCAGGTTCTGTCCAGGTTCTCCAGCCAGGTTCAGTCACCAGGTTCTAGTCAGGTTCTCTTGCCAATTTCTGTAGTCAGGTTCAGTCCAGGATCTTTTGCCATGTTCTCTCACTAGGTTCTGTCTCTAGGTTCTGAGGCCAGTTTCTGTCCAGGATCTTTTGCCATGTTCTCTCCAGCGAAGTTCTTCTGTCCCTAGAGAACTTTCTGTGTAGGTTCTGTGCCTAGGTTCTGTCTCTCTCTCTGTCTCTTGCTGTCTTGTTACATCTGTATTTATACCAGTTGATTCAATCCTATCAATCTCTATTACAAAGGTTAGGGCGTTTCTTATCTCCATTCCAGGGAGTAAAGATTATGTAGCTTAAGCATGATTGTTCATAGTTAAAGTGATTAATTACCCGCCTGGCACTTAGTTAAGAGGTTTTATTCCCTCCCTAACTTCAGGGGAAAATCCCTACCTGGGGAAACAACCTTTCTCAGAGACCTTGGTTAAAACACATAGTGCCAAGAAGGTAGCAAACATATTAAGAACAGTATGCCATATATGCCAGGTCCCTTGAAACAGCAAGCATGGACCGGCTCCCGGCAAAAAACTAAGCATGCTTTTACCATATGACCAGAAATCACTCTCCTTGTTATTTACCCAAACATGTTAAATACTTATGCTCTCACAAAAATCTCCTCATAGATATTTAGAGCACCTTTACTCATAACTAGAGACCCAGCACACGAAATCGTGCATGGGTAGGGTCCCTAGGCCTAGCCTGCGATCAGGGCCATCTTCCGTCCATTTGCCAGTCCCCAGTCCTGCCCTGCCACCACCCACCCCAGTTTCCCATGGTTCCCATTGGCCATCCAGTGATTGGAACCTGTAAGCTGGGGGGAGGGACCAAGAGGTGGTCAATGTACCTCACAGCAACTGGTCAATCGGTCATTCTGGTCATTATGCCGTCATGTTCGCTGGCCTTTTATTACATAGGATTGACAAAACTTGGAAGCAACCATGATATCTTTCAGTAGGTGAATGGATAATAAACTGTGGTACATCCAGATAATGAATATTATTCAGCACTAAAAAGAAATGATCTATCAAGCTATGAAAAGACATGGAAGAACGCTAAATATACATTACTCAGTGGAAGAAGCAATCTGAAAAGGTTGCATTTACTGCACAATTCTAACTACATGACATTCTGGAAAAGATAAAACCATGGAAATAGTGAAAAGATCAGTGGTTGCTAGAGTTTCTAGGGGAGGAGAGTACTGCCCTAAAAACTCTGTTTTCTAACTACTCATGAAAACTATTTTTTATTATGCTTTTGTCAAAACCCATAGAAGTATACAACACAAAGAATGAACTCTAATGTAAACTATGAATTTTATTTAATGATAGTGTATCAATACTGATTTATCAATTATAACAAGAGTACCTACCATGCCAAAGTAAGATGTTAGTGGGGAAAACTATAGTCAAGAGAGGGGAGAGGGGAATATATAGGAACTCTTGCATTATGTGCTCAATTTTCTGTAAACCTAAAACTGCTTTAAAAAATTAAGACTATTAATTAAATAGAAAAATTTAAGAGAGAATGAAGTACTAGTATATGTTACAGCATGCATGAACTTTGGAATCATTATGCTAAGTGAGAGAAGCCAGTCACAGAAGACTATATATTAAGATTTCATTTATATGAAAGGTCCAGAGTAGGCAAATCTATTGAGACAGACAGTAGATTAGTTGTTGTCTAGGGCTGGGGAGAATTAAGGAGTAATGGAGAACGATTGCTAATGGCTCTGGGTGGGCAAACCTTTTGACTCGAGGGCCACAGTGGGTTCTTAAACTGGACCGGAAAGCCGGAACAAAAGCATGGATGGAGTGTTTGTGTGAACTAATATAATTTCAAAGTAAACATCATTACATAAAAGGGTACGGTCTTTTTTTTTTTTTTAGTTTTATTCATTTCAAACGGGCCGGATCCGGCCCGCGGGCCGTAGTTTGCCCACGGCTGCCTAGGGTTTCTTTGTGGCGGGAGTGGCGGGGGGGGGGGGGGCGTTGAAAATGTTCTAAAATTTATTGTGGTGATTGTAGTGATGGATGGATAGCTCTGTGAATATATGAAAACCTACCTTAATGAATGAATTAGTGGTAGTTGTAGTATACCTCGAAAAAGCTTGAAAATACTAATGAATTAGAAATCTCAATAAAATGGATAATTTTCTAGGAAATTTAGCAAATTGGAATTACAAAGAAGTAGAAAACATGAGTAAAAACTATGCTGTTAGAAAATATTTCCCCCAATGATTATTATCATGCCCAGATAGTTCTTTGAGCAAAATTTTTAACTTACAAGAAACTGATAATTTCCATGATCTCAAAATAGTTTCCAGTGTAAAGGAAAAGAAGGAAATAAGCCCCATTCATTTTATAAAACAAGTTATCCATAAAACATGATGGATAGACACAAATACACAGAGAAAGAAACCTGAAGACTAATGTCAGTTACAAGTGTATATGTAAAATAAAATACCAGCAAACCAAACCCAGCAAGACAAAACAAATACTACACCACAAGAAAAGATTCCAGGAGTACAATTTGATATTAGGAAATATAGACATATAGTATAGTTCATCACTATAATTACCCGAAGAAAACCTGTATTAAAGGCAAATATTAATGTATTATACTTATTTTTAAAATCCCTTAAAATAAGAAAAATACCTCTACCAGAATAGAAATTTGGGGAAAAGAGTAAAGAAAAAAATACTGCCAGTTTCACTAGTTATTAAATAATTGTAAACTGTAAAATAAGATACTAATTGTTTGCAGTCAAATTTGCAAAAATTCAGTGATACCAAAAATTCAGACAAACAGGGCATACCCATTTCTGCCTATAAGATGAGAATTATAATTGGGCTATTTAGCAATATCCATCAAAAGCCTTAAAAATGGGCATACATGTGGAACTAACAATTGCACACATTAAGAGGAAGTAATAAAATATTTTCACAAAGACTTAAGCCACAGAATTGTCATCTCAGCATTGTTTATAGTAGGGGAAAAACACACACAAAAATAACCTAAATATCTAACAGTAGTGTGCCGGGAGCTGGTCCATGCTTGCTGTTTCAAGGGACCTGGCATATATGGCATACTGTTCTTAATATGTTTGCTCACCTTCTTGGCACTATGTGTTTTAACCAAGGTCTCTGAGAAAGGTTGTTTCCCCAGGTAGGGATTTTCCCCTGAAGTTAGGGAGGGAATAAAACCTCTTAACTAAGTGCCAGGCGGGTAATTAATCACTTTAACTATGAACAATCATGCTTAAGCTACATAATCTTTACTCCCTGGAATGGAGATAAGAAACGCCCTAACCTTTGTAATAGAGATTGATAGGATTGAATCAACTGGTATAAATACAGATGTAACAAGACAGCAAGAGACAGAGAGAGAGACAGAACCTAGGCACAGAACCTACACAGAAAGTTCTCTAGGGACAGAAGAACTTCGCTGGAGAGAACATGGCAAAAGATCCTGGACAGAAACTGGCCTCAGAACCTAGAGACAGAACCTAGTGAGAGAACATGGCAAAAGATCCTGGACTGAACCTGACTACAGAAATTGGCAAGAGAACCTGACTAGAACCTGGTGACTGAACCTGGCTGGAGAACCTGGACAGAACCTGGCTGGAGAACCTAGCGAGGGAACATGGCTACAGAACCTGGCTGGAGAACCTGGAGAACCTAGCAAGAGAACATGGACACAGAACCTGGCTGGAGATCCTAAGCAGAACCTCTCTGGAGATCCAGACCAGAACTTGGCTGGAGATCCTGGCCAGGCTGCTGATCAACTGAACGCTGCCTCCGTGCCATTCCTTCTTCGCCTACTCCGTCCACACCTTTGGGGACCCCTGGACCCGCTGGGGTTGGACCCCAGCATCTGGCGCCCGAACAGGGACCCCTAGGTAAGTCCCACTCTGGGGATGGATAGGACTCCACCGTAGGAAGAGGGTGGATAGTCTTCGCCGACTCCGTCCACACCTTTGGGAACCCCTGGAACAGGATTCCCCTAGGTAAGCCCCCCCCATTGAGAACCCCCACATTCGGGACGGATAGGACTCCACCAGGGTACTTCAGACCCCCCTATAGAGGATAAGTAGGGTAAGAAGGTGGATAGTACAGAACTTAGATTGAGAAGATGTGCCATACTGAGTCCAAAGAAAGAAGACTCTGTATTGATCTTTAGATTAAGAAGATGTGCCATACTGAGTCTAAAGAAATAAGACTCTGTATTGATCTTTTAACACATATGCTTGCTAGCAGAGGAATTAAGGTTACTCCTAGTCAGAACGTTTTATACAAGAAGTATGTCCATGCTTTTCTGAGGAAGGAAAGGTAAATGTAAAGGCATGGGAGGAGGTAGGCCCAAGGAGCCTTATCCTTAACCCCACTGCAGCCTTTCCACCCTGGGAAAGTGCAGGATTGGCAAGCTCTCCCTGGGGTGATAGATCAGGACTCAGGTAATAGCAGAAAGTGCCAATCCTACTCTTAAAATGGATACAAGAGAGCATTTGGGTTTTTTTTTTCTTTTTAATGCCCGCTTTTAAAAAATAAAAAAGGGGGAATTTGCCGGGAGCTGGTCCATGCTTGCTGTTTCAAGGGACCTTGCATATATGGCATACTGTTCTTAATATGTTTGCTCACCTTCTTGGCACTATGTGTTTTAAACAAGGTCTCTGAGAAAGGTTGTTTCCCCAGGTAGGGATTTTCCCCTGAAGTTAGGGAGGGAATAAAACCTCTTAACTAAGTGCCAGGCGGGTAATTAATCACTTTAACTATGAACAATCATGCTTAAGCTACATAATCTTTACTCCCTGGAATGGAGATAAGAAACGCCCTAACCTTTGTAATAGAGATTGATAGGATTGAATCAACTGGTATAAATACAGATGTAACAAGACAGCAAGAGAAAGAGAGAGAGACAGAACCTAGGCACAGAACCTACACAGAACGGTCTCTAGAGACAGAAGAACTTCGCTGGAGAGAACATGGCAAAAGATCCTGGACAGAAACTGGCCTCAGAACCTAGAGACAGAACCTAGCGAGAGAACATGGCAAAAGGTCCTGGACTGAACCTGACTACAGAAATTGGCAAGAGAACCTGACTAGAACCTGGTGACTGAACCTGGCTGGAGAACCTGGACAGAACCTGGCTGGAGAACCTAGCGAGGGAACATGGCTACAGAACCTGGCTGGAGAACCTGGAGAACCTAGCAAGAGAACATGGACACAGAACCTGGCTGGAGATCCTAAGCAGAACCTCTCTGGAGATCCAGACCAGAACTTGGCTGGAGATCCTGGCTAGGCTGCTGATCAACTGAACGCTGCCTCCGTGTCATTCCTTCTTCGCCGACTCCGTCTACGCCTTTGGGAACCCCTGGACCTGCTGGGGGTGGACCCCAGCAGTAGTGAGTTAGTCAAATAAATTGTGGTATTTTCATACAATGAAATACTATGTGAGCACTGAAGGTTTAGAAGAATAATGAACATAAAAGAATACTCAGAATACATTAAGTAAAAAGCTTAGAAAATAACATATATAATATAGCAAAAAGAAGACTAAATGGTTATAATAAAATGTTAATAGTGATGACCTCTGAGTGGTAAGAATATGGGAGACTTTTATGTCCTTTTACTTTCCTTTTTTTGTATATCATTATTTTCTACATGTTCTATAATAAAGAAGTATTACTTTGCTAAAGATAATTTTAATAAAAGAGTATCCTTTAATGCTTATATTTTTTAACTCAAAAATTCCACTTCACAGCCCTGTCCAGTGTGGCTCATTTGGTTGGAGTGTCCTGTGCACTGAAGAGTCATGGGTTTGATTCCCAGTCAAGGGCTTGTACCTGGGTTGCAGATTAAATCCCTAAGCCTGTTTTTAATGCATGTGGAAGGCAACCAATTAATGTTTCTCTCTCTCTCTTTCTCTCTCTCTCTCTCTCTCTCTCTCTCTCTCTCTCTCCCCCTCCCTTCTACTCTCTAAAAAATATCAACAGAAAAAATATCCTAGAGTGAGGATTAACAAAACAAACAAACAAAAAAATCATGAGGTAGAAGAATGCTTAAGTACATAAAAATTCAGTGAAAAGGGGAGATTATAAAACATTAAATATAATACAAAGCTAATTTTTTTTTAAAAAAATTGTAGAATAAAGACTGGAAGGAAATATACCACAATGAACATCAACTAAGGTACCCTCCAAGTGATAAGACTGCAGGTGATTTATTTTCATCTTTGCGCATTTTACACTTTTTCACAATGTATCTAATTCTAAACTCCAAAAACAAATTGTTTGCATTTGAGGAGCAGGGAGAGAGAAAAGGCAGAATATTATAATCCTATCTAATAAAGAGGGAATATGCTAATTGACTGCCCCACCCTCAAAGATGGCAGCGTCCACAGCCAATAAGGAGGGAATATGCTAATTGACTGCCATGCCCTCAAAGATGGCAGCACCCACAGCCACTAGATGGTGGCTGCCCCGCCGCCCAGGGCTACCTGAGGCTCAGGTAACCAGGCCGGCCAAGGCTTGCGCTGCCAGCAGTGGCAGCAGCAGAGGTGTGATGGGGGCATCACCTTCCCCTGATCGCCAGGTCACCTCCCGCCCCTGAGGGCTCCTGGACTGTGAGAGGGGGCAGGCCGGGCTGAAGGATCCCCCCCCCTCCAGTGCATGAATTTTCATGCACCGGGCCTCTAGTAATAAGCATAAACATAGAAAACTCTGGAAACCAATATATCAAGATGTTAAAAATGGTTAATTCTTATTGGTGGGGACCTAGGCAAATATTACTTTTGTGGGTATGATTTTTTATTTTCCAAAAATATAAACAATAAGATAAATAAAATCAAATGAGATATATTTCTACTCATTAGTAATGAGACAGTGGGGGCATGTTTTATCTTCTATCTCTGAGACTGTGAGAGAGCCCAGTCAGTTCCTGGAATGGGAGAGAGATTCATTGCTACTGCTTTCCTCACCTGGCTTCCTGGGCAGAACATTAGAGCACTACCAGTGAAATAAAGCAACTATTCTAGTTTCTCCATTCCACTATATGCCAAAGAGTCCCTTACCCTATACCAACAGCCCCACAAATCAGAGTAATGTACCTCTAGGCCTTCAGAACCTCCAGTCATGCAGAGTGTCCAGTCAGAAGCATTTGTCCCCTGCCATGCCCCTCTACTCTAGCTCTTATGCCATCTCCTCACTGTGTGTAGACTGTGAGCTCCTGGAGGGTGGGACTGTGGTTTATCTCAAATCTTGTCTCTGTGCCTAACACAGCACCTTGCACAAAACAGAGTGGGTATTCAATTAACATTTATGAGACTTTTAAAGGCAGATAGGTATAAAATGGCATCTTGGTGCCTGACTTAGGGGTCGATGAACAAGGATACCAGCAACCTAGAAGTGTTTCATCCTCACAGGAAAGCACAACCCAGCCCACTGCTTAGCCACTTCTAGTGTGCAGGACTGCAGTAGTTTCATGGGTAAGAATGCCACCTAGTGGAATAGACTAGGCATGGGCAGTAATGAAAATGGATAAAAATAAAAATAAAATGGTTCAAACAGACCTTTGAAATAAAAAAAAATCATCACAATAAGTGGGACAGTGGGGGTCAGATGAACTCTCTGTGCAAGGACATGGCAGCATGAAGTCAATATGGCATCAATATACAAACTTTCCTGTGATGCAGTAAGTTTCCTTTGTTTCAAAGTGAAGTAACACATCCCATCTCACTACCAAGAGCTTATAAAATAACCATAAGGGTCAAATTTTATAATGCTTACTCAAGGTTTCTGTGATGCTATGGTATTTGCCTAATTTTAAAGTTACTCAAACATTTTCAGCATTATTTCTTAGTGGGGAGAAGATGAAATTTATCTATCATAAAAAGTATATAAAGGACGAAATTGCCTTTGCTTAAAGTTCATATAATGAAAGGTATGAAAAAATAACTTTTTTCATGAAAACAAATTAGTACTTTAAATATTTGCTGGGTATCCAATGCTACAGACTAGTGTTTTAGGGAAAGAAAAATAATTAGGAACAGAAAACCCCAGGTCAAAATTGCACAGTCCTGCCCTGGCCAGTGTGGCTCAGTTGGTTGGAGCATCATCCCATACACAAAAATGTTGTGGGTTCAATTCTCAATCAAGGCATGTCCTAGGTTGTATATTAGATTCCAGCTTGGAGTGCATATGGGAGGCAATCAACATCGATGTTGCTTTTTTTCTCCCTTCCTCTCTCTCTAAAAAAAGTCAATAAACATATCCTCAGATGAGGATTAAAAGAAAATTGCACAGCCCTTACATTTCTCCCTTCAAATGTAAGCCAAATAGTGGCTGTAAAACTGAGCACAGGGAAATTCCTGGATTTCCTATAACATCAGAATAGAATAAGGCCCCATGCCTCAAGCTTACACATAACAAGCCTAAAAACATGTGTGGGTTAAGTACCTCAGATTTGGTCTGTGTCAAGTGATTCCCTTTCTTTCAATGCAATAAACTGGAGACAGTCAATCAGGACTTGGGGCTTCATGGAACCACATAGACTTCATGATGCCAAGAGTACTATACTATACACAGCATGAGAAGCCCATTCTGGACAAGTATCTTTGAAAGGCAAGGTATATGCTCTTTTTTGTTGATGTCATTCAGCCAAGAGAAATTCTAGTTAGCATAATCTGAAAATCTATGGAACTCGAGAAGTAACACCTCACCTGCCTCTAAACACCAGCACAATAACAGAACTCACAAAAATGAGACAACCTTCATAAAACCTTTCCTTCACAGTGCTTCAAGTTTATGACTGAACTCTCTGTCTTTATTTGTCCTAATTTGGCCACCTACACATTTTAGCCATATTAATATTCTTAATGTCTAATTCTGGGCATTTCATATTTCTCCTCCAACCCCTGTTCAAAAACCTTTTATGTCTCCAAACTGGCTACTGAGAAAAGTTGAAACAACTCAGTATAGTATTCAAGGCCTTAAAAAATATGTCCCCAACCTAACTTTCTAAACATATTTTATATAATTCTCCTATGAAAAGCCTGTACTCTAGTCAAACTACAGGCAGTCCTCAGATTATGTTGGACTCGATGTACGTTGTTTCGTGGCTACATCACCATCTCCCATTTATTTATATATATATATATAAAAGTTTTGTCATTTTGACTTATGTACATATGTGCTTTATGTTTTTTATTATTTACCACAAGTAAAGGTCAGGAATTGTTATCTTTCTTTTAAATTATTTTTACTGTTTCACTTCATTAATGCTGTGTATGTGCTCCATGTGAGTGAAGTAGGTGCTTATGTAGGTGGGTTCCGACTTACAGTGAAAATCGCATTACGTTGCGCTGTAGGAACAGATCTCCGATGTAACCCGAGGACCTACTGTAAATTGTTCACTGTTCACGGAGATCTAAGGTGGCATAGTGTAGGTGGAAGTTACATTCACCTATTCCCAAGATTAAACTGGAATTACAATGAAAATATAGACCAACCTGAGTAACCATAAGTCTTATAACCAAAGATTTACAGGAGCCACTCTGAGACTGTGAGGAAGGACAGAGATGCAAAAGGCCTTGCCCCACACCCACATACGGTGGCAACTAAAAACAAGGGGTCTCAACCCCACACTGGGCTCCCAACCCAGAGCACCAGAGTCAGAAAGAGGCACCCCCATAACATTTGGCTGTGAAAACCAGAGGGGATTCTGACTGTCAGGGAGAGACAAAAGTCTGCTAAAGACACAGGCAACCTCTTAAAGGGCCAGTGCACAAAATCTCATTCTCAGCCATTCAACCTGTGAGGACAGACTGCGGTTTGTGGCTCCTGGGAGTGATCTGAAGGCACAGCCATTAGTGTCCCTGTACTGAGTCCCTCTCCCACACCACAAACACAATCTTTCATGAGTTGAGCACTTCCTTCCAAAGTCATCAGCTTGGGGTGCAGGAAGCTACCCACTGCCGATACTATCATGAGAGTACACCAAGGAACTCGGAAGGCCAGTGGACCTTGGGCATTGGCAGGGCTAACACTAAGCACCATTGTTCTGTTGAGATAGTGGTGGCTCAAAGCAATGTCCTGACCTATAGCCTCAAAGTAAATGTTTACTGGACCTTACTGATCTTTACTAATCTTTATTGACCTTAGAGACGGTCTGTTTGCTACCTGTTTGCAGTGCTTTACTGAGGGCAAGATGTGTATCTAAAACTGAATAAAAAGTGGATAAGGCCAGGTTTCTGTGTGCCTCTCCAAGAGAGAGGTCTCCACCTGGCCCCCCCCATGCCTTCTAAATTCATATTTATTGTCTAGTATTTTCATTTGTGCGTCGGCCCCTCCTTCAGATCCTGAACCCTAGCTATGAAGGTTGCAGCACTGGGGGAATACAATAGCCCTACCCTTCGGACTCTCTGTTGCCCCATACTGCAGAGATCATGCTCTGTAGAAGAGTCAGCTTCCTGGGCTCAGTATATAGAGGTTTCGGCAAACACAGGTGGGTAAGTGACTGAGTTTTGTGGCTCTGGAGCAAGGGTCATCCCCCCCGCCCCCAATTCCCATGAGCCTAACCAGTACTTTCCCCACATGGGAGCTACACTAGCCCCACCTTTGGACTGTTGGTGGCCCCACCCTCTAGATTCCCAGTGGATACCAAGCTTGGGCTCTGCAGGAGGTTCAGGAGGACTCCAGAACAGACTGAGTTGTGTGGCTCTAGGACTGGGGCCATTTTTCCCTTGCACACCTGACCAGTGTAAACCCTCCTTTCATACAGCCAAATCTTGGACTGTTTGGGTCTGATAAACTCTGGTGGCCACATCCGGGCAGCTCCCTGAGAACCTGAGAACCTGCCCTACAACAAAAGATATTTCATGCAAATGGAAACTTTAAAAAATCTAGGCTAGTAATACTTACATCAGACAAAATAGACTTTAAAAGAATGGCTATAATAAGAGACATAAAAGGACACTGTGTAATTGGATCCTGTTCTGATGTTGTATGAAGCTTGCTACTAGGTATAATGGCTCTGGGGCCTCTTGGTAGGGACTAGGTGACTGGCTCTGGCAACCTGTTTGGAGTTACACACAATACACAGTTTGTGTCTCCCTCTGCTTGGCTTGCGTATGCATGGGAAGGACCAAGCTACACACCAAGGTTGGCTTCCACCAGCACTGAGTCCAGGGCAGATCAACAAAGGACTCAAGTCTTCCTGAGATCTACCTCCTCCTGTCTCCACCTGCCTCTATCTGTCAGCTGCCAATTATGGATCCAACATAAGAGAACCTAAATATATAAAGTAAATCTGGATGGACATATAAGGAGTGATAGCCATACAGTCATAGTAGGGGATTTTAACACCCCATTTACATCAACAGATAGATCGGCCAGATAGAAAATAAACAAATGAAGCAACAGCATTAAATGACACATTAGATCAGATGGATTTAACGGATATCTTCAGAGCATTTCACCCCAAAGCAGCAGAATATATATTTTTTTCAAGTGCACATGGAATATTTTCTAAAATAGACTGCATGTTAGGATACCACAGAGATTTCAGAACCTTTGAACAGTGCCTTTCTTAAGGCCCCTTACACTTTCTGCCTGTCTGTGGACTGTGAGAAAGTTCTCTGTCTTCTCCATCTTTATAGACCCAATTAGAGACCCAGTGCACAAAAATGTGTGCACTAGGGGGGTCCCTCAACCCGGCCTGTGCCCTCTTGCAGTCTGGGACCCCTCGGGGGATGTCCACCTGCTGGCTTAGGCCCACTCCCTGGGGGTATGGGCCTAAGCTGGCAGTCAGACATCCCTCTGATAGCCCGGGAGCTCTTGGGGGATGTCCACTTGCTAGCAGGGAGCAGGCCTAAGCTGCAGTCGGACATCCTTAGCGCTGCTGAGGAGGCGAGAGAGGCTGCCGCCACCACAGCTGTGCTGGCAGCCGTCAGCCTGGCTTATGGCTGAGCAGAGCTTCTCCTGTGGGAGTGCACTGACCACCAGGGGGCATCTCCTGCATTGAGCGTCTTCCCCCTGGTGGTCAGTGTGTGTCATAGTGACCAGTCATTCTGCTGTTAGGGTCAATATGCATATTACCTTTTTATTATATAGGATAGAGGCCTGGTGCACACGTGGGGGCCAGCTGGTTTGCCCTGAAGGGTGTCCCAGATCAGGGTGGGGGTCCTGCTGGGGTGCCTGGCCAGCCTGGGTGAGGGGCTGATGGCTGTTTGCAGGCTGGCCACAGCCCCTTCAGGGTGGGGGTCTTGCTGGGGTGCCTGGCCAGCCTGGGTGAGGGGCTAAGGGCTGTTTGCAGACTGGCCATGGCCCCTTCAGGGTGGGGGGTTCCTACTGGTGTGCCTGGCCAGCCTGGGTGAGGGACTGATGGCTGTTTGCAGGCTGTTCAAGCCCCCCAGTGGGGACCCTCATCCCTTAGGAGTGTGGCCAGCCTGGGTGAGGGGCTGAGGGCTGTTTGCAGACTGCCCAAGCCCCTTCAGGGTGGGGGGCCCTACTGGAGTGCCTGGCCAGCCTGGGTGAGGGGCTGAGAGCTGTTTTCAGGCTGGCCATGCCCACAGGCTAGAAGTAGGTATCTGGGATTTATTTAACTTCTATAATCAAAACTTTGTAGCCTTGAGTGGAGCCCAGGGCTGGCCAGGGCAGGCGGGAAGCTTGGCTTCCTCCATTGCTGGGGACAACCCAAGCCTCCTGCTCACTCCAGCTCTGTGGCTGCCACCATCTTTGTGATGGAGTGAGGGCGTGATGGAGTGATGGTTAATTTGCATATTGCTCTTTTATTAGATAAGAAGATGCCTGGTACAAATGAGGTGCTCAAACACCGAAGAGTGAAGGGATCAAGGAATAAAGGAAGGAATGAGGGTCACCAATGGTAACTGATGGTGGTATTGATGGACCAGTCACCAGACTGTCAGCTTTTGGAGAAGGAAAAGGCCTGGCACCTCCTTTTGTGTCCCTCACATGCCTGATACTAAATGAGTCCATTGACAAGCTCCTGGAACACACATCTACTACAGGGTTCTCCTCACCAATCAAACATAAAAAGCATACCTCTGTGTTAGGATTCCACCTACCTGGAATTCATTCTTCCCTCCTTTTCTCAGATAGTGCACAACAACCTCTGCCCCCATGGGAAAACATTAATCCTTCTTAATGAAGGGCTGGGACAAAGCTACAAAAAAACACTCAGCTATTATGCCACATTCTATATAGGACAAGTGACATTTAAACACATTGGCCACTGTAGTAGCTGGGTTGTTTGTCTCCTTGTTAAAGTGGGCTCCTCATCTTAACCATGACATACTGAACTGAATCCATGACATACTGAACTGAATCAAAGACTAATGAACAAAGCCCTATAATTCGTTAAAGCAGTAGCTGGTCTTCTGAACATACACAGGACATGTCTCAGCAAAGAATGCAGAAGACAAAGCACTCTACCAACAATGAACTTGACACACTCAACTCAACATTGGGTAGAAAGGATGCGGGCCATTTACATGAAGGTTCCTTTCTAGGTGCCACAACATTGCATTAAGATTGTCAAGAAAGCACATTAATGCCAGATACGTTGACAGCTGTCCACAATTCTAAACTTTTGCTTTAGACTTAGATCATGGAGGCAGATCTTATTCAGGGTCTGAAAGTAGGTCACAATTGTTTCTGCCAGAAGCTCCCTTGGAAGAGTGTCCATTGCCTCTTGTAATTAGACCTCCTTAAGATCCAGATTGCAATCAAACCAAAGTGCAACTTTCACTAACTGCATGGATAAGTCAACAGCTTCTTAATCCAAATTATTCTCTTTACAAAATATTTCACTGATGCCTCACTCACTCAAAGTTGGAAGAGAAACAAATACTTTCTGTCTTCTTCACATCCCAGAAGGTCATAACTGAGAATTTTACCCTCAATAGAAACATTCATTCTACCCAAATTTTCAATTTATGATATAATCAGAGTACCATTAGGTAAAGAACTCAAAATCAATGGCTGTGAAGGGTAAAAGGCATTCTGAGAGCAGACCCTTGCTCTCCAAAAACTACCCATGGACCAGCTACCTAGACATCACCTTGGATGTGGTTAGAAATGCAGAATCTCAGGTCTACCCCAGAACTGTTGAATCAGAGCTGCATTTGACAAGATGACTGAGGAATCTAAATGCACATTAAAGTTTGAGAACCATGGATCTAGAACACTAGTTTTCCAATTGTCTCATGTGGCATGTTTTATGGCCTTCTATGAGTAATGGGCCATGAAAAGATGGGAAGGGGTGTGGGTATCAGGCCTTGCTTCAGATGAGTAGCCTGCCTTGATCTGTTTGGGAGATTAAACCTACAGACAGACCAAGATATTCCATGACCACAAAGGTTTGAGAACCACTCTTCTAGATTAATTATCTCATTTTTTTATGTTGCACAACTGAGATTTTCCAAAAGGATAAGGGACTTTTGCCAAGATCACATCATAGTCCCTTGAACACTGTAGGGAAACTCTGAAATTTACAAAGCCTGGGAACCAGGAAAAACCTTCATAGTGAGTGTTACTGGAATTGCCTCCAACCTGCAAAAGTAGAAGCAAAGACTGAGAACCTGAACCCCACCAGGAGAGGACATGATATGTAAGGCTATTCCCCTAGCAAATGCCCCATGAGGTGTGTGGCATTTGTGCCACCTTATTTACAAGAGGGGACAAAGAGACATGGAAATAGTAAGTGCCAAGGCCACATAGGAACAGAGGAGCTGACATCCAAACCCAGGTTGCTGGGCCCCAAAGCTCAGGCTCTGGATCTCATCATTCCACTATCTCACAGCCACATATCCCCTGCTCAGCCCCACTGTGTGCCCTATACATTGGTTCAGCTTGTGAGCTACACAGACACATGTTCATTCAAAAAAGGGAGCACTTCTATCCTCATGGACCCACTGGATTCAAACAATGGGCTCCTTTGCCAATGCTTGGGCTCCTAGTATAACCCATATCAAGTAAAATGCAAGGTGGTTTGCTATACCTTCATGGTAATGATTATAAGTAATCTGTTTAATATCCATCATTCTATATCTGCCATCTCTATGCCTTGGGAAAGTTAGAAAGATCAAGAGGCAGGAATGGTCAGAGGAGGGACAGGAAAGAAGATATATTGTACAATGTATCAACATATTAATCTTAGCACCTTGTTTTTACATTCACACCCCCCTTCCCCCCCCCCCCCCCCACCAAACACTGCATGGAGTTTTCTGCCATGGAAGCTACTCACTAATCAAGCTCTGATCACCTACCAAATTTAATAGAAAGTGAAGTTGGATGAGTCAGCCAGCAGATGGCACAATGAGCAAGCAGCACATTACTACTGTCAAACCTTCATGTCATTTACTAAAGCTTCCTGAAGCATCATTTTTGGGAATATTTTAGTTGGGTGATACAGCATGCTAAGGAGACTCCCTCATCATCTTGTCTTCACCACCTACCATCCTCCTGCAAAGGTAGCATGTTAAGAGGTAGTGAGTGAGGAGCCTGCACTGCCACACTCCTCCCATCCTTGGACACTGTTCCAGTTCAGGCCATTGGAGAGCCAGCTGGGGCAAACCCACAGGAAGCCTTCTTTCTCTGATTCATCAGCAGCTGCTCTGCTCAGTCTAAACAACTTGGGGTTCCACATGGGGCAAATAAACTTTCTGGTGGGGGCCAAGAGGATCTGGCCTCCAACACACCTACCCTCCACAATAATCCTCAGAACCTAAAGACCTAAAGTTGTCTCTCCATATTTCCTTCTAAATTCAGGAACAAGAATTGGAAACCTCATTAAGTAAGAATAGGAACATGCTGCTAGAATCACTGTTCATCCATGGAAGGCTGCCCCTGGGCCACACAGGACTGGAGCATATTCACCTGTGTGCCCAATATCTACAGGTTGCCTGCCCATCAGAGGTACACAAAGTTTTGTCAAATGACTGACCAACCAAATAAATTCTTCCCAGGGACCGAGGCAAAAGTTTACCATGAAAACGGCAAGTGAGGGCCCTGGCCAGGTAGCCCAGTTGGTTGGAGTATCGTCCCGTGTACCAAAAGGTTGTGGGTTTGATTCTCAGTCAGGGCACATAGCCAACTGTGTGTTTGATCCCTGGTATGGGCACGTATGGAGGAAACAACCAATCAATATTTCTTCTCTCTCTCTCTCTCTCTCTCTCTCTCTCTCTCTCTCTCTCTCTCTCATCAATGAACATATCCTAGGGTGAGGAAACAAAAAAGTAAGTTAAGGTGTTGACCAGCTGCACCCAAAGCACAGTCCAGACTCCTAAAAACACAAAGACCCTAATGATGGTTTCTTCCAGGTGGAACAAAGCTAGTTTCTCAGACACAACTCCCATGACCTCATGCCACAAATGTATCTGCTACAGCACGAAACTTCTCAGTTCCCTGAACATATCTGGTCCATTCAAGTGGACCATCTGTTATTTCCCACCTAAGGAGACCCTTTTTACCTTTACGACCCTGTTCAAAGGCCCTCTTCTCTGAAGCTTTCTGCAGCCTCTCCTAGCAGTTCCTTCCTCGTCATGTTCACCAAACCTCCTTCTGCCTGGTTTCACACAGTGCAGTTCACAGGTCAGCATGAAAGGTGCACCCTCCCAGTCCTGAATAATGTAGAGGGGAGTGTGCACTTGTGTACCTGTACCATCAAGGAGACTCACAGGGCAGATATCTCCTGACTTTTGTCTTATGTTGTGTATTGATCTCTGCCCTCTCCCTTTGGGTGCACTCCAACAAGTACCCTGGAGAAATACCCACTTCCTGGTTCAGCAGTGGCCTGATGCACAAGATGCTGACCACAAGATGGAACAGGTTCTGCCCATGCAGAGGCAGCTTCGGCCCTATGTGTACTACTTAGCATACACCCACTCCTGGGGCACCAATCCCAGGTGTTGGTTCACCCATTCCATCAATATGGGGTACAAGGACTCAGACACAATGAGGGTCTGACCCCCGGGCCCACTGCGGGCCTCTGACTGTGACCCTGGCTCTCAGATACCTGGAGGGCTGGTAGAGACTGTCAGGTCGACTTTGCAGGGTGAATTGACAGCCTGCCCAACCGTGCCTCCTCCCTGCTACCTTAGTGGGTGTTAGTGCCCAATTAGCCTTTGGACTCCTCCCTCTCAGCATCAGCTTCCTGAAAGACCCAACCTAAAATGATGGGTTCTAGAATGGTCCCAAAAGATGGAGGTAAGATGGGGGTCTTGGTGCATAACACTCCTCACCCACCCAGTTGGAAATGAGGAACCCATCCTGGGGGCAGGTGGTGTGCAGACAGCCCTGACACAAGGAGACAGCTCAGTCACTGGACCTGCAGGTGGGAGAGGAATGTCTTGGCAGGTGAGAAGATACAGGCAGGTGCAATGTATGTGAATGGATAGAGGTAACTTCTGTGCTTTGATGATCCACAGGAAATGACAAGCTTAGGGAGACTGTCTGGGTTCCCCACTTTCCAATGTTAATATAACCATTTGTAATGTGAATGTGGATGAAGGGCCACCAGAAGTTCACAGAAACTCCCAAGGTGCCAACTCTGCTGTGCCACGGTCTGTGAGCAGGCCCCACACCTCACCAGGGAGTCCAAGTCACCTGTCCGTGTCTGCAGGATCCCTGTAGTACAGCTTCTTTCCACAGCCTTGGAGTGCCAGGAAGACAAAACCAGAATTAAGTACTGCTCTCAGGTTGGACCAGTCGATCTGGACTGTGTTGAGAGGGGCACAGGCAAACACAGTTGTCTAGGGGGCAGAGAAGAAGGGAGGCAAGGAGTGTGCATATTGGAAACAGGCCTGAGGCTCAGGAGTCCAAATGGGAGAGTTGGGGAAGAAGTAACAAAGCTTGCTGTCTTCTCACACAGCCAAGGCTGCCCCCCATCTTCTGCATCAGTCCAGGGCACAGAACTGAGGCCAAGGGGTGACCAAGCAAATTAGAGACAAGAAGCCCTTTGTCATGGGCAGACTGCTGGACCCAACGGCATCTCCTCTCAGGGGACCTCTCATCCCAGGTGGTAGGCAGCCTCCAGTGGGAGGGGCAGAGGTTCAGTACCTGACCTGTGGAGTCACTTACAATTTGGGAAGTTTAGGTGAACAGTGAGTCCAAAGCAGGCCTGCAGGGAGAAGGAAATCAGTCCCTGAGAAGCACGAGGAGGGATCTGAAACAGAAACCACCAACGTGGGATTAGCTTCCTAATTTCACAATATGTGCCCACAACTTGACACAAAAAAAGACAAGCAGCTCAGGAGAAGGATGGGCCACCGGTAGTTCTTGGAGGAGGAAACAGGAGATGCTGAGAAGTAGAGGAGGGAAACCAGGAATTTGGGACAAGCAGCTCTGAGCAGGGTGGTGCCAACAAACCTGTGGCAGAAGCAAACTGGAACCTCTCAGGGCCGCAGAGCCAAAGAATGATGCACACTGGGGTGAAGAGGGACAGAAAACTGCAAAGGCAAATGCTCAGAAGGCCATGGGGAACAGTGTGTTCTCTCTGGTGTCAGCAGGGGGACAAGAAAGGGAGGCTGACTTTTGGCAGGTGCCCTGGGCTCTAAAGAGGTGGCTGTGTTCATGAGCAGAGCCCCCTCAAAGAACAGTGACAGAAATGGCACGGACTTCCTAAAAGAAAGACTGGGTGAGTTATGGGATGGAAATGCAGGCTGGGGAAGAAGTGGAGCTTGAGGAGGAGCCTCCCTTCTGCCCTGGAAGGCAGTGACTATTGTCATAGCATCTGTGGGGGGGGGGGGCGCAGAGGTATGGCAGGTGGCTGGGAGGGAGCAGAAGGAGTCCCAAGAAGGACCCAATATCCCTTGGGAGCTGCCAGGTCTCCAGGGCACCTGTGAAAGGCCAAGCAGTGGAAGGCAGGAGGGGGCCTGGTCTGGCAGGTGAGGGGAACCTACCTTCCTTCCCTGGGCTCTTACCTGCCAGGACTTTGTTCCTGAGAGGGGATGGGTAGCAGTTGGTGAGAGAATGTCACCTGGCAGTCAGAAATCAGACCGTTTTAGATTTCTGTGCCCACGTTTTATCTGTACTAAAAATCAGGATTGAGTTGCAACTGGGTCCCTAAAACAGTGGCAGCCAAGACCATCCCACCCTCACCTGCAACGTGGCCAGGCCACGCTTCTTGAGCCCACGCACTCAGCATGGAATTGACTTTGCAGCCACCACCCTTGGAGCTCCCCATCATTAGACCACCCTCCTCACCTTTACTGTTCTGCTCCCCAAAGGAGCGATCATACGCCATGTTCTCAGCAAACAAGAGTGACAGAAAAAGGAGTCCTTCTGTAGTGCCATCATTGTTTCCCACCAGTAGCCATAGAGTGTCTCTAGCTCACTGGGCAAGTTCCATTTCTTCAAACAAGAGGATTCAGGAGGAACAGCACAAGCTGGCCAATAGGGAGACCCTCCTTCATGTCTTGAAACTCCTACACGAGGTTCTGAGATCCTCAGTGTCAGCAGCTAGAAATGATTTTAGGGGTGAGGAGCGGAGGAGGGGAAGCCAGCATGGATGGAGTTGGACCTGGTGATCATTAAAACCCCCTGCAGCCCTGAGGCCTAAGTCCTATGAAGGTACCCTCTGTCTCTCACCTCATGGCCAGCATTCCTGTTACCGCCAGCTTCTGCAAGAAGAGAGTAGGTGCAGCTCACTGGAAAAGAAAGGCCTCTGTTGAGTCAACATTTCTATGCAACTACTGTGGCCTGGGCACTCAGTTTACAGAAACCAGGAAGACACAAGCCTTGCCTTCAAAGAACTCAGAGCCCCTGAGGGGCTCTCAGTGACAAGAGTTACAACCCTGGGAGGTAAGAGCCCAGTGAAGGAGGGCATGTGGGAAGGTACAAGGTGCTACCTGAACGGGGACACAAGAGTACCGGATGCTTGTTTGTGGGGTAAAGAAGGGATGTTAAAGTTGCACCTGGAAGGACAGGAGTTTGCCAGGACAGGAGGAGGCAGGCACTCCAGGCCTCAGAAAGCACAGGCGCCAGAGGCAGAGTCCTGGTAGAAGGTGTTCAGATGCCCAGGGTGCAGGGATTCTGCAGCACTGTGACCCAGAGGGTGATGAGGGAGGGATGGGACCACTGAAATGCTCTCCTAGACCCCCAGGTGTTTGCCCTTAAACAAGAGAGGACTCCACAGGGTTTCCTGTCTGGGGTTGATGAGAACACATGTGCAGTTTGATGCAACTTGTAGGACCCACTGGAGGAGAAAAGACAGGGTTGTCCAGGCCAGTGGGGAAGACTTAGTAATAGCCCTGGCCCCAGACCATGAAGCCTGAACTCAGGGAGTAGCAGCAGGGACAGGAAAGAGTAGCACTTGTTCTGATCAGGCATTTCAGAGGCAGGGACATAGGACTTGGTCATCAAATAAAAGTGAGACAGAGCATGGGTCAGTGGACAGGAGGAGTCAAGTGTGGTGGCACCGAGAGGATTGAGCCCGTAACTAGAAGAGTAGAAACAGCCGATAGGGAAGGTGGATTTGTTTGAGACATGTCATCTCTGAGGGTCAGCAGGAAACACAGTGGGGATTTTTCTTCTCACCTGCAACAAAAATGCCAATGTGAAGACCTTAGCTCAAGGCACTACCAGGGGCTAGGGTGGGGTGTGTAGGGGTATGGAGGATCTTGCAGAAAGCAGAGCTGGCCTGGGCATTCAGACCTCAGGTGCAGGACTCAGTCTAGTTGTCCTGTCTGGGGCCTACATATCCCTTGGGGTCCATTCTCAGGGTCCCCTTAGGTCATTCAGGCCCCGGGAAGCCACATTGCCACATGCCTACTGGTGCGGGGCAGACTGAGGGCAGGTGTCATGGTAATCAAAAGGGCACTGCCTGGCCTTGGCCATTGAGTGGGAAGCCACCTGCCACGTGGTTCCCAGTGCCCAAAGGTACATCCTTGCCAGCTCTGCCCCACTCTCCTGGTGACTCCCCCCTCCTCACAAGCTAATCCTCTTCAGCTCCCTCCTAGTTTAGTTCTGCTCCATCCCCAGCTATTTGCAGCTAAGACATATATCTCCACAGCAACCCACCCCCTCTTCCCTCCTCCAAACCCAGATCCACCTCCACTCTGCAGCTCCACCCTCTGCTTTTTCACAGTTCTGCCCCCAGCTACTCCCAAAGCTTTCCCACATTTCACCACCCCCCAGTTCTGCCTCAGCCACAGCTCCTTCCCATCTACTCCCAGAGCTATTTCCCACCAGTCTGCCTTCAGGCACTGTCCCCCAGCTCCTCCACTACCCACCTCCGCCTTCACCCCCTCTGAGCTCAGCCTCCCCAGCTTCCCTGCACCCCCTCCCGCAGATCCTCCTCCACCAGCTTTTCCACAGCTCTGCCAACCCCATCCCACAGCTCCTCCCCAGCTTTCTCAGAGCTCAGCCCTCAGCTCTGTGTCTTCCACTCTCCCGCAGATCCTTCTCCACCAGCTTTTCCACAGCTCCACCAACCCCTTTCCACAGCTCCTCCCCAGCTTTCTCCCAATTCAGGCCCCAGCTACTCCCCCTGGGTTTCTCCATTGGTCTCACCCAGATACTCTCCCCGCCCCCAACACCCAGTCCCGCCTTCTCCCCAAGCCCCGCCCCACTTTTTGCCTAGCCCTGCCCACTGGCCCCTGGTCAGGAGATCCCAACCTGCCCTGGTCATCTTGTGAGCCTCAGTGTCCGGTGAGTCCAACAATGTCTCCTAGCAACAGTGGTCTGGTCTGCATGCGTGTCTAAGTCTCTACCCGGCTGCTTACCTGCGCGCCAGCTAAGTGCCTGCAGAATCCTGGCACATGTGCTGCTACATCATGGAGTGCTGCTGTGTCCTGGCGTGCTACTTCCGGATGTATGTGTCTATGTGCCTTTGTAAGCCAGCAAGCAAAGGGGTTTCTGTCTTCGCCAGTGTGGGGTAGCTCACCAACACCAGTGGGTGTCAAGGGTCACCTGTCAGCGGTCCTGGAGCAGCTGAGGAGCAGCCAGGATGCTGGCCTGCTGCTCTGTGGTCTCAGCGTCCCAGAATCCTCTCCTCCTCAGGTCCTGGGAGGCGCTCTTCTCCACACTGGCTGTCTCCTTGGGCCGCAGGGTGTAGGAGGCCTGTCCTGTCCTGTGTGGTGGTCACAGCTGGGTCAACCTAGCATAGCGACCTGCATGGCCAGTGGGGCCAGGAGATCTGAATCTCCAGAAGGGAGTGGGGATGCTCAGTTCAGCTGCATGCCTGCTGGGCCCTTGGAAAGATAGTACTCCAGGGCTGTGGTTTGCTGTGGGGCTGCAAGCATTCCTGCCCCAGCTCAGGCCACACTTTTCTGTCTCCTCCTCTGGCTACCTTCACTTGCTCACCATCCTTGTAAGTGTGTGTGTGCCTGGGACAGGCCTCTGCTGCCTCTGCTCACAGAAACGACTGTAGTGGTCCACATGTACAGGTAGGTCTGTCCTCCCTGCTTCCTGCTTGGCCTTTAGGCTGTCACCACCTCATCCAGACCCCAGGCTGTGTGGTGCTCAGCTGGTTGCCCATAACAACCCTCCCAGTGGGACCTACCCAGGATTACATTGAGGGGAATGAGATTGTAGGGTCCCCAAATCCTTCCCATTTGATGATGTGAGGGCAGGGGGAGCTTTCTCCTACTGGTGACGGGGCTCTGCTGGGCTGTAAAAACATGACCTCCTTACATGACATGGTTTTCTGTGCAGCTGGATGGGGCATCATGTGGTCCCTGAACAGGTAGGGCAGGAGAGAGCTACTGCTATGATTAGCAGAACCAAACCCTGAGTAAGGTGCCACATGTGTTTCCCACCAGCTGGAACCTCCTTGGTCCTGGTGGTTTCCAATCCCTGTTGAGTAGACTGTTCTGGTATGTTAGCCAATATTGCTGTCTTGTCCCTAATGACCTTGGCTCATTATCCCTCTTGTCCTCGTGCAGGTGAACAAGCAAAGGCAAGTGGAAGAGTGTGTCTTCCTCAGGCCACAAAGCAGGTACTAGGTAGGAGGGCACTCAGCCCCCTTCCTGCCTTTAGAGTGACCTCAGTTCTCCCTAGGGATGCCACCCATGCAGACCCGGTCTCCTTATTGTGATTTTGTGGCTTTGATGAGAATAGGTCCCAAAACTCCACGGTGGAAACTAGGCATATATCCCAGTAGAACAAATACAAATGGCCAGGCCACAGGGGAACATCCACCCTCTTCCATAAATAATTCAAACCCAATGATAGGTCGACCCTTTGTTATTCAGCAGGTGGGTGAAGGTTAAGCACAGTGGCGATGCTCAGAACCCCCAAGCATATGAGATAATTGCACCCTGCCGGTGGTTGGAAGGGGATACACGGGTGAGCTTCTGTGGAAGGCCATTTGCTGGCGTCTATGAGCATCTCAGATGTGCATGCATGTGACCTAGGCCTCTGCCTAACAAGTCGACAGTCAATGAGTGTTTGTGGTAGTGTCCCTTATAGTAGCACAAAATGCAAAGCAGTCTGTGACTCTTCATCAGTACGGGAAGTCAGTCAATCTTGGGGCCCACAATGGGATACCATGCAGGCAGCAAAATATAGGCTAGAAGAAAATGTAGAATGAAAGAATGTATTTGCTGGGCTGTGGATGGAAAAACCATTCTCCACCCTGTGGAGATGTGGGGGAAGATCTTTGCCTCTATGGCCATTTGCCTGGGTGGTCACATCAATGCACCACAACCCTAGTGGCTTAACCAGCAGACATGTATTGTCTCACTGTTGCAGAGGCTGGAGGTCGAGATGGAAATGTGGGCCCAGTTTGCCTATATTGAGGACTGAGAGAGAAACTGTCCATCCCTGTCCCCAGGCTTCTGGTGGTTTTCAGGCAAGGTTTGGCACCCCTTGGCTTGTAGTCTCAGCCTCTATCTCGTGTATGCATGCCTGTCTGTAAATTCCCTCTTTAGGTGAGGACATGGGTCATTGGAAGAGTGTCTCATTTTAACCTGATTACCTTTGTAAATTCCTTTTCTTTATGGATATGGTCCTCAGGTGAGCAAGAGGTGGGGCCCAGAGCCCAGGGGAAGGAGACCCAGCCAGAGAGAAAGGGAGGGAATGCAGAGGAGCTGGGCACAGGGACTGTCAGGACACTGGGTTGGGAAGAGAGTGCACAGGTGGCAGCTTTAATGTCCTCAGAGCCTGGTCTTTGAGAGTGGGTGTGTTTTCATAAACATGAGGACATAATAGCTGATATCAGGTTTATGTCCTTTAAAGACAGGAGGGGAAAGACAAGCAGAGTGGGGGTGCTCATGTGGAGTGTGGTAATGAGGCTCAGGCCCTATGATGATGATGTGTAGCCACCGGTTCTGACTATCCTCTTAAGGGGCAGGTACTCACAGCCCTGTGGAGACTGAGCTCCGCCAGGTACTAAGACCCAGCTGAGTCTGCAGGCTGTGTTTCTGCTCCTGCGACTACACAGCTCTGAGGAGGAACGATCCCCTTCCCCAGGTACAAGGAAAAGAGGCAAGAACAGGGGGTGAGGCAAACAGGGCCCAAGATCATGGGCCATATTTCTATCCCTAGGTGCCACCTTCTCAACTGTAGAATGTGGTGACAATGGCACTGCCCACCCAGTTATTTGAGGATTGAATTCTAAGATCCGTGGATCATGCCCATCCCAGGGCCTGATAGGGGCATGGTGTGTGGGTACTAGTGCCAACTGTTCCTGGTCCTGTTATTCCTTTCTCTAGGCTGCAGTGGGGGCCAGGTGTGCCTGCTGAGAGCGGATAGTATTGGTGCAGCCAGGGAATGGAGGAGGGTGGCTCCCAAAGTGATCGAGTGTAGACACCTGGCAGGAGAATCTGAGCTCACACGGTGGTATCCCAGGGCCCAACTGAGGTTTCATTATAAGGATTTATAATCAGGAGCCTTGGAAGAGGGACCAGGGTGCATGGGGACTGTAGCACCTTGGGGTGAAAAGAGGAGGGAGCTGACATTGTAGGAGGTGGGGGGAAGAAACAAAACCCAGGAGGGTCTTTGCTGGGAGAGGACTAGAACCCACTCACCCGGTGTGAAGCCAAAGCTCCCTGTCTCCCTCATCTGTGCTCCCCTGGTCTCAGTGACCTCCTTTGTGGAACTGACCACACCCTGTCCTGAGTGCCTCTCCATACCTGTCGCCACCTTCTTCCTTGAGCTCCCCAAAGACTCCATCTGATGGATGAGGCATCTGCATCATCAGCGCTTTCCATGGGGCCTGGCAGCTGAGTGCGTGGGGATAGGAAGAAGGAGCCAACACTCTCTGCTCTCCCACCATCCCTGTCAGTGGGGTTCCAGGGCCCCAGGGGACACTGGGGGAAGAGGTCAGCCCACAGACCATGAACACGGAGGGCTGATGCATGATGCTTATTGACAGTCACACTTTTGGGTTTCCACAGGCCATGTGAGGCCCAGGGATCTCTGGGGAGATGGAGTTCTCCTGCCTCTCCTGGCAGCCTTATGCAGGCTTGGTCTTAAATGGGTCAAGACTCTGGAGACTCGTTGGCGACCCTACTGAGCTGCCACAGGAACTGCACCATCGCCATCCACATTGCTCACAGGGACTGGGAAGAGCCCTCTGGCTGGAGCTGCTACTGGAGAGGCTGGGGTGGAACCCCATGCAGATTGAGGCTCTGCTCTGGAAAGGAGAAATATGGGAGAGGAGTGAGCTCTGGCAAGGCCTGACACTCCGAGAGCTGCTCACACTCCTCCAAGTATACCCCCCAGGACCTTGCTCAGGAGTTTGGGGCTTGTTTTCTTTTGAAACTGTGGAGATGGGGCTGTAGTTTGTGTAAGCAGCACACCTTCAAAGGGGCAACAGGGGCCCAGGCTGGGGTTCCGTGGGCCGAGTTCCTATAATTTGGGTGAACCCTTCTGTCTATACTGGGTCTCAGTTCCTGTTGGTGATCTGAGAAGCAGGAACAGGTTCAAGTTTACATGTGGTGTTGTCTATGTGTTTGTATGAATGTTTATGTGTGTATACACACGAGTGTGTGTGTGTGTGTGTGTGTGTGTGTGTGTGTGTGTGTGTGTATGACAGACCAGGGTCAGCTGCACAGCACACAGAGAAAATCGAGTAGCCTCCAGACTCAGGCTGTCTGCCTAACTTCACACACCTGCCCGACCCCCACTGCCCATGGCATCCTGGGCCCTTTCGCTCACCCTTCAGTGGTTGCGGTCCCACACCAGCTCCTTGCACCTGGTAAAGAGCTTGGGACCTGATTGCCTGTGGGTTCCCCATAGCAGCCAGGGCCTTTCTGACCTGTACCTGCTGCCCATAGTAGTCGGGCTGGGACCTGCCCATTAGTGGACCAGACTCTCTCCTCTTCATTTCCCTCTCTCTCCTGGCCTCACCCAGAATTCCCTGAACAAAGTTTGACACATCAGAAGTGCTCAGTCAGAGGTTCCCAGCTCACTCCACGTCCCTTTGGTGAAATCAGCTTAGCCTCTAGTGCAGTGGTTCTCAACCTTGGCTGCACATTAGAATCACCTGGGAATCTTTGTAAATCCTGATTTCTGGGCCACATCCTCCAGAAATTCTGTTTCTTTGTTATGGGGTGGGGCTACAACATTAGTAACAAACAGAATTTTTGGCGGATGAGGCAAAGAAATCAGGATTTTAAAAAGATGCCCAGGTGATTCTAATGTGCAGCCAAGGTTGAGAACCACTGCATGGGGGAAACTCTGAATAACCCTTTTCTCTCACAGGAAGCCTTTGGTTTATGGAAGGAAAAAACGTCTCAATGCTTCTCTCGTGGTTCCCAGGGCTCCTTGACATGGGGGAATCTTTGCGGGCCCAGTAAACGTAGCTCCTGTGGAGGTTGTGGAACTGAAAAAGCAGGCTCTACTGACCAACCTGAAGCAGAAGTACCTAACGGCACTTTCAAACCCCAGGTGAGTACTGGAGCCCATACCCAGGAAAGGGGGAAAGGATATCTTCCTGTTAGGCATCCCACAGCACCTGTCCCCTAGGGGCAGGAGGACTCCGCAGGAAGTTCACCGAGAATCCAGTTGAATCATGACCATCAATGGGCCATCATGCCGCAGATGTAGAACTGAATTGGCACCACCGTGGAGAGCACTACCCACCATCTGCTGTTCAACTAAACAGATTGCTGTGCCCAGATGTAGGCGACTGTCCTTGTGAGATGTCTCTCTAGGGTCATTGACTGTCTCAACGACTCTGAGCTTTAGGGAAAAGGGAAAGCTGCTAGGAAAGATCTTGGTGCTATCACTCATTTTGGCCCTGCTTATTCCTGCAATGTACAAAGAGAAATGTTTTTAGGAGAATGGGTTAGTGTTTAGGACTCCCTTATACAGTCTCCCCCTCTCTGTGTGGTCAAACTCCAAGAATACTTCAGGAGCACCCAGGTGTCATTGTGGGAGGTCTTTGAGCGGGCACTGAATGACTGCCATTGCCAGAGGGTGACCAACAGGGATGAGCTCATTCACCTTGAGGGAGACACCAGACTTTGAAAGAAATCACCTGTCTGTCCTGGCAAGTGACTGGTCTGCTGTAAAAGTCTCCCTTGGCTCATGAGGGCTTGTATTACACATGTTGTATCACTACCTCGAGACCCTAGAACAGATATGAAGTACAGCTCTGATGGAAAAGTGATGGGTAGAGGTTTTGTTTGTTTGTTTGTTTCTGTGTCAGCAATCTTTATTTGGGTCCCTACTAGCAGGGTTAGTAATGGTTGTTACTGGTGAGGATGATGGGCTTTCTCCCATACATTGACTGGAATGGCCCATCTTCTGAGCCAGACTGCCTCTGTCATACACCACTTAGCAGATGGAGTGGCCAGGTTCTAGGTGGACCTCTCTGCAAGACCCCTGGAACTTGAGCTAGAGATACTCAGATGCTGATCAGAAACTTCCTGGCATCATAGGGGGGCCCGTGAGTAAAGACCCTCCTGTTTCAAGTTGCATGACTAATGTAAGGTGATTCCCCCAAGGTCAGGAGCCAGGCAGTTCTGTCTCCTGTCCAGTAGGCAAGGCTCAGGGGACCAGATCTTCCTGGGCTTGCCTCAGGACTAACTAGCCAGTTCCTTGTCTGAGTATGTGAAAATGAAAGAGGACAATGGGAACAAAAGCCTGTCCAGGCCAGGATTTCTAGTCTCCTCAGGCTCATCTGACGAGATGTGTGGCACGGAAACAGAAGAACACGGACTCACAAATATCATTGGGCTGTTTATTTTCTTCCATGTAGTTTTGCCTTTCTTTATTAAAGCCTACATGGACTCGTGGGTACTAACTGGTGATTGTTTTCTGTCACCTGTGATCTTATAAGCCTGCATTGCCCTTGAACTGCTCACAGAGTGAACATTTGCCATATACGGAGTCCTCCCCCTCCTAGTCCTTATCAGGTTCCTTAGGCTGGGTCATGACTGAAAGGTCAGCCATCACCATATAAATACCAGGTGTTGTACAAATACATCATCAAATCATATAGTGTGTGATTTTGGGGGCTAGAGGTCAGAGCCCCTGTGCTGTCCATTCAGGCAGTAGCCAGTGGAACAAGCATGCCATTCCCATATATGCCCTCCCCACTTGGACCACCTGCCTCACTTTCACACCAGACCTCAATGGCACTGTTCATGAGCAGCAGAACAGAGAACTTGAATGAGCAGGTGGCACTCGGTCCTTGAGGATTGCGTGATTTCCTTTTGCTCAACTTCTTCAATGCCTTTTTTATGCTGAATTCTTTCTTGCTGAGTGTCTGGTAGGGGGCAGCCTCTTGTTTCTCTGCGGAGGAGTTGAGGTGGTATCTGGCCAAGTATGATTCATCTGGTTTCCTTTTGTCTTGATGTTCTGGACGAGCCAAGGTTTGTCTTTCTGGAAATTGCTGTTTCTGTACACCTGAAACAAAATTAATTCAGTAATTCTGGGAGAAAATTATATCTATTTGATATTACCTGGCCTCTCAGAATCTTTAGTCATCCCTGCAGGTTATGTCTAAGGGGGTTACAGTTTCATATGGAAATCTATACATTCTCACCTTTGGAAAAATACTATCTCATGTGAAAAAGAGTTATCCCCTGAAATGAAACCCTTTCAGTATATCATTCTTCTGCACCTACTAAGAAGATGTTTGAGTAACAGAGAACATGGGACATGGGAGGACTTTCTACTTTACTATCATCCTGTTCCCTGGAGAACTGCCTGGGCATATTTTGCGGAATCCGATTCAGCAAGCGGATGGATGAACGTCTTCAGGCTGTCAGATTCAAGGACTTGCTCCTTGCCCCTTCGGCAAAGAACCTCACATTGTAAAAGATCTTTCTCAATTATCCTGGGGTCTCCAGCATCATTCCAGTGCACAGACATGGAGGCATCATCCTCCACTATCCTCCAAAGCTTTCTTGGGAAGGACAGTCCCAGAAGGTCATTGTTTCCTTCCAATTTGGCAGCATGTTGGCTTGGGTCCTCTGGTTATGGGTTGTCTTGGCACCCTGCTTGGTACCTGTGTCTCTCCAACACCTGTGATAGGATCAGCTTGGCTCCGTGCATCTCATGGGTACTCGGACTTGGCATGGAGATGCTCTACATTAAAAAGCATTGACTACTCTAATCCTATCCCTGAGCAGGGGGGGTCACAGCACGGATGCCCAATATATGCTGCCCTCCAAATTCTAGAGCAGGGGTGGGCAAGCTTTATGACTCAAGGGCCACAATGGGTTCTTAAACTGGACTGGAGGGCCGGAACAAAAACATGGATGGAGTGTTTGTGTGAACTAATATAAATTCAAAGTAAACATCATTACATAAAAGTGTACGGTCTTTTTTTTTTTTTTTAGTTTTATTCATTTCAAAAGGGCCGGATCTGGCCCGCAGGCCATAGTTTGCCCACAGCTGTTCTAGAGTATCAGCCATGGGGCAACCAGAAGCTTGTCATGTGATTTCACAAAGGTGGCTCACAGCTGCTCTGCAGTGTGGGCCCTGGATAAGTGAGGGGGAGTGGATGTGCATAGGGCCCCCAGGTTCTCTCTTTCCAAAAAGTACAGAAAAATTGGGTTCAGGATACCAGAAAGAACTCTCATCTTCTGCCAGGGATATTGTTGCTTGTTGATAGTTCACTGGATGTGTTGAGAGGTCATGAGTCTATCTCTACTTTCATCCCTAGAGAGGGAGAGACTTATTGATGGCCTCTTTTATAGCTCAAGGTCAAGGCCTTGCTTAGTCCTAGCTTGGCTACCACCAAGAATGCCTGGGTCAGATGGGCCCCTGGGGGACTGTACCTCCCAGAAAATGGTGGTTGGCCATATCTCAGCAGGTAGCCCCCCTGTCCAATGCACCCTCCACAAGCATGCTTCTTTGGTCTCTTCCAGCTACTCTTGCTGGTTGCTGAGTCCTGCTCAGATGAGCCCAAACTAAGAGTCCTGCTTTATTACCCCGGGTCAAGTTGTCCCTAGAGTAGGGTTGTGTTCCTGTATAGGTGGGGGTACAAGCAGTGTCACCTTCCCACAGGAACCTTCTATCTCCCTTTTTAGAGTATTAAGACCAAAGTTGGTAGTTAGACCACCTCAAACAGATAGAGAACATGGATCACAAAAACCACTGTAGTATCCTCTCCTCTGTGGTGAAGATGACTTGCATTTGACTTTAGTCACATCCCACACCCAGGATCTCATCTATGTTCAAGTACATAGCCATGATTATTTTCATATCTGCTTCATTCAGTCACGGCTACCTAAACATGTTGTAATTTTCCTTGTTAGTGAGTCTGTGTCCTTGTCCCATGAGTCCGTGTCCCATGTCTTGCACTAAGTGGTGTAAATTGTGCTCTCTGAGGGTCAATCCTTTGTTTCTAAAAGTGGAGTGCAAAGGCATTTGGGAACAAAATCCCCCAAAGTGCCCCTCAGCGTAAGGACTGTATCCTTAATGGAGCCCCTGGGTCAGGGGTGGGCAAAATTGGACTCGAGGGCCACAATGGGTTCTTAAACTGGACTGGAGGGCCGGAACAAAAGCATGGATGGAGTGTTTGTGTGAACTAATAAAAATTCAAAGTAAACATGATTACATAAAAGGGTATGGTCTTTTTTGTTTTTAGTTTTATTCATTTCAAAGGGGCCGGATCTGGCCCACGGGACGTAGTTTGCCCACGGCTGGTCTAGATTCAGGCTCAGTCCATGGTCTCTGTGCCTCTAAACAGGATTACAGAGCATTCATGCACAAAGTCAGTATATTCTTGGAGGATATGCCCTAGAGCAACAGTTCTCAACCTGTGGGTTACGACCCCTTTGGGGGTCGAACCACCCTTTCACAGGGGTCGCCTAAGACCATCGGAAAACACATATATAATTACATATTGTTTTTGTGATTAATCACTATGCTTTAATTATGTTCAATTTGTAACAATGAAAATACACCCTGCATATCAGATATTTACATTACGATTCATAACAGTAGCAAAATTATAGTTAAAGTAGCAACGAAAATAATTTTATGGTAGGGGGTCACCACAACATGAGGAACTGTATTAAAGTGTCACGGCATTAGGAAGGTTGAGAACCACTGCCCTAGAGGATAGGTGTTGGTGGGTTCAGGGTGGGGGTGGGGGGCTCCTAGTGTCTCTGGAAAAGCAGCCAGCTCCTTTTAGTTGCCTACCAAACATTGTTTCTTAAATGAGTTCTTTAAAGGCTGAAAAGATTTCCTTGTGCACTTTGCTAGCTCATGCCTCTACCGATTACTTATTTGAAGGGTCTTGTCCATTTTATGGGAGGGAAATTGGAGAGAGGGCTTAGGAAACCACAATCTGGAATTTGGTGGAGAGAGGGTGTTTATTTGTTATGATTAAGGCACCCTTGCATCCCAAGGCTTCTGTAGGACCATTAGCTAATGTTCTTTGAAGCAAGAGCAACTGAATTTCCACTGAGGTGAAGAATCTAGAACATCAGGTTATTCTTTTCCTTTGAAGATGAAATACTCACTTTGCTGACTTCCGTGGAGTTGAAGAAAGCCATTATGAAACTGGCCTTCCTCAATTAAGCCTGCTGGGTCCCAGTAATTCACCCACTGGTACCCTGGCCACCAATCAGACAGTCTCTATTAGGCAACATGTTCAGGACCCTTTGAGAAAGGAGAACAAAGCTAGAGGAATCCCAATACCTGATATCAAGCTATGCTATAAGGCCATTGTAATCAAAACAACTGGTAATGACAGAACAGCAGGCATATGGATCAATGGAACAGAACAGAGAGCCCAAAAATCAGCGCACACCTACATTGTGAACTGATATTTGACAAAGGGGGCAACAGCATACAATGAGGTAAAGACAGTCTCTTCATTAGTAAATGGTGTTGGGAATCTTGGATGGGTACATGTGAAACAATGAAATAAAACCACCAACTTATACCATTCAGAAGAATACATTCAAAATGAATAAAAGACTTAAATGTAAGTCATGAAACCATAAAAATCCTGGAAGAAAACATAGGCAGTAAAATCTCAGACATTACACATAGCAATATTTTTTGCTGATATGTCACACAGGGCAAGGGAAATAAAGGGAAATATAAACAAATGGGACTACATCAAACTAAAAAGCTTCTGCACAGCAAAGGGTACCGGCAACAACATGAAAAGGGAAGCCTCTGCATGGCAGAGCATATTTGCCAATGATACATCTGATAAGGGGTGAATCTCCAAAATATATAAAGTACTCATACAGCTCAACCAAAGGAAGACAATGAATGCAATTTAAAACTGGGCAGAGGTCTTGAGTAGATATTTCTCCAAAGAGGACATACAAATGGATGAGACAAGAAAAAATGCTCAATTTCACCCATCATCAGAGATATGCAAATGAAAATGACAGTGAGGTACCACCTCACACCTACCAGAATGGCTACCATCAATAAATCAACAAACAAAAAGTGCTAGTGAGGATGTGGAGGAAAAGGAACCCTTGTATACTATTAGTGGAAATGCAGACAGGTGCAACCACTATGGAAGACAGTGTGGAGTTCCCTAAAGTAATGAAACATAAAGCTGCCATTTGACACGGTGATCCCACCTCTAGGAATATATCTTAAGAGGCCTGAACCACCGATCACAAAGAATATATGCAGCCCTATGTTCAAAGAGCATTATTTACAACTAGAGGCCCAGTGCATAAAACTTGTTCACCATAGGGGGCGGCCCTCAGCCAGGCCTGCACCCTCTTGCAGTCCGGGACCCCTCACTCCATACCACCCAACTGATTGCTGCTCTTTAGTGCCTCCATGGAGGCGGGAGAGGTTCCTGCCACCACTGATGCACTCGCCACTGATGCACTGGCTGAACCAAGCTCCCCCTGTGGGAGAGCATTGACCACCAGGGGGTCAGCTCCTGCATTGAGTGTCTGCCCCCTGGTGGTCAGGGCACGTCATAGTGACTGGTTGTTCCACCATTCAGTCAATTTGCATATTAGGCTTTTATTATGTAGGATAGCCAAGAGCCGAAAACAGTGCAGATGCCCATCAATAGAAAGGTGAATAAAAAAACAATGGTATATTTTCATAATGGAATACTACCTGTCAGGAAAAGAGAAGGAATTCTTTTTTTTGTTGTTTGTTTGTTTGTTTTTTTTCTTTTTTTTGTTTGTATTTTCTTTTTCTTTTTATTTATTGCTTAAAGTATTACAAAGGGTATTACATATGTGTCCATTTTATCCCCCCACCCTAGACAGTCCCAAAGCCTCCCCTATCCCCCAGTGTCTTATGTCCATTGGTTATGTTACATGCATGCATACAAGTCCTTTGCTTGATCTCTTACCCCCCTACCTCCTGCCCTCCAACCCTCCCCGGCATTCCCGCTGCAGTTTGATAATCTGTTTGAGGCAGCTCTGCCTCTGTACCTATTATTGTTCAAAAGTTTATAATGGTCTCTATTATCCATGAATGAGTGAGATCATGTGGTATTTTTCCTTCATTGACTGGCTTATTTCACTTAGCATAATGCTCTCCAGTTCCATCCATGACGTTGCAAATGGTGAGAGTTCCTTCTTTTTAGAGCAGCATAGTATTCCATCATGTAGATGTACCACAGTTTTCTAATCCATTCATCTACTGAAGGGCACTTAGGCTCTTTCCAGATCTTAGCTATGGTGAATTGTGCTGCTATGAACATAGGGGTGCATATATCCTTTCTGATTGGTGTTTCTGGTTTCTTGGGATATACTCCTAGAAGTGGGATCACAGGGTCAAATGGGAGTTCCATTTTAAGTTTTTTAAGGAAACTCCATACTGTCTTCCATAGTGGCTGCACTAGTCTGCATTCCCTCCAGCAGTGCACAAGTGTTCCTTTTTCTCCACATCCTAGAGAAGGAATTCTTAACTTTTGAGACAGCATGTAGGGATCTGTAGATTATTATACTCAGTGAAAGAAGCCAGTCAGAGAAAGAGAAAAACTATATGACCTCACTTATGTGTGGAATCTAGTGAACATTATCTGTCGAACAAAATAGAAACACAGGCATGAAGACATGGAACAGACTGACAGCGGTCAGAGGGGATGGGGGAGAGAGGGATTGGATGAAACTAACTGAAGGGATTAGCCAAAGAACATCCATGAACACAGATGCCAATGTGGTGAGGACCAGAGGGTGCAGGGAAGTCAGGTGCTATGTGAACAGGGTCAAAAGAAGGGAAAATGGGGATATCTGTAATAGTGTCAACAATAAAATAAAAACTTTTAAAAAGTATATTGCTATTTACAGTTATCTCTTAATAGAACATAAATAAGGGGCTATTGCTCTCAGATGGGATGGAGGGTGAGCTATGGGAGAGCAGGGTCATTCTGAAGGGAGTAGGGAGCCTCTGTGAAAGGTTGAGGGCAGGAGATTCTGTGCAGCTTTAAAAGGAGGCTGCACTGATGAGCAAGTCAGCAGATCATGATCCATGGATGGACAGGAGGCACCCAAGGGAAGACCAGGGGAAGGGTGTTGTCATGAGGGACAATGCTGGGGTGAGGGAAAATGCTGGGACGGGGCAGAAATCCTGGCTCCGGGAAGACTGAGATATCAATAAACCTCAGACAATCCCCAAATTATGCTTTATTCTCACTGTCACCTTCCTTCCTGAGGCCTGCTCTTGCCTGGGCCCCAGGGTTCTACTAATTGTCATCTGAAAGAGTTCATTCATACTTAGAGGACAGATTAATTGTGAGGCAGAAGGTGGGCCATGGGCTAGAAAGGCAGGAAATATCATGGACTCCTGATGAATTCAGGCAAGGGGTCAAGACTCCACGATTCCACTTACTAGCCATGTATTCTTGGGAAAATTAGCTGGCCCAATGGGCATCAGGTTCTTCCTCTGTGAAGTAAGTGGGTCTGATAAACCCTATGTTATAGGACTGGATAGATGTGTGGAGTGTTTGTAAACCACCGTGCACAGTACCTGGTGGAGATTGAATCTGTAATGAATGGAAGTTATTTCTAATATCGTTTTTATCCCAGATACTTCCACTCTCGCCTCTGGCACTGTGATTACTTGTTTGTTATTCAGGTCATATTAGAGAATGTGCAGTTCAGTAGGGCATAGAACACCCAATTGGCCAAAGAGGATACCCAATTCATGGATGTATGCTGACATTCAGGTGAGGGGAGCCTTCCCAGCTGGACACACACAAAGATGCCAAAAAGAGAATCTAGTTACAACTCTTTCCCCCTGTCCAAGCTGCTCTTTCATCCAAACAAATACTTTCATTCATTTCACCCCCACGCAAAATCTACCCCTTGACAATGGTTGGCAAGATCACACTCAAGATCATTAACATTCAATCCTAATTAGGCTGTGGGCTATGGCGCTCCCAGGCCATTGTGTTTCTCATGGCTCAGTAACTGTATTTCTGTAGAAATATGTGCAGATGATGGGTATAACATGCCTAGTGCTCATACTGTCCAATGACACTGAGACTGTGTGCAGGAAACCACCCTTCCTAACCAGGTGGAGATTTCCCTCTGGTTTATCCATGATCCCAAAGGAACTTGTCAGGACAGTTTTCCACTTCACACTTCCCTCTCACACCCAAGACACACAATGTGCTGCTACCACCCCCAGCTTCTTTACAATCAACCCCAGCAGAGGGAATCAGTTTCCCAAATACCCTGGCTCAGGCCATGCACATCATTTTTTAATTAAGGTATTGCATATGTGTCCTTATCCCCCCATTGCCCTCCTCGACCCCCCACTCATGCCCTCACCCCCCTGGCGTCTGTGTCCATTGGTTAGGCCTATATGATTGCATACAAGTCCTTTGGTTGATCTCTCCCCCTTACCTCCACCCTCCCCTACCTTCCCTCTGAGGTTTTATGGTCAGATCGATGCTTCTTTGTATTTGGATGTTTTTGTTCATCCATTTGTTGTTCATTATATTCCATATATGAGTGAGATCATGTGATATTTATCTTTCTCTGACTGGCTCATTTCGCTTAACATAATGCTCTCCAGTTCCACCATGCTGTTGCAACTACGCTGCGGTAAAAATGAAGGCCATTCAAAATTGAGTGCTGTTCCCTGGAGGCCCACCACCTCACCTGTTCTGTTACTTGTTTGTAAGATTTAGGGGACACCTAACCCCTTCCTTATATGACTTCAGCTCCTACACTATCATTCTGTGGGTGGGTGTGCCCTGCTTATGTTGGTGTCCCCACTACTAACACAGGATCTTCCAGAGGACATAGGCTCAGTGAATGTCTGGGGATTAAATGAACCACTGAGCAGGGGTCATCTTTATGCAGATGAAATCCCTCCACTTTCTTGCTGGAACCAAGGATCCTTAGATAAGTTGTTTCATGCAAAGACAGACGAGAAGAGATAAGAATCAAAAATTAACAACCTTTTGCTATTATTTTTCTATTTATTAACTCCATTGCATGTACTGCCGAGTTCGTACACATTTCCAAGGAAATCCTTTTATAATGCCATGTTGTCTATTTTGGGATCACAAACTAGGATGGGAAGTGTCCCAATTTTTGTTTTACAATAGCAAATCCCTTACTCTTGAGCTGGACATGTAGAAATATATAATGTGATCAATGTCATTTACAAACTCACATGCTAAAAGTTTATGAAAGCTTCTATGAAAAGAGACATTCGAAAATTTCCATAAAAAACGCAAAATAATAAATCATAAATTTCTCAATAATAATAGGAACCCAAACCTTTCCCTGGGCCTCACTATTAGTTTCTTCTCAAACATAGAGTTGAAAACTGGATGCACTTTATGCCCAGCAAAAGAAGTTAATGCTCATGGGCCTGAAAAGTGCTTGGATTCAACTCTGGCTCAGGCATAGTGGTTGTCATTGTACTCAGGGACTTCAAGCAGGGATGAAAGGGAATAGGGATCCCTGTCATTAACCCCGAGCACAAACTGGAGGGTGTTCAACATGGTAGTCTCTGCATGTGCTCGGGGACCCCACAGGAACTCATAGCATGCAGGATCACTATTGGGCACCTGGCAGTACAGCAGGTACTGTTCCTGGACCCAAATTTTGTTGATGAGCTCACTGGGCTCCCCATAGAGCCAATGCTCCTTCCCATCATACACCCCTACAACATTCAGTGCTTCCCAGAATTTTTCCTCAGGGGCACAATCACCCTCTGAGGCGATCACCCACAGAACTGTGACCAGGAGGCCTGTGTTGGGATATCTGTGCCCATCGCTCACCATCCCATCATAGCTGAGCCCCAAGGCAGTGGCCAGGACATAGGTGTGAGTACTGGGGTCCATTTCTTTCACGACAATACCAAAACCCCACTGGATGCATTCAGTGGCTGCACTGAAGAGCTCAGGAAAGTGGTCCTGGTGCTCTTTGATGACACTACTCAGCATTTCTGCCTTGGTGGTCGGCTCCTTTGCACGATACTTAAGGAGTATAAACTCCACAATTTCTACCATCTTCAAATGCAGTGCTTTGTGGAGCAAGGAATCGGCATCTTCATCAGGGCCTCCCTCAGTGTTTGGACCCTCCTCATCTTGGCTGCTGGAGCTCTCATCTTCAGCGTGTCTCCATGGAAAGGCTGCCATGGCATGGGGGGAGGCACCCTGAGGACTCTGGGGAGGACTTGGTGTCTCAGCAGCAGACACCTCCTCTAGGCTGTCTATAAACAGGACTGAGGGGGAGGAAGACCGAGAGGAGGACAGAGACAGGGCCTCCTCCTCATCCTCCTCCTCCTCCTCCTCCTCCTGCATAGCCCAGAACAGTTCCTCTACCAACATGTCAGGGATATCCATTGGGTCCAGATGGTCTTCCTCAGGCTTCCACGGCTCACTCATATGATGACCAGGCATGATGACT
Organism: Myotis nattereri; assembly: GCF_964212035.1. NCBI lineage: Eukaryota > Metazoa > Chordata > Mammalia > Chiroptera > Vespertilionidae > Myotis > Myotis nattereri. The sequence continues at coordinate 137,627,648 of NC_138078.1, read as the reverse complement.
CGTGCTCGAACAGTGACCGAGTGTGGGCAGAAGATGGGCGATTAGGACCCACGGGCCTGGGGGAAGGGGAGTATGAGAGGCATGAGCTGAGAAACACACCCTAGGCGGCTCTGACAAAGGTGACTTCCAGGTCTCCCCTTTAGGGGTGTCCATGGGCCTCACAGGGCTCACTCCTGATCAGCCTGCCCACTAGGAGCCTGAAGTAGGAAGTGACATGACTGCTCAGGGTGTAGAAGGCACAGCGCAGGGTTCTGTAGCTGACGGTGGGGTGTGGAGGTGTCAGGCAATGTGGGGTCCCCTCTGACAGTGGTGGCGAGCCCATGGGGACATATTCATGGTCGGAACCTCACCTTAATTCCTAGCACTTCCTGGCCTCCTGCTGCTCTGTGACCTGAGAATATGTAGCATAAACCAAGGCCTTCACCTCCTTCTATCCGGGGGCTCTGCTGGTGGGAAAAACGGAGCACCTCAGGATGCACATGGCAATCACAGTCCTGGAACCCCAATGCTGACAGGAGGGGCAGCAGGACTCTGTGAGGTCCCCTCTGTTGTGGGTGGGAGGTTCCTCCTTGCACATGTAGGATCCTCACCCTTCCCCTGCCAGGGCCAGGCCCCTCACTGCCTTCTGCTGGCCTGAGGTCAAACTCTCAGAACAAGACCACACACACCTGACACTTGAGTGAAGAAAATGAGGGGGTCCCTCTCCCAGAGGATCAAGAAGGGGTGACTGAAGATTTAGGTCCATCTACGCTGGGTTAAGGCTCTGATCACTTCTCACCATGACGCACTGCAGGGTTTCAGACACTCTCTCTGCTGACTGAGCGCAATCTACTTAGACTTAGGGTGCACCTCCCTGAGATACAGGAGTAGGGAAGTGAGCTGAGGTAATCCAGGCCCTATTCCGAGTTTCCCCATTGCTGACAGAGGAGGCAGGGTAAGTCTGGGTTCCCATGTGCTCTGCTCCCCCTCAGTGCTCACCTTGATTCTGGGCAGGAACTGGGACTCGTCTCTCTGTTGAAAAAATTTGGATCCTGGGGATGATACGACGTATGGTCTCACACCAAGGTCCTCACCTTGCTGATAGCTCTGAGACAAAAGTGAACAGGAGCTCCATCTGCCCCCACCCCTGTCCTGGTTATCACACAACTGACACTAGGGCCTGGGCCCATCCATTCCGGGTAGAGTTCCCGTAGTCTGGCCTCAGGATACTTGCCTTTCTTCCTGGCCTGGCCTGGGTCTGAATCCAGGTGACTTGACTTCACCCTGAATAACTGTCCTCAGTGACAAAAGCTCAGGACGAGCAGGCATGTGGAAAGGGAGAGCATGTCACACCCAGGTAACCCTGCCTGGGGAATCTGGATGCTGAGGACAGGACACTCCCTGATGCTGAGGGCTCTCTTCTTTTCTCAGGGAGCACATAGCTGCAGTTTCCCACAAGAAAGCATTCACACCTTTATGACCCTTCCACAACCTCAGCTCATCTGTGCATGAACTGAAGCCATTCCCTCTGACCAAGGCCCTGTCCTTCCAGAGTGCCCTCAGACAAACGTGAGGAGGAACCACCCCTGCCGACCCATGCCAGGCCTTTCCCAGGGCTGACAACAGCACAGACTGGGTTCAGGGCACCCATTGTCTGGAGTGTGGTATCCTCTTTCCTCCCTGTGCTACCTAGGCTTACTCAGAGAGTGCCTGGGACCTTTCCCTTCTGCTGAACTGAGAGTGAATACTGCAGGCCATGCCCTCCATCTCTCTGAGACCTCCAAGGTGGATTTTAAGACACACCACATTGACTATCGTGCCGAGTGTGCCAGTTGTGCCTGCAGAGCCTAAGCCAGCCAGTCGCTGTGTTTACTGGGGTGGGAAGTACCATCATCCTGCCTCAAGACCCACACTTTAATTACCAGCATTGCCTGGCACACCTCCCACGTTGCCGTGAATCCAGAACCTTGAAGACAATGCCCTCACCTCCCTTTGCCACTGCTAAGGTAGAAGTCTGGAAGCAACCCAAATCCCCAGCCCTACCATGAGGCTTTCAGGTGCTGCTGGCAGGAACAGGCACACTGCGGACACTTACCGCTCTAGCCAAGCCTCAGGCATACAGACATCAAGGTGTGCTAGGGGGCTTCCTGAGTCCTACCTCGGGTCCTCACCTGGTATCCTGGCAGAGCCCTGCAGCCCCCTTCTTTGCCTACCTGGAGCCTGACCCCTCAGAGCTCAGGGGGTGGAGTCCGCTTGTCTTCCTGCAGGATCCTCACCGTGACTCCTGGCTGGAGCTGGAACCTCCTGTCAACCTGAGAGGCCCAAGTCAGGAAGAGAGCAAGTGGTCATGGACCAGGGACTTCCAAGGGTTCACAGTAGGGGTAATGTGGGGCATCACTGTTGTGGTGTCCAGGGTCCCTCAGTCTTCCCTTTGCATGTTCACCTGGACTTGGGGCAAGACCCGGGTCCTCCCCTCTGCCACATATGTCATTCCCCTGAATTCCAAGGGCTGACATCAGGTCTGGGCTTCTGCGGTTCCTCTCTGCATGGTCATCCACCATAGGGCCTCCCAACACTTCGGGAAGGCAGACTTCTGTGGACTCCCCTCCAGTTAGGGTTCCTGGATTCCCCCAGTCCTCCCTGGGGGTCCTCACCTTGACTGTTCCCTCTGCCCACCTGAGACCCTGCTCCTTACACCGAACCCCAGAGCCTGTCAGACCCGGATGCAATAGTCAGGAAAAGCACCTTGACTCTGGGCAGTGCTTCTGCATCCCTTCTGTGGACCTGAGTGAGGCCTCACATGATTTACCAAGTTTCCAGTCTCCCTCTGACCTGCATGCGGAAGTCAGGAGACACCTCACAGGGTCATCTGACATGGACTCCTCCATGGCTAATATCAGGGGAGGCCCTTTATGGGTTCCCCTAAATTGTGGGGTCCTGGTCCCCATCTTCTCTTCTTCAGCGGACTTGTGGCACTGCTCCTTACCTTGAAACCCAGTCTCTCACACCTGATGCAGAAGTCACCCCATCCTGTAGTACCCCGCCCACTCTGGTCCTCCCCGGACTGAGGATTCTGAGGTCCAGGGCCCCCAATCTCCCTCAGGGACCTCAACTTGACAGCGGCAGGACCTGGGGGCCCCCTCTGCTCCCTGAAGCCCTGCTCCTTCTACCAAAGCCCCCAGTGTCTCTCAGACCCAATGCAGAAATCACAAAGCACAATGTGTGAGATCACCCCTCCCCCACCCCAGGAGGCCTGCCCGATGGACACCCTCGTGGGGTCCAGGCCCCCCAGTCTCCCTCAGGTTCCCACACTGACGCCGGGCAGGTCCGGACCTCCTCTGCCGACCTGAGATGCTGCTCTGACACGGAGCCGCCCCAGGGTCTCAGAGCACGAGGACCCGGAAGTCAGTCCTGACCACTCGTGGTCATCCCGCGCCTTGGGGCTCCCGGGACTGACGGCTCTGGACCCAGAGTCACCATGTCCTCCCCACGGCCTCACCATGAGGCCTGCAGGTCCTAGGACCCTCCCTCTGTGAACCGCGAGGCCGGACCCCCACACGGAGGCCCTCACCCCCGAGAGCCCAGGGGAGGCCTGTGGGCATACCTCCCCAGGGCTCCCAACTCGGGCTGAACTAGCTCCCCGGGTACCACCGTCTGGTCCTCACCCTGATCCCAGGCAGAGCCTGGGCCCCGCCGACCTGAGGAGGCTCCCCTCAGCGCCTGTACCGTCTACCGACCCGAAGCCGGCCTCCCAATGATGGCGCTCAGCTCCCTCAGACTTCTCAGGCGGAAGTCCATGAGTCTGTGACATCACTTCCGGAAACCAATTGTGTGGTCACCCAGGACAGTTGACAGGGGCGGAGTTCTGCTCCTTTGTGCCCCGCCCGCCCCTTCTGGTCCCTATCTGGGCTGAATGGCCTGGGCCACCACCCTGTGCTGACCTGGGTCTGTGCCCCGCAGGCCAAGTGCCCTGAGACAAACCTGTGGAGGAACTACCTCTGCCGACCCATGCCGAGCCTTACCCAGGACTGATAGCAGCACAGACTGGGTTCAAGGCACCCACTGTTTGGAGTGTGGTATCCTCCTTCCACACAACCCATGCACAGTGGGAGAGTGCCTGGGAACTTTCCCTTCTGCTGAACTGAGAGTGAATACTGCAGGCCTTGCCCTCCATCTCTCTGAGACCTCCAAGGTGGACTTTAAGACACACCACATTGACTATCGTGCCGAGTGTGCCAGTTGTGCCTGCAGAGCCTAAGCCAGCCAGTCGCTGTGTTTACTGGGGTGGGAAGTACCATCATCCTGCCTCAAGACCCACACTTTAATTACCAGCATTGCCTGGCACACCTCCCACGTTGCCGTGAATCCAGAACCTTGAAGACAATGCCCTCACCTCCCTTTGCCACTGCTAAGTTAGAAGTCTGGAAGCAACCCAAATCCCCAGCCCTACCATGAGGCTTGCAGGTGCTGCTGGCAGGAACAGGCACACTGCGGACATGACTCTAGCCAAGCCTCAGGCATACAGACATCCAGGTGTGCTAGGGGGCTTCCTGAGTCCTACCTCGGGTCCTCACCTGGTATCCTGGCAGAGCCCTGCAGCCCCCTTCTTTGCCTACCTGGAGCCTGACCCCTCAGAGCTCAGGGGGTGGAGTCCGCTTGTCTTCCTGCAGGATTCTCACCGTGACTCCTGGCTGGAGCTGGAACCTCCTGTCAACCTGAGAGGCCCAAGTCAGGAAGAGAGCAAGTGGTCATGAACCAGGGACTTCCAAGGGTTCACAGTAGGGGTAATGTGGGGCATCCCTGTTGTGGTGTCCAGGGTCCCTCAGTCTTCCCTTTGCATGTTCACCTGGACTTGGGGCAAGACCCGGGTCCTCCCCTCTGCCACATATGTCATTCCCCTGAATTCCAAGGGCTGACATCAGGTCTGGGCTTCTGCGGTTCCTCTCTGCATGGTCATCCACCATAGGGCCTCCCAACACTTCGGGAAGGCAGACTTCTGTGGACTCCCCTCCAGTTAGGGTTCCTGGATTCCCCCAGTCCTCCCTGGGGGTCCTCACCTTGACTGTTCCCTCTGCCCACCTGAGACCCTGCTCCTTACACCGAACCCCAGAGCCTGTCAGACCCGGATGCAATAGTCAGGAAAAGCACCTTGACTCTGGGCAGTGCTTCTGCATCCCTTCTGTGGACCTGAGTGAGGCCTCACATAATTTACCAAGTTTCCAGTCTCCCTCTGACCTGCATGCGGAAGTCAGGAGACACCTCACAGGGTCATCTGACATGGACTCCTCCATGGCTAATATCAGGGGAGGCCCTTTATGGGTTCCCCTAAATTGTGGGGTCCTGGTCCCCATCTTCTCTTCTTCAGCGGACTTGTGGCACTGCTCCTTACCCTGAAACCCAGTCTCTCACACCTGATGCAGAAGTCACCCCATCCTGTAGTACCCCGCCCACTCTGGTCCTCCCCGGACTGAGGATTCTGAGGTCCAGGGCCTCCAGTCTCCCTCAGGGACCACAACTTGACAGCGGCAGGACCTGGGGGCCCCCTCTGCTGCCTGAAGCCCTGCTCCTTCTACCAAAGCCCCCAGTGTCTCTCAGACCCAATGCAGAAATCACAAAGCACAATGTGTGAGATCACCCCTCCCCCACCCCAGGAGGCCTGCCTGATAGACACCCTTGTGGGGTCCAGGCCCCCCCAGTCTCGCTCAGGTTCCCACACTGACGCCGGGCAGGTCCGGACCCCCTCTGCCGACCTGAGATGCTGCTCTGACACGGAGCCGCCCGAGGGTCTCAGAGCACGAGGACCCGGAAGTCAGTCCTGACCACTCGTGGTCATCCCGCGCCTTGGGGCTCCCGGGACTGACGGCTCTGGACCCAGAGTCACCATGTCCTCCCCACGGCCTCACCATGAGGCCTGCAGGTCCTAGGACCCTCCCTCTGTGAACCGCGAGGCCGGACCCCCACACGGAGGCCCTCACCCCCGAGACCCCAGGGGAGGCCTGTGGGCATACCTACCCAGGGCTCCCAACTCGGGCTGAACTAGCTCCCCGGGTACCTCCGCCTGGTCCTCACCCTGATCCCAGGCAGAGCCTGGGCCCCGCCGACCTGAGGAGGCTCCCCTCAGCGCCTGTACCGTCTACCGACCCGAAGCCGGCCTCCCAAAGATGGCGCTCAGCTCCCTCAGACTTCTCAGGCGGAAGTCCATGAGTCAGTGACATCACTTCCGGAAACCAATTGTGTGGTCACCCAGGACTGTTGACAGGGGCGGAGTTCTGCTCCTTTGTGCCCCGCCCGCCCCTTCTGGTCCCTATCTGGGCTGAATGGCCTGGGCCACCACCCTGTGCTGACCTGGGTCTGTGCCCCGCAGGCCAAGTGCCCTGAGACAAACCTGTGGAGGAACTACCTCTGCCGACCCATGCTGAGCCTTACCCAGGACTGATAGCAGCACAGACTGGGTTCAAGGCACCCACTGTTTGGAGTGTGGTATCCTCCTTCCACACAACCCATGCACAGTGGGAGAGTGCCTGGGACCTTTCCCTTCTGCTGAACTGGGAGTGAATACTGCAGGCCTTGCCCTCCATCTCTCTGAGACCTCCAAGGTGGACTTTAAGACACACCACGTTGACTATCGAGCCCAGTGTGCCAGTTGTGCCAGCAGACACTAAGCCAGCCGGTCCCTGTGTTTACTGGGGTGGGAAGTACCATCATCCTGCCTCAAGACCCACACTTTATTTACCAGTGTTGCCTGGCAACCCTCCCACGTTGCCCTGAATCCAGAACCTTCAGGACAGTTCCCTCGCCTCCCTTTTCCACTCCTAAGGTAGAAGTCTGGAAGCAACGCAAATCCACAGGCCTACCATGAGGCTTGCAGGTGCTGCTGGCAAGTACAGGCACACTGCGGACACTTATGGCCCTGGCCAAGCCTCAGGCATGCATACTTCAAGGTGTGCTAGGCGGCTTCCTCAGTCCTCAGACCACGAGAACCCGGAAGTCAGTCCTCACCACTCTTGGTCATCCCGCGCTTTCCGGCTCCCGGGACTGACTGCTCTGGCCCAGAGTCACCTTGTCCTCCCCACGCCCTCACCATGAGTCCTGCAGGTCCTGGGACCCTGCCCATGGGTAGGAGACCCAGCCAGAGAGAAAGGGAGGGGATGCAGAGGTGCTGGGCACAGGGACTGTCAGGACACTGGATTGGGAAGAGAGTGCACAGGTGGCAGCTTTAATGTCCTCAGAGCCTGGTCTTTGAGATTGGGTGTGTTTTCATAAACACGAGGACAGAATAGCTGATATCAGGTTCATGGACTTTAAAGACAGGAGGGGAAAGACAAGCAGAGTGGGGGTGCTCATGTCGAGTGTGGTAACGAGGCCCAGGCCCTATGATGATGATGTGTAGCCACCGGTTCTGACTATCCTCTTAATGGGCAGGTACTCACAGCCCTATGGAGACTGAGCTCCGCCAGGTACTAGGACCCGGCTGAATCCGCAGGCTGTGTTTCTGCTCCTGTGACTGCACAGCTCTGAGGAGGTACGACCCCCTTCCCCAGGTACAAGGAAGAGAGGCAAGAACAGCGGGTGAGGTAGTCAGGGCCCAAGATCATGGGCCATATTTTGATCCCTAGGTGCCACCTTCGCAACTGTAGAATGTGGTGGCAATGGCACTGCCCACCCAGTTATTTGAGGCTTGAATTCTAGGATCCGTGGATCATGCCCATCCCAGGGCCTGATAGGGGCATGCTGTGTGGGTTCTAGTGCCAATTGTTCCTGGTCCTGCTATTCCTGTCTCTAGGCTGCAGTGGGGACCAGGTGTGCCTGCTGAGAGTGGATAGTATTGGTGCAGCCAGGGAATGGAGGAGGGTGGCTCCCAAAGTGATCTAGTGTAGACACCTGGCTGGAGGATCTGAGCTCGCACAGGGGTATCCCAGGGCCCAGCTGAGGTTTGATTATAAGGATTTACAATCAGGAGCCTTGGAAGAGGGACCAGGGTGCATGGGGACTGTAGCACCTTGGGGTGAAAAGAGGAGGGAGCTGACAGTCTTGGAGGAGGGGGGAAGAAACAAAACCCAGGAGGGTCTTTGCTGGGAGAGGACTAGAACCCACTCACCCGGTGTGAAGCCAAAGCTCCCGTTCTCCCACATCTGTGCTCCCCTGGTCTCAGTGACCTTCTTTGTGGAACTGAACACACCCTGTCCTGAGTGCCTCTCCTTACCTGTCGCCACCTTCTTCCTTGAGCTCCCTAAAGACTCCATCTGATGGACGAGGCATCTGCATCACCAGCCCTTTCCATGGGGCCTGGCAGCTGAGTGCATGGGGATAGGAAGAAGGAGCCAACACTCTCTGCTCTCCCACCATCCCTGTCAGTGGGGTCAGAAATATGGGAGAGGAGTGAGCGCTGGCAAGGCCTGACACCCTGAGAGCTGCTCACACTCCTCCAAGAATACCCTCAAGGACCTTGCTCAGGAGTTTGGGGCTTGTTTTCTTTTGAAGCTGTGGAGATGGGGCTGTAGTTTGTGTAAGCAGCACACCTTCAAAGGGGCAACAAGGGGCCCAGGCTTGGGTTCCGTGGGCCGAGTTCCTATGATTTGGGTGAACCCTTCTGTCTATATTGAGTCTCAGTTCCTGTTGGTGATCTGAGAGGCAGGAACAGGTTCAAGTTTTCATGTGGCGTTGTCTATGTGTTGTGTTTTTTTTTTGTTTGTTTGTTTAGTGTGAGTGTGTGTGTTTTTTTTACTGTTCTGAAAACCAGACTATGTTTTTATTTTTATTTATTTTTTATTTTTCCCTCCTCTCCATTACTTTTTTTTTAATTGCTTAAAGTATTACTCAGGGTATTACATATGTGTCCTTATTTTCCCCCCTCCCTTGACAGGCCCCTAGCCTCCCCTCTCCCCCAATATCTTATGTCCATTGGTTATGCTTATATGCATGCATACAAGTCCTTTGCTTGATCTCTTACCCCCTCCTCCTGCCCCCCAACCCTCCCCGGCCTTCCTACTGCAGTTTGACAATCTGTTTGAGGCAGCTCTGCCTCTGTATCTATTATTGTTCAAAAGTTTATAATGGTCTCTATTATCCAGGAATGAGTGAGATCATGTGGTATTTTTCCTTCATTGGCTGGCTTATTTCACTTCGCATAATGCTCTCCAGTTCCATCCATGCCATTGCAAATGGTAAGAGTTCCTTCCTTTTTACAGCAGCATAGTATTCCATCGTGTAGATGTACCACCGTTTTCTAATCCATTCATCTACTGATGGGCACTTAGGCTGTTTCCAGATCTTAGCTATGGTGAATTGTGCTGCTATGAACATAGGGGTGCATCTATCCTTTCTGATTGGTGTTTCTGGTTTCTTGGGATATATACCTAGAAGTGGGATCACAGGGTCAGATGGGAGTTCCATTTTCAGTTTCTTGAGGAAACTCCATACTGTCTTCCATAGTGGCTGCACCAGTCTGCATTCCCACCAGCGGTGCACAAGTGTTCCTTTTTCTCCACATCCTCTCCAGCAGTTGTCGTTTGTTGATTTGTTGATGATAGCCAGTCTGACAGGTGTGAGATGGTGCCTCATTGTTGTTTTGATTTGCATCTCTCGGATGATTAGTGACTTTGAGCATGTTTTCATATGTCTCTTGGCTTTCTGAATGTCCTCTTTTGAAAGGTGTCTATTTAGGTCCTTTGCCCATTGTTTGATTGGATTGTTTAACTTTCTTTTGTTAAGTTGTATGAGTTCCATATAAATTTTGGAGATTAGGCCCTTATCAGATATGACATTGGCAAATATGTTTTCCCACACAGTGGGTTTTCTTGTTTTTTTGTTGATGGTTTCTTTTGCTGTGCAGAAGCTTTTTATTTGATGTAGTCCCATTTGTTCATTTTCTCTTTAGTTTCAAGTGCCCTAGGAGCTGTATCAGTGAAGAAATTGCTTCGGCATATGTCTGAGATTTTGTTGCCTTTGGATTCTTCTAGAATTTTTATGGTTTCCTGTCGTACATTTAAGTCCTTTATCCATTTTGAGTTTATTTTTGTGTACGGTGTAAGTTGGTGGTCTAGTTTCATTTTCTTGCATATATCCGTCCAATTTTCCCAACACCATTTATTGAAGAGACTATCTTGGCTCCATTGTATGTTCTTGCCTCCTTTGTCAAATATTAATTGAGCATATTGGTTCGGGGTGATTTCTGGGCTCTCTATTCTATTCCATTGATCTATATGCCTGTTCTTGTGCCAGTACCAGGCAGTTTTGAGAACAGTGGCTTTGGAATACAGCTTGATATCTGGTATTGAGATCCCACCAACTTGGTTCTTTTTCAGGATTGCTGCAGCTATTCGGGGTCTTTTTTTTTTTTATTCCAGATGAATATTTGGAGAGTTCGTTCTAGATCTGTGAAGTATGCCGTTGGTATTTTAATGGGAAGTGTGTTGAATTTATAGGTTGCTTTGGGTAGTATGGACATTTTAGTGATGTTGATTCTTCCAATCCATGAACATGGTATGTTCTTCCATCTGTTTATGTCTTCCTCTAGCTCTTTTTTCAACGTCCTGTAGATTTCTGAGTAGAGATCTTTTACCTCTTTAGTTAAGTTTATTCCTAGGTAGCTTAATTTTTTTGGTGCGATGGTAAGTGGGATTGTTTTTATAATCTCTCTTTCTGAAAGTTCACTATTGGTGCATAGAAATGCTCAGATTTCTTGGGGTTAATTTTGTATGCTGCTACATTGCCAAATTCATGTATTAAGTCTAGTAGCTTTTTGATGGAGTCTCTAGGGTTTTGTATGTATAATATCATGTCGTCTGCAAATAAGGACAGTTTTGCTTCCTCTTTTCCAATTTGGATGCCTTTTATTTCTTCTTCTTGCCTAATTGCAATGGCTAACACTTCCAGTACTATGTTGAACAATAGTGGTGAGAGGGGATATCCCTGTCTTGTTCCTGTTCATAGGAGAAATGATGTTAGTTTTTGTCCATTGAGTATGATGTTGGCTGTGGGCCTGTCATATATGGCTTTTATTATGTTGAGGCATGCTCCTTCTACTCCCACCTTACTGAGAGTTTTTATCAAAAATGGGTGTTGAATTTTGTCAAATGCTTTTCTGCATCAATTGATATGACCATGTGGTATTTTTCTTTCAATTTGTTTATGTGATGTATCACGTTTATTGATTTGCGGATATTGTACCATCCTTGCATCCCTGGGATAAATCCTACTTGGTCATGGTGTATGATCTTTCTGATGTACTGCTGGATCCGATTTGCTAAGATTTTGTTGAGGACTTTGGCATCTATGTTCATGAGGGATATTGGCCTGTAATTCTCTTTCATTGTGTTGTCTTTACCTGGTTTTGGTATTAGGGTGATGATGGCTTCATAGAATGAGCTTGGAAGTGTTCCTTCCTTTAGAATTTTTTCTAGTAGTCTGTGGAGGATAGGTTTTAGTTCTTCCTTGAATGTTTGGTAAAACTCCCCTGGGAAGCCGTCTGGTCCTGGGCTTTTGTTTGATGGAAGCTTTTTGATGACTGCTTCAACTTCTTCCCTAGTTATTGGCCTGTTGAGATTTTTAGATTCTTCCTGATTGAGTTTTGGAATGTTGTATTTTTCTAGGAATTTGTCCATTTCCTCCAGGTTGTCTAGTTTGTTGGAGGAGAGCTGTCCATAGTATTTTTTAACAATCATTTGTATTTCTGTGGGTTCTGTTGTGATTTCGCCTCTATTGTTTCTGATTTTGTTTATTTCGGTCCTCTCTCTTTGCTTCTTGGTGAGTCTGGCTAGAGGTTTGTCAATCTTGTTTATCTTTTCAAAGAACCAGCTCTTAGTTTCATTGATTTTCTGTATTATTTTTTTGGTCTCTATGTCATTTATTTCTGCTCTAATCTTTATTATGTCCTTCCTTCCACTCACTCTGGGCTTTTTTTGTTGCTCTCCTTCTAATTCTTTGAGTTGAAGAGTTAGATTTTTTACTACCATTTTTTCTTGTTTTTTTGAGATAGGCCTGTAGAGGTATAAACTTCCCTCTCAGGACGGCTTTCATTGTGTCCCATAGGTTTCGGATTGTTGTGTTTTCATTGTCATTAGTTTCCAGGATGTTTTTAATTTCTTCTTTGATCTCATTGGTAACCCAATCAATATTTAATAACATGCTATTCAGCTTCCAGATGTTTGAGTATTTTGGGTTGTTTTAATTGTAGTTTATTTCTAATATTATGCCATCGTGGTCTGAGAAGATGCTCTTCATGAGTTCAATCTTCTTGAATTTGGGGATACTCTGCTTGTGACCCAATATATGGTCTATTTTTGAATATGTCATATGAGCACTTGAGTAGAATGTATATTCCGTGGCTTTGGGGTGAAGTGTTCTGAAGATGCCTATTAAGTCCGTCTCATCTAGTGAGTCATTTAGGATTGCTGTTTCTTTGCTGATTGTTTGTCTAGAGAACTTATCCAGTGCTGTCAGTGGTGTATTAAAGTCCCCTACTAAGATTGTATTGTTATCGTCTCTCCTTTGATATCTTCCAGGAGTTTTTTTATGAATTTGGGTGCTCCTGCATTGGGTGCATATATGTTTACCAGGGTTATATCTTCTTGTTGTATTGATCCCTTTAGTATTATGAAGTGGCCTTCCTTATCTCTTGTTATGGCCTTCACTTTGAGGTCTATTTTGTCCGATATAAGTATTGCTACACCAGCTTTCTTTTCCTTTCCATTTGCCTGAAAGATATTTTTCCATCCTTTCACTTTCAGTCTGTGTGAGTCCCTTCTAATGAGGTGGGTCTCTTGTAGACAGCAGATGTATGGGTCATGTTTTTTAATCCATTCAGCCACTCGATGTCTTTTGGTTGGAGCATTTAGTCCATTTACGTTTCAAGTTATTATTGAAAGGTATTTGTTTGTAGCCGTTTCTTTTTTGTGTGTGTGGCTGTTTTCTTTCTGAGCTTTTTATTTCTTCTTTTTACACCAGTCCCTTTAGCATTCTTTGCACTGCTGGCTTCGTGGTGATAAACTCCCTTAGCCTTTTTTTGTCTGTGAAGCTTCTTATTTCCCCTTCAAGTTTGAATGATAGCCTTGCTGGATAGAGTATTCTTGGATTCAGTCCTTTGCTTTGCATCACTTTGTAAATTTCCGTCCATTCTTTTCTGGCCTGATGTGTTTCTGTTGAGAAATCATTTGATAATCTAATGGGAGATGCCTTGTATGTAACTTTCTGTCTCTCTCTTGCAGCCTGTAAGATTCTCTCTTTGTCCCGAACATTTGCCATGGTAATTATGATGTGTCTTGGTGTGGGTCTTTTCGGGTTCACCTTGTGTGGGACTCTGTGGGCTTGTGTGACTTTTTTCTTCCCCACCTCAGGGAAGTTTTCTGATATTATTTCTTCGAATCTGTTTTCTAATCCTTGTTCATCTATCTGTTGTTCTGGCACCACTATTATTCGTATGTTGTTTCGTTTCATGTTGTCCCAAAGCTCCCTTAGGCTCTCCTCCTGTCTTTTAATTTTTTTTCTCCAATTGCAGTACATTTTGGGTGTGTTTTGCTTCCTTGTCTTCTAATTCACAAATTCGGTCCTCCACTTCTCCTAGTCTACTGTTGATACTTTCAGTGGTGTTTTTTATTACAGCTATATCACTCTTCATTTCTTCTTGGGTCTTAAGTTGTTGATTTTTTAATCTGTTCCTACTAGCTTCTTCCATATGTTATTGAATTTTTTCATGTGTTTCTTCTTGCTTCTTGCATAGGTAGTTGAATTTTTCATCTGTTTCTTCTAGCTTCTTGCAGAATTAGGGGATAAGGAAGAAAGAAGAGAAAAAGATAAAAAAAGATAAAAGAAAAGAAAAGAAAAGTAGGGAAGAAAAAAAGGAGTGCAAAAATGAAATTTGGAAAAAAGAGGTGGATTGAAAAGAGAAAAAAAAAAAAGAGCGAAAAGAGAGAATGAAGTAGAAGAGGGGAAGAGGCTATGTGTATGAGGAGAAATCTCCTATAGAACTTCCACTAATTCCAACAAATTCCAGCAACAGCTCCCTGGAGAGGAATGCAAACTAGAAACAACCAATAATATCAAGAGAGGCAAGGGAAAACAGAAGCACAAAAATAACCGGCAGGGGGCGAGGGGGGGCGGAAAAGGGAGGGGAAAAAACAGCAGAAAAAAAGAAAAAGCAAAAGCAAAACAGCCTCACAACCAGTCCTTAAAAGCACACACACACACACACAGACACAAAAAAACAAACAACAACAACAACAAAAAAAGCCAATATACTAAAAAATCAAGCAAACAGCAACAAAACAATAGAAAGATAAAAGAAGAAAAAAAATTTTGGATAGTGAAGAAAGATAAGGGATATGTGTATAAGGATTTAGAGCAGTGGATTGGAAATAGGATATATAAGTAGGATGAAATTTTGACAGGACATAAACAGAAGGAATAGGGAAAATCTAAAGCAGGAATAGGGTAAGAGAAACAGGACAACAAAAGGGGAAAAGTGAGGGAGAGGGTTTTAGCATAGAGGTAAAATTGAGGTAGGGAAAATTGATGCTAAAGGAATGATGAAAATAGAATAGAGAACACTAATCCCCAAATAAAATAAAGAGAAAATAAAATGGCACTTTAAAAAATGGTAAAATGGTAGCAGTAATAATACTGGTTAAAAATAAAAATGTAGTAATTAAAAGGGTAAAATCAGGTGATGGAAAAAGAAGAACAAAAATTGGTTTCTTAGTTAAAAGGTGGAAAAAGAAAAAAGAAGAAAAAAAATTGCAGTAGTGAAGGTCCTTCGGTTCTTCTACTCGTCAGTCTGGCTCGCCTTAGTCCTGTCAGGTATTCAGGAGAGTGTTGAATTTCCCTGTGATACACTGTTCCTCTGTGTTGTAAACCACAGTCCTGATTTTAAAGCAGGCCGTATTTGTGTCCCAGACTGCCTTAACTTGTATTTAGCTAATAGTCAGATTGTGGCTCAGCCTCTGGGTGGCAGTGTTTTTGGGTTGGCCTCTGAGGCTATAGGGCCTCTGAGGCTATAGGGCCTCTCTGTCCAGTAGCTTGGGTTTATCGTCTCTATTGCACTTAAAACTGGTGTGGGGAAGTCCACTGCCCAGAGCTGCTTCCTTAATAGTTACCCGCTCTGTGTTGTTGCTGGGATTGAAAATCCCTCTATAGGCCAGACCCTGTTAACTCCCAGGGACTGATCCGATTATTTAGTACTTGATCTCATTCAGGGTGGAATCTGGGTGTGGCTGTGCTCCTTGCCTGGGGGCTGGGGAGAGGAGTCTCACTCCCCTGAGAGAATGGCTGCCCCAGTCCTGGGCTCAGGGGTGTCTCAGCACTCAATTCCCTGCCACCTCTCCCGGCCCCCGCCCCTCTCCTCAGTCTCTCCCCAGATTCCACTAGTCCGCACCTTCTCCCTCTCTTCAGCACAGGTGAGTGTCTGTATCCAAAATGTCTTATGAACTGGATTCAGTGAAAACAAACAAACAAACGCTGGCCGCGGAAATCAGGAAGGCTTAGTTTCTATAAGCTCTTCTCTGACCGGCACTGCATGGTCTGGTCAGCTCTTCAGGCTGCCCAGATTAGGCTCAGTCCTCCGTGAACACAGAACCCAGATCTCAAATCCCCTGACGCCAGGAATCCCGTGGATCTCCTTTCCCAAGTCAGGGGCTGTGCCTGGCCCAAGGGTCACGGCTGTCTGCCATGTGGTCTCCCTCCGACCCTCTGGGCTCAGGGGTCTGGCAAACTTTCCTGCCCAAATCCCTGGGTTTTTTTTTTTTTTTTTACCTTTCCAGGGGAGTTCTGCCCTTTCCGGCTGCAAACCCTCTCACCACTCTATGTGTTTGTATGATTGTTTATGTGTGTATACACACGTGTGTGTGTGTGTGTGTGTGTGTGTGTGTGTGTGTGTGACAGACCAGGGTCAGCTGCACAGCGCACAGAGAACATTGAGTAGCCTCCAGACTCAGGCTGTCTGCCTAACTTCACACACCTGCCCCACCCCCACTGCCCATGGCATCCTGGGCCCTTTCGCTCACCCTTCAGTGGTTGAGGTCCCACACTAGCTCCTTGCACCTGGTAAAGAGCTTGGGACCTGATTGCCTGTGGGTTCCCCATAGCAGCCAGGGCCTTTCTAAGCTGTACATGCTGCCCACAGTAGTTGGGCTGGCACCTGCCCATTAGTGGACCAGACTCTCTCCTCTTCATTTCCCTCTCTCCCACGGCCTCACCCAGAATTCCCTGAACAAAGTTTGACACATCAGAAGTGCTCAGTCAGAGGTTCCCAGCTCACTCCACGTCCCTTTGGTGAAATCAGCTTAGCCTCTAGTGCAGTGGTTCTCAACCTTGGCTGCACATTAGAATCACCTGGGCATCTTTTTTAAATCCTGATTTCTGGGCCTCATCCTCCAGAAATTCTGTTTCTTTGTTATGGGGTGGGGCTACAACATTAGTAACAAACAGAATTTCTGGAGGATGAGGCCCAGAAATCAGGATTTGAAAAAGATGCCCAGGTGATTCTAATGTGCAGCCAAGGTTGAGAACCACTGCATGGGGGAAACTCTGAATAACTCTTTCCTCTCACAGGAATCCTTTGGTTTATGGAAGGAAAAAACGTCTCAATGTTTCTCTAGTGGTTCCCAGCGCTCCTTGACTTTGGGGAATCTTTTCAGGCCCAGTAAATGTAGCTCCTGTGGAGGTTGTGGAACTGGAAAAGCAGGCTGTACTGTCCAACCTGAAGGAGAAGTACCCAACTTCACTTTCAAAACCCAGGTGGTTACTGGAGCCCATAACCAGGAAAGGGGGAAAGGATATCTTCCTGGTAGGAATCCCACAGCACCTGTCCCCTAGGGGCAGGAGGACTCCACAGGAGGTTCACTGAGAATCCAGCTGAATCATGACCATCAACGGGCCATCATGCCGCAGATGTAGAACTGAATTGGCACCACCGTGGAGAGCACTACCCACCATCTGCTGTTCAACTAAACAGATTGCTGTGCCCAGAAGTAGGCGACTGTCCTTGTGAGATGCCTCTCTGAGCTCATTGACTGTCTCAAGGACTCTGAGCTTTAGGGAAAAGGGAAAGCTGCTAGGAAAGATCTTGGTGCTATCACTCATTTTGGCCCTGCTTATTCCTGCAATGTACAAAGAGAAATGTTTTAGGAGAATGGGTTAGTGTTTAGGACTCCCTTATACAGTCTCCCCCTCTCTGTGTGGTCAAACTCCGAGAACACTTCAGGAGCACCCAGGTGTCATTGTGGGAGGTCTGGGAGCGGGCACTGAATGACTGCCATTGCCAGAGGGTGACCAGCAGGGATGAGCTCATTCACCTTGAGGGAGACACCAGACTTTGAAAGAAAACACCTGTCTGTCCTGGCCAGTGACTGGTCTGCTGTAAAAGTCTCCCTTGGCTCATGAGGGCTTGTATTACACATGTTGTATCACTACCTCGTGACACAAGAACAGATCTGAAGTACAGCTCTGATGGAAAAGTGATGGGTAGAGGTTTTGTTTTTTGTTTGTTTGTTTGTTTTTTTTGTGTGTGTGAGCAATCTTTATTTGGGTCCCTACTAGCAGGGTTAGTAATGGTTGTTACTGGTGAGGATGATGGGCTTTCTCCCATACGTTGACTGGAATGGCCCATCTTCTGAGCCAGACTGCCTCTGTCGTACACCGCTTAGCAGATGGAGTGGCCAGGTTCTAGGTGGACCTCTCTTCAAGGCCCCTGGAACTTGGGCTAGAGATACTCAGATGCTGATCAGAAACTTCCTGGCATCATAGGGGGGCCCGTGAGTAAAGACCCTCCTGTTTCAAGTTGCATGACTAATGTAAGGTGATTCCACCAAGGTCACGAGCCTGGCAGTTCTTGTCCTGTCCAGTAGGCAAGGCTCAGGGGACCAGATCTTCCTGGGCTTGCCTCAGGACTACCTAGCCAGTTCCTTGTCTGAGTATGTGAAAATGAAAGAGGACAATGGGAACAAAAGCCTGTCCAGGCCAGGATTTCTAGTCTCCTCAGGCTCATCTGACGAGATGTGTGGCACGGAAACAGAAGAACACGGACTCACAAATATCATTGTGCTGTTTATTTTCATTCATGGAGTTTTGCCTTTCTTTATTAAAGCCTACATGGATTCGTGGGTACAAACTGGTGATTGTTTTCTGTCACCTGTGATCTTATAGGCCTGCATTGCCCTTGAACTGCTCACAGAGTGAACAGTTGCCATATACGGAGTCCTCCCCCTCCTAGTCCTTATCAGGTTCCTTGGGCTGGGTCATGACTGAAAGGTCAGCCATTTCGAGGGTTCAACCCCAGCAGGTCCAGGGGTTCCCAACAGCATAGACGGAGTCGGCGAAGAAGGAAGGACACGGAGACAGTGTTCAGTTGATCAGCAGCCTAGCCAGGATCTCCAGCCAAGTTCTGGTCTGGATCTCCAGAGAGGTTCTGGGGTTTATTGTCTTGTTACATCAGTATTTATACCAGTTGATTTTAATCCTGTCAATTTCTATTACAAAGGTTAGGGCGTTTCTTATCTCCATTCCAGGGAGTAAAGATTATGTAGCTTAAGCATGATTGTTTGTAGTTAAAGTGATTAACTACCCGCCTGGCACTTAGTTAAGGAGTTTCATCCCCTCCCTAACTTCAGGGAAAAATCCCTACCAGGGGAAACAACCTTTCTCTGAGAGGTGACCCTGGTTAAAACACACAGCGCTAAGGGGAGCAAACATATTAAGAACAGTGTGCTATATACGCCAGGTCCCTTGAAACATATGCTGTGCAGATGTTTCTTTCCTGCAGCGACTGTGTCAAGCAGCAAGGATGGACCGGCTTCCGGCAAATTCCCCCTTTTTTATTTTTTAAATGATAGTGCAACAACTCGGGAGAAGACTGGCAAGCAATGACAGTGAGCATAACTATAAACATAGTGAATGGATTGCACAAGGAGCCCCATTTCTGTTGAAGGTTGCCGGCCTCTTCAGTCAAGGATTACAGCTGTCCTCAAGTTGTTGGTTTGATTATCTTTGTTGGTCTGGCTAGCGGGCGGCATCACTGGCGACAGGCTTCCCGAAGCGTCAGCAAGTTGAAGGGCTGCATCAAAGGGTCCATCAGGGCCGTGGTTGATGGTGGTGTCGATGTCCGAGGAGGAGTAAGCTGTGCCCTCTGGATCCAGCTGATATGGAAAATGGAGGGTAGTAGAAAAAGAAGAGAAAGCAAAAGAACTAAAAGGCATGGAAGTGTTTAGAAAAAAGACTGAGAAGAAAGGGAAGAAGGCAGCATCCTGACACAGCCCTTTCCTTCAGCTTCCCCTTTCCCTGTGGTCCCAGGTAGAAATGGGAAACAAGTCCTGTTGCAGTGAGTGGGCAGCTGCTGTCAGCCAGTCTCTGTCTTTACCTGGGTCCCGATCTGAGCTGGGCATGGGAAGCAGGAAGCAGCCATGGGGACAGGAGACCTTCCTCAGAAGGGGCGAGTGTTCAAGCCCCTGCACCATTGGGGAGGGGGGTCTGTGCCCCACCTTTGTTGCACCCCAAGTTTTCTCCTACTGGCCCCCGACTGTGCCTGTCTTAGGTTGCCCTACCCTGTGGAGTCTTACCCGTCGTTGACTACCAGCCATCTCTGGGCCAAGTAGGGTGATGTGAGGTTCAATTTTGTCTCCTTGATAGCCTATGTCCCTCTGGCCTCCATGCCCAGCAACTGCCTTTGGATTCCCTCGCCTGCTGGCGGGGCTCTGGCATTGATCATAGGGAACTCAGGTTTCTTCTCTAGAGAGGGCGAGCTTACGCCATTGGGCCAGAGACAGATCCATGGTACCAGCCACCACGAGGCTTCAACCTCAGCATGAACAGAGAGCTCAGGCAACAGCTATGGGCAATTGGATTGTAAGAAGAGGGTCCCTCTTGGCACAAGGGTAAGAGGCGCCAATATAGGACAAAGGAGAGTCCTGGAACAGGGCTTTCTCAGCCCAGGATGTCAGGCTCTTGGCACAAGACAACTCCATGTATGGGGCATATACCAAACACCCCTAGTCACGGCATAAAAGGGAGGTGCCCTTCCTGGAACAGTAGGGTAGGGAGATTCTAGAAAACGCTGTGTTCAGCAAAGAAGGAGAAAGGCCAAAGAACCAGCAAACAAGTAGTTAGATTTTTAAAAAAGGAAAAAGGAAAGGAGATGTGGGGCAAAGCTGGGACATGTGGAAAGACAAAACGGAGGCACATGTGATCCTCCCAATGGACAGATTGTTCCAGCTCAGGGCTGCACAGCTGCTGCAGACGGGCACTGGTCAGGTGTGCTATGATGAGTCAGAGATGGCAGGCGGTGAGACATAAGGTCGGACTAGACGGTCTGGAATCCACACAGGTGAGTCTGCGTCCTGTGGAAATATACAAGCATATCCTCTACCCTGGGTTAAAAGTATATCAGGTCCCTTCCAGTCTCCTGTAAGCAAGTCTCTCCATTTGATGAGGGCTTTAGGTTTAGTTAGATCAGGGTTCCAATGCCTGTGCATTGGGGAATTTCCCTCAGAATCTACATTTAGTATATTAATTACAAATAGAGTATGTTGTAGAACATGATGAGGAGAGGAATATTTAAACTCATTTTCTTGTAATATTTTGTAACAGGAGTAAATCAAACACCGCTGGGGCTATATAATAGAACTCCCATTTGAGATAAGATATCTCTTCCCCCTAATGTAAAGGGGATAGTTGTAATTACATAGGGACAGAATGTTCCTGAATGTTGATCTTCATCAGCCCAAGTTAAAATCTGAGAACTCTTTTTTACATTAGATGCCTTGCCTAGTCCTACTAGGGAAGTGGAGGTGGTGTGCGTGGGCCATGAAGGGGGCCAATCCTTCCCTGCTATGCAGGGAATATCTGCTCCTGTATCCAATAGACCTTCAATTGGTTTTCCCTGAATTTGTAAAAATTTTGTAGGTCTAGTAGCATGGATTTCTTGTATCCAAAATGCTGCATCACTAGATCCAAAGCCTCCGGCCCCTCTAGCTTTCTGAGTAACAGCTGTCCCTATTTTATGTATTGGTAACAGGATTAATTGGGCAATTCTCTGGTTGGGCTGAATCTGTATAGTTGTGGTGGGTGGGGAAAGTAAAATCTGTATTTCGCCTGTGTAGTCTGCATCAACAACTCCTGGGATGACTAAGATCCCCTGTAACGAGGTGGAGCTCCGTCCTAATATTAAACCTACGGTTCCCTCAGGCAGCGGCCCAGACACTCCTGTAGGAATGGCTGCTACTGGCGAGTCTGGGGTTAGTATTGCGTGGGTGGTTGAGTGGAGGTCCAATCCTGCACTGCCTGGGGTTGCCCTGAAGAGGTCACTGACTGATTGAAATTTGCAAAGGGGTTGAGGGTTGATGCCCCTATTATTGCAGGGGCCTGGGGCTGGCCCCTTCTCAAGTTTCCCAATTGAGGTGATGGGATATAACCTCCTTGGGAGCTATTTGTAGAGTTGAAAGGCCGACCATTTTTATGGTATCTTGATCTACATTCCTTTGCCCAATGGAATCCTTTCTGACATCGGGGACAAACGGTTTTTGGAGGATTAATATTATTCCCTAATGTATTTCCAGGCTGTCGAGGAGCTTGCCATCTGGCCTGAGTATTATTATTTTTATTTGGGCATTCTCTGCTAAAGTGCCCAGATAAGCCACAAGAGTAGCAGTTCATATTTCTTTTATTACCTGTACTATTGCTGGCTTGTCCTATACCCTGTACATATTGAGGGTATGTCTCCCCTTTGAGAGCTGCAGCTATAGCTACACCCTGTATAAATGCTGGACTTACATCAGCACACTGTTTTATAAAATCCTTTATAGTTCCTGTTCTGAGAATCAGCCTTAATAAAGCCTGACAGGTATTATTAGCATTTTCAAAAGCCAGTTGTTTGATTAGGATATCGGCTGCCTCTTTGTTATTGATTACTCTCTTGACTGCCTGCATGAGGCGAGAAAGGAAATCCTGATATGGTTCCTCGACCTTCTGTTTAACCTCTGTAAGGGTGGTTGTTTTTCCTGCTGTATAAGGTAGGGATTTCCAGGCACTTACTGCACAACTGGTTACTTTGGTAAGTGCCTCTGTGGGCATATTCATTTGCTCCTCAGCCGTGTTAAAATCACCTTCTCCTAATATCATGTCTAGGGTTATTCCTTTTCTGGTTTTTTCGCTAGTGGCTACAGCTTTCTTAACAAGATCTTCATATTCAGTTTTCCATAATAAGTATTCGCCTCCTGAGAGACAGGATTTACAAACCTGTGACCAATCATAAGGAGTCATCCATTTACTGGCTAGGGTTTCTACCAAGGTTTGTGTGTAAGGAGCTACAGGTCCATATTCAGAGCAGGCCAATTTTAATTCTTTAAGTACTTTGTAAGGTATAGGCTCCAAGGTGGGGTTTCTATTCCCAACAGACTCATTCTCATATGTAACTGGGAAGCAGAGTGAGAATTCAAGATCTCCATCAGCTTCAGCTTCTCTTATCGCCCTTTGAAATTTAGACATGGAGCTCATAGGAGCCACAGGACCTGGTTTAGGCTTCCTTTCTAATTTGGGGAGCCTGTTTTGAATGGGAGGGCCTCTCTCCTCTCTACTGACTGCAAAGGACCAATGGTCATGTTTATGATACTTATTCTCCTCCCGATCAGTAGGCCTAGCTAAATTGCTTTTAGATTGAGCTGAAGACAATAATGATGTATCCTCTCTGGGTGGAGCCGGGGGACTATTTAAATTTTGAGAAAGTTCAACCGTTTTTGCCTCTGGTGCCAAGGTTTCACAAATTGAATTCCAGAGAGAAAAGGTATCTGCCGGGACCTTCTCAGATCCATGGTAGCTGTAATAGTTCTGTAATTGCTCTCCTACTTTAGTCCAAGTTTCTAAATTAAGAGTTCCATCCTCAGGAAGCCATTGACATACGTCTTCTATAAAACTTTCTGTCTGACTGGGAGTAACCTTAACTCCTCTGCTAGCAAGCATAGCCGTTAAAAGATTAATACAGAGTCTTTTTTCTTTAGACTCAGTATGACCCATCCTGTCAATCTAAGTTCTGTACTAACTACCCGCTTACCCTACTTTTTCTCTATGGGGGGGGGGGTCTGCAGCACCCTATGGTGCAGTCCTATCCGTCCCAAGTACGGGGGGACTTACCTAAGGGTCCCTGTTCAGGCGCCAGATGCCGGGGTCCAACCCCAGCAGGTCCAGGGTTTCCCAAAGGCGTAGACGGAGTCGACGAAGAAGGAAGGACACGGATACAGTGTTCAGTTGATCAGCAGCCTAGCCAGGATCTCCAGCCAGGATCTCAGCCAAGTTCTGGTCTGGATCTCCAGAGAGGTTCTGGTGTTTATTGTCTTGTTACATCCGTATTAATACCAGTTGATTTTAATCCTGTCAATTTCTATT
This sequence comes from Myotis nattereri, assembly GCF_964212035.1. NCBI lineage: Eukaryota > Metazoa > Chordata > Mammalia > Chiroptera > Vespertilionidae > Myotis > Myotis nattereri. The sequence goes on along the minus strand of NC_138078.1, from coordinate 137,604,308 downwards.
ACAAAGGTTAGGGCGTTTCTTATCTCCATTCCAGGGAGTAAAGATTATGTAGCTTAAGCATGATTGTTTGTAGTTAAAGTGATTAACTACCCGCCTGGCACTTAGTTAAGGAGTTTCATCCCCTCCCTAACTTCAGGGAAAAATCCCTACCTGGGGAAACAACCTTTCTCGGAGAGGTGACCTTGGTTAAAACACACAGCGCTAAGGGGAGCAAACATATTAAGAACAGTGTGCTATATATGCCAGGTCCCTTGAAACATATGCTGTGCAGATGTTTCCCTCCTGCAGCGACTGTGTCAAGCAGCAAGGATGGACCGGCTTCCGGCAAGCCATCACCATATAAATACCAGGTGTTGTACAAATACATCATCAAATCATATAGTGTGTGATTTAGGGGGCTAGAGGTCAGAGCCCCTGTGCCATCCATTCAGGCAATAGCAGGGGAACAAGCATACCATTCCCATATATGCCCTCCCCACTTGGACCACCTGCCTCACTTTCACACCTGACCTCAATGGCACTGTTCATGAGCAGCAGAACTGAGAACTTGAATGAGCAGGTGGCACTCGGTCCCTGAGGATTGCGTGATTTCCTTTTGCTCAACTTCTTCAATGCCTTTTTCATGCTGAATTCTTTCTTCCTGAGTGTCTGCTATGGGGCAGCCTCATGTTTCTCTGCGGAGGAGTTGAGGTGGTATCTGGCCAAGTATGATTCATCTGGTTTCCTTTTGTCTTGATGTTCTGGACGAGCCAAGGTTTGTCTTTCTGGAATTGCTGTTTCTGTACACCTGAAACAACATTAATTCAGTAATTCTGGGAGGAAAAATATATCTACTTGATATTAACTGGCTTCTCAGAATCTTTAGTCATCCCTGCAGGTTATGTCTAAGGGGGTTACAGTTTCATATGGAAGTCTGTACTTTCTCACCTTTGGAAAAATACTATCTCATGTGAAAAAGAGTTATCCCCTGAAATGAAACCCTTTCAGTATATCATTCTTCTGCGCCTACTAAGAAGATGTTTGAGTAACAGAGAACATGGGACATGGGAGGACTTTCTACTTTACCATCATCCTGTTCCCTGGAGAACTGCCTGGGCATATTTTGCTGAATCCGATTCAGCAAGCGGATGGATGAACGTCTTCAGGCTGTCAGATTCAAGGACTTGCTCCTTGCCCCTTCGGCAAAGAACCTCACATTGGAAAAGATCTTTCTCAGTTATCCTGGGGTCTCCAGCATCATTCCAGTGCACAGACATGGAGGCATCATCCACCACTATCCCCCAAAGCATTCTTGGGAAGGACAGTCCCAGAAGGTCATTGTTTCCTTCCAATTTGGCAGCATGTTGTCTTGGGTCCTCTGGTTATAGGTTGTCTTGGCACCCTGCTTGGTACCTGTGTCTCTCCAACACCTGTGATAGGATCAGCTTGTCTCCGTGCATCTCATGGGTACTCGGACTTGGCATGGAGATGCTCTACATTAAAAAGCATTGACTACTCTAATCCTATCCCTGAGCAGGGGGGTCACAGCACGGATGCCCAATATATACTGCCCTCCAAATTCTTGAGCAGGGGTGGGCAAACTTTTTGACTCGAGGGCCACAATGGGTTCTTAAACTGGACCGGAGGGCCGGAACAAAAGCATGGATGGAGTGTTTGTGTGAACTAATATAAATTCAAAGTAAACATCATTACATAAAAGGGTACGATCTTTTTTTTAGTTTTATTCATTTCAAATGGACTGGTTCCGGCCCGCGGGCCATAGTTTGCCCATGGCTGTTCCAGAGTCTCAGCCATGGGGCCACCAGATGCTTAAGTCATGTGATTGCCCAAAGATGGCTCACAGCTGCTCTGGAGTTTGGGCCCTGGATAAGTGTAGGGGAGTGGATGTGTATAGGGCCCCCAGGTTCTCTCTTTCCAAAAAGCACAGAAAAATTGGGTTCAGGATACCAGAAAGAACTCTCATCTTCTGCCAGGGAGATTGTTTCTTGTTGATAGTTCACTGGATGTGTTGAGAGGTCATGAGTCTATCTCTCTTTGATCCCTAGAGAGGGAGAGGCCTATTGATGGCCTCTTTGATAGCTCAAGGTCAAGGCCTTGGTTAGTCCTAGCTTGGCTACCACCAAGAATGCCGGGGTCAGATGGGCCCCTGGGGGACTGTACCTCCCAGAAAATGGTGGTTGGCCCCATCTCAGCAGGTAGCCCCCCTGTCCAATGCACCCTCCACAAGCATGCTTCTTTGGTCTCTTCCAGCTACTCTTGCTGGTTGCTGGGTCCTGCTCACATGAGCCTAAACGAAGAGTCCTGCTTTATTAGCCCGGGTCAAGTTGTCCCTAGAGTAGGGTGTGTTCCTGTATAGGTGGGGGTACAAGCAGTGTCACCTTTCCACGGTACCCTTCTATCTCCCTTTTCAGAGTATTAAGACCAAAGTTGGTAGTTAGACCACCTCAAACAGATAGAGAACATGGATCACAAAAACCATTGTAGTATCCTCTCCTCTGTGGTGAAGATGACTTGAATTTGACTTTTGTCACATCCCACGCCCAGGATCTCATCTATGTTCAAGTACATAGTCATGATTATTTTCATATCTGCTTCATTCAGTCACGGCTACCTAAACATGTTGGAATTTTCCTTTTTAGTGAGTCTGTGTCCTTGTCCCATGAGTCCTTGTCCCATGTCTTGCACTAAGTGGTGTAATTTGTGCTCTCTGAGGGTCCATCCTTTGTTTCTAAAAGTGGAGTGCAAAGGCATTTGGGAACAGAATCCCCCAAAGTGCCCCTAGCCTAAGGACTGGATCCTTAATGGAGCCCCTGGGTGAAGGGTGGGCAAACTTTTTGACTCGAGGGCCTCAATGGGTTCTTAAACTGGACCGGAGGGCCGGAACAAAAGCATGGATGGAGTGTTTGTGTGAACTAATATAAATTCAAAGTAAGCATCATTACATAAAAGGGTACCGTCTTTTTTGTTTTTAGTTTTATTCATTTTAAAGGGGCTGGATCTGGCCCGCGGTCCGTAGTTTGCCCACGGCTGGTCTAGATTCAGGCTCAGTCCATGGTCTCTGTGCCTCTAAACAGGATTACAGAGCATTCATGCACAAAGTCAGTATATTCTTGGAGGATATGCCCTAGAGCAACAGTTCTCAACCTGTGGGTTGCGACCCCTTTGTGGGTCGAAAGACCCTTTCACAGGGGTCTCCTAAGACCATCAGAAAACACATATATAATTACATATTGTTTTTGTGATTAATCACTATGCTTTAATTATGTTCAATTTGTAACAATGAAAATACACCCTGCATATCAGATATTTACATTACGATTCATAACAGTAGCAAAATTATAGTTATGAAGTAGCAACGAAAATAATTTTATGGTTGGGGGTCACCACAACATGAGGAACTGTATTAAAGTGTCACGGCATTAGGAAGGTTGAGAACCACTGCCCTAGAGGATAGGTGTTGGTGGGTTCAGGGTGGGGGTGGGGGGCTCCTAGTGTCTCTGGAAAAGCAGCCAGCTCCTTTTAGTTGCCTACCAAACATTGTTTCTTAAATGAGTTCTTTAAAGGCTGAAAAGATTTCCTTGTGCACTTTGCTAGCTCATGCCTCTACCGATTACTTATATGAAGGGACTTGTCCATTTTATGGGAGGGAAATTGGAGAGAGGGTTTGGAAACCACAATCTGGAATTTGGTGGAGAGAGGGTGTTTATTTGTTATGATTAAGGCACCCTTGCATCCCAAGGCTTCTGTAGGACCATTAGCTAATGTTCTTTGAAGCAAGAGCAACTGAATTTCCACTGAGGTGAAGAATCTAGAACATCAGGCTCATCTTTTCCTTTGAAGATGAAATACCCACTTTGCTGACTTCCGTGGAGTTGAAGAAAGACATTATGAAACTGGCCTTCCTCAATTAAGTCTGCTGGGTCCCAGAAATTCACCCATTGGTACCCTGGCCACCAGTCAGACAGTCTCTATTAGGCAACATGTTCAGGACCCTTTGAGAAAGGAGAACAAACCTAGAGGAATCACAATACCTGATATCAAGCCATGCTATAAGGCCATTGTAATCAAAACAACTGGTAATGACAGAACAGCAGGCATATGGATCAATGGAACACAACAGAGAGCCCAAACGTCAACCCACACCTACACTGTGAACTGATATTTGACAAAGGGGGCAACAGCATACAATGAGGTAAAGACAGTCTCTTCATTAGTAAATGGTATTGGGAAACTTGGATGGGTACATGTGAAACAATGAAATGAAACCACCAACTTATACCATTCAGAAGAATACATTCAAAATGAATAAAAGACTTAAATGTAAGTCATGAAACCATAAAAATCCTGGAAGAAAACATAGGCAGTAAACTCTCAGTCATTACACATAGCAATATTTTTTGCTGATATGTCACACAGGGCAAGGGAAATAAAGGAAAATATAAACAAATGGGACTACATCAAACTAAAAAGCTTCTGCACAGCAAAGGGTACCGGCAACAACATGAAAAGAGAAGCCTCTGCATGGGAGAACATATTTGCCAAAGATACATCTGATAAGGGGTGAATCTCCAAAATATATAAAGTACTCATACAGTTCAACCAAAGAAGACAAACAATGCAATTTAAAAGTGGGCAGAGGTCTTGAGTAGATATTTCTCTTAAGAGGAAATACAAATGGATGAGACAAGAAAAAATGCTCAATTTCACCCATCATCAGAGATATGCAAATTCAAATGACAGTGAGGTACCACCTCACAACTACCAGAATGGCTACCATCAATAAATCAACAAACAAAAAGTGCTAGTGAGGATGTGGAGGAAAAGGAACCCTTGTATACTATTAGTGGAAATGCAGACAGGTGCAACCACTATGAAAGACTGTGTGGAGTATCCTAAAGTAATGAAACATAAAGCTGCCATTTGACACAGTGATCCCACTTCTAGGAATATATCTTAAGAAGCCTGAACCACCGATCACAAAGAATATATGCAGCCCTATGTTCAAAGAGCATTATTTACAACTAGAGGCCCAGTGCACAAAACTCAATCACCGTAGGGGGCGGCCCTCAGCCAGGCCTGCACCCTCTTGCAGTCCGGGACCCCTCACTCTTTACCACCCACCTGATTGCTGCTCTTTAGTGCCTCCATGGAGGCGGGAGAGGTTGCTGCCACCACTGATGCACTCGCCACTGATGCACTGGCTGAACCGAGCTCCCGCTGTGGGAGAGCACTGACCAACAGGGTGTCAGCTCCTGCATTGAGTGTCTGTCCCCTAGTGGTCAGGGCACGTCATAGTGACTGGTTGTTCCACCATTCAGTCAATTTGCATATTAGGCTTTTATAATGTAGGATAGCCAAGAGCTGAAAACAGTGCAGATGCCCATCAATAGAAGGGTGAATAAAAAAACAATGGTATATTTTCATAATGGAATACTACCTGGCATGAAAAGAGAAGGAATTCTTAACTTTTGAGACAGCATGTATGGATCTGGAGATTATTATACTCAGTGAAAGAAGCCAGTCAGAGAAAGAGAAAAACTATATGACCTCACTTATGTGTGGAATCTAGTGAACATTATCTGTCGAACAAAATAGAAACACAGGCATGAAGACATGGAACAGACTGACAGCGGTCAGAGGGGATGGGGGAGAGAGGGATTGGATGAAACTAACTGAAGGGATTAGCCAAAGAACATCCATGAACACAGATGGCAATGTGGTGAAGGCCAGAGGGTGCAGGGAAGACAGGTGCTATGTGAACAGGGTCAAAAGAAGGGAAAATATGGTATCTGTAATAGTGTCAAAAATAAAATAAAAACTTCTTAAAAGTATATTCCTATTTACAGTTATCTCTTAATAGAAAATAAATAAGGGGCTATTGCTCTCAGATGGGATGGAGGGTGAGCTATGGGAGAGCAGGGTCATTCTGAAGGGAGTAGGGAGCCTCTGTGAAAGGTTGAGGGCAGGAGATTCTGTGCAGCCTTAAAAGGAGGCTGCACTGATAAGCAAGTCAGCAGATCATGATTCATGGATGGACAGGAGGCACCCAAGGGAAGACCAGGGGAAGGGTGTTGTCATGAGGGAAAATGCTGGGACGAGGCAGAAATCCTGGCCCCGGGAAGACTGAGATATCAATAAACCTCCGACAATCTCCAAATTATGCTTTATTCTCACTGTCACCTTCCTTCCTTAGGCCTGCTCTTGCCTGGGCCCCAGGGTTCTACTAATTGTCATCTGAAAGAGTTCATTCATACTTAGAGGACGGATTAATTGTGAGGCAGAAGGTGGGCCATGGGCTAGAAAGGCAGGAAATATCATGGACTCCTGATGAATTCAGGCAAGGGGTCAAGACTCCACGATGCCACTTACTAGCCATGTATTCTTGGGAAAATTAGCAGGCCCAATAGGCATCAGGTTCTTCCTCTGTGAAGTAAGTGGGTCTGATAAGCCCTGTCTTATAGGACTGCAGGGATGTGTGGAGTGTTTGTAAACCACCGTGCACAGTACCTAGTGGAGACTGAATCTGTAATGAATGGCAGTTATTTCTAATATCGTTTTTATCCCAGATACTTCCACTCTCGCCTCTGGCACTGTGATTACTTGTTTGTTATTAAGGTCATATTAGAGAATGTGCAGCTCAGTTGGGCACAGAACACCCAGTCGGCCAAAGAGGATACCCAATTCATGGATGTATGCTGACATTCAGGTGTGGGGAGCCTTCCCAGCTGGACACACACAAAGATGCCAAAAAGAGAATCTACTTACAACTCTTTCCCTCTGTCCAAGCTGCTCTTTCATCCAAACAAATGCTTTCATTCATTTCACCCCCACCCAAAATCTACCCCTTGATAATGATTGGCCAGAGTACACTCAAGATCATTAACATTTAATCCCAATTAGGCTCTCCCAGGCCATCATGTTTCTCATGGCTCAGTAACTCTATTTCTGTAGAAATCTGTGCAGATGATGGGTATAACACGCCTAGTGCTCATACTGTCCAATGGCACAGTGTCTGCGTGGCTCATGCCATGCACATCATTTTTTAATTAAGGTATTACATATGAGTCCTTATCCACCCATTGCCCTCCTCCAGCCCCCCACTCATGCCATCACCCCCCTGGCGTCTGTGTCCATTGGTTAGGCCTATATGCTTCATACAAGTCCTTTGGTTGATCTCTCCCCTTTACCTCCACCCTCCCCTACCTTCCCTCTGAGGTTTAATGGTCAGATCAATGCTTCTCTGTATTTGGATCTTTTTGTCCATCCATTTGTTGTTCATTATATTCCATATATAAGTGAGATCATGTGATAATTATCTTTCTCTGACTGGCTTATTTGGCTTAACATAATGCTCTCCAGTTCCACCATGCTGTTGCAACTACGCTGCGGTAAAAATGAAGGCCATTCATAATTGAGTGCTGTTCCCTGGAGGCCCACCACCTCACCTGTTCTGTTACTTGTTTGTAAGATTTAGGGGACACCTAACCCCTCCCTTATATGACTATAGCTCCTACACTATCATTCTGTGGGTGGGTGTGCCCTGCTTATGTTGGTGTCCCCACTACTAACACAGGATCTTCCAGAGGACATAGGCTCAGTGAATGTCTGGGGATTAAATGAACCACTGAGCAGGGGTCGTCTTTATGCAGATGAAATCCCTCCACTTTCTTGCCGGAACCAAGGATCCTTCGATAAGTTGTTTCATGCAAAGACAGACGAGAAGAGATAAGAATCAAAAATTAACAACCTTTTGCTATTATTTTTCTATTTATTAACTCCATTGCATGTACTGCCGAGTTCTTACACATTTCCAAGGAAATCCTTTTATAATGCCACGTTATCTATTTTGGGATCACAAACTAGGATGGAAAGTGTCCCAATTTTGGTTATACAATAGCAAATCTCTTACTCTTGAGCTGGACATGTAGAAATATATAATGTGATCAATGTCATTTACAAACTCACATGCTAAAAGTTTATGAAAGCTTCTATGAAAAGGGACATTCAAAAATTTCCTTAAAAATCGCAAAATAATAAAGCACAAATTTCTCAATCATAATAGGAGCTCATATCTTTCCCTGGGCCTCACTATTAGTTTCTTCTCAAACATAGAGTTGAAAATTGGATGCACTTTCTGCCCAGCAAAAGAAGTTAATGCTCATGGGCCTGAAAAGTGCCTGGATTCAACTCTGGCTCAGGCATAGTGTCATTACTCAGGCCCTTCAAGCAGGGATGAAAGGGAATAGGGATCCCTGTCATTAACCCCGAGCACAAACTGGAGGGTGTTCAACATGGTAGTCTCTGCATGTGCTCGGGGACCCCACAGGAACTCATAGCATGCAGGATCACTATTGGGCACCTGGCGGTACAGCAGGTACTGTTCCTGGACCCAAATTTTGGTGATGAGCTCCCTGGGCTCCCCATAGAGCCAATGCTCCTTCCCATCATACACCCCTAGAACATTCAGTGCTTCCCAGACTTTTTCCTCAGGGGCACAATCACCCTCTGAGGCGATCACCCACAGAACTGTGACCAGGAGGCCTGTGTTGGGATATCTGTGCCCATCGCTCACCATCCCATCATAGCTGAGCCCCAAGGCAGTGGCCAGGACATAGGTGTGAGTACTGGGGTCCATTTCTTTCACAACAATACCAAAGCCCCACTGGATGCATTCAGTGGCTGCACTGAAGAGCTCAGGAAAGTGGTCCTGGTGCTCTTTGATGACACTACTCATCATTTCTGCCTTGGTGGTCGGCTCCTTTGCACGATACTTAAGGAGTAGAAACTCCACCATTTCTACCATCTTCAAATGCAGTGCTTTGTGGAGCAAGGAATCGGCATCTTCATCAGGGCCTCCCTCAGTGTTTGGACCCTCCTCATCTTGGCTGCTGGAGCTCACATCGTCAGCGTGTCTCCATGGAAAGGCTGCCATGGCATGGGGGGAGGCACCCTGAGGACTCTGGGGAGGACTTGGTGTCTCAGCAGCAGACACCTCCTCTAGGCTGTCTATAAACAGGACTGAGGGGGAGGAAGACCGAGAGGAGGACAGAGACAGGGCCTCCTCCTCCTCCTCCTCCTCCTCCTCCTCCTCCTCCTCCTCCTCCTCCTCCTCCTCCTCCTCCTGCATAGCCCAGAACAGTTCCTCTACCAACATGTCAGGATCTCCATTGGGTCCAGATGGTCTTCCTCAGGCTTCCACGGCTCACTCTTATGATGACCAGGCATGATGACTTGTACTCGAACAGTGACCGAGTGTGGGCAGAAGATGGGCAATTAGGACCCACGGGCCTGGGGGAAGGGGAGTATGAGAGGCATGAGCTGAGAAACACACCCTAGGCGGCTCTGACAAAGGTGACTTCCAGGTCTCCCCTTTAGGGGTGTCCATGGGCCTCACAGGGCTCACTCCTGATCAGCCTGCCCACTAGGAGCCTGAAGTAGGAAGTGACATGACTGCTCAGGGTGTAGAAGGCACAGCGCAGGGTTCTGTAGCTGACGGTGGGGTGTGGAGGTGTCAGGCAATGTGGGGTCCCCTCTGACAGTGGTGGCGAGCCCATGGGGACATATTCATGGTCGGAACCTCACCTTAATTCCTAGCACTTCCTGGCCTCCTGCTGCTCTGTGACCTGAGAATATGTAGCATAAACCAAGGCCTTCACCTCCTTCTATCCGGGGGCTCTGCTGGTGGGAAAAACGGAGCACCTCAGGATGCACATGGCAATCACAGTCCTGGAACCCCAAAGCTGACAGGAGGGGCAGCAGGACTCTGTGAGGTCCCCTCTGTTGTGTGTGGGAGGTTCCTCCTTGCACATGTAGGATCCTCACCCTTCCCCTGCCAGGGCCAGGCCCCTCACTGCCTTCTGCTGGCCTGAGGTCAAACTCTCAGAACAAGACCACACACACCTGACACTTGAGTGAAGAAAATGAGGGGGTCCCTCTCCCAGAGGATCAAGAAGGGGTGACTGAAGATTTGGGTCCATCTACGCTGGGTTAAGGCTCTGATCACTTCTCACCATGACGCACTGCAGGGTTTCAGACACTCTCTCTGCTGACTGAGCGCAATCTACTTAGACTTAGGGTGCACCTCCCTGAGATACAGGAGTAGGGAAGTGAGCTGAGGTAATCCAGGCCCTATTCCGAGTTTCCCCATTGCTGACAGAGGAGGCAGGGTAAGTCTGGGTTCCCATGTGCTCTGCTCCCCCTCAGTGCTCACCTTGATTCTTGGCAGGAACTGGGACTCGTCTGTCTGTTGACAAAATTTGGATCCTGGGGATGATACGACGTATGGTCTCACACCAAGGTCCTCACCTTGCTGATAGCTCTGAGACAAAAGTGAACAGGAACTCCATCTGCCCCCACCCCTGTACAGGTTATCACACAACTGACACCAGGGCCTGGGCCCATCCATTCCGGGTAGAGTTCCCGTAGTCTGGCCTCAGGATACTTGCCTTTCTTCCTGGCCTGGCCTGGGTCTGAATCCAGCTGACTTGATTTCACCCTGAATAACTGTCCTCAGTGACAAAAGCTCAGGACGAGCAGGCATGTGGAAAGGGAGAGCATGTCACACCCAGGTAACCCTGCCTGGGGAATCTGGATGCTGAGGACAGGACACTCCCTGATGCTGAGGGCTCTCTTCTTTTCTCAGGGAGCACATAGCTGCAGTTTCCCACAAGAAAGCATTCACACCTTTATGACCCTTCCACAACCTCAGCTCATCTGTGCATGAACTGAAGCCATTCCCTCTGACCAAGGCCCTGTCCTTCCAGAGTGCCCTCAGACAAACGTGAGGAGGAACCACCCCTGCCGACCCATGCCAGGCCTTTCCCAGGGCTGACAACAGCACAGACTGGGTTCAGGGCACCCATTGTCTGGAGTGTGGTATCCTCTTTCCTCCCTGTGCTACCTAGGCTTACTCAGAGAGTGCCTGGGACCTTTCCCTTCTGCTGAACTGAGAGTGAATACTGCAGGCCATGCCCTCCATCTCTCTGAGACCTCCAAGGTGGATTTTAAGACACACCACATTGACTATCGTGCCGAGTGTGCCAGTTGTGCCTGCAGAGCCTAAGCCAGCCAGTCGCTGTGTTTACTGGGGTGGGAAGTACCATCATGCTGCCTCAAGACCCACACTTTAATTACCAGCATTGCCTGGCACACCTCCCACGTTGCCGTGAATCCAGAACCTTGAAGACAATGCCCTCACCTCCCTTTGCCACTGCTAAGGTAGAAGTCTGGAAGCAACCCAAATCCCCAGCCCTACCATGAGGCTTGCAGGTGCTGCTGGCAGGAACAGGCACACTGCGGACACTTACGGCTCTAGCCAAGCCTCAGGCATACAGACATCCAGGTGTGCTAGGGGGCTTCCTGAGTCCTACCTCGGGTCCTCACCTGGTATCCTGGCAGAGCCCTGCAGCCCCCTTCTTTGCCTACCTGGAGCCTGACCCCTCAGAGCTCAGGGGGTGGAGTCCACTTGTCTTCCTGCAGGATCCTCACCGTGACTCCTGGCTGGAGCTGGAACCTCCTGTCAACCTGAGAGGCCCAAGTCAGGAAGAGAGCAAGTGGTCATGGACCAGGGACTTCCAAGGGTTCACAGTAGGGGTAATGTGGGGCATCCCTGTTGTGGTGTCCAGGGTCCCTCAGTCTTCCCTTTGCATGTTCACCTGGACTTGGGGCAAGACCCGGGTCCTCCCCTCTGCCACATATGTCATTCCCCTGAATTCCAAGGGCTGACATCAGGTCTGGGCTTCTGCGGTTCCTCTCTGCATGGTCATCCACCATAGGGCCTCCCAACACTTCGGGAAGGCAGACTTCTGTGGACTCCCCTCCAGTTAGGGTTCCTGGATTCCCCCAGTCCTCCCTGGGGGTCCTCACCTTGACTGTTCCCTCTGCCCACCTGAGACCCTGCTCCTTACACCGAACCCCAGAGCCTGTCAGACCCGGATGCGATAGTCAGGAAAAGCACCTTGACTCTGGGCAGTGCTTCTGCATCCCTTCTGTGGACCTGAGTGAGGCCTCACATGATTTACCAAGTTTCCAGTCTCCCTCTGACCTGCATGCGGAAGTCAGGAGACACCTCACAGGGTCATCTGACATGGACTCCTCCATGGCTAATATCAGGGGAGGCCCTTTATGGGTTCCCTTAAATTGTGGGGTCCTGGTCCCCATCTTCTCTTCTTCAGCGGACTTGTGGCACTGCTCCTTACACTGAAACCCAGTCTCTCACACCTGATGCAGAAGTCACCCCATCCTGTAGTACCCCGCCCACTCTGGTCCTCCCAGCACTGAGGATTCTGAGGTCCAGGGCCCCCAATCTCCCTCAGGGACCACAACTTGACAGCGGCAGGACCTGGGGGCCCCCTCTGCTGCCTGAAGCCCTGCTCCTTCTACCAAACCCCCCAGTGTCTCTCAGACCCAATGCAGAAATCACAAAGCACAATGTGTGAGATCACCCCTCCCCCACCCCAGGAGGCCTGCCCGATAGACACCCTTGTGGGATCCAGGCCCCCCAGTCTCCCTCAGGTTCCCACACTGACGCCGGGCAGGTCCGGACCCCCTCTGCCGACCTGAGATGCTGCTCTGACACGGAGCCGCCCGAGGGTCTCAGAGCACGAGGACCCGGAAGTCAGTCCTGACCACTCGTGGTCATCCCGCGCCTTGGGGCTCCCGGGACTGACGGCTCTGGACCCAGAGTCACCATGTCCTCCCCACGGCCTCACCATGAGGCCTGCAGGTCCTAGGACCCTCCCTCTGTGAACCGCGAGGCCGGACCCCCACACGGAGGCCCTCACCCCCGAGACCCCAGGGGAGGCCTGTGGGCATACCTCCCCAGGGCTCCCAACTCGGGCTGAACTAGCTCTCCGGGTACCTCCATCTGGTCCTCACCCTGATCCCAGGCAGAGCCTGGGCCCCGCCGACCTGAGGAGGCTCCCCTCAGCGCCTCTACCATCTATCGACCCGAAGCCGGCCTCCCAAAGATGGCGCTCAGCTCCCTCAGACTTCTCAGGCGGAAGTCCATGAGTCTGTGACATCACTTCCGGAAACCAATTGTGTGGTCACCCAGGACACTTGACAGGGGCGGAGTTCTGCTCCTTTGTGCCCCGCCCGCCCCTTCTGGTCTCTATCTGGGCTGAATGGCCTGGGCCACCACCCTGTGCTGACCTGGGTCTGTGCCCCGCAGGCCAAGTGCCCTGAGACAAACCTGTGGAGGAACTACCTCTGCCGACCCATGCCGAGCCTTACCCAGGACTGATAGCAGCACAGACTGGGTTCAAGGCACCCACTGTTTGGAGTGTGGTATCCTCCTTCCACACAACCCATGCACAGTGGGAGAGTGCCTGGGACCTTTCCTTTCTGCTGAACTGAGAGTGAATACTGCAGGCCATGCCCTCCATCTCTCTGAGACCTCCAAGGTGGACTTTAAGACACACCACGTTGACTATCGTGCCCAGTGTGCCAGTTGTGCCAGTAGACACTAAGCCAGCCGGTCCCTGTGTTTACTGGGGTGGGAAGTACCATCATCCTGCCTCAAGACCCACACTTTATTTACCAGTATTGCCTGGCACCCCTCCCACGTTGCCCTGAATCCAGAACCTTCAGGACAATTCCCTCGCCTCCCTTTTCCACTCCTAAGGTAGAAGTCTGGAAGCAACGCAAATCCACAGGCCTACCATGAGGCTTGCAGGTGCTGCTGGCAAGTACAGGCACACTGCGGACACTTATGGCCCTGGCCAAGCCTCAGGCATGCATACTTCAAGGTGTGCTAGGCGGCTTCCTCAGTCCTCAGACCACGAGAACCCGGAAGTCAGTCCTCACCACTCTTGGTCATCCCGCGCCTTCGGGCTCCCGGGACTGACTGCTCTGGCCCAGAGTCACCTTGTCCTCCCCACGCCCTCACCATGAGTCCTGCAGGTCCTGGGACCCTGCCCATGGGTAGGAGACCCAGCCAGAGAGAAAGGGAGGGAATGCAGAGGTGCTGGGCACAGGGACTGTCAGGACACTGGATTGGGAAGAGAGTGCACAGGTGGCAGCTTTAATGTCCTCAGAGCCTGGTCTTTGAGATTGGGTGTGTTTTCATAAACACGAGGACAGAATAGCTGATATCAGGTTCATGGACTTTAAAGACAGGAGGGGAAAGACAAGCAGAGTGGGGGTGCTCATGTAGAGTGTGGTAACGAGGCCCAGGCCCTATGATGATGATGTGTAGCCACCGGTTCTGACTATCCTCTTAATGGGCAGGTACTCACAGCCCTATGGAGACTGAGCTCCGCCAGGTACTAGGACCCAGCTGAATCCGCAGGCTGTGTTTCTGCTCCTGTGACTGCACAGCTCTGAGGAGGTACGACCCCCTTCCCCAGGTACAAGGAAGAGAGGCAAGAACAGCGGGTGAGGTAGTCAGGGCCCAAGATCATGGGCCATATTTTGATCCCTAGGTGCCACCTTCGCAACTGTAGAATGTGGTGGCAATGGCACTGCCCACCCAGTTATTTGAGGCTTGAATTCTAGGATCCGTGGATCATGCCCATCCCAGGGCCTGATAGGGGCATGCTGTGTGGGTTCTAGTGCCAATTGTTCCTGGTCCTGTTATTCCTGTCTCTAGGCTGCAGTGGGGACCAGGTGTGCCTGCTGAGAGCGGATAGTATTGGTGCAGCCAGGGAATGGAGGAGGGTGGCTCCCAAAGTGATCGAGTGTAGACACCTGGCTGGAGGATCTGAGCTCGCACAGGGGTATCCCAGGGCCCAGCTGAGGTTTGATTATAAGGATTTACAATCAGGAGCCTTGGAAGAGGGACCAGGGTGCATGGGGACTGTAGCACCTTGGGGTGAAAAGAGGAGGGAGCTGACAGTCTTGGAGGAGGGGGGAAGAAACAAAACCCAGGAGGGTCTTTGCTGGGAGAGGACTAGAACCCACTCACCCGGTGTGAAGCCAAAGCTCCCGTTCTCCCACATCTGTGCTCCCCTGGTCTCAGTGACCTTCTTTGTGGAACTGAACACACCCTGTCCTGAGTGCCTCTCCTTACCTGTCGCCACCTTCTTCCTTGAGCTCCCCAAAGACTCCATCTGATGGACGAGGCATCTGCATCACCAGCCCTTTCCATGGGGCCTGGCAGCTGAGTGCGTGGGGATAGGAAGAAGGAGCCAACACTCTCTGCTCTCCCACCATCCCTGTCAGTGGGGTTCCAGGGCCCCAGGGGACACTGGGGGAAGAGGTCAGCCCACAGACCATGAACACGGAGGGCTGATGCATGATGCTTATTGACATTCACACTTTTGGGTTTCCACAGCCCACGTGAGGCCCACGGACCTCTGGGGAGATGGAGTTCTCCTGCCTCTCCTGGCAGCCTTATGCAGGCTTGGTCTTAAATGGGGCCATGACTCTGGAGACTTGTTGGCGACCCTACGGAGCTGCCACAGGAACTGCAGCATCGCCATCCACATCGCTCACAGGGACTGGGAAGAGCCCTCTGGCTGGAGCTGCTGCTGGAGAGGCTGGGCTGGAACCCCATGTAGATTCAGACTCTCCTCCCAAAGGGAGAAATATGGGAGAGGAGTGAGCGCTGGCAAGGCCTGACCCCCTGAGAGCTGCTCACACTCCTCCAAGAATACCCCCAAGGACCTTGCTCAGGAGTTTGGGGCTTGTTTTCTTTTGAAGCTGTGGAGATGGGGCTGTAGTTTGTGTAAGCAGCACACCTTCAAAGGGGCAACAAGGGGCCCAGGCTTGGGTTCCGTGGGCCGAGTTCCTATGATTTGGGTGAACCCTTCTGTCTATATTGAGTCTCAGTTCCTGTTGGTGATCTGAGAGGCAGGAACAGGTTCAAGTTTTCATGTGGCGTTGTCTATGTGTTGTGTTTTTTTTTTGTTTGTTTGTTTAGTGTGAGTGTGTGTGTTTTTTTTACTGTTCTGAAAACCAGACTATGTTTTTATTTTTATTTATTTTTTATTTTTCCCTCCTCTCCACTACTTTTTTTTTAATTGCTTAAAGTATTACTAAGGGTATTACGTATGTGTCCTTATTTTCCCCCCTCCCTTGACAGGCCCCTAGCCTCCCCTCTCCCCCAATGTCTTATGTCCATTGGTTATGCTTATATGCATGCATACAAGTCCTTTGCTTGATCTCTTACCACCTCCTCCTGCCCCCCCAACCCTCCCCGGCCTTCCTACTTCAGTTTGACAATCTGTTTGAGGCAGCTCTGCCTCTGTATCTATTATTGTTCAAAAGTTTATAATGGTCTCTATTATCCAGGAATGAGTGAGATCATGTGGTATTTTTCCTTCATTGGCTGGCTTATTTCACTTCGCATAATGCTCTCCAGTTCCATCCATGCCATTGCAAATGGTAAGAGTTCCTTCCTTTTTACAGCAGCATAGTATTCCATCGTGTAGATGTACCACCGTTTTCTAATCCATTCATCTACTGATGGGCACTTAGGCTGTTTCCAGATGTTAGCTATGGTGAATTGTGCTGCTATGAACATAGGGGTGCATCTATCCTTTCTGATTGGTGTTTCTGGTTTCTTGGGATATATACCTAGAAGTGGGATCACAGGGTCAGATGGGAGTTCCATTTTCAGTTTCTTGAGGAAACTCCATACTGTCTTCCATAGTGGCTGCACCAGTCTGCATTCCCACCAGCGGTGCACAAGTGTTCCTTTTTCTCCACATCCTCTCCAGCAGTTGTCGTTTGTTGATTTGTTGATGATAGCCAGTCTGACAGGTGTGAGATGGTACCTCATTGTTGTTTTGATTTGCATCTCTCGGATGATTAGTGACTTTGAGCATGTTTTCATATGTCTCTTGGCTTTCTGAATGTCCTCTTTTGAAAGGTGTCTATTTAGGTCCTTTGCCCATTGTTTGATTGGATTGTTTAACTTTCTTTTGTTAAGTTGTATGAGTTCCATATAAATTTTGGAGATTAGGCCCTTATCAGATATGACATTGGCAAATATGTTTTCCCACACAGTGGGTTTTCTTGTTTTTTTGTTGATGGTTTCTTTTGCTGTGCAGAAGCTTTTTATTTGATGTAGTCCCATTTGTTCATTTTCTCTTTAGTTTCAAGTGCCCTAGGAGCTGTATCAGTGAAGAAATTGCTTCGGCATATGTCTGAGATTTTGTTGCCTTTGGATTCTTCTAGAATTTTTATGGTTTCCTGTCGTACATTTAAGTCCTTTATCCATTTTGAGTTTATTTTTGTGTATGGTGTAAGTTGGTGGTCTAGTTTCATTTTCTTGCATATATCCGTCCAATTTTCCCAACACCATTTATTGAAGAGACTATCTTGGCTCCATTGAATGTTCTTGCCTCCTTTGTCAAATATTAATTGAGCATATTGGTTCGGGGTGATTTCTGGGCTCTCTATTCTATTCCATTGATCCATATGCCTGTTCTTGTGCCAGTACCAGGCAGTTTTGAGAACAGTGGCTTTGGAATACAGCTTGATATCTGGTATTGAGATCCCACCAACTTGGTTCTTTTTCAGGATTGCTGCAGCTATTCGGGGTCTTTTTTTTTATTCCAGATGAATATTTGGAGAGTTCGTTCTAGATCTGTGAAGTATGCCGTTGGTATTGTAATGGGAAGTGTGTTGAATTTATAGGTTGCTTTGGGTAGTATGGACATTTTAATGATGTTGATTCTTCCAATCCATGAACATGGTATGTTCTTCCATCTGTTTATGTCTTCCTCTAGCTCTTTTTTCAACGTCCTGTAGATTTCTGAGTAGAGATCTTTTACCTCTTTAGTTAAGTTTATTCCTAGGTAGCTTAATTTTTTTGGTGCGATGGTAAGTGGGATTGTTTTTATAATCTCTCTTTCTGAAAGTTCACTATTGGTGCATAGAAATGCTCAGATTTCTTGGGGTTAATTTTGTATGCTGCTACATTGCCAAATTCATGTATTAAGTCTAGTAGCTTTTTGATGGAGTCTCTAGGGTTTTGTATGTATAATATCATGTCGTCTGCAAGTAAGGACAGTTTTGCTTCCTCTTTTCCAATTTGGATGCCTTTTATTTCTTCTTCTTGCCTAATTGCAATGGCTAACACATCCAGTACTATGTTGAACAATAGTGGTGAGAGGGGGCATCCCTGTCTTGTTCCTGTTCTTAGGAGAAATGGTGTTAGTTTTTGTCCATTGAGTATGATGTTGGCTGTGGGCCTGTCATATATGGCTTTTATTATGTTGAGGCATGCTCCTTCTACTCCCACCTTACTGAGAGTTTTTATCAAAAATGGGTGTTGAATTTTGTCAAATGCTTTTCTGCATCAATTGATATGACCATGTGGTATTTTTCTTTCAATTTGTTTATGTGATGTATCACGTTTATTGATTTGCGGATATTGTACCATCATTGCATCCCTGGGATAAATCCTACTTGGTCATGGTGTATGATCTTTCTGATGTACTGCTGGATCCGATTTGCTAAGATTTTGTTGAGGACTTTGGCATCTATGTTCATGAGGGATATTGGCCTGTAATTCTCTTTCATTGTGTTGTCTTTACCTGGTTTTGGTATTAGGGTGATGATGGCTTCATAGAATTAGCTTGGAAGTGTTCCTTCCTTTAGAATTTTTTCTAGTAGTCTGTGGAGGATAGGTTTTAGTTCTTCC
Organism: Myotis nattereri; assembly: GCF_964212035.1. Classification (NCBI taxonomy): domain Eukaryota; kingdom Metazoa; phylum Chordata; class Mammalia; order Chiroptera; family Vespertilionidae; genus Myotis; species Myotis nattereri. The sequence goes on along the minus strand of NC_138078.1, from coordinate 137,585,716 downwards.
TTGAATGTTTGGTAAAACTCCCCTGGGAAGCCGTCTGGTCCTGGGCTTTTGTTTGATGGAAGCTTTTTGATGACTGCTTCAACTTCTTCCCTAGTTATTGGCCTGTTGAGATTTTTAGATTCTTCCTGATTGAGTTTTGGAATGTTGTATTTTTCTAGGAATTTGTCCATTTCCTCCAGGTTGTCTAGTTTGTTGGAGGAGAGCTGTCCATAGTATTTTTTAACATTCATTTGTATTTCTGTGGGTTCTGTTGTGATTTCGCCTCTATCGTTTCTGATTTTGTTTATTTGGGTCCTCTCTCTTTGCTTCTTGGTGAGTCTGGCTAGAGGTTTGTCAATCTTGTTTATCTTTTCAAAGAACCAGCTCTTAGTTTCATTGATTTTCTGTATTATTTTTTTGGTCTCTATGTCATTTATTTCTGCTCTAATCTTTATTATGTCCTTCCTTCCACTCACTCTGGGCTTTTTTTGTTGCTCTCCTTCGAATTCTTTGAGTTGAAGAGTTAGATATTTTACTACCATTTTTTCTTGTTTTTTTGAGATAGGCCTGTAGAGCTATAAACTTCCCTCTCAGGACGGCTTTCATTGTGTCCCATAGGTTTTGGATTGTTTTGTTTTCATTGTCATTAGTTTCCAGGATGTTTTTAATTTCTTCTTTGATCTCATTGGTAACCCAATCAATATTTAATAACATGCTATTCAGCTTCCAGATGTTTGAGTATTTTGGGTTGTTTTAATTGTAGTTTATTTCTAATATTATGCCATCGTGGTCTGAGAAGATGCTCTTCATGAGTTCAATCTTCTTGAATTTGGGGATACTCTGCTTGTGACCCAATATATGGTCTATTTTTGAATATGTCATATGAGCACTTGAGTAGAATGTATATTCCGTGGCTTTGGGGTGAAGTGTTCTGAAGATGCCTATTAAGTCCGTCTCACCTAGTGAGTCATTTAGGATTGCTGTTTCTTTGCTGATTGTTTGTCTAGAGAACTTATCCAGTGCTGTCAGTGGTGTATTAAAGTCCCCTACTAAGATTGTATTGTTATCGATCTCTCCTTTGATATCTTCCAGGAATTTTTTTTTATGAATTTGGGTGCTCCTGCATTGGGTGCATATATGTTTACCAGGGTTATATCTTCTTGTTGTATTGATCCCTTTAGTATTATGAAGTGGCCTTCCTTATCTCTTGTTATGGCCTTTACTTTGAGGTCTATTTTGTCCGATATAAGTATTGCTACCCCAGCTTTCTTTTCCTTTCCATTTGCCTGAAAGATATTTTTCCATCCTTTCACTTTCAGTCTGTGTGAGTCCCTTCTAATGAGGTGGGTCTCTTGTAGACAGCAGATGTATGGGTCATGTTTTTTAATCCATTCAGCCACTCAATGTCTTTTGGTTGGAGCATTTAGTCCATTTACGTTTAAAGTTATTATTGAAAGGTACTTGTTTGTAGCCCTTTCCTTTTTTTGTGTGGCTGTTTGCTTTCTGAGCTTTTTATTTCTTCTTTTTACACCAGTCCCTTTAGCATTCCTTGCACTGCTGGCTTCGTGGTGATAAACTCCCTTAGCCTTTTTTTGTCTGTGAAGCTTCTTATTTCCCCTTCAAGTTTGAATGATAGCCTTGCTGGATAGAGTATTCTTGGATTCAGTCCTTTGCTTTGCATCACTTTGTAAATTTCCGTCCATTCTTTTCTGGCCTGATGTGTTTCTGTTGAGAAATCATTTGATAATCTAATGGGAGATGCCTTGTATGTAACTTTCTGTTTCTCTCTTGCAGCCTGTAAGATTCTCTCTTTGTCCCGAACATTTGCCATGGTAATTATGATGTGTCTTGGTGTGGGTCTTTTCGGGTTCACCTTGTGTGGGACTCTGTGGGCTTGTGTGACTTTTTTCTTCCCCACCTCAGGGAAGTTTTCTGATATTATTTCTTCGAATCGGTTTTCTAATCCTTGTTCATCTATCTGTTGTTCTGGCACCACTATTATTCGTATGTTGTTTCGTTTCATGTTGTCCCAAAGCTCCCTTAGGCTCTCCTCCTGTCTTTTAATTTTTTTTCTCCAATTGCAGTACATTTTGGGTGTGTTTTGCTTCCTTGTCTTCTAATTCACAAATTCGGTCCTCCACTTCTCCTAGTCTACTGTTGATACTTTCAGTGGTGTTTTTTATTACAGCTATATCACTCTTCATTTCTTCTTGGGTCTTAAGTTGTTGATTTTTTAATCTGTTCCTACTAGCTTCTTCCATATGTTATTGAATTTTTTCATCTGTTTCTTCTTGCTTCTTGCATAGGTAGTTGAATTTTTCATCTGTTTCATCTAGCTTCTTGCAGAATTAGGGGATAAGGAAGAAAGAAGAGAAAAAGATAAAAGAGATAAAAGAAAAGAAAAGAAAAGTAGGGAAGAAAAAAAGAGTGCAAAAATGAAATTTGGAAAAAAGAGGTGGATTGAAAAGAGAAAAAAATAGAGTGAAAAGAGAGAATGAAGTAGAAGAGGGGAAGAGGCTATGTGTATGAGGAGAAAACTCCTATAGAACTGCCACTAATTCCAACAAATTCCAGCAACAGCTCCCTGGAGAGGAATGCAAACTAGAAACAACCAATAATATCAAGAGAGGCAAGGGAAAACAGAAGCACAAAAATAACCGGCGGGGGGCGGGGGGGGGGCGGAGGAGGGAGGGGAAAAAATAGCAGGAGAAAAGCAAAATCAAAAGCAAAACAGCCTCACAACCAGTCCTAAAACGCACACACACACACACACACACACACACACACACACAAACAACAACAACAACAACAAAAAAGCCAATATACTAAAAAAATCAAGCAAACAGCAACAAAACATTAGAAAGATAAAAGAAGAAAAAAAAATTTGCATAGTGAAGAAAGATAAGGGATATGTGTATAAGGATTTAGAGCAGTGGATTGGAAATAGGATATATAAGTAGGATGAAATTTTGACAGGACGTAAACAGAAGGAATAGGGAAAATCTAAAGCAGGAATAGGGTAAGAGAAACAGGACAACAAAAGGGGAAAAGTGAGGGAGAGGGTTTTAGCATAGAGGTAAAATTGCGGTAGGGAAAATTGATGTTAAAGGAATGATGAAAATAGAATAGAGAACACTAATCCCCAAATAAAATAAAGAGAAAATAAAATGGCACTTTAAAAAATGGTAAAATGTAGCAGTAATAATACTGGTTAAAAATAAAAATGTAGTAATTAAAAGGGTAAAATCAGGTGATGGAAAAAGAAGAACAAAAATTGGTTTCTTAGTTAAAAGGTGAAAAAAGAAAAAAGAAGAAAAAAAAATTGCAGTAGTGAAGGTCCTTCGGTTCTTCTACTCGTCAGTCTGGCTCGCCTTAGTCCTGTCAGGTATTCAGGAGAGTGTTGAATTTCCCTGTGATACACTGTTCCTCTGTGTTGTAAACCACAGTCCTGATTTTAAAGCAGGCCATATTTGTGTCCCAGACTGCCTTAACTTGTATTTAGCTAAGAGTCAGATTGTGGCTCAGCCTCTGGGTGGCAGTGTTTTTGGGTTGGCCTCTGAGGCTATAGGGCCTCTGAGGCTATAGGGCCTCTCTGTCCAGTAGCGTGGGTTTATCGTCTCTATTGCACTTAAAACTGGTGTGGGGAAGTCCACTGCCCAGAGCTGCTTCCTTAATAGTTACCCGCTCTGTGTTGTTGCTGGGATTGAAAATCCCTCTATAGGCCAGACCCTGTTAACTCCCAGGGACTGATCCGATTATTTAGTACTTGATCTCATTCAGGGTGCAATCTGGGTGTGGCTGTGCTCCTTGCCTGGGGGATGGGGAGAGGAGTCTCACTCCCTGGAGAGAATGGCTGCCCCAGTCCTGGGCTCAGGGGTGTCTCAGCACTCAATTCGCTGCCACCTCTCCCGGCCCCCGCCCCTCTCCTCAGTCTCTCCCCAGATTCCACTAGTCCGCACCTTCTCCCTCTCTTGAGCACAGGTGAGTGTCTGTATCCAAAATGTCTTATGAACTGGATTCAGTGAAAACAAACAAACAAACGCTGGCCGCGGAAATCAGGAAGCCTTAGTTTCTATAAGCTCTTCTCTGACCGGCACTGCATGGTCTGGTCAGCTCTTCAGGCTGCCCAGATTAGCCTCAGTCCTCCGTGAACACAGAACCCAGATCTCAAATCCCCTGATGCCAGGAATCCCGTGGATCTCCTTTCCCCAGTCAGGGGCTGTGCCTGGCCCAAGGGTCACGGCTGTCTGCCTTGTGGTCTCCCTCCGAACGTCTGGGCTCAGGGATCTGGAAAACTTTCCTGCCCAAATCCCTGGTTTTTTTTTTTTTTTTTTTTTACCTTTCCAGGGGAGTTCTGCCCTTTCAGCCTGCAAACCCTCTCACCACTCGATGTGTTTGTATGATTGTTTATGTGTGTATACACACGTGTGTGTGTGTGTGTGTGTGTGTGTGTGACAGACCAGGGTCAGCTGCACAGTGCACAGAGAACATTGAGTAGCCTCCAGACTCAGGCTGTCTGCCTAACTTCACACACCTGCCCCACCCCCACTGCCCATGGCATCCTGGGCCCTTTCGCTCACCCTTCAGTGGTTGAGGTCCCACACTAGCTCCTTGCACCTGGTAAAGAGCTTGGGACCTGATTGCCTGTGGGTTCCCCATAGCAGCCAGGGCCTTTCTGAGGTGTACATGCTGCCCACAGTAGTTGGGCTGGCACCTGCCCATTAGTGGACCAGACTCTCTCCTCTTCATTTCCCTCTCTCCCACGGCCTCACCCAGAATTCCCTGAACAAAGTTTGACACATCAGAAGTGCTCAGTCAGAGGTTCCCAGCTCACTCCACGTCCCTTTGGTGAAATCAGCTTAGCGTCTAGTGCAGTGGTTCTCAACCTTGGCTGCACATTAGAATCACCTGGGCATCTTTTTTAAATCCTGATTTCTGGGCCTCATCCTCCAGAAATTCTGTTTCTTTGTTATGGGGTGGGGCTACAACATTAGTAACAAACAGAATTTCTGGAGGATGAGGCCCAGAAATCAGGATTTGAAAAAGATGCCCAGGTGATTCTAATGTGCAGCCAAGGTTGAGAACCACTGCATGGGGGAAACTCTGAATAACTCTTTCCTCTCACAGGAATCCTTTGGTTTATGGAAGGAAAAAACGTCTCAATGTTTCTCTAGTGGTTCCCAGCGCTCCTTGACTTTGGGGAATCTTTTCAGGCCCAGTAAATGTAGCTCCTGTGGAGGTTGTGGAACTGGAAAAGCAGGCTGTACTGTCCAACCTGTAGCAGAAGTACCCAACTTCACTTTCAAAACCCAGGTGGTTACTGGAGCCCATAACCAGGAAAGGGGGAAAGGATATCTTCCTGGTAGGAATCCCACAGCACCTGTCCCCTAGGGGCAGGAGGACTCCGCAGGAAGTTCACTGAGAATCCAGCTGAATCATGACCATCAATGGGCCATCATGCCACAGATGTAGAACTGAATTGGCACCACCGTGGAGAACACTACCCACCATCTGCTGTTCAACTAAACAGATTGCTGTGCCCAGAAGTAGGCGACTGTCCTTGTGAGATGCCTCTCTGAGCTCATTGACTGTCTCAAGGACTCTGAGCTTTAGGGAAAAGGGAAAGCTGCTAGGAAAGATCTTGGTGCTATCACTCATTTTGGCCCTGCTTATTCCTGCAATGTACAAAGAGAAATGTTTTAGGAGAATGGGTTAGTGTTTAGGACTCCCTTATACAGTCTCCCCCTCTCTGTGTGGTCAAACTCCGAGAACACTTCAGGAGCACCCAGGTGTCATTGTGGGAGGTCTGGGAGCGGGCACTGAATGACTGCCATTGCCAGAGGGTGACCAGCAGGGATGAGCTCATTCACCTTGAGGGAGACACCAGACTTTGAAAGAAAACACCTGTCTGTCCTGGCCAGTGACTGGTCTGCTGTAAAAGTCTCCCTTGGCTCATGAGGGCTTGTATTACACATGTTGTATCACTACCTCGTGACACAAGAACAGATCTGAAGTACAGCTCTGATGGAAAAGTGATGGGTAGAGGTTTTGTTTTTTGTTTGTTTGTTTGTTTTTTTTGTGTGTGTGAGCAATCTTTATTTGGGTCCCTACTAGCAGGGTTAGTAATGGTTGTTACTGGTGAGGATGATGGGCTTTCTCCCATACGTTGACTGGAATGGCCCATCTTCTGAGCCAGACTGCCTCTGTCGTACACCGCTTAGCAGATGGAGTGGCCAGGTTCTAGGTGGACCTCTCTTCAAGGCCCCTGGAACTTGGGCTAGAGATACTCAGATGCTGATCAGAAACTTCCTGGCATCATAGGGGGGCCCGTGAGTAAAGACCCTCCTGTTTCAAGTTGCATGACTAATGTAAGGTGATTCCACCAAGGTCAGGAGCCAGGCAGTTCTGTCTCCTGTCCAGTAGGCAAGGCTCAGGGGACCAGATCTTCCTGGGCTTGCCTCAGGACTAACTAGCCAGTTCCTTGTCTGAGTATGTGAAAATGAAAGAGGACAATGGGAACAAAAGCCTGTCCAGGCCAGGATTTCTAGTCTCCTCAGGCTCATCTGAGGAGATGTGTGGCACAGAAACAGAAGAACACGGACTCACAAATATCATTGTGCTGTTTATTTTCATTCATGGAGTTTTGCCTTTCTTTATTAAAGCCTACATGGATTCGTGGGTACAAACTGGTGATTGTTTTCTGTCACCTGTGATCTTATAGGCCTGCATTGCCCTTGAACTGCTCACAGAGTGAACAGTTGCCATATACGGAGTCCTCCCCCTCCTAGTCCTTATCAGGTTCCTTGGGCTGGGTCATGACTGAAAGGTCAGCCATTTCGAGGGTTCAACCCCAGCAGGACCAGGGGTTCCCAACGGCATAGACGGAGTCGGCGAAGAAGGAAGGACACGGAGACAGTGTTCAGTTGATCAGCAGCCTAGCCAGGATCTCCAGCCAAGTTCTGGTCTGGATCTCCAGAGAGGTTCTGGTGTTTATTGTCTTGTTACATCAGTATTAATACCAGTTGATTTTAATCCTGTCAATTTCTATTACAAAGGTTAGGGCGTTTCTTATCTCCATTCCAGGGAGTAAAGATTATGTAGCTTAAGCATGATTGTTTGTAGTTAAAGTGATTAACTACCCGCCTGGCACTTAGTTAAGGAGTTTCATCCCCTCCCTAACTTCAGGGAAAAATCCCTACCTGGGGAAACAACCTTTCTAGGAGAGGTGACCCTGGTTAAAACACACAGCGCTAAGGGGAGCAAACATATTAAGAACAGTATGCTATATACGCCAGGTCCCTTGAAACATATGCTGTGCAGATGTTTCTTTCCTGCAGCGACTGTGTCAAGCAGCAAGGATGGACCGGCTTCCGGAAAATTCCCCCTTTTTTATTTTTTAAATGATAGTGCATGCAAATCAGTGGCCACCTCTCAGATTGGGCCGTTTACAACTCGGGAGAAGACTGGCAAGCAATGACAGTGAGCATAACTATAAACATAGTGGATGGATTGCACAAGGAGCCCCATTCCTGTAGAAGGTTGCCGGCCTCTTCAGTCAAGGGATTACAGCTGTCCTCAAGTTGTTGGTTTGATTATCTTTGTTGGTCTGGCTAGCGGGCGGCATCACTGGCGACAGGCTTCCCGAAGCGTCAGCAAGTTGAAGGGCTGCATCAAAGGGTCCATCAGGGCCGTGGTTGATGGTGGTGTCGATGTCCGAGGAGGAGTAAGCTGTGCCCTCTGGATCCAGCTGATATGGAAAATGGAGGGTAGTAGAAAAAGAAGAGAAAGCAAAAGAACTACAAGGCATGGAAGTGTTTAGAAAAAAGAGGGAGAAGAAAGGGAAGAAGGCAGCATCCTGACACAGCCCTTTCCTTCAGCTTCCCCTTTCCCTGTGGTCCCAGGTAGAAATGGGAAACAAGTCCTGTTGCAGTGAGTGGGCAGCTGCTGTCAGCCAGTCTCTGTCTTTACCTGGGTCCCGATCTGAGCTGGGCATGGGAAGCAGGAAGCAGCCATGGGGACAGGAGACCTTCCTCAGAAGGGGCGAGTGTTCAAGCCCCTGCACCATTGGGGAGGGGGGTCTGTGCCCCACCTTTGTTGCACCCCAAGTTTTCTCCTACTGGCCCCCGACTGTGCCTGTCTTAGGTTGCCCCACCCTGTGGAGTCTTACCCGTCGTTGACTACCAGCCATCTCTGGGCCAAGTAGGGTGATGTGAGGTTCAATTTTGTCTCCTTGATAGCCTATGTCCCTCTGGCCTCCATGCCCAGCAACTGCCTTTGGATTCCCTCGCCTGCTGGCGGGGCTCTGGCATTGATCATAGGGAACTCAGGTTTCTTCTCTAGAGAGGGCCCAGCTTACGCCATTGGGCCAGAGACAGATCCATGGTACCAGCCACCACGAGGCTTCAACCTCAGCATGAACAGAGAGCTCAGGCAACAGCTATGGGCAATTGGATTGTAAGAAGAGGGTCCCTCTTGGCACAAGGGTAAGAGGCGCCAATATAGGACAAAGGAGAGTCCTGGAACAGGGCTTTCTCAGCCCAGGATGTCAGGCTCTTGGCACAAGACAACTCCATGTATGGGGCATATACCAAACACCCCTAGTCACGGCATAAAAGGGAGGTGCCCTTCCTGGAACAGTAGGGTAGGGAGATTCTAGAAAACGCTGTGTTCAGCAAAGAAGGAGAAAGGCCAAAGAACCAGCAAACAAGTAGTTAGATTTTTAAAAAAGGAAAAAGGAAAGGAGATGTGGGGCAAAGCTGGGACATGTGGAAAGACAAAATGGAGGCACATGTGATCCTCCCAATGGACAGATTGTTCCAGCTCAGGGCTGCACAGTTGCTGCAGACTGGCACTGGTCAGGTGTGCTATGATGAGGCAGAGATGGCGGGCGGTGAGACATAAGGTCAGACTAGACGGTCTGGAATCCACACATGTGAGTCTGCGTCCTGTGGAAATATACAAGCATATCCACTCCCCTGAGTTAAAAGTACATCAGGTCCCTTCCAGTCTCCTGTAAGAAGTCTCTCCATTTGATGAGGGCTTTAGGTTTAGTTAGATCAGGGTTCCAATGCCTGTGCATTGGGGAATTTCCCTCAGAATCTACATTTAGTATATTAATTACAAATAGAGTATGTTGTAGAACATGATGAGGAGAGGAATATTTAAACTCATTTTCTTGTAATATTTTGTAACAGGAGTAAATCAAACACCGCTGGGGCTATATAATAGAACTTCCATTTGAGATAAGATATCTCTTCCCCCTAATGTAAAGGGGATAGTTGTAATTACATAGGGACAGAATGTTCCTGAATGTTGATCTTCATCAGCCCAAGTTAAAATCTGAGAACTCTTTTTTACATTAGATGCCTTGCCTAGTCCTACTAGGGAAGTGGAGGTGGTGTGCATGGGCCATGAAGAGGGCCAATCCTTCCCTGCTATGCAGGGAATATCTGCTCCTGTATCCAATAGACCTTCAATTGGTTTCCCCTGAATTTGTAATAATTTTGTAGGTCTAGTAGCATGGATTTCTTGTATCCAAAATGCTGCATCACTAGATCCAAAGCCTCCGGCCCCTCTAGCTTTCTGAGTAACAGCTGTCCCTATTTTATGTATTGGTAACAGGATTAATTGGGCAATTCTCTGGTTGGGCTGAATCTGTATAGTTGTGGTGGGTGGGGAAAGTAAAATCTGTATTTCGCCTGTGTAGTCTGCATCAACAACTCCTGGGATGACTAAGATCCCCTGTAACGAGGTGGAGCTCCATCCTAATATTAAACCTACGGTTCCCTCAGGCAGCGGCCCAGACACTCCTGTAGGAATGGCTGCTACTGGCGAGTCTGGGGTTAGTATTGCGTGTGTGGTTGAGTGGAGGTCCAATCCTGCACTGCCTGGGGTTGCCCTGAAGAGGTCACTGACTGATTGAAATTTGCAAAGGGGTTGAGGGTTGATGCCCCTATTATTGCAGGGGCCTGGGGGTGGCCCCTTCTCAAGTTTCCCAATTGAGGTGATGGGATATAACCTCCTTGGGAGCTATTTGTAGAGTTGAAAGGCCGACCATTTTTATGGTATCTTGATCTACATTCCTTTGCCCAATGGAATCCTTTCTGACATCGGGGACAAATGGTTTTTGGAGGATTAATATTATTCCCTAATGTATTTCCAGGCTGTCGAGGAGCTTGCCATCTGGCCTATTATTATTTTTATTTGGGCATTCTCTGCTAAAGTGCCCAGATAAGCCACAAGAGTAGCAGTTCATATTTCTTTTATTACCTGTACTATCACTGGCTTGTCCTATACCCTGTACATATTGAGGGTATGTCTCCCCTTTGAGAGCTGCAGCTATAGCTACACCCTGTATAAATGCTAGACTTACTTCAGCACACTGTTTTATAAAATCCTTTATAGTTCCTGTTCTGAGAATCAGCCTTAATAAAGCCTGACAGGTATTATTAGCATTTTCAAAAGCCAGTTGTTTGATTAGGATATCGGCTGCCTCTTTGTTATTGATTACTCTCTTGACTGCCTGCATGAGGCGAGAAAGGAAATACTGATATGGTTCCTCGACCTGCTGTTTAACCTCTGTAAGGGTGGTTGTTTTTCCTGCTGTATGAGGTAGGGATTTCCAGGCACTTACTGCACAACTGGTTACTTTGGTAAGTGCCTCTGTGGGCATATTCATTTGCTCCTCAGCCGTGTTAAAATCACCTTCTCCTAATATCATGTCTAGGGTTATTCCTTTTCTGGTTTTTTCGCTAGTGGCTACAGCTTTCTTAGCAAGATCTTCATAGTCAGTTTTCCATAATAAGTAATCGCCTCCTGAGAGACAGGATTTACAAACCTGTGACCAATCATAAGGAGTCATCCATTTACTGGCTAGGGTTTCTACCAAGGTTTGTGTGTAAGGAGCTAGAGGTCCATATTCAGAGCAGGCCAATTTTAATTCTTTAAGTACTTTGTAAGGTATAGGCTCCAAGGTGGGGTTTCTATTCCCAACAGACTCATTCTCATATGTAACTGGGAAGCAGAGTGAGAATTCAAGATCTCCATTAGCTTCAGCTTCAATTATCGCCCTTTGAAATTTAGACATGGAGCTCATAGGAGCCACAGGACCTGGTTTAGGTTTCCTTTCTAATTTGGGGAGCCTGTTTTGAATGGGAGGGCCTCTCTCCTCTCTACTGACTGGAAAGGACCAATGGTCATGTTTATGATACTTATTCTCCTCCCGATCAGTAGGCCTAGCTAAATTGCTTTTAGATTGAGCTGAAGACAATAATGATGTATCCTCTCTGTGTGGAGCCGGGGGACTATTTACATTTTGAGAAAGTTCAACCGTTTTTGCCTCTGGTGCCAAGGTTTCACAAATTGAATTCCAGAGAGAAAAGGTATCTGCGGGGACCTTCTCAGATCCATGGTAGCTGTAATAGTTCTGTAATTGCTCTCCTACTTTAGTCCAAGTTTCTAAATTAACAGTTCCATCCTCAGGAAGCCATTGAAATACGTCTTCTATAAAACTTTCTGTCTGACTGGGAGTAACCTTAACTCCTCTGCTAGCAAGCATAGCCGTTAAAAGATTAATACAGAGTCTTTTTTCTTTAGACTCAGTATGACCCATCCTGTCAATCTAAGTTCTGTACTAACTACCCGCTTACCCTACTATTTCTCTATGGGGGTGGGGGGGTCTGCAGCAACCTATGGTGCAGTCCAATCCGTCCCAAGTACGGGGGGACTTACCTAAGGGTCCCTGTTCGGGCGCCAGATGACGGGGTCCAACCCCAGCAGGTCCAGGGGTTCCCAAAGGCGTAGACGGAGTCGGCGAAGAAGGAAGGACACGGAGACAGTGTTCAGTTGATCAGCAGCCTAGCCAGGATCTCCAGCCAAGTTCTGGTCTGGATCTCCAGAGAGGTTCTGGTGTTTATTGTCTTGTTACATCCGTATTTGTACCAGTTGATTTTAATCCTGTCAATTTCTATTACAAAGGTTAGGGCGTTTCTTATCTCCATTCCAGGGAGTAAAGATTATGTAGCTTAAGCATGATTGTTTGTAGTTAAAGTGATTAACTACCCGCCTGGCACTTAGTTAAGGAGTTTCATCCCCTCCCTAACTTCAGGGAAAAATCCCTACGTGGGGAAACAACCTTTCTCGGAGAGGTGACCTTGGTTAAAACACACAGCGCTAAGGGGAGCAAACATATTAAGAACAGTGTGCTATATACGCCAGGTCCCTTGAAACATATGCTGTGCAGATGTTTCCCTCCTGCAGCGACTGTGTCAAGCAGCAAGGATGGACCGGCTTCCGGCAAGCCATCACCATATAAATACCAGGTGTTGTACAAATACATCATCAAATCATATAGTGTGTGATTTAGGGGGCTAGAGGTCAGAGCCCCTGTGCCATCCATTCAGGCAATAGCAGGGGAACAAGCATGCCATTCCCATATATGCCCTCCCCACTTGGACCACCTGCCTCACTTTCACACCTGACCTCAATGGCACTGTTCATGAGCAGCAGAACTGAGAACTTGAATGAGCAGGTGGCACTCGGTCCCTGAGGATTGCTTGATTTCCTTTTGCTCAACTTCTTCAATGCCTTTTTCATGCTGAATTCTTTCTTCCTGAGTGTCTGCTATGGGGCAGCCTCTTGTTTCTCTGCGGAGGAGTTGAGGTGGTATCTGGCCAAGTATGATTCATCTGGTTTCCTTTTGTCTTGATGTTCTGGACGAGCCAAGGTTTGTCTTTCTGGAATTGCTGTTTCTGTACACCTGAAACAACATTAATTCAGTAATTCTGGGAGGAAAAATATATCTACTTGATATTAACTGGCTTCTCAGAATCTTTAGTCATCCCTGCAGGTTATGTCTAAGGGGGTTACAGTTTCATATGGAAATCTGTACTTTCTCACCTTTGGAAAAATACTATCTCATGTGAAAAAGAGTTATCCCCTGAAATGAAACCCTTTCAGTATATCATTCTTCTGCACCTACTAAGAAGATGTTTGAGTAACAGAGAACATGGGACATGGGAGGACTTTCTACTTTACCATCATCCTGTTCCCTGGAGCACTGCCTGGGCATATTTTGCTGAATCCGATTCAGCAAGCGGATGGATGAACGTCTTCAGGCTGTCAGATTCAAGGACTTGCTCCTTGCCCCTTCGGCAAAGAACCTCACATTGGAAAAGATCTTTCTCAGTTATCCTGGGGTCTCCAGCATCATTCCAGTGCACAGACATGGAGGCATCATCCACCACTATCCCCCAAAGCATTCTTGGGAAGGACAGTCCCAGAAAGTCATTGTTTCCTTCCAATTTGGCAGCATGTTGGCTTGGGTCCTCTGGTTATAGGTTGTCTTGGCACCCTGCTTGGTACCTGTGTCTCTCCAACACCTGTGATAGGATCAGCTTGGCTCCGTGCATCTCATGGGTACTCGGACTTGGCATGGAGATGCTCTACATTAAAAAGCATTGACTACTCTAATCCTATCCCTGAGCAGGGGGGTCACAGCACGGATGCCCAATATATACTGTCCTCCAAATTCTTGAGCAGGGGTGGGCAAACTTTTTGACTCGAGGGCCACAATGGGTTCATAAACTGGACCTGAGGGCCGGAACAAAAGCATGGATGGAGTGTTTGTGTGAACTAATATAAATTCAAAGTAAACATCATTACATAAAAGGGTACGATCTTTTTTTTTTAGTTTTATTCATTTCAAATGGACTGGTTCTGGCCCGCGGGCCATAGTTTGCCCACGGCTGTTCCAGAGTCTCAGCCATGGGGCCACCAGATGCTTAAGTCATGTGATTTCCCAAAGATGGCTCACAGCTGCTCTGGAGTTTGGGCCCTGGATAAGTGTAGGGGAGTGGATGTGTATAGGGCCCCCAGGTTCTCTCTTTCCAAAAAGCACAGAAAAATTGGGTTCAGGATACCAGAAAGAACTCTCATCTGCTGCCAGGGAGATTGTTTCTTGTTGATAGTTCACTGGATGTGTTGAGAGGTCATGAGTCTATCTCTCTTTCATCCCTAGAGAGGGAGAGGCCTATTGATGGCCTCTTTGATAGCTCAAGGTCAAGGCCTTGGTTAGTCCTAGCTTGGCTACCACCAAGAATGCCGGGGTCAGATGGGCCCCTGGGGGACTGTACCTCCCAGAAAATGGTGGTTGGCCCCATCTCAGCAGGTAGCCCCCCTGTCCAATGCACCCTCCACAAGCATGCTTCTTTGGTCTCTTCCAGCTACTCTTGCTGGTTGCTGGGTCCTGCTCACATGAGCCCAAACGAAGAGTCCTGCTTTATTAGCCCGGGTCAAGTTGTCCCTAGAGTAGGGTGTGTTCCTGTATAGGTGGGGGTACAAGCAGTGTCACCTTTCCACGGTACCCTTCTATCTCCCTTTTTAGAGTATTAAGACCAAAGTTGGTAGTTAGACCACCTCAAACAGATAGAGAACATGGATCACAAAAACCATTGTAGTATCCTCTCCTCTGTGGTGAAGATGACTTGCATTTGACTTTAGTCACATCCCACACCCAGGATCTCATCTATGTTCAAGTACATAGCCATGATTATTTTCATATCTGCTTCATTCAGTCACGGCTACCTAAACATGTTGGAATTTTCCTTTTTAGTGAGTCTGTGTCCTTGTCCCATGAGTCCTTGTCCCATGTCTTGCACTAAGTGGTGTAATTTGTGCTCTCTGAGGGTCCATCCTTTGTTTCTAAAAGTGGAGTGCAAAAGCATTTGGGAACAGAATCCCCCAAAGTGCCCCTAGCCTAAGGACTGGATCCTTAATGGAGCCCCTGGGTGAGGGGTGGGCAAACTTTTTGACTCGAGGGCCACAATGGGTTCTTAAACTGGACCGGAGGGCCGGAACAAAAGCATGGATGGAGTGTTTGTGTGAACTAATATAAATTCAAAGTAAGCATCATTACATAAAAGGGTACCGTCTTTTTTGTTTTTAGTTTTATTCATTTTAAAGGGGCCGGATCTGGCCCGCGGTCCGTAGTTTGCCCACGGCTGGTCTAGATTCAGGCTCAGTCCATGGTCTCTGTGCCTCTAAACAGGATTACAGAGCATTCATGCACAAAGTCAGTATATTCTTGGAGGATATGCCCTAGAGCAACAGTTCTCAACCTGTGGGTTGCGACCCCTTTGTGGGTCGAAAGACCCTTTCACAGGGGTCTCCTAAGACCATCAGAAAACACATATATAATTACATATTGTTTTTGTGATTAATCACTATGCTTTAAGTATTTTCAATTTGTAACAATGAAAATACACCCTGCATATCAGATATTTACATTACGATTCATAACAGTAGCAAAATTATAGTTATGAAGTAGCAATGAAAATAATTTTATGGTTGGGGGTCACCAAAACATGAGGAACTGTATTAAAGTGTCACGGCATTAGGAAGGTTGAGAACCACTGCCCTAGAGGATAGGTGTTGGTGGGTTCGGGGTGGGGGTGGGGGGCTCCTAGTGTCTCTGGAAAAGCAGCCAGCTCCTTTTAGTTGCCTACCAAACATTGTTTCTTAAATGAGTTCTTTAAAGGCTGAAAAGATTTCCTTGTGCACTTTGCTAGCTCATGCCACTACCGATTACTTATATGAAGGGACTTGTCCATTTTATGGGAGGGAAATTGGAGAGAGGGTTTGGAAACCACAATCTGGAATTTGGTGGAGAGAGGGTGTTTATTTGTTATGATTAAGGCACCCTTGCATCCCAAGGCTTCTGTAGGACCATTAGCTAATGTTCTTTGAAGCAAGAGCAACTGAATTTCCACTGAGGTGAAGAATCTAGAACATCAGGCTCATCTTTTCCTTTGAAGATGAAATACCCACTTTGCTGACTTCCGTGGAGTTGAAGAAAGCCATTATGAAACTGGCCTTCCTCAATTAAGTCTGCTGGGTCCCAGAAATTCACCCATTGGTACCCTGGCCACCAGTCAGACAGTCTCTATTAGGCAACATGTTCAGGACCCTTTGAGAAAGGAGAACAAACCTAGAGGAATCACAATACCTGATATCAAGCTATGCTATAAGGCCATTGTAATCTAAACAACTGGTAATGACAGAACAGCAGGCATATGGATCAATGGAACACAACAGAGAGCCCAAACGTCAACCCACACCTACACTGTGAACTGATATTTGACAAAGGGGGCAACAGCATACAATGAGGTAAAGACAGTCTCTTCATTAGTAAATGGTATTGGGAAACTTGGATGGGTACATGTGAAACAATGAAATGAAACCACCAACTTATACCATTCAGAAGAATACATTCAAAATGAATAAAAGACTTAAATGTAAGTCATGAAACCATAAAAATCCTGGAAGAAAACATAGGCAGTAAACGCTCAGACATTACACATAGCAATATTTTTTGCTGATATGTCACACAGGGCAAGGGAAATAAAGGAAAATATAAACAAATGGGACAAAATCAAACTAAAAAGCTTCTGCACAGCAAAGGGTACCGGCAACAACATGAAAAGAGAAGCCTCTGCATGGGAGAACATATTTGCCAAAGATACATCTGATAAGGGGTGAATCTCCAAAATATATAAAGTACTCATACAGTTCAACCAAAGAAGACAAACAATGCAATTTAAAAGTGGGCAGAGGTCTTGAGTAGATATTTCTCTAAAGAGGACATAGAAATGGATGAGACAAGAAAAAATGCTCAATTTCACCCATCATCAGAAATATGCAAATTCAAATGACAGTGAGGTAGCACCTCACAACTACCAGAATGGCTACCATCAATAAATCAACAAACAAAAAGTGCTAGTGAGGATGTGGAGAAAAAGGAACCCTTGTATACTATTAGTGGAAATGCAGACAGGTGCAACCACTATGGAAGACTGTGTGGAGTTTCCTAAAGTAATGAAACATAAAGCTGCCATTTGACACAGTGATCCCACTTCTAGGAATATATCTTAAGAAGCCTGAACCACCGATCACAAAGAATATATGCAGCCCTATGTTCAAAGAGCATTATTTACAACTAGAGGCCCAGTGCACAAAACTCGATCATTGTAGGGGGCGGCCCTCAGCCAGGCCTGCACCCTCTTGCAGTCCGGAGCCCCTCACTCTTTACCACCCACCTGATTGCTGCTCTTTAGTGCCTCCATGGAGGCGGGAGAGTTTCCTGCCACCACTGATGCACTCGCCACTGATGCACTGGCTGAACCGAGCTCCCCCTGTGGGAGAGCACTGACCAACAGGGGGTCAGCTCCTGCGTTGAGTGTCTGTCCCCTAGTGGTCAGGGCACGTCATAGTGACTGGTTGTTCCACCATTCAGTCAATTTGCATATTAGGCTTTTATTATGTAGGATAGCCAAGAGCTGAAAACAGTGCAGATGCCCATCAATAGAAGGGTGAATAAAAAAACAATGGTATATTTTCATAATGGAATACTACCTGGCATGAAAAGAGAAGGAATTCTTAACTTTTGAGACAGCATGTATGGATCTGGAGATTATTATACTCAGTGAAAGAAGCCAGTCAGAGAAAGAGAAAAACTATATGACCTCACTTATGTGTGGAATCTAGTGAACATTATCTGTCGAACAAAATAGAAACACAGGCATGAAGACATGGAACAGACTGACAGCGGTCAGAGGGGATGGGGGAGAGAGGGATTGGATGAAACTAACTGAAGGGATTAGCCAAAGAACATCCATGAACACAGATGGCAATGTGGTGAAGGCCAGAGGGTGCAGGGAAGACAGGTGCTATGTGAACAGGGTCAAAAGAAGGGAAAATATGGTATCTGTAATAGTGTCAAAAATAAAATAAAAACTTCTTGAAAGTATATTCCTATTTAGAGTTATCTCTTAATAGAAAATAAATAAGGGGCTATTGCTCTCAGATGGGATGGAGGGTGAGCTATGGGAGAGCAGGGTCATTCTGAAGGGAGTAGGGAGCCTCTGTGAAAGGTTGAGGGCAGGAGATTCTGTGCAGCCTTAGAAGGAGGCTGCACTGATAAGCAAGTCAGCAGATCATGATTCATGGATGGACAGGAGGCACCCAAGGGAAGTCCAGGGGAAGGGTGTTGTCATGAGGGAAAATTCTGGGACGAGGCAGAATTCCTGGCCCCGGGAAGACTGAGATATCAATAAACCTCCGACAATCTCCAAATTATGCTTTATTCTCACTGTCACCTTCCTTCCTTAGGCCTGCTCTTGCCTGGGCCCCAGGGTTCTACTAATTGTCATCTGAAAGAGTTCATTCATACTTAGAGGACAGATTAATTGTGAGGCAGAAGGTGGGCCATGGGCTAGAAAGGCAGGAAATATCATGGACTCCTGATGAATTCAGGCAAGGGGTCAAGACTCCACGATGCCACTTACTAGCCATGTATTCTTGGGAAAATTAGCAGGCCCAATGGGCATCAGGTTCTTCCTCTGTGAAGTAAGTGGGTCTGATAAGCCCTGTCTTATAGGACTGCAGGGATGTGTGGAGTGTTTGTAAACCACCGTGCACAGTACCTAGTGGAGACTGAATCTGTAATGAATGGCAGTTATTTCTAATATCGTTTTTATCCCAGATACTTCCACTCTCGCCTCTGGCACTGTGATTACTTGTTTGTTATTAAGGTCATATTAGAGAATGTGCAGCTCAGTTGGGCACAGAACACCCAGTCGGCCAAAGAGGATACCCAATTCATGGATGTATGCTGACATTCAGGTGTGGGGAGCCTTCCCAGCTGGACACACACAAAGATGCCAAAAAGAGAATCTACTTACAACTCTTTCCCTCTGTCCAAGCTGCTCTTTCATCCAAACAAATGCTTTCATTCATTTCACCCCCACCCAAAATCTACCCCTTGATAATGATTGGCCAGAGTACACTCAAGATCATTAACATTTAATCCCAATTAGGCTCTCCCAGGCCATCATGTTTCTCATGGCTCAGTAACTCTATTTCTGTAGAAATCTGTGCAGATGATGGGTATAACACGCCTAGTGCTCATACTGTCCAATGGCACAGTGTCTGCGTGGCTCATGCCATGCACATCATTTTTTAATTAAGGTATTACATATGAGTCCTTATCCACCCATTGCCCTCCTCCAGCCCCCCACTCATGCCATCACCACCCTGGCGTCTGTGTCCATTGGTTAGGCCTATATGCTTCATACAAGTCCTTTGGTTGATCTCTCCCCCTTACCTCCACCCTCCCCTACCTTCCCTCGGAGGTTTCATGGTCAGATCAATGCTTCTCTGTATTTGGATGTTTTTGTCCATCCATTTGTTGTTCATTATATTCCATATATAAGTGAGATCATGTGATAATTATCTTTCTCTGACTGGCTTATTTGGCTTAACATAATGCTCTCCAGTTCCACCATGCTGTTGCAACTACGCTGCGGTAAAAATGAAGGCCATTCAAAATTGAGTGCTGTTCCCTGGAGGCCCACCACCTCACCTGTTCTGTTACTTGTTTGTAAGATTTAGGGGACACCTAACCCCTTCCTTATATGACTTCAGCTCCTACACTATCATTCTGTGGGTGGGTGTGCCCTGCTTATGTTGGTGTCCCCACTACTAGCACAGGATCTTCCAGAGGACATAGGCTCAGTGAATGTCTGGGGATTAAATGAACCACTGAGCAGGGGTCGTCTTTATGCAGATGAAATCCCTCCACTTTCTTGCCGGAACCAAGGATCCTTCGAAAAGTTGTTTCATGCAAAGACAGACGAGAAGAGATAAGAATCAAAAATTAACAACCTTTTGCTATTATTTTTCTATTTATTAACTCCATTGCATGTACTGCCGAGTTCTTACACATTTCCAAGGAAATCCTTTTATAATGCCACGTTATCTATTTTGGGATCACAAACTAGGATGGAAAGTGTCCCAATTTTGGTTATACAATAGCAAATCTCTTACTCTTGAGCTGGACACGTAGAAATATATAATGTGATCAATGTCATTTACAAACTCACATGCTAAAAGTTTATGAAAGCTTCTATGAAAAGGGACATTCAAAAATTTCCTTAAAAATCGCAAAATAATAAAGCACAAATTTCTCAATCATAATAGGAGCTCATACCTTTCCCTGGGCCTCACTATTAGTTTCTTCTCAAACATAGAGTTGAAAATTGGATGCACTTTCTGCCCAGCAAAAGAAGTTAATGCTCATGGGCCTGAAAAGTGCCTGGATTCAACTCTGGCTCAGGCATAGTGTCATTACTCAGGCCCTTCAAGCAGGGATGAAAGGGAATAGGGATCCCTGTCATTAACCCCGAGCACAAACTGGAGGGTGTTCAACATGGTAGTCTCTGCATGTGCTCGGGGACCCCACAGGAACTCATAGCATGCAGGATCACTATTGGGCACCTGGCGGTACAGCAGGTACTGTTCCTGGACCCAAATTTTGGTGATGAGCTCCCTGGGCTCCCCATAGAGCCAATGCTCCTTCCCATCATACACCCCTAGAACATTCAGTGCTTCCCAGACTTTTTCCTCAGGGGCACAATCACCCTCTGAGGCGATCACCCACAGAACTGTGACCAGGAGGCCTGTGTTGGGATATCTGTGCCCATCGCTCACCATCCCATCATAGCTGAGCCCCAAGGCAGTGGCCAGGACATAGGTGTGAGTACTGGGGTCCATTTCTTTCACAACAATACCAAAGCCCCACTGGATGCATTCAGTGGCTGCACTGAAGAGCTCAGGAAAGTGGTCCTGGTGCTCTTTGATGACACTACTCAGCATTTCTGCCTTGGTGGTCGGCTCCTTTGCACGATACTTAAGGAGTAGAAACTCCACCAATTCTACCATCTTCAAATGCAGTGCTTTGTGGAGCAAGGAATCGGCATCTTCATCAGGGCCTCCCTCAGTGTTTGGACCCTCCTCATCTTGGCTGCTGGAGCTCACATCGTCAGCGTGTCTCCATGGAAAGGCTGCCATGGCATGGGGGGAGGCACCCTGAGGACTCTGGGGAGGACTTGGTGTCTCAGCAGCAGACACCTCCTCTAGGCTGTCTATAAACAGGACTGAGGGGGAGGAAGACCGAGAGGAGGACAGAGACAGGGCCTCCTCCTCCTCCTCCTCCTCCTCCTCCTCCTCCTCCTCCTGCATAGCCCAGAACAGTTCCTCTACCAACATGTCAGGGATCTCCATTGGGTCCAGATGGTCTTCCTCAGGCTTCCACGGCTCACTCATATGATGACCAGGCATGATGACTCGTGCTCGAACAGTGACCGAGTGTGGGCAGAAGATGGGCGATTAGGACCCACGGGCCTGGGGGAAGGGGAGTATGAGAGGCATGAGCTGAGAAACACACCCTAGGCGGCTCTGACAAAGGTGACTTCCAGGTCTCCCCTTTAGGGGTGTCCATGGGCCTCACAGGGCTCACTCCTGATCAGCCTGCCCACTAGGAGCCTGAAGTAGGAAGTGACATGACTGCTCAGGGTGTAGAAGGCACAGCGCAGGGTTCTGTAGCTGACAGTGGGGTGTGGAGGTGTCAGGCAATGTGGGGTCCCCTCTGACAGTGGTGGCGAGCCCATGGGGACATATTCATGGTTGGAACCTCACCTTAATTCCTAGCACTTCCTGGCCTCCTGCTGCTCAGTGACCTGAGAATATGTAGCATAAACCAAGGCCTTCACCTCCTTCTATCCGGGAGCTCTGCTGGTGGGAAAAACGGAGCACCTCAGGATGCACATGGCAATCACAGTCCTGGAACCCCAATGCTGACAGGAGGGGCAGCAGGACTCTGTGAGGTCCCCTCTGTTGTGTGTGGGAGGTTCCTCCTTGCACATGTAGGATCCTCACCTTTCCCCTGCCAGGGCCAGGCCCCTCACTGCCTTCTGCTGGCCTGAGGTCAAACTCTCAGAACAAGACCACACACACCTGACACTTGAGTGAAGAAAATGAGGGGGTCCCTCTCCCAGAGGATCAAGAAGGGGTGACTGAAGATTTGGGTCCATCTACGCTGGGTTAAGGCTCTGATCACTTCTCACCATGATGTACTGCAGGGTTTCAGACACTCTCTCTGCTGACTGAGCGCAATCTACTTAGACTTAGGGTGCACCTCTCTGAGATACAGGAGTAGGGAAGTGAGCTGAGGTAATCCAGGCCCTATTCCGAGTTTCCCCATTGCTGACAGAGGAGGCAGGGTAAGTCTGGGTTCCCATGTGCTCTGCTCCCCCTCAGTGCTCACCTTGATTCTTGGCAGGAACTGGGACTCGTCTCTCTGTTGACAAAATTTGGATCCTGGGGATGATACGACGTATGGTCTCACACCAAGGTCCTCACCTTGCTGATAGCTCTGAGACAAAAGTGAACAGGAACTCCATCGGCCCCCACCCCTGTCCAGGTTACCATACAACTGACACCAGGGCCTGGGCCCATCCATTCCGGGTAGAGTTCCCGTAGTCTGGCCTCAGGATACTTGCCTTTCTTCCTGGCCTGGCCTGGGTCTGAATCCAGCTGACTTGATTTCACCCTGAATAACTGTCCTCAGTGACAAAAGCTCAGGACGAGCAGGCATGTGGAAAGGGAGAGCATGTCACACCCAGGTAACCCTGCCTGGGGAATCTGGATGCTGAGGACAGGACACTCCCTGATGCTGAGGGCTCTCTTCTTTTCTCAGGGAGCACATAGCTGCAGTTTCCCACAAGAAAGCATTCACACCTTTATGACCCTTCCACAACCTCAGCTCATCTGTGCATGAACTGAAGCCATTCCCTCTGACCAAGGCCCTGTCCTTCCAGAGTGCCCTCAGACAAACGTGAGGAGGAACCACCTCTGCCGACCCATGCCAGGCCTTTCCCAGGGCTGACAACAGCACAGACTGGGTTCAGGGCACCCATTGTCTGGAGTGTGGTATCCTCTTTCCTCCCTGTGCTACCTAGGCTTACTCAGAGAGTGCCTGGGACCTTTCCCTTCTGCTGAACTGAGAGTGAATACTGCAGGCCATGCCCTCCATCTCTCTGAGACCTCCAAGGTGGATTTTAAGACACACCACATTGACTGTCGTGCCGAGTGTGCCAGTTGTGCCTGCAGAGCCTAAGCCAGCCAGTCGCTGTGTTTACTGGGGTGGGAAGTACCATCATGCTGCCTCAAGACCCACACTTTAATTACCAGCATTGCCTGGCACACCTCCCACGTTGCCGTGAATCCAGAACCTTGAAGACAATGCCCTCACCTCCCTTTGCCACTGCTAAGGTAGAAGTCTGGAAGCAACCCAAATCCCCAGCCCTACCATGAGGCTTGCAGGTGCTGCTGGCAGGAACAGGCACACTGCGGACACTTACGGCTCTAGCCAAGCCTCAGGCATACAGACATCCAGGTGTGCTAGGGGGCTTCCTGAGTCCTACCTCGGGTCCTCACCTGGTATCCTGGCAGAGCCCTGCAGCCCCCTTCTTTGCCTACCTGGAGCCTGACCCCTCAGAGCTCAGGGGGTGGAGTCCGCTTGTCTTCCTGCAGGATCCTCACCGTGACTCCTGGCTGGAGCTGGAACCTCCTGTCAACCTGAGAGGCCCAAGTCAGGAAGAGAGCAAGTGGTCATGGACCAGGGACTTCCAAGGGTTCACAGTAGGGGTAATGTGGGGCATCACTGTTGTGGTGTCCAGGGTCCCTCAGTCTTCCCTTTGCATGTTCACCTGGACTTGGGGCAAGACCCGGGTCCTCCCCTCTGCCACATATGTCATTCCCCTGAATTCCAAGGGCTGACATCAGGTCTGGGCTTCTGCGGTTCCTCTCTGCATGGTCATCCACCATAGGGCCTCCCAACACTTTGAGCAGGGCAGACTTCTGTGGACTCCCCTCCAGTTAGGGTTCCTGGATTCCCCCAGTCCTCCCTGGGGGTCCTCACCTTGACTGTGCCCTCTGCCCACCTGAGACCCTGCTCCTTAACCGAACCCCAGAGCCTGTCAGACCCGGATGCAATAGTCAGGAAAAGCACCTTGACTCTGGGCAGTGCTTCTGCATCCCTTCTGTGGACCTGAGTGAGGCCTCACATGATTTACCAAGTTTCCAGTCTCCCTCTGACCTGCATGCGGAAGTCAGGAGACACCTCACAGGGTCATCTGACATGGACTCCTCCATGGCTAATATCAGGGGAGGCCCTTTATGGGTTCCCCTAAATTGTGGGGTCCTGGTCCCCATCTTCTCTTCTTCAGCGGACTTGTGGCACTGCTCCTTACCCTGAAACCCAGTCTCTCACACCTGATGCAGAAGTCACCCCATCCTGTAGTACCCCGCCCACTCTGGTCCTCCCCGGACTGAGGATTCTGAGGTCCAGGGCCCCCAATTTCCCTCAGGGACCACAACTTGACAGCGGCAGGACCTGGAGTCCCCCTCTGCTGCCTGAAGCCCTGCTCCTTCTACCAAACCCCCCAGTGTCTCTCAGACCCAATGCAGAAATCACAAAGCACAATGTGTGAGATCAACCCTCCCCCACCCCAGGAGGCCTGCCTGATAGACACCCTTGTGGGATCCAGGCCCCCCAGTCTCCCTCAGGTTCCCACACTGACGCCGGGCAGTTCCGGACCCCCTCTTCCGACCTGAGATGCTGCTCTGACACGGAGCCGCCCGAGGGTCTCAGAGCACGAGGACCCGGAAGTCAGTCCTGACCACTCGTGGTCATCCCGCGCCTTGGGGCTCCCGGGACTGACGGCTCTGGACCCAGAGTCACCATGTCCTCCCCACGGCCTCACCATGAGGCCTGCAGGTCCTAGGACCCTCCCTCTGTGAACCGCGAGGCGGGACCCCCACACGGAGGCCCTCACCCCCGAGACCCCAGGGGAGGCCTGTGGGCATACCTCCCCAGGGCTCCCAACTCGGGCTGAACTAGCTCCCCGGGTACCACCGTCTGGTCCTCACCCTGATCCCAGGCAGAGCCTGGGCCCCGCCGACCTGAGGAGGCTCCCCTCAGCGCCTGTACCGTCTACCGACCCGAAGCCGGCCTCCCAACGATGGCGCTCAGCTCCCTCAGACTTCTCAGGCGGAAGTCCATGAGTCTGTGACATCACTTCCGGAAACCAATTGTGTGGTCACCCAGGACACTTGACAGGGGCGGAGTTCTGCTCCTTTGTGCCCCGCCCGCCCCTTCTGGTCCCTATCTGGGCTGAATGGCCTGGGCCACCACCCTGTGCTGACCTGGGTCTGTGCCCCGCAGGCCAAGTGCCCTGAGACAAACCTGTGGAGGAACTACCTCTGCCGACCCATGCCGAGCCTTACCCAGGACTGATAGCAGCACAGACTGGGTTCAAGGCACCCACTGTTTGGAGTGTGGTATCCTCCTTCCACACAACACATGCACAGTGGGAGAGTGCCTGGGACCTTTCCCTTCTGCTGAACTGAGAGTGAATACTGCAGGCCTTGCCCTCCATCTCTCTGAGACCTCCAAGGTGGACTTTAAGACACACCACGTTGACTATCGTGCCCAGTGTGCCAGTTGTGCCAGCAGACACTAAGCCAGCCGGTCCCTGTGTTTACTGGGGTGGGAAGTACCATCATCCTGCCTCAAGACCCACACTTTATTTACCAGTATTGCCTGGCAACCCTCCCACGTTGCCCTGAATCCAGAACCTTCAGGACAGTTCCCTCGCCTCCATTTTCCACTCCTAAGGTAGAAGTCTGGAAGCAACGCAAATCCACAGGCCTACCATGAGGCTTGCAGGTGCTGCTGGCAAGTACAGGCACACTGCGGACACTTATGGCCCTGGCCAAGCCTCAGGCATGCATACTTCAAGGTGTGCTAGGCGGCTTCCTCAGTCCTCAGACCACGAGAACCCGGAAGCCACTCCTCCCCACCCTTGGTCATCCCGCGCCTTCGGGCTCCCGGGACTGACTGCTCTGGCCCAGAGTCACCTTGTCCTCCCCACGCCCTCACCATGAGTCCTGCAGGTCCTGGGACACTGCCCATGGGTAGGAGACCCAGCCAGAGAGAAAGGGAGGGAATGCAGAGGTGCTGGGCACAGGGACTGTCAGGACACTGGATTGGGAAGAGAGTGCACAGGTGGCAGCTTTAATGTCCTCCGAGCCTGGTCTTTGAGATTGGGTGTGTTTTCATAAACACGAGGACAGAATAGCTGATATCAGGTTCATGGACTTTAAAGACAGGAGGGGAAAGACAAGCAGAGTGGGGGTGCTCATGTCGAGTGTGGTAACGAGGCCCAGGCCCTATGATGATGATGTGTAGGCACCGGTTCTGACTATCCTCTTAATGGGCAGGTACTCACAGCCCTATGGAGACTGAGCTCCGCCAGGTACTAGGACCCGGCTGAATCCGCAGGCTGTGTTTCTGCTCCTGTGACTGCACAGCTCTGAGGAGGTACGACCCCCTTCCCCAGGTACAAGGAAGAGAGGCAAGAACAGCGGGTGAGGTAGTCAGGGCCCAAGATCATGGGCCATATTTTGATCCCTAGGTGCCACCTTCGCAACTGTAGAATGTGGTGACAATGGCACTGCCCACCCAGTTATTTGAGGCTTGAATTCTAGGATCCGTGGATCATGCCCATCCCAGGGCCTGATAGGGGCATGCTGTGTGGGTTCTAGTGCCAATTGTTCCTGGTCCTGTTATTCCTGTCTCTAGGCTGCAGTGGGGACCAGGTGTGCCTGCTGAGAGCGGATAGTATTGGTGCAGCCAGGGAATGGAGGAGGGTGGCTCCCAAAGTGATCGAGTGTAGACACCTGGCTGGAGGATCTGAGCTCGCACAGGGGTATCCCAGGGCCCAGCTGAGGTTTGATTATAAGGATTTACAATCAGGAGCCTTGGAAGAGGGACCAGGGTGCATGGGGACTGTAGCACCTTGGGGTGAAAAGAGGAGGGAGCTGACAGTCTTGGAGGAGGGGGGAAGAAACAAAACCCAGGAGGGTCTTTGCTGGGAGAGGACTAGAACCCACTCACCCGGTGTGAAGCCAAAGCTCCCGTTCTCCCACATCTGTGCTCCCCTGGTCTCAGTGACCTTCTTTGTGGAACTGAACACACCCTGTCCTGAGTGCCTCTCCTTACCTGTCGCCACCTTCTTCCTTGAGCTCCCCAAAGACTCCATCTGATGGACGAGGCATCTGCATCACCAGCCCTTTCCATGGGGCCTGGCAGCTGAGTGCGTGGGGATAGGAAGAAGGAGCCAACACTCTCTGCTCTCCCACCATCCCTGTCAGTGGGGTTCCAGGGCCCCAGGGGACACTGGGGGAAGAGGTCAGCCCACAGACCATGAACACGGAGGGCTGATGCATGATGCTTATTGACATTCACACTTTTGGGTTTCCACAGCCCACGTGAGGCCCACGGACCTCTGGGGAGATGGAGTTCTCCTGCCTCTCCTGGCAGCCTTATGCAGGCTTGGTCTTAAATGGGGCCATGACTCTGGAGACTTGTTGGCGACCCTACGGAGCTGCCACAGGAACTGCAGCATCGCCATCCACATCGCTCACAGGGACTGGGAAGAGCCCTCTGGCTGGAGCTGCTGCTGGAGAGGCTGGGCTGGAACCCCATGTAGATTCAGACTCTCCTCCCAAAGGGAGAAATATGGGAGAGGAGTGAGCGCTGGCAAGGCCTGACACCCTGAGAGCTGCTCACACTCCTCCAAGAATACCCCCAAGGACCTTGCTCAGGAGTTTGGGGCTTGTTTTCTTTTGAAGCTGTGGAGATGGGGCTGTAGTTTGTGTAAGCAGCACACCTTCAAAGGGGCAACAAGGGGCCCAGGCTTGGGTTCCGTGGGCCGAGTTCCTATGATTTGGGTGAACCCTTCTGTCTATATTGAGTCTCAGTTCCTGTTGGTGATCTGAGAGGCAGGAACAGGTTCAAGTTTACATGTGGCGTTGTCTATGTGTTGTGTTTTTTTTTTGTTTGTTTGTTTAGTGTGAGTGTGTGTGTTTTTTTTACTGTTCTGAAAACCAGACTATGTTTTTATTTTTATTTATTTTTTATTTTTCCCTCCTCTCCATTACTTTTTTTTTAATTGCTTAAAGTATTACTCAGGGTATTACATATGTGTCCTTATTTTCCCCCCTCCCTTGACAGGCCCCTAGCCTCCCCTCTCCCCCAATGTCTTATGTCCATTGGTTATGCTTATATGCATGCATACAAGTCCTTTGATTGATCTCTTACCCCCTCCTCCTGCCCCCCAACCCTCCCCGGCCTTCCTACTGCAGTTTGACAATCTGTTTGAGGCAGCTCTGCCTCTGTATCTATTATTGTTCAAAAGTTTATAATGGTCTCTATTATCCAGGAATGAGTGAGATCATGTGGTATTTTTCCTTCATTGGCTGGCTTATTTCACTTCGCATAATGCTCTCCAGTTCCATCCATGCCATTGCAAATGGTAAGAGTTCCTTCCTTTTTACAGCAGCATAGTATTCCATCGTGTAGATGTACCACCGTTTTCTAATCCATTCATCTACTGATGGGCACTTAGGCTGTTTCCAGATCTTAGCTATGGTGAATTGTGCTGCTATGAACATAGGGGTGCATCTATCCTTTCTGATTGGTGTTTCTGGTTTCTTGGGATATATACCTAGAAGTGGGATCACAGGGTCAGATGGGAGTTCCATTTTCAGTTTCTTGAGGAAACTCCATACTGTCTTCCATAGTGGCTGCACCAGTCTGCATTCCCACCAGCGGTGCACAAGTGTTCCTTTTTCTCCACATCCTCTCCAGCAGTTGTCGTTTGTTGATTTGTTGATGATAGCCAGTCTGACAGGTGTGAGATGGTACCTCATTGTTGTTTTGATTTGCATCTCTCGGATGATTAGTGACTTTGAGCATGTTTTCATATGTCTCTTGGCTTTCTGAATGTCCTCTTTTGAAAGGTGTCTATTTAGGTCCTTTGCCCATTGTTTGATTGGATTGTTTAACTTTCTTTTGTTAAGTTGTATGAGTTCCATATAAATTTTGGAGATTAGGCCCTTATCAGATATGACATTGGCAAATATGTTTTCCCACACAGTGGGTTTTCTTGTTTTTTTGTTGATGGATTCTTTTGCTGTGCAGAAGCTTTTTATTTGATGTAGTCCCATTTGTTCATTTTCTCTTTAGTTTCAAGTGCCCTAGGAGCTGTATCAGTGAAGAAATTGCTTCGGCATATGTCTGAGATTTTGTTGCCTTTGGATTCTTCTAGAATTTTTATGGTTTCCTGTCGTACATTTAAGTCCTTTATCCATTTTGAGTTTATTTTTGTGTATGGTGTAAGTTGGTGGTCTAGTTTCATTTTCTTGCATATATCCGTCCAATTTTCCCAACACCATTTATTGAAGAGACTATCTTGGCTCCATTGTATGTTCTTGCCTCCTTTGTCAAATATTAATTGAGCATATTGGTTCGGGGTGATTTCTGGGCTCGCTATTCTATTCCATTCATCTATATGCCTGTTCTTGTGCCAGTACCAGGCAGTTTTGAGAACAGTGGCTTTGGAATACAGCGTGATATCTGATATTGAGATCCCACCAACTTGGTTCTTTTTCAGGATTGCTGCAGCTATTCGGGGTCTTTTTTTTTATTCCAGATGAATATTTGGAGAGTTCGTCCTAGATCTGTGAAGTATGCCGTTGGTATTTTAATGGGAAGTGTGTTGAATTTATAGGTTGCTTTGGGTAGTATGGACATTTTAATGATGTTGATTCTTCCAATCCATATACATGGTATGTTCTTCCATCTGTTTATGTCTTCCTCTAGCTCTTTTTTCAACGTCCTGTAGATTTCTGAGTAGAGATCTTTTACCTCTTTAGTTAAGTTTATTCCTAGGTAGCTTAATTTTTTTGGTGCGATGGTAAGTGGGATTGTTTTTATAATCTCTCTTTCTGAAAGTTCACTATTGGTGCATAGAAATGCTCAGATTTCTTGGGGTTAATTTTGTATGCTGCTACATTGCCAAATTCATGTATTAAGTCTAGTAGCTTTTTGATGGAGTCTCTAGGGTTTTGTATGTATAATATCATGTCGTCTGCAAATAAGGACAGTTTTGCTTCCTCTTTTCCAATTTGGATGCCTTTTATTTCTTCTTCTTGCCTAATTGCAATGGCTAACACTTCCAGTACTATGTTGAACAATAGTGGTGAGAGGGGATATCCCTGTCTTGTTCCTGTTCTTAGGAGAAATGGTGTTAGTTTTTGTCCATTGAGTATGATGTTGGCTGTGGTCCTGTCATATATGGATTTTATTATGTTGAGGCATGCTCCTTCTACTCCCACCTTACTGAGAGTTTTTATCAAAAATGGGTGTTGAATTTTGTCAAATGCTTTTCTGCATCAATTGATATGACCATGTGGTATTTTTCTTTCAATTTGTTTATGTGATGTATCACGTTTATTGATTTGCGGATATTGTAACATCCTTGCATCCCTGGGATAAATCCTACTTGGTCATGGTGTATGATCTTTCTGATGTACTGCTGGATCCGATTTGCTAAGATTTTGTTGAGGACTTTGGCATCTATGTTCATGAGGGATATTGTCCTGTAATTCTCTTTCATTGTGTTGTCTTTACCTGGTTTTGGTATTAGGGTGATGATGGCTTCATAGAATGAGCTTGGAAGTGTTCCTTCCTTTAGAATTTTTTGTAGTAGTCTGTGGAGGATAGGTTTTAGTTCTTCCTTGAATGTTTGGTAAAACTCCCCTGGGAAGCCGTCTGCTCCTGGGCTTTTGTTTGATGGAAGCTTTTTGATGACTGCTTCAATTTCTTCCCTAGTTATTGGCCTGTTGAGATTTTTAGATTCTTCCTGATTGAATTTTGGAATGTTGTATTTTTCTAGGAATTTGTCCATTTCCTCCAGGTTGTCTAGTTTGTTGGAGGAGAGCTGAACATAGTATTTTTTAACAATCATTTGTATTTCTGTGGGTTCTGTTGTGATTTCGCCTCTATCGTTTCTGATTTTGTTTATTTGGGTCCTCTCTCTTTGCTTCTTGGTGAGTCTGGCTAGAGGTTTGTCAATCTTGTTTATCTTTTCAAAGAACCAGCTCTTAGTTTCATTGATTTTCTGTATTATTTTTTTGGTCTCTATGTCATTTATTTCTGCTCTAATCTTTATTATGTCCTTCCTTCCACTCACTCTGGGCTTTTTTTGTTGCTCTCCTTCGAATTCTTTGAGTTGAAGAGTTAGATTTTTTACTACCATTTTTTCTTGTTTTTTTGAGATAGGCCTGTAGAGCTATAAACTTCCCTCTCAGGACGGCTTTCATTGTGTCCCATAGGTTTCGGATTGTTGTGTTTTCATTGTCATTAGTTTCCAGGATGTTTTTAATTTCTTCTTTGATCTCATTGGTAACCCAATCAATATTTAATAACATGCTATTCAGCTTCCAGATGTTTGAGTATTTTGGGTTGTTTTAATTGTAGTTTATTTCTAATATTATGCCATCGTGGTCTGAGAAGATGCTCTTCATGAGTTCAATCTTCTTGAATTTGGGGATACTCTGCTTGTGACCCAATATATGGTCTATTTTTGAATATGTCATATGAGCACTTGAGTAGAATGTATATACCGTGGCTTTGGGGTGAAGTGTTCTGAAGATGCCTATTAAGTCCGTCTCATCTAGTGAGTCATTTAGGATTGCTGTTTCTTTGCTGATTGTTTGTCTAGAGAACTTATCCAGTGCTGTCAGTGGTGTATTAAAGTCCCCTACTAAGATTGTATTGTTATCGATCTCTCCTTTGATATCTTCCAGGAGTTTTTTTATGAATTTGGGTGCTCCTGCATTGGGTGCATATATGTTTACCAGGGTTATATCTTCTTGTTGTATTGATCCCTTTAGTATTATGAAGTGGCCTTCCTTATCTCTTGTTATGGCCTTTACTTTGAGGTCTATTTTGTCCGATATAAGTATTGCTACCCCAGCTTTCTTTTCCTTTCCATTTGCCTGAAAGATATTTTTCCATCCTTTCACTTTCAGTCTGTGTGAGTCCCTTCTAATGAGGTGGGTCTCTTGTAGACAGCAGATGTATGGATCATGTTTTTTAATCCATTCAGCCACTCGATGTCTTTTGGTTGGAGCATTTAGTCCAT
This sequence comes from Myotis nattereri, assembly GCF_964212035.1. Taxonomy (NCBI): domain Eukaryota; kingdom Metazoa; phylum Chordata; class Mammalia; order Chiroptera; family Vespertilionidae; genus Myotis; species Myotis nattereri. Next base: position 137,553,788 of record NC_138078.1, on the reverse strand, counting down.
TTACGTTTCAAGTTATTATTGAAAGGTACTTGTTTGTAGCCGTTTCTTTTTTTTTTGTGTGGCTGTTTTCTTTCTGAGCTTTTTATTTCTTCTTTTTCCACCAGTCCCTTTAGCATTCTTTGCACTGCTGGCTTCGTGGTGATAAACTCCCTTAGCCTTTTTTTGTCTGTGAAGCTTCTTATTTCCCCTTCAAGTTTGAATGATAGCCTTGCTGGATAGAGTATTCTTGGATTCAGTCCTTTGCTTTGCATCACTTTGTAAATTTCCGTCCATTCTGTTCTGGCCTGATGTGTTTCTGTTGAGAAATCATTTGATAATCTAATGGGAGATGCCTTGTATGTAACTTTCTGTCTCTCTCTTGCAGCCTGTAAGATTCTCTCTTTGTCCCGAACATTTGCCATGGTAATTATGATGTGTCTTGGTGTGGGTCTTTTCGGGTTCACCTTGTGTGGGACTCTGTGGGCTTGTGTGACTTTTTTCTTCCCCACCTCAGGGAAGTTTTCTGATATTATTTCTTCGAATCGGTTTTCTAATCCTTGTTCATCTATCTGTTGTTCTGGCACCACTATTATTCGTATGTTGTTTCGTTTCATGTTGTCCCAAAGCTCCCTTAGGCTCTCCTCCTGTCTTTTAATTTTTTTTCTCCAATTGCAGTACATTTTGGGTGTGTTTTGCTTCCTTGTCTTCTAATTCACAAATTCGGTCCTCCACTTCTCCTAGTCTACTGTTGATACTTTCAGTGGTGTTTTTTATTACAGCTATATCACTCTTCATTTCTTCATGGGTCTTAAGTTGTTGATTTTTTAATCTGTTCCTACCAGCTTCTTCCATATGTTATTGACTTTTTTCATCTGTTTCTTCTTGCTTCTTGCATAGGTAGTTGAATTTTTCATCTGTTTCTTCTAGCTTCTTGCAGAATTAGGGGATAAGGAAGAAAGAAGAGAAAAAGATGAAAAAGATAAAAGAAAAGAAAAGAAAAGTAGGGAAGAAAAAAAGGAGTGCAAAAATGAAATTTGGAAAAAAGAGGTGGATTGAAAAGAGAAAAAAAAAAGAGCGAAAAGAGAGAATGAAGTAGAAGAGGGGAAGAGGCTATGTGTATGAGGAGAAATCTCCTATAGAACTTCCACTAATTCCAACAAATTCCAGCAACAGCTCCCTGGAGAGGAATGCAAACTAGAAACAACCAATAATATCAAGAGAGGCAAGGGAAAACAGAAGCACAAAAATAACCGGCAGGGGGCGAGGGGGGGCGGAGGAGGGAGGGGAAAAACAGCAGAAAAAAAGAAAAAGCAAAAGCAAAACAGCCTCACAACCAGTCCTTAAAAGCACACACACACACACACAGACACAAAAAAACAAACAACAACAACAACAAAAAAAGCCAATATACTAAAAAATCAAGCAAACAGCAACAAAACAATAGAAAGATAAAAGAAGAAAAAAATTTTGGATAGTGAAGAAAGATAAGGGATATGTGTATAAGGATTTAGAGCAGTGGATTGGAAATAGGATATATAAGTAGGATGAAATTTTGACAGGACGTAAACAGAAGGAATAGGGAAAATCTAAAGCAGGAATAGGGTAAGAGAAACAGGACAACAAAAGGGGAAAAGTGAGGGAGAGGGTTTTAGCATAGAGGTAAAATTGAGGTAGGGAAAATTGATGTTAAAGGAATGATGAAAATAGAATAGAGAACACTAATCCCCAAATAAAATAAAGAGAAAATAAAATGGCACTTTAAAAAATGGTAAAATGTAGCAGTAATAATACTGGTTAAAAATAAAAATGTAGTAATTAAAAGGGTAAAATCAGGTGATGGAAAAAGAAGAACAAAAATTGGTTTCTTAGTTAAAAGGTGAAAAAAGAAAAAAGAAGAAAAAAAATTGCAGTAGTGAAGGTCCTTCGGTTCTTCTACTCGTCAGTCTGGCTCGCCTTAGTCCTGTCAGGTATTCAGGAGAGTGTTGAATTTCCCTGTGATACACTGTTCCTCTGTGTTGTAAACCACAGTCCTGATTTTAAAGCAGTCCATATTTGTGTCCCAGACTGCCTTAACTTGTATTTAGCTAATAGTCAGATTGTGGCTCAGCCTCTGGGTGGCAGTGTTTTTGGGTTGGCCTCTGAGGCTATAGGGCCTCTGAGGCTATAGGGCCTCTCTGTCCAGTAGCTTGGGTTTATCGTCTCTATTGCACTTAAAACTGGTGTGGGGAAGTCCACTGCCCAGAGCTGCTTCCTTAATAGTTACCCGCTCTGTGTTGTTGCTGGGATTGAAAATCCCTCTATAGGCCAGACCCTGTTAACTCCCAGGGACTGATCCGATTATTTAGTACTTGATCTCATTCAGGGTGGAATCTGGGTGTGGCTGTGTTCCTTGCCTGGGGGCTGGGGAGAGGAGTCTCACTCCCCTGAGAGAATGGCTGCCCCAGTCCTGGGCTCAGGGGTGTCTCAGCACTCAATTCGCTGCCACCTCTCCCGGCCCCCGCCCCTCTCCTCAGTCTCTCCCCAGATTCCACTAGTCCGCACCTTCTCCCTCTCTTCAGCACAGGTGAGTGTCTGTATCCAAAATGTCTTATGAACTGGATTCAGTGAAAACAAACAAACGCTGGCCGCGGAAATATGGGAGGCTTAGTTTCTATAAGCTCTTCTCTGACCGGCACTGCATGGTCTGGTCAGCTCTTCAGGCTGCCCAGATTAGGCTCAGTCCTCCGTGAACACAGAACCCAGATCTCAAATCCCCTGACGCCAGGAATCCCGTGGATCTCCTTTCCCCAGTCAGGGACTGTGCCTGGCCCAAGGGTCACGGCTGTCTGCCATTTGGTCTCCCTCCGACCCTCTGGGCTCAGGGGTCTGGCAAACTTTCCTGCCCAAATCCCTGGGTTTTTTTTTTTTTTTTTTTTACCTTTCCAGGGGAGTTCTGCCCTTTCCGGCTGCAAACCCTCTCACCACTCTATGTGTTTGTATGATTGTTTATGTGTGTATACACACGTGTGTGTGTGTGTGTGTGTGTGTGTGTGTATGTGTGTGTGTGACAGACCAGGGTCAGCTGCACAGCGCACAGAGAACATTGAGTAGCCTCCAGACTCAGGCTGTCTGCCTAACTTCACACACCTGCCCCACCCCCACTGCCCATGGCATCCTGGGCCCTTTCGCTCACCCTTCAGTGGTTGAGGTCCCACACTAGCTCCTTGCACCTGGTCAAGAGCTTGGGACCTGATTGCCTGTGGGTTCCCCATAGCAGCCAGGGCCTTTCTGAGCTGTACATGCTGCCCACAGTAGTTGGGCTGGCACCTGCCCATTAGTGGACCAGACTCTCTCCTCTTCATTTCCCTCTCTCCCACGGCCTCACCCAGAATTCCCTGAACAAAGTTTGACACATCAGAAGTGCTCAGTCAGAGGTTCCCAGCTCACTCCACGTCCCTCTGGTGAAATCAGCTTAGCGTCTAGTGCAGTGGTTCTCAACCTTGGCTGCACATTAGAATCACCTGGGCATCTTTTTCAAATCCTGATTTCTGGGCCTCATCCTCCAGAAATTCTGTTTCTTTGTTATGGGGTGGGGCTACAACATTAGTAACAAACAGAATTTCTGGAGGATGAGGCCCAGAAATCAAGATTTGAAAAAGATGCCCAGGTGATTCTAATGTGCAGCCAAGGTTGAGAACCACTGCATGGGGGAAACTCTGAATAACTCTTTCCTCTCACAGGAATCCTTTGGTTTATGGAAGGAAAAATGTCTCAGTGTTTCTCTAGTGGTTCCTAGCGCTCCTTGACTTTGGGGAATCTTTTCAGGCCCAGTAAATGTAGCTCCTGTGGAGGTTGTGGAAGTGGAAAAGCAGGCTGTACTGTCCAACCTGAAGCAGAAGTACCCAACTTCACTTTCAAAACCCAGGTGGTTACTGGAGCCCATAACCAGGAAAGGGGGAAAGGATATCTTCCTGGTAGGAATCCCACAGCACCTGTCCCCTAGGGGCAGGAGGACTCCGCAGGAAGTTCACTGAGAATCCAGCTGAATCATGACCATCAACAGGCCATCATGCCGCCGATGTAGAATTGAATTGGCACCACCGTGGAGAACACTACCCACCATCTGCTGTTCAACTAAACAGATTGCTGTGCCCAGAAGTAGGCGACTGTCCTTGTGAGATGCCTCTCTGAGCTCATTGACTGTCTCAAGGACTCTGAGCTTTAGGGAAAAGGGAAAGCTGCTAGGAAAGATCTTGGTGCTATCACTCATTTTGGCCCTGCTTATTCCTGCAATGTACAAAGAGAAATGTTTTAGGAGAATGGGTTAGTGTTTAGGACTCCCTTATACAGTCTCCCCCTCTCTGTGTGGTCAAACTCCGAGAACACTTCAGGAGCACCCAGGTGTCATTGTGGGAGGTCTGGGAGCGGGCACTGAATGACTGCCATTGCCAGAGGGTGACCAGCAGGGATGAGCTCATTCACCTTGAGGGAGACACCAGACTTTGAAAGAAAACACCTGTCTGTCCTGGCCAGTGACTGGTCTGCTGTAAAAGTCTCCCTTGGCTCATGAGGGCTTGTATTACACATGTTGTATCACTACCTCGTGACACAAGAACAGATCTGAAGTACAGCTCTGATGGAAAAGTGATGGGTAGAGGTTTTGTTTTTTGTTTGTTTGTTTGTTTTTTTCTGTGTGAGCAATCTTTATTTGGGTCCCTACCAGCAGGGTTAGTAATGGTTGTTACTGGTGAGGATGATGGGCTTTCTCCCATACGTTGACTGGAATGGCCCATCTTCTGAGCCAGACTGCCTCTGTCATATACCGCTTAGCAGATGGAGAGGCCAGGTTCTAGGTGGACTTCTCTTCAAGGCCCCTGGAACTTGGGCTAGAGATACTCAGATGCTGATCAGAAACTTCCTGGCATCATAGGGGGGCCCGTGAGTAAAGACCCTTCTGTTTCAAGTTGCATGACTAATGTAAGGTGATTCCACCAAGGTCACGAGCCAGGCAGTTCTGTCTCCTGTCCAGTAGGCAAGGCTCAGGGGACCAGATCTTCCTGGGCTTGCCTCAGGACTAACTAGCCAGTTCCTTGTCTGAGTATGTGAAAATGAAAGAGGACAATGGGAACAAAAGCCTGTCCAGGCCAGGATTTCTAGTCTCCTCAGGCTCATCTGAGGAGATGTGTGGCACGGAAACAGAAGAACACGGACTCACAAATATCATTGTGCTGTTTATTTTCATTCATGGAGTTTTGCCTTTCTTTATTAAAGCCTACATGGATTCGTGGGTACAAACTGGTGATTGTTTTCTGTCACCTGTGATCTTATAGGCCTGCATTGCCCTTGAACTGCTCACAGAGTGAACAGTTGCCATATACGGAGTCCTCCCCCTCCTAGTCCTTATCAGGTTCCTTGGGCTGGGTCATGACTGAAAGGTCAGCCATTGCCAGGGTTGAACCCCAGCAGGTCCAGGGGTTCCCAACGGCATAGACGGAGTCGGCGAAGAAGGAAGGACACGGAGACAGTGTTCAGTTGATCAGCAGCCTAGCCAGGATCTCCAGCCAAGTTCTGGTCTGGATCTCCAGAGAGGTTCTGGTGTTTATTGTCTTGTTACATCAGTATTAATACCAGTTGATTTTAATCCTGTCAATTTCTATTACAAAGGTTAGGGCGTTTCTTATCTCCATTCCAGGGAGTAAAGATTATGTAGCTTAAGCATGATTGTAGTTAAAGAGATTAACTACCCGCCTGGCACTTAGTTAAGGAGTTTCATCCCCTCCCTAACTTCAGGGAAAAATCCCTACCTGGGGAAACAACCTTTCTCGGAGAGGTGACCCTGGTTAAAACACACAGCGCTAAGGGGAGCAAACATATTAAGAACAGTGTGCTATATACGCCAGGTCCCTTGAAACATATGCTGTGCAGATGTTTCTTTCCTGCAGCGACTGTGTCAAGCAGCAAGGATGGACCGGCTTCCGGAAAATTCCCCCTTTTTTATTTTTTAAATGATAGTGCATGCAAATCAGTGGCCACCTCTCAGATTGGGCCGTTTAAAACTCGGGAGAAGACTGGCAAGCAATGACAGTGAGCATAACTATAAACATAGTGGATGGATTGCACAAGGAGCCCCAGTCCTGTAGAAGGTTGCCGGCCTCTTCAGTCAAGGGATTACAGCTATCCTCAAGTTGTTGGTTTGATTGTCTTTGTTGGTCTGGCTAGCGGGCGGCATCACTGGCGACAGGATTCCCGAAGCGTCAGCAAGTTGAAGGGCTGCATCCAAGTGTCCATCAGGGCCGTGGTTGATGGTGGTGTCGATGTCCGAGGAGGAGTAAGCTGTGCCCTCTGGATCCAGCTGATATGGAAAATGGAGGGTAGTAGAAAAAGAAGAGAAAGCAAAAGAACTACAAGGCATGGAAGTGTTTAGAAAAAAGAGGGAGAAGAAAGGGAAGAAGGCAGCATCCTGACACAGCCCTTTCCTTCAGCTTCCCCTTTCCCTGTGGTCCCAGGTAGAAATGGGAAACAAGTCCTGTTGCAGTGAGTGGGCAGCTGTTGTCAGCCAGTCTCTGTCTTTACCTGGGTCGCGATCTGAGCTGGGCATGGGAAGCAGGAAGCAGCCATGGGGTCAGGAGACCTTCCTCAGAAGGGGCGAGTGTTCAAGCCCCTGCACCATTGGGGAGGGGGTCTGTGCCCCACCTTTGTTGCACCCCAAGTTTTCTCCTACTGGCCCCCGACTGTGCCTGTCTTAGGTTGCCCCACCCTGTGGAGTCTTACCCATCGTTGACTACCAGCCATCTCTGGGCCAAGTAGGGTGATGTGAGGTTCAATTTTGTCTCCTTGATAGCCTATGTCCCTCTGGCCTCCATGCCCAGCAACTGCCTTTGGATTCCCTCGCCTGCTGGCGGGGCTCTGGCATTGATCATAGGGAACTCAGGTTTCTTCTCTAGAGAGGGCCCAGCTTACGCCATTGGGCCAGAGACAGATCCATGGTACCAGCCACCAGGAGGCTTCAACCTCAGCATGAACAGAGAGCTCAGGCAACAGCTATGGGCAATTGGATTGTAAGAAGAGGGTCCCTCTTGGCACAAGGGTAAGAGGCGCCAATATAGGACAAAGGAGAGTCCTGGAACAGGGCTTTCTCAGCCCAGGATGTCAGGCTCTTGGCACAAGACAACTCCATGTATGGGGCATATACCAAACACCCCTAGTCACGGCATAAAAGGGAGGTGCCCTTCCTGGAACAGTAGGGTAGGGAGATTCTAGAAAACGCTGTGTTCAGCAAAGAAGGAGAAAGGCCAAAGAACCAGCAAACAAGTAGTTAGATTTTTAAAAAAGGAAAAAGGAAAGGAGATGTGGGGCAAAGCTGGGACATGTGGAAAGACAAAACGGAGGCACATGTGATCCTCCCAATGGACAGATTGTTCCAGCTCAGGGCTGCACAGCTGCTGCAGACTGGCACTGGTCAGGTGTGCTATGATGAGGCAGAGATGGCGGGCGGTGAGACATAAGGTCGGACTAGACGGTCTGGAATCCACACAGGTGAGTCTGCGTCCTGTGGAAATATACAAGCATATCCTCTCCCCTGGGTTAAAAGTACATCAGGTCCCTTCCAGGCTCCTGTAAGCAAGTCTCTCCATTTGATGAGGGCTTTAGGTTTAGTTAGATCAGGGTTCCAATGCCTGTGCATTGGGGAATTTCCCTCAGAATCTACATTTAGTATATTAATTACAAATAGAGTATGTTGTAGAACATGATGAGGAGAGGAATATTTAAACTCATTTTCTTGTAATATTTTGTAACAGGAGTAAATCAAACACCGCTGGGGCTATATAATAGAACTCCCATTTGAGATAAGATATCTCTTCCCCCTAATGTAAAGGGGATAGCTGTATTTACATAGGGACAGAATGTTCCTGAATGTTGATCTTCATCAGCCCAAGTTAAAATCTGAGAACTCTTTTTTACATTAGATGCCTTGCCTAGTCCTACTAGGGAAGTGGAGATGGTGTGCGTGGGCCATGAAGGGGGCCAATCCTTCCCTGCTATGCAGGAAATATCTGCTCCTGTATCCAATAGACCTTCAATTGGTTTCCCCTGAATTTGTAAAAATTTTGTAGGTCTAGTAGCATGGATTTCTTTTATCCAAAATGCTGCATCACTAGATCCAAAGCCTCCGGCCCCTCTAGCTTTCTGAGTAACAGCTGTCCCTATTTTATGTATTGGTAACAGGATTAATTGGGCAATTCTCTGGTTGGGCTGAATCTGTATAGTTGTGGTGGGTGGGGAAAGTAAAATCTGTATTTCGCCTGTGTAGTCTGCATCAACAACTCCTGGGATGACTAAGATCCCCTGTAACGAGGTGGAGCTCCGTCCTAATATTAAACCTACGGTTCCCTCAGGCAGCGGCCCAGACACTCCTGTAGGAATGGCTGCTACTGGCGAGTCTGGGGTTAGTATTGCGTGTGTGGTTGAGTGGAGGTCCAATCCTGCACTGCCTGGGGTTGCCCTGAAGAGGTCACTGACTGATTGAAATTTGCAAAGGGGTTGAGGGTTGATGCCCCTATTATTGCAGGGGCCTGGGGGTGGCCCCTTCTCAAGTTTCCCAATTGAGGTGATGGGATATAACCTCCTTGGGAGCTATTTGTAGAGTTGAAAGGCCGACCATTTTTATGGTATCTTGATCTACATTCCTTTGCCCAATGGAATCCTTTCTGACATCGGGGACAAATGGTTTTTGGAGGATTAATATTATTCCCTAATGTATTTCCAGGCTGTCGAGGAGCTTGCCATCTGGCCTGAGTATTATTATTTTTATTTGGGCATTCTCTGCTAAAGTGCCCAGATAAGCCACAAGAGTAGCAGTTCATATTTCTTTTATTACCTGTACTATTGCTGGCTTGTCCTATACCCTGTACATATTGAGGGTATGTCTCCCCTTTGAGAGCTGCAGCTATAGCTACACCCTGTATAAATGCTGGACTTACATCAGCACACTGTTTTATAAAATCCTTTATAGTTCCTGTTCTGAGAATCAGCCTTAATAAAGCCTGACAGGTATTATTAGCATTTTCAAAAGCCAGTTGTTTGATTAGGATATCGGCTGCCTCTTTGTTATTGATTACTCTCTTGACTGCCTGCATGAGGCGAGAAAGGAAATCCTGATATGGTTCCTCGACCTTCTGTTTAACCTCTGTAAGGGTGGTTGTTTTTCCTGCTGTATAAGGTAGGGATTTCCAGGCACTTACTGCACAACTGGTTACTTTGGTAAGTGCCTCTGTGGGCATATTCATTTGCTCCTCAGCCGTGTTAAAATCACCTTCTCCTAATATCATGTCTAGGGTTATTCCTTTTCTGGTTTTTTCGCTAGTGGCTACAGCTTTCTTAGCAAGATCTTCATATTCAGTTTTCCATAATAAGTAATCGCCTCCTGAGAGACAGGATTTACAAACCTGTGACCAATCATAAGGAGTCATCCATTTACTGGCTAGGGTTTCTACCAAGGTTTGTGTGTAAGGAGCTAGAGGTCCATATTCAGAGCAGGCCAATTTTAATTCTTTAAGTACTTTGTAAGGTATAGGCTCCAAGGTGGGGTTTCTATTCCCAATAGACTCATTCTCATATGTAACTGGGAAGCAGAGTGAGAATTCAAGATCTCCATTAGCTTCAGCTTCTCTTATCGCCCTTTGAAATTTAGACATGGAGCTCATAGGAGCCACAGGACCTGGTTTAGGCTTCCTTTCTAATTTGGGGAGCCTGTTTTGAATGGGAGGGCCTCTCTCCTCTCTACTGACTGGAAAGGACCAATGGTCATGTTTATGATACTTATTCTCTTCCCGATCAGTAGGCCTAGCTAAATTGCTTTTAGATTGAGCTGAAGACAATAATGATGTATCCTCTCTGGGTGGAGCCGGGGGACTATTTAAATTTTGAGAAAGTTCAACCGTTTTTGCCTCTGGTGCCAAGGTTTCACAAATTGAATTCCAGAGAGAAAAGGTATCTGCCGGGACTTTCTCAGATCCATGGTAGCTGTAATAGTTCTGTAATTGCTCTCCTACTTTAGTCCAAGTTTCTAAATTAACAGTTCCATCCTCAGGAAGCCATTGACATACGTCTTCTATAAAACTTTCTGTCTGACTGGGAGTAACCTTAACTCCTCTGCTAGCAAGCATAGGCGTTAAAAGATTAATACAGAGTCTTTTTTCTTTAGACTCAGTATGACCCATCCTGTCAATCGAAGTTCTGTACTAACTACCCGCTTACCCTACTTTTTCTCTATGGGGGGGGGGCGTCTGCAGCACCCTATGGTGCAGTCCTATCCGTCCCAAGTACGGGGGGACTTACCTAAGGGTCCCTGTTCGGGCGCCAGATGCCGGGGTCCAACCCCAGCAGGTCCAGGGTTTCCCAAAGGCGTAGACGGAGTCGGCAAAGAAGGAAGGACACGGAGACAGTGTTCAGTTGATCAGCAGCCTAGCCAGGATCTCCAGCCAAGTTCTGGTCTGGATCTCCAGAGAGATATGTCACACAGGGCAAGGGAAATGAAGGAAAATATAAACAAATGGGACTACATCAAACTAAAAAGCTTCTGCACAGCAAAGGGTACCGGCAACAACATGAAAAGAGAAGCCTCTGCATGGGAGAACATATTTGCCAAAGATACATCTGATAAGGGGTGAATCTCCAAAATATATAAAGTACTCATACAGTTCAACCAAAGAAGACAAACAATGCAATTTAAAAGTGGGCAGAGGTCTTGAGTAGATATTTCTCTAAAGAGGACATAGAAATGGAAAGAGACAAGAAAAAATGCTCAATTTCACCCATCATCAGAGATATGCAAATTCAAATGACAGTGAGGTAGCACCTCACAACTACCAGAATGGCTACCATCAATAAATCAACAAACAAAAAGTGCTAGTGAGGATGTGGAGGAAAAGGAACCCTTGTATACTATTAGTGGAAATGCAGACAGGTGCAACCACTATGGAAGACTGTGTGGAGTATCCTAAAGTAATGAAACATAAAGGTGCCATTTGACACAGTGATCCCACTTCTAGGAATATATCTTAAGAAGCCTGAACCACCGATCACAAAGAATATATGCAGCCCTATGTTCAAAGAGCATTATTTACAACTAGAGGCCCAGTGCACAAAACTTGATCATTGTAGGGGGTGGCCCTCAGCCAGGCCTGCACCCTCTTGCAGTCCGAGGCCCCTCACTCTTTACCACCCACCTGATTGCTGCTCTTTAGTGCCTCCATGGAGGCGGGAGAGTTTCCTGCCACTACTGATGCACTCGCCACTGATGCACTGGCTGAACCGAGCTCCCCCTGTGGGAGAGCACTGACCAACAGGGGGTCAGCTCCTGCGTTGAGTGTCTGTCCCCTAGTGGTCAGGGCACGTCATAGTGACTGGTTGTTCCACCATTCAGTCAATTTGCATATTAGGCTTTTATTATGTAGGATAGCCAAGAGCTGAAAACAGTGCAGATGCCCATCAATAGAAGGGTGAATAAAAAAACAATGGTATATTTTCATAATGGAATACTACCTGGCATGAAAAGAGAAGGAATTCTTAACTTTTGAGACAGCATGTATGGATCTGGAGATTATTATACTCAGTGAAAGAAGCCAGTCAGAGAAAGAGAAAAACTATATGACCTCACTTATGTGTGGAATCTAGTGAACATTATCTGTCGAACAAAATAGAAACACAGGCATGAAGACATGGAACAGACTGACAGCGGTCAGAGGGGATGGGGGAGAGAGGGATTGGATGAAACTAACTGAAGGGATTAGCCAAAGAACATCCATGAACACAGATGGCAATGTGGTGAAGGCCAGAGGGTGCAGGGAAGACAGGTGCTATGTGAACAGGGTCAAAAGAAGGGAAAATATGGTATCTGTAATAGTGTCAAAAATAAAATAAAAACTTCTTGAAAGTATATTCCTATTTAGAGTTATCTCTTAATAGAAAATAAATAAGGGGCTATTGCTCTCAGATGGGATGGAGGGTGAGCTATGGGAGAGCAGGGTCATTCTGAAGGGAGTAGGGAGCCTCTGTGAAAGGTTGAGGGCAGGAGATTCTGTGCAGCCTTAGAAGTCAGCAGATCATGATTCATGGATGGACAGGAGGCACCCAAGGGAAGACCAGGGGAAGGGTGTTTTCATGAGGGAAAATGCTGGGACGAGGCAGAAATCCTGGCCCCGGGAAGACTGAGATATCAATAAACCTCCGACAATCTCCAAATTATGCTTTATTCTCACTGTCACCTTCCTTCCTTAGGCCTGCTCTTGCCTGGGCCCCAGGGTTCTACTAATTGTCATCTGAAAGAGTTCATTCATACTTAGAGGACAGATTAATTGTGAGGCAGAAGGTGGGCCATGGGCTAGAAAGGCAGGAAATATCATGGACTCCTGATGAATTCAGGCAAGGGGTCAAGACTCCACGATGCCACTTACTAGCCATGTATTCTTGGGAAAATTAGCAGGCCCAATGGGCATCAGGTTCTTCCTCTGTGAAGTAAGTGGGTCTGATAAGCCCTGTCTTATAGGACTGCAGGGATGTGTGGAGTGTTTGTAAACCACCGTGCACAGTACCTAGTGGAGACTGAATCTGTAATGAATGGCAGTTATTTCTAATATCGTTTTTATCCCAGATACTTCCACTCTCGCCTCTGGCACTGTGATTACTTGTTTGTTATTAAGGTCATATTAGAGAATGTGCAGCTCAGTTGGGCACAGAACACCCAGTCGGCCAAAGAGGATACCCAATTCATGGATGTATGCTGACATTCAGGTGTGGGGAGCCTTCCCAGCTGGACACACACAAAGATGCCAAAAAGAGAATCTACTTACAACTCTTTCCCTCTGTCCAAGCTGCTCTTTCATCCAAACAAATGCTTTCATTCATTTCACCCCCACCCAAAATCTACCCCTTGATAATGATTGGCCAGAGTACACTCAAGATCATTAACATTTAATCCCAATTAGGCTCTCCCAGGCCATCATGTTTCTCATGGCTCAGTAACTCTATTTCTGTAGAAATCTGTGCAGATGATGGGTATAACACGCCTAGTGCTCATACTGTCCAATGGCACAGTGTCTGCGTGGCTCATGCCATGCACATCATTTTTTAATTAAGGTATTACATATGAGTCCTTATCCACCCATTGCCCTCCTCCAGCCCCCCACTCATGCCATCACCACCCTGGCGTCTGTGTCCATTGGTTAGGCCTATATGCTTCATACAAGTCCTTTGGTTGATCTCTCCCCCTTACCTCCACCCTCCCCTACCTTCCCTCGGAGGTTTCATGGTCAGATCAATGCTTCTCTGTATTTGGATGTTTTTGTCCATCCATTTGTTGTTCATTATATTCCATATATAAGTGAGATCATGTGATAATTATCTTTCTCTGACTGGCTTATTTGGCTTAACATAATGCTCTCCAGTTCCACCATGCTGTTGCAACTACGCTGCGGTAAAAATGAAGGCCATTCAAAATTGAGTGCTGTTCCCTGGAGGCCCACCACCTCACCTGTTCTGTTACTTGTTTGTAAGATTTAGGGGACACCTAACCCCTTCCTTATATGACTTCAGCTCCTACACTATCATTCTGTGGGTGGGTGTGCCCTGCTTATGTTGGTGTCCCCACTACTAGCACAGGATCTTCCAGAGGACATAGGCTCAGTGAATGTCTGGGGATTAAATGAACCACTGAGCAGGGGTCGTCTTTATGCAGATGAAATCCCTCCACTTTCTTGCCGGAACCAAGGATCCTTCGAAAAGTTGTTTCATGCAAAGACAGACGAGAAGAGATAAGAATCAAAAATTAACAACCTTTTGCTATTATTTTTCTATTTATTAACTCCATTGCATGTACTGCCGAGTTCTTACACATTTCCAAGGAAATCCTTTTTAATGGCATGTTATCTATTTTGGGATCACAAACTAGGATGGAAAGTGTCCCAATTTTGGTTATACAATAGCAAATCTCTAACTCTTGAGCTGGACACGTAGAAATATATAATGTGATCAATGTCATTTACAAACTCACATGCTAAAAGTTTATGAAAGCTTCTATGAAAAGGGACATTCAAAAATTTCCTTAAAAATCGCAAAATAATAAATCACAAATTTCTCAATCATAATAGGAGCTCATACCTTTCCCTGGGCCTCACTATTAGTTTCTTCTCAAACATAGAGTTGAAAATTGGATGCACTTTCTGCCCAGCAAAAGAAGTTAATGCTCATGGGCCTGAAAAGTGCCTGGATTCAACTCTGGCTCAGGCTTAGTGTCATTACTCAGGCCCTTCAAGCAGGGATGAAAGGGAATAGGGATCCCTGTCATTAACCCCGAGCACAAACTGGAGGGTGTTCAACATGGTAGTCTCTGCATGTGCTCGGGGACCCCACAGGAACTCATAGCATGCAGGATCACTATTGGGCACCTGGCGGTACAGCAGGTACTGTTCCCGGACCCAAATTTTGGTAATGAGCTCCCTGGGCTCCCCATAGAGCCAATGCTCCTTCCCATCATACACCCCTAGAACATTCAGTGCTTCCCAGACTTTTTCCTCAGGGGCACAATCACCCTCTGAGGCGATCACCCACAGAACTGTGACCAGGAGGCCTGTGTTGGGATATCTGTGCCCATCGCTCACCATCCCATCATAGCTGAGCCCCAAGGCAGTGGCCAGTACATAGGTGTGAGTACTGGGGTCCATTTCTTTCACAACAATACCAAAGCCCCACTGGATGCATTCAGTGGCTGCACTGAAGAGCTCAGGAAAGTGGTCCTGGTGCTCTTTGATGACACTACTCAGCATTTCTGCCTTGGTGGTCGGCTCCTTTGCACGGTACTTAAGGAGTAGAAACTCCACCATTTCTACCATCTTCAAATGCAGTGCTTTGTGGAGCAAGGAATCGGCATCTTCATCAGGGCCTCCCTCAGTGTTTGGACCCTCCTCATCTTGGCTGCTGGAGCTCTCTTCTTCAGCGTGTCTCCATGGAAAGGCTGCCATGGCATGGGGGGAGGCACCCTGAGGACTCTGGGGAGGACTTGGTGTCTCAGCAGCAGACACCTCCTCTAGGCTGTCTATAAACAGGACTGAGGGGGAGGAAGACCGAGAGGAGGACAGAGACAGGGCCTCCTCCTCCTCCTCCTCCTCCTCCTCCTCCTCCTCCTGCTCCTCCTCCTCCTCCTCCTGCATAGCCCAGAACAGTTCCTCTACCAACATGTCAGGATCTCCATTGGGTCCAGATGGTCTTCCTCAGGCTTCCACGGCTCACTCATATGATGACCAGGCATGATAACTCGTGCTCGAACAGTGACCGAGTGTGGGCAGAAGATGGGCGATTAGGACCCACGGGCCTGGGGGAAGGGGAGTATGAGAGGCATGAGCTGAGAAACACACCCTAGGCGGCTCTGACAAAGGTGACTTCCAGGTCTCCCCTTTAGGGGTGTCCATGGGCCTCACAGGGCTCACTCCTGATCAGCCTGCCCACTAGGAGCCTGAAGTAGGAAGTGACATGACTGCTCAGGGTGTAGAAGGCACAGCGCAGGGTTCTGTAGCTGACGGTGGGGTGTGGAGGTGTCAGGCAATGTGGGGTCCCCTCTGACAGTGGTGGCGAGCCCATGGGGACATATTCATGGTCGGAACCTCACCTTAATTCCTAGCACTTCCTGGCCTCCTGCTGCTCTGTGACCTGAGAATATGTAGCATAAACCAAGGCCTTCACCTCCTTCTATCCGGGGGCTCTGCTGGTGGGAAAAACGGAGCACCTCAGGATGCACATGGCAATCACAGTCCTGGAACCCCAATGCTGACAGGAGGGGCAGCAGGACTCTGTGAGGTCCCCTCTGTTGTGGGTGGGAGGTTCCTCCTTGCACATGTAGGATCCTCACCCTTCCCCTGCCAGGGCCAGGCCCCTCACTGCCTTCTGCTGGCCTGAGGTCAAACTCTCAGAACAAGACCACACACACCTGACACTTGAGTGAAGAAAATGAGGGGGTCCCTCTCCCAGAGGATCAAGAAGGGGTGACTGAAGATTTGGGTCCATCTACGCTGGGTTAAGGCTCTGATCACTTCTCACCATGACGCACTGCAGGGTTTCAGACACTCTCTCTGCTGACTGAGCGCAATCTACTTAGACTTAGGGTGCACCTCCCTGAGATACAGGAGTAGGGAAGTGAGCTGAGGTAATCCAGGCCCTATTCCGAGTTTCCCCATTGCTGACAGAGGAGGCAGGGTAAGTCTGGGTTCCCATGTGCTCTGCTCCCCCTCAGTGCTCACCTTGATTCTTGGCAGGAACTGGGACTCGTCTCTCTGTTGACAAAATTTGGATCCTGGGGATGATACGACGTATGGTCTCACACCAAGGTCCTCACCTTGCTGATAGCTCTGAGACAAAAGTGAACAGGAGCTCCATCTGCCCCCACCCCTGTCCAGGTTATCACACAACTGACACCAGGGCCTGGGCCCATCCATTCCGGGTAGAGTTTCCGTATTCTGGCCTCAGGATACTTGCCTTTCTTCCTGGCCTGGACTGGATCTGAATCCAGCTGACTTGATTTCACCCTGAATAACTGTCCTCAGTGACAAAAGCTCAGGACGAGCAGGCATGTAGAAAGGGAGAGCATGTCACACCCAGGTACCCCTGCCTGGGGAATCTGGATGCTGAGGACAGGACACTCCCTGATGCTGAGGGCTCTCTTCTTTTCTCAGGGAGCACATAGCTGCAGTTTCCCACAAGAAAGCATTCACACCTTTATGACCCTTCCACAACCTCAGCTCATCTGTGCATGAACTGAAGCCATTCCCTCTGACCAAGGCCCTGTCCTTCCAGAGTGCCCTCAGACAAACGTGAGGAGGAACCACCTCTGCCGACCCATGCCAGGCCTTTCCCAGGCCTGACAACAGCACAGACTGGGTTCAGGGCACCCGTTGTCTGGAGTGTGGTATCCTCTTTCCTCCCTGTGCTACCTAGGCTTACTCAGAGAGTGCCTGGGACCTTTCCCTTCTGCTGAACTGAGAGTGAATACTGCAGGCCATGCCCTCCATCTCTCTGAGACCTCCAAGGTGGATTTTAAGACACACCACATTGACTATCGTGCCGAGTGTGCCAGTTGTGCCTGCAGAGCCTAAGCCAGCCAGTCGCTGTGTTTACTGGGGTGGGAAGTACCATCATCCTGCCTCAAGACCCACACTTTAATTACCAGCATTGCCTGGCACACCTCCCACGTTGCCATGAATCCAGAACCTTGAAGACAATGCCCTCACCTCCCTTTGCCACTGCTAAGGTAGAAGTCTGGAAGCAACCCAAATCCCCAGCCCTACCATGAGGCTTGCAGGTGCTGCTGGCAGGAACAGGCACACTGCGGACACTTACGGCTCTAGCCAAGCCTGAGGCATACAGACATCCAGGTGTGCTAGGGGGATTCCTGAGTGTTACCTCGGGTCCTCACCTGGTATCCTGGCAGAGCCCTGCAGCCCCCCTCTTTGCCTACCTGGAGCCTGACCCCTCAGAGCTCAGGGGGTGGAGTCCGCTTGTCTTCCTGCAGGATCCTCACCGTGACTCCTGGCTGGAGCTGGAACCTCCTGTCAACCTGAGAGGCCCAAGTCAGGAAGAGAGCAAGTGGTCATGGACCAGGGACTTCCAAGGGTTCACAGTAGGGGTAATGTGGGGCATCACTGTTGTGGTGTCCAGGGTCCCTCAGTCTTCCCTTTGCATGTTCACCTGGACTTGGGGCAAGACCCGGGTCCTCCCCTCTGCCACATATGTCATTCCCCTGAATTCCAAGGGCTGACATCAGGTCTGGGCTTCTGCGGTTCCTCTCTGCATGGTCATCCACCATAGGGCCTCCCAACACTTTGAGCAGGGCAGACTTCTGTGGACTCCCCTCCAGTTAGGGTTCCTGGATTCCCCCAGTCCTCCCTGGGCGTCCTCACCTTGACTGTTCCCTCTGCCCACCTGAGACCCTGCTCCTTACACCGAACCCCAGAGCCTGTCAGACCCGGATGCAATAGTCAGGAAAAGCACCTTGACTCTGGGCAGTGCTTCTGCATCCCTTCTGTGGACCTGAGTGAGGCCTCACATGATTTACCAAGTTTCCAGTCTCCCTCTGACCTGCATGCGGAAGTCAGGAGACACCTCACAGGGTCATCTGACATGGACTCCTCCATGGCTAATATCAGGGGAGGCCCTTTATGGGTTCCCCTAAATTGTGGGGTCCTGGTCCCCATCTTCTCTTCTTCAGCGGACTTGTGGCACTGCTCCTTACACTGAAACCCAGTCTCTCACACCTGATGCAGAAGTCACCCCATCCTGTAGTACCCCGCCCACTCTGGTCCTCCCAGCACTGAGGATTCTGAGGTCCAGGGCCCCCAATCTCCCTCAGGGACCACAACTTGACAGCGGCAGGACCTGGGGGCCCCCTCTGCTGCCTGAAGCCCTGCTCCTTCTACCAAACCCCCCAGTGTCTCTCAGACCCAATGCAGAAATCACAAAGCACAATGTGTGAGATCACCCCTCCCCCACCCCAGGAGGCCTGCCCGATAGACACCCTTGTGGGGTCCAGGCCCCCCAGTCTCCCTCAGGTTCCCACACTGACGCCGGGCAGGTCCGGACCCCCTCTGCCGACCTGAGATGCTGCTCTGACAGGGAGCCGCCCGAGGGTCTCAGAGCACGAGGACCCGGAAGTCAGTCCTGACCACTCGTGGTCATCCCGCGCCTTGGGGCTCCCGGGACTGACGGCTCTGGACCCAGAGTCACCATGTCCTCCCCACGGCCTCACCATGAGGCCTGCAGGTCCTAGGACCCTCCCTCTGTGAACCGCGAGGCCGGACCCCCACACGGAGGCCCTCACCTCCGAGACCCCAGGGGAGGCCTGTGGGCATACCTCCCCAGGGCTCCCAACTCGGGCTCAACTAGCTCCCCGGGTACCTCCGTCTGGTCCTCACCCTGATCCCAGGCAGAGCCTGGGCCCCGCCGACCTGAGGAGGCTCCCCTCAGCGCCTGTACCGTCTACCGACCCGAAGCCGGCCTCCCAAAGATGGCGCTCAGCTCCCTCAGACTTCTCAGGCGGAAGTCCATGAGTCAGTGACATCACTTCCGGAAACCAATTGTGTGGTCACCCAGGACACTTGACAGGGGCGGAGTTCTGCTCCTTTGTGCCCCGCCCGCCCCTTCTGGTCCCTATCTGGGCTGAATGGCCTGGGCCACCACCCTGTGCTGACCTGGGTCTGTGCCCCGCAGGCCAAGTGCCCTGAGACAAACCTGTGGAGGAACTACCTCTGCCGACCCATGCCGAGCCTTACCCAGGACTGATAGCAGCACAGACTGGGTTCAAGGCACCCACTGTTTGGAGTGTGGTATCCTCCTTCCACACAACACATGCACAGTGGGAGAGTGCCTGGGACCTTTCCCTTCTGCTGAACTGAGAGTGAATACTGCAGGCCTTGCCCTCCATCTCTCTGAGACCTCCAAGGTGGACTTTAAGTCACACCACGTTGACTATCGTGCCCAGTGTGCCAGTTGTGCCAGCAGACACTAAGCCAGCCGGTCCCTGTGTTTACTGGGGTGGGAAGTACCATCATCCTGCCTCAAGACCCACACTTTAATTACCAGTATTGCCTGGCACCCCTCCCACGTTGCCCTGAATCCAGAACCTTCAGGACAATTCCCTCGCCTCCCTTTTCCACTCCTAAGGTAGAAGTCTGGAAGCAACGCAAATCCACAGGCCTACCATGAGGCTTGCAGGTGCTGCTGGCAAGTACAGGCACACTGCGGACACTTATGGCCCTGGCCAAGCCTCAGGCATGCATACTTCAAGGTGTGCTAGGCGGCTTCCTCAGTCCTCAGACCACGAGAACCCGGAAGCCAGTCCTTACCACTCTTGGTCATCCCGCGCCTTCGGGCTCCCGGGACTGACTGCTCTGGTCCAGAGTCACCTTGTCCTACCCACGCCCTCACCATGAGTCCTGCAGGTCCTGGGACCCTGCCCATGGGTAGGAGACCCAGCCAGAGAGAAAGGGAGGGAATGCAGAGGTGCTGGGCACAGGGACTGTCAGGACACTGGATTGGGAAGAGAGTGCACAGGTGGCAGCTTTAATGTCCTCAGAGCCTGGTCTTTGAGAGTGGGTGTGTTTTCATAAACACGAGGACAGAATAGCTGATATCAGGTTCATGGACTTTAAAGACAGGAGGGGAAAGACAAGCAGAGTGGGGGTGCTCATGTCGAGTGTGGTAACGAGGCCCAGGCCCTATGATGATGATGTGTAGCCACCGGTTCTGACTATCCTCTTAATGGGCAGGTACTCACCGCCCTATGGAGACTGAGCCCCGCCAGGTACTAGGACCCGGCTGAATCCGCAAGCTGTGTTTCTGCTCCTGTGACTGCACAGCTCTGAGGAGGTACGACCCCCTTCCCCAGGTACAAGGAAGAGAGGCAAGAACAGCGGGTGAGGTAGTCAGGGCCCAAGATCATGGGCCATATTTTGATCCCTAGGTGCCACCTTCGCAACTGTAGAATGTGGTGGCAATGGCACTGCCCACCCAGTTATTTGAGGCTTGAATTCTAGGATCCGTGGATCATGCCCATCCCAGGGCCTGATAGGGGCATGCTGTGTGGGTTCTAGTGCCAATTGTTCCTGGTCCTGTTATTCCTGTCTCTAGGCTGCAGTGGGGACCAGGTGTGCCTGCTGAGAGCGGATAGTATTGGTGCAGCCAGGGAATGGAGGAGGGTGGCTCCCAAAGTGATCGAGTGTAGACACCTGGCTGGAGGATCTGAGCTCGCACAGGGGTATCCCAGGGCCCAGCTGAGGTTTGATTATAAGGATTTACAATCAGGAGCCTTGGAAGAGGGACCAGGGTGCATGGGGACTGTAGCACCTTGGGGTGAAAAGAGGAGGGAGCTGACAGTCTTGGAGGAGGGGGGAAGAAACAAAACCCAGGAGGGTCTTTGCTGGGAGAGGACTAGAACCCACTCACCCGGTGTGAAGCCAAAGCTCCCGTTCTCCCACATCTGTGCTCCCCTGGTCTCAGTGACCTTCTTTGTGGAACTGAACACACCCTGTCCTGAGTGCCTCTCCTTACCTGTCGCCACCTTCTTCCTTGAGCTCCCCAAAGACTCCATCTGATGGACGAGGCATCTGCATCACCAGCCCTTTCCATGGGGCCTGGCAGCTGAGTGCGTGGGGATAGGAAGAAGGAGCCAACACTCTCTGCTCTCCCACCATCCCTGTCAGTGGGGTTCCAGGGCCCCAGGGGACACTGGGGGAAGAGGTCAGCCCACAGACCATGAACACGGAGGGCTGATGCATGATGCTTATTGACATTCACACTTTTGGGTTTCCACAGCCCACGTGAGGCCCACGGACCTCTGGGGAGATGGAGTTCTCCTGCCTCTCCTGGCAGCCTTATGCAGGCTTGGTCTTAAATGGGGCCATGACTCTGGAGACTTGTTGGCGACCCTACGGAGCTGCCACAGGAACTGCAGCATCGCCATCCACATCGCTCACAGGGACTGGGAAGAGCCCTCTGGCTGGAGCTGCTGCTGGAGAGGCTGGGCTGGAACCCCATGTAGATTCAGACTCTCCTCCCAAAGGGAGAAATATGGGAGAGGAGTGAGCGCTGGCAAGGCCTGACACCCTGAGAGCTGCTCACACTCCTCCAAGAATACCCCCAAGGACCTTGCTCAGGAGTTTGGGGCTTGTTTTCTTTTGAAGCTGTGGAGATGGGGCTGTAGTTTGTGTAAGCAGCACACCTTCAAAGGGGCAACAAGGGGCCCAGGCTTGGGTTCCGTGGGCCGAGTTCCTATGATTTGGGTGAACCCTTCTGTCTATATTGAGTCTCAGTTCCTGTTGGTGATCTGAGAGGCAGGAACAGGTTCAAGTTTTCATGTGGCGTTGTCTATGTGTTGTGTTTTTTTTTTGTTTGTTTGTTTAGTGTGAGTGTGTGTGTTTTTTTTACTGTTCTGAAAACCAGACTATGTTTTTATTTTTATTTGTTTTTTATTTTTCCCTCCTCTCCACTACTTTTTTTTTAATTGCTTAAAGTATTACTAAGGGTATTACGTATGTGTCCTTATTTTCCCCCCTCCCTTGACAGGCCCCTAGCCTCCCCTCTCCCCCAATGTCTTATGTCCATTGGTTATGCTTATATGCATGCATACAAGTCCTTTGCTTGATCTCTTACCCCCTCCTCCTGCCCCCCCAACCCTCCCCGGCCTTCCTACTGCAGTTTGACAATCTGTTTGAGGCAGCTCTGCCTCTGTATCTATTATTGTTCAAAAGTTTATAATGGTCTCTATTATCCAGGAATGAGTGAGATCATGTGGTATTTTTCCTTCATTGGCTGGCTTATTTCACTTCGCATAATGCTCTCCAGTTCCATCCATGCCATTGCAAATGGTAAGAGTTCCTTCCTTTTTACAGCAGCATAGTATTCCATCGTGTAGATGTACCACCGTTTTCTAATCCATTCATCTACTGATGGGCACTTAGGCTGTTTCCAGATCTTAGCTATGGTGAATTGTGCTGCTATGAACATAGGGGTGCATCTATCCTTTCTGATTGGTGTTTCTGGTTTCTTGGGATATATTCCTAGAAGTGGGATCACAGGGTCAGATGGGAGTTCCATTTTCAGTTTCTTGAGGAAACTCCATACTGTCTTCCATAGTGGCTGCACCAGTCTGCATTCCCACCAGCGGTGCACAAGTGTTCCTTTTTCTCCACATCCTCTCCAGCAGTTGTCGTTTGTTGATTTGTTGATGATAGCCAGTCTGACAGGTGTGAGATGGTACCTCATTGTTGTTTTGATTTGCATCTCTCGGATGATTAGTGACTTTGAGCATGTTTTCATATGTCTCTTGGCTTTCTGAATGTCCGCTTTTGAAAGGTGTCTATTCAGGTCCTTTGCCCATTGTTTGATTGGATTGTTTAACTTTCTTTTGTTAAGTTGTATGAGTTCCATATAAATTTTGGAGATTAGGCCCTTATCAGATATGACATTTTCAAATATGTTTTCCCACACAGTGGGTTTTCTTGTTTTTTTGTTGATGGTTTCTTTTGCTGTGCAGAAGCTTTTTATTTGATGTAGTCCCATTTGTTCATTTTCTCTTTAGTTTCAAGTGCCCTAGGAGCTGTATCAGTGAAGAAATTGCTTCGGCATATGTCTGAGATTTTGTTGCCTTTGGATTCTTCTAGAATTTTTATGGTTTCCTGTCGTACATTTAAGTCCTTTATCCATTTTGAGTTTATTTTTGTGTATGGTGTAAGTTGGTGGTCTAGTTTCATTTTCTTGCATATATCCGTCCAATTTTCCCAACACCATTTATTGAAGACACTATCTTGGCTCCATTGTATGTTCTTGCCTCCTTTGTCAAATATTAATTGAGCATATTGGTTCGGGGTGATTTCTGGGCTCGCTATTCTATTCCATTGATCTATATGCCTGTTCTTGTGCCAGTACCAGGCAGTTTTGAGAACAGTGGCTTTGGAATACAGCTTGATATCTGGTATTGAGATCCCACCAACTTGGTTCTTTTTCAGGATTGCTGCAGCTATTCGGGGTCTTTTTTTTTATTCCAGATGAATATTTGGAGAGTTCGTTCTAGATCTGTGAAGTATGCCGTTGGTATTGTAATGGGAAGTGTGTTGAATTTATAGGTTGCTTTGGGTAGTATGGACATTTTAATGATGTTGATTCTTCCAATCCATGAACATGGTATGTTCTTCCATCTGTTTATGTCTTCCTCTAGCTCTTTTTTCAACGTCCTGTAGATTTCTGAGTAGAGATCTTTTACCTCTTTAGTTAAGTTTATTCCTAGGTAGCTTAATTTTTTTGGTGCGATGGTAAGTGGGATTGTTTTTATAATCTCTCTTTCTGAAAGTTCACTATTGGTGCATAGAAATGCTCAGATTTCTTGGAGTTAATTTTGTATGCTGCTACATTGCCAAATTCATGTATTAAGTCTAGTAGCTTTTTGATGGAGTCTCTAGGGTTTTGTATGTATAATATCATGTCGTCTGCAAGTAAGGACAGTTTTGCTTCCTCTTTTCCAATTTGGATGCCTTTTATTTCTTCTTCTTGCCTAATTGCAATGGCTAACACATCCAGTACTATGTTGAACAATAGTGGTGAGAGGGGGCATCCCTGTCTTGTTCCTGTTCTTAGGAGAAATGGTGTTAGTTTTTGTCCATTGAGTATGATGTTGGTTGTGGGCCTGTCATATATGGATTTTATTATGTTGAGGCATGCTCCTTCTACTCCCACCTTACTGAGAGTTTTTATCAAAAATGGGTGTTGAATTTTGTCAAATGCTTTTCTGCATCAATTGATATGACCATGTGGTATTTTTCTTTCAATTTGTTTATGTGATGTATCACGTTTATTAATTTGCGGATATTGTACCATCCTTGCATCCCTGGGATAAATCCCACTTGGTCATGGTGTATGATCTTTCTGATGTACTGCTGGATCCGATTTGCTAAGATTTTGTTGAGGACTTTGGCATCTATGTTCATGAGGGATATTGGCCTGTAATTCTCTTTCATTGTGTTGTCTTTACCTGGTTTTGGTATTAGGGTGATGATGGCTTCATAGAATGAGCTTGGAAGTGTTCCTTCCTTTAGAATTTTTTGTAGTAGTCTGTGGAGGATAGGTTTTAGTTCTTCCTTGAATGTTTGGTAAAACTCCCCTGGGAAGCCGTCTGGTCCTGGGCTTTTGTTTGATGGAAGCTTTTTGATGACTGCTTCAACTTCATCCCTAGTTATTGGCCTGTTGAGATTTTTAGATTCTTCCTGATTGAGTTTTGGAATGTTGTATTTTTCTAGGAATTTGTCCATTTCCTCCAGGTTGTCTAGTTTGTTGGAGTAGAGCTGTCCATAGTATTTTTTAACAATCATTTGTATTTCTGTGGGTTCTGTTGTGATTTCGCCTCTATCGTTTCTGATTTTGTTTATTTGGGTCCTCTCTCTTTGCTTCTTGGTGAGTCTGGCTAGAGGTTTGTCAATCTTGTTTATCTTTTCAAAGAACCAGCTCTTAGTTTCATTGATTTTCTGTATTATTTTTTTGGTCTCTATGTCATTTATTTCTGCTCTAATCTTTATTATGTCCTTCCTTCCACTCACTCTGGGCTTTTTTTGTTGCTCTCCTTCTAATTCTTTGAGTTGAAGAGTTAGATTTTTTACTACCATTTTTTCTTGTTTTTTTGAGATAGGCCTGTAGAGCTATAAACTTCCCTCTCAGGACGGCTTTCATTGTGTCCCATAGGTTTTGGATTGTTGTGTTTTCATTGTCATTAGTTTCCAGGATGTTTTTAATTTCTTCTTTGATCTCATTGGTAACCCAATCAATATTTAATAACATGCTATTCAGCTTCCAGATGTTTGAGTATTTTGGGTTGTTTTAATTGTAGTTTATTTCTAATATTATGCCATCGTGGTCTGAGAAGATGCTCTTCATGAGTTCAATCTTCTTGAATTTGGGGATACTCTGCTTGTGACCCAATATATGGTCTATTTTTGAATATGTCATATGAGCACTTGAGTAGAATGTATATTCCGTGGCTTTGGGGTGAAGTGTTCTGAAGATGCCTATTAAGTCCGTCTCATCTAGTGAGTCATTTAGGATTGCTGTTTCTTTGCTGATTGTTTGTCTAGAGAACTTATCCAGTGCTGTCAGTGGTGTATTAAAGTCCCCTACTAAGGGCACTTGAAACTAAAGAGAAAATAAACAAATGGGACTTCATCAAAATAAAAAGCTTCTGCACAGCAAAAGAAACCATCAACAAAACAACAAGAAAACCCACTGTGTGGGAAAACATATTTGCCAATGTCATATCTGATAAGGGCCTAATCTCCAAAATTTATAGGGAACTCATACAACTCAACAAAAGGAAGATAAACAATCCAATCAAAAAGTGGGCAAAGGACCTAAATAGACACCTTTCAAAAGAGGACATTCAGAAAGCCAAGAGACATATGAAAACATGCTCAAAGTCACTAATCATCCGAGAGATGCAAATCAAAACAACAATGAGGTATCATCTCACACCTGTCAGACTGGCTATCATCAACAAATCAACAAACGACAAGTGCTGGAGAGGATGTGGAGAAAAAGGATCACTTGTGCACTGCTGGTGGGAATGCAGACTGGTGCAGCCACTATGGAAGACAGTATGGAGTTTCCTTAAAAAACTGAAAATGGAACTCCCATTTGACCCTGTGATCCCACTTCTAGGAATATATCCCAAGAAACCAGAAACACCAATCAGAAAGGATATATGCACCCCTATGTTCATAGCAGCACAATTCACCATAGCTAAGATCTGGAAACAGCCTAAGTGCCCATCAGTAGATGAATGGATTAGAAAACTGTGGTACATCTACACGATGGAATACTATGCTGCTGTAAAAAGGAAGGAACTCTTACCATTTGCAACGTCATGGATGGAACTGGAGAGCATTATGCTAAGTGAAATAAGCCAGTCAATGAAGGAAAAATACCACATGATCTCACTCATTCCTGGATAATAGAGACCATTATAAACTTTTGAACAATAATAGATACAGAGGCAGAGCAGCCTCAAACAGATTGTCAAACTGCAGCAGGAAGGCAGGGGAGGGTTGGGGGGCAGGAGGTAGGGGGGTAAGAGATCAACTAAAGGACTTGTATGCATGCATATAAGCATAACCAATGGACATAAGACACTGGGGGATAGGGGAGGCTAGGGGACTGTCTAGGGCGGGGTGATAAAATGGACACATATGTAATACCCTTTGTAATACTTTAAGCAATAAAAAAAAAAAATAAAGTCCCCTACTAAGATTGTATTGTTATCGATCTCTCCTTTGATATCTTCCAGGAATTTTTTTTATGAATTTGGGTGCTCCTGCATTGGTTGCATATATGTTTACCAGGGTTATATCTTCTTGTTGTATTGATCCCTTTAGTATTATGAAGTGGCCTTCCTTATCTCTTGTTATGGCCTTCACTTTGAGGTCTATTTTGTCCGATATAAGTATTGCTACCCCAGCTTTCTTTTCCTTTCCATTTGCCTGAAAGATATTTTTCCATCCTTTCACTTTCAGTCTGTGTGAGTCCCTTCTAATGAGGTGGGTCTCTTGTAGACAGCAGATGTATGGGTCATGTTTTTTAATCCATTCAGCCACTCGATGTCTTTTGGTTGGAGCATTTAGTCCATTTATGTTTAAAGTTATTATTGAAAGGTACTTGTTTGTAGCCCTTTCCTTTTTTTGTGTGGCTGTTTGCTTTCTGAGCTTTTTATTTCTTCTTTTTACACCAGTCGCTTTAGCATTCCTTGCACTGCTGGCTTCGTGGTGATAAACTCCCTTAGCCTTTTTTTGTCTGTGAAGCTTCTTATTTCCCCTTCAAGTTTGAATGATAGCCTTGCTGGATAGAGTATTCTTGGATTCAGTCCTTTGCTTTGCATCACTTTGTAAATTTCCGTCCATTCTTTTCTGGCCTGATGTGTTTCTGTTGAGAAATCATTTGATAATCTAATGGGAGATGCCTTGTATGTAACTTTCTGTCTCTCTCTTGCAGCCTGTAAGATTCTCTCTTTGTCCCGAACATTTGCCATGGTAATTATGATGTGTCTTGGTGTGGGTCTTTTCGGGTTCACCTTGTGTGGGACTCTGTGGGCTTGTGTGACTTTTTTCTTCCCCACCTCAGGGAAGTTTTCTGATATTATTTCTTCGAATCTGTTTTCTAATCCTTGTTCATCTATCTGTTGTTCTGGCACCACTATTATTCGTATGTTGTTTCGTTTCATGTTGTCCCAAAGCTCCCTTAGGCTCTCCTCCTGTCTTTTAATTTTTTTTCTCCAATTGCAGTACATTTTGGGTGTGTTTTGCTTCCTTGTCTTCTAATTCACAAATTCGGTCCTCCACTTCTCCTAGTCTACTGTTGATACTTTCAGTGGTGTTTTTTATTACAGCTATATCACTCTTCATTTCTTCTTGGGTCTTAAGTTGTTGATTTTTTAATCTGTTCCTACTAGCTTCTTCCATATGTTATTGAATTTTTTCATGTGTTTCTTCTTGCTTCTTGCATAGGTAGTTGAATTTTTCATCTGTTTCTTCTAGCTTCTTGCAGAATTAGGGGATAAGGAAGAAAGAAGAGAAAAAGATAAAAGAGATAAAAGAAAAGAAAAGAAAAGTAGGGAAGAAAAAAAGAGTGCAAAAATGAAATTTGGAAAAAAGAGGTGGATTAAAAAGAGAAAAAAAAAGAGCGAAAAGAGAGAATGAAGTAGAAGAGGGGAAGAGGCTATGTGTATGAGGAGAAAACTCCTATAGAACTGCCACTAATTCCAACAAATTCCAGCAACAGCTCCCTGGAGAGGAATGCAAACTAGAAACAACCAATAATATCAAGAGAGGCAAGGGAAAACAGAAGCACAAAAATAACCGGCGGGGGGCGGGGGGGGGGCGGAGGAGGGAGGGGAAAAAATAGCAGGAGAAAAGCAAAATCAAAAGCAAAACAGCCTCACAACCAGTCCTAAATGCACACACACACACACACACACACACACATTCAAAAACAAACAACAACAACAACAAAAAAGCCAATATACTAAAAAATCAAGCAAACAGCAACAAAACAATAGAAAGATAAAAGAAGAAAAAAAAATTTGGATAGTGAAGAAAGATAAGGGATATGTGTATAAGGATTTAGAGCAGTGGATTGGAAATAGGATATATAAGTAGGATGAAATTTTGACAGGACGTAAACAGAAGGAATAGGGAAAATCTAAAGCAGGAATAGGGTAAGAGAAACAGGACAACAAAAGGGGAAAAGTGAGGGAGAGGGTTTTAGCATAGAGGTAAAATTGAGGTCGGGAAAATTGATGTTAAAGGAATGATGAAAATAGAATAGAGAACACTAATCCTCAAATAAAATAAAGAGAAAATAAAATGGCACTTTAAAAAATGGTAAAATGGTAGCAGTAATAATACTGGTTAAAAATAAAAATGTAGTAATTAAAAGGGTAAAATCAGGTGATGGAAAAAGAAGAACAAAAATTGGTTTCTTAGTTAAAAGGTGAAAAAAGAAAAAAGAAGAAAAAAAATTGCAGTAGTGAAGGTCCTTCGGTTCTTCTACTCGTCAGTCTGGCTCGCCTTAGTCCTGTCAGGTATTCAGGAGAGTGTTGAATTTCCCTGTGATACACTGTTCCTCTGTGTTGTAAACCACAGTCCTGATTTTAAAGCAGGCCGTATTTGTATCCCAGACTGCCTTAACTTGTATTTAGCTAATAGTCAGATTGTGGCTCAGCCTCTGGGTGGCAGTGTTTTTGGGTTGGCCTCTGAGGCTATAGGGCCTCTCTGTCCAGTAGCTTGGGTTTATCGTCTCTATTGCACTTAAAACTGGTGTGGGGAAGTCCACTGCCCAGAGCTGCTTCCTTAATAGTTACCCGCTCTGTGTTGTTGCTGGGATTGAAAATCCCTCTATAGGCCAGACCCTGTTAACTCCCAGGGACTGATCCGATTATTTAGTACTTGATCTCATTCAGGGTGGAATCTGGGTGTGGCTGTGCTCCTTGCCTGGGGGATGGGTGGAGGATTCTCACTCTCCTGAAAGAATGGCTGCCCCAGTCCTGGGCTCAGGGGTGTCTCAGCACTCAATTCCCTGCCACCTCTCCCGGCCCCCGCCCCTCTCCTCAGTCTCTACCCAGATTCCACTAGTCCGCACCTTCTCCCTCTCTTGAGCACAGGTGAGTGTCTGTATCCAAAATGTCTTATGAACTGGATTCAGTGAAAACAAACAAACAAACGCTGGCCGCGGAAATCAGGAAGGCTTAGTTTCTATAAGCTCTTCTCTGACCGGCACTGCATGGTCTGGTCAGCTCTTCAGGCTGCCCAGATTAGGCTCAGTCCTCCGTGAACACAGAACCCAGATCTCAAATCCCCTGACGCCAGGAATCCCGTGGATCTCCTTTCCCCAGTCAGGGGCTGTGCCTGGCCCAAGGGTCACGGCTGTCTGCCATGTGGTCTCCCTCCGAACCTCTGGGCTCAGGGGTCTGGCAAACTTTCCTGCCCAAATCCCTGGGTTTTTTTTTTTTTTTTTTTACCTTTCCAGGGGAGTTCTGCCCTTTCCGGCTGCAAACCCTCTCACCACTCTATGTGTTTGTATGATTGTTTATGTGTGTATACACACGTGTGTGTGTGTGTGTGTGTGTGTGTGTGTGTGTGTGTGTGTGACAGACCAGGGTCAGCTGCACAGCGCACAGAGAACATTGAGTAGCCTCCAGACTCAGGCTGTCTTCCTAACTTCACACACCTGCCCCACCCCCACTGCCCATGGCATCCTGGGCCCTTTCGCTCACCCTTCAGTGGTTGAGGTCCCACACTAGCTCCTTGCACCTGGTCAAGAGCTTGGGACCTGATTGCCTGTGGGTTCCCCATAGCAGCCAGGGCCTTTCTGAGGTGTACATGCTGCCCACAGTAGTTGGGCTGGCACCTGCCCATTAGTGGACCAGACTCTCTCCTCTTCATTTCCCTCTCTCCCACGGCCTCACCCAGAATTCCCTGAACAAAGTTTGACACATCAGAAGTGCTCAGTCAGAGGTTCCCAGCTCACTCCACGTCCCTTTGGTGAAATCAGCTTAGCGTCTAGTGCAGTGGTTCTCAACCTTGGCTGCACATTAGAATCACCTGGGCATCTTTTTTAAATCCTGATTTCTGGGCCTCATCCTCCAGAAATTCTGTTTCTTTGTTATGGGGTGGGGCTACAACATTAGTAACAAACAGAATTTTTGGCGGATGAGGCAAAGAAATCAGGATTTTAAAAAGATGCCCAGGTGATTCTAATGTGCAGCCAAGGTTGAGAACCACTGCATGGGGGAAACTCTGAATAACTCTTTCCTCTCACAGGAATCCTTTGGTTTATGGAAGGAAAAAACGTCTCAATGTTTCTCTAGTGGTTCCCAGCGCTCCTTGACTTTGGGGAATCTTTTCAGGCCCAGTAAATGTAGCTCCTGTGGAGGTTGTGGAACTGGAAAAGCAGGCTGTACTGTCCAACCTGTAGCAGAAGTACCCAACTTCACTTTCAAAACCCAGGTGGTTACTGGAGCCCATACCCAGGAAAGGGGGAAAGGATATCTTCCTGGTAGGAATCCCTCAGCACCTGTCCCCTAGGGGCAGGAGGACTCCACAGGAAGTTCACTGAGAATCCAGCTGAATCATGACCATCAACGGGCCATCATGCCGCAGATGTAGAACTGAATTGGCACCACCGTGGAGAACACTACCCACCATCTGCTGTTCAACTAAACAGATTGCTGTGCCCAGAAGTAGGCGACTGTCCTTGTGAGATGCCTCTCTGAGCTCATTGACTGTCTCAAGGACTCTGAGCTTTAGGGAAAAGGGAAAGCTGCTAGGAAAG
This sequence comes from Myotis nattereri, assembly GCF_964212035.1. Lineage (NCBI taxonomy): Eukaryota > Metazoa > Chordata > Mammalia > Chiroptera > Vespertilionidae > Myotis > Myotis nattereri. The sequence goes on along the minus strand of NC_138078.1, from coordinate 137,522,429 downwards.
ATCTTGGTGCTATCACTCATTTTGGCCCTGCTTATTCCTGCAATGTACAAAGAGAAATGTTTTAGGAGAATGGGTTAGTGTTTAGGACTCCCTTATACAGTCTCCCCCTCTCTGTGTGGTCAAACTCCGAGAACACTTCAGGAGCACCCAGGTGTCATTGTGGGAGGTCTGGGAGCGGGCACTGAATGACTGCCATTGCCAGAGGGTGACCAGCAGGGATGAGCTCATTCACCTTGAGGGAGACACCAGACTTTGAAAGAAAACACCTGTCTGTCCTGGCCAGTGACTGGTCTGCTGTAAAAGTCTCCCTTGGCTCATGAGGGCTTGTATTACACATGTTGTATCACTACCTCGTGACACAAGAACAGATCTGAAGTACAGCTCTGATGGAAAAGTGATGGGTAGAGGTTTTGTTTTTTGTTTGTTTGTTTTTTTTTTTTTTTTTTTGTGTGAGCAATCTTTATTTGGGTCCCTACTAGCAGGGTTAGTAATGGTTGTTACTGGTGAGGATGATGGGCTTTCTCCCATACGTTGACTGGAATGGCCCATCTTCTGAGCCAGACTGCCTCTGTCGTACACCGCTTAGCAGATGGAGTGGCCAGGTTCTAGGTGGACCTCTCTTCAAGGCCCCTGGAACTTGGGCTAGAGATACTCAGATGCTGATCAGAAACTTCCTGGCATCATAGGGGGGCCCGTGAGTAAAGACCCTCCTGTTTCAAGTTGCATGACTAATGTAAGGTGATTCCACCAAGGTCACGAGCCAGGCAGTTCTGTCTCCTGTCCAGTAGGCAAGGCTCAGGGGACCAGATCTTCCTGGGCTTGCCTCAGGACTAACTAGCCAGTTCCTTGTCTGAGTATGTGAAAATGAAAGAGGACAATGGGAACAAAAGCCTGTCCAGGCCAGGATTTCTAGTCTCCTCAGGCTCATCTGAGGAGATGTGTGGCACAGAAACAGAAGAACACGGACTCACAAATATCATTGTGCTGTTTATTTTCATTCATGGAGTTTTGCCTTTCTTTATTAAAGCCTACATGGATTCGTGGGTACAAACTGTTGATTGTTTTCTGTCACCTGTGATCTTATAGGCCTGCATTGCCCTTGAACTGCTCACAGAGTGAACAGTTGCCATATACGGAGTCCTCCCCCTCCTAGTCCTTATCAGGTTCCTTGGGCTGGGTCATGACTGAAAGGTCAGCCATTTCGAGGGTTCAACCCCAGCAGGACCAGGGGTTCCCAACGGCATAGACGGAGTCGGCGAAGAAGGAAGGACACGGAGACAGTGTTCAGTTGATCAGCAGCCTAGCCAGGATCTCCAGCCAAGTTCTGGTCTGGATCTCCAGAGAGGTTCTGGTGTTTATTGTCTTGTTACATCAGTATTAATACCAGTTGATTTTAATCCTGTCAATTTCTATTACAAAGGTTAGGGCGTTTCTTATCTCCATTCCAGGGAGTAAAGATTATGTAGCTTAAGCATGATTGTTTGTAGTTAAAGTGATTAACTACCCGCCTGGCACTTAGTTAAGGAGTTTCATCCCCTCCCTAACTTCAGGGAAAAATCCCTACCTGGGGAAACAACCTTTCTAGGAGAGGTGACCCTGGTTAAAACACACAGCGCTAAGGGGAGCAAACATATTAAGAACAGTATGCTATATACGCCAGGTCCCTTGAAACATATGCTGTGCAGATGTTTCTTTCCTGCAGCGACTGTGTCAAGCAGCAAGGATGGACCGGCTTCCGGAAAATTCCCCCTTTTTTATTTTTTAAATGATAGTGCATGCAAATCAGTGGCCACCTCTCAGATTGGGCCATTTACAACTCGGGAGAAGACTGGCAAGCAATGACAGTGAGCATAACTATAAACATAGTGGATGGATTGCACAAGGAGCCCCATTTCTGTAGAAGGTTGCCGGCCTCTTCAGTCAAGGGATTACAGCTGTCCTCAAGTTGTTGGTTTGATTATCTTTGTTGGTCTGGCTAGCGGGCGGCATCACTGGCGACAGGCTTCCCGAAGCGTCAGCAAGTTGAAGGGCTGCATCAAAGGGTCCATCAGGGCCGTGGTTGATGGTGGTGTCGATGTCCGAGGAGGAGTAAGCTGTGCCCTCTGGATCCAGCTGATATGGAAAATGGAGGGTAGTAGAAAAAGAAGAGAAAGCAAAAGAACTACAAGGCATGGAAGTGTTTAGAAAAAAGAGGGAGAAGAAAGGGAAGAAGGCAGCATCCTGACACAGCCCTTTCCTTCAGCTTCCCCTTTCCCTGTGGTCCCAGGTAGAAATGGGAAACAAGTCCTGTTGCAGTGAGTGGGCAGCTGCTGTCAGCCAGTCTCTGTCTTTACCTGGGTCCCGATCTGAGCTGGGCATGGGAAGCAGGAAGCAGCCATGGGGACAGGAGACCTTCCTCAGAAGGGGCGAGTGTTCAAGCCCCTGCACCATTGGGGAGGGGGGTCTGTGCCCCACCTTTGTTGCACCCCAAGTTTTCTCCTACTGGCCCCCGACTGTGCCTGTCTTAGGTTGCCCCACCCTGTGGAGTCTTACCCGTCGTTGACTACCAGCCATCTCTGGGCCAAGTAGGGTGATGTGAGGTTCAATTTTGTCTCCTTGATAGCCTATGTCCCTCTGGCCTCCATGCCCAGCAACTGCCTTTGGATTCCCTCGCCTGCTGGCGGGGCTCTGGCATTGATCATAGGGAACTCAGGTTTCTTCTCTAGAGAGGGCCCAGCTTACGCCATTGGGCCAGAGACAGATCCATGGTACCAGCCACCACGAGGCTTCAACCTCAGCATGAACAGAGAGCTCAGGCAACAGCTATGGGCAATTGGATTGTAAGAAGAGGGTCCCTCTTGGCACAAGGGTAAGAGGCGCCAATATAGGACAAAGGAGAGTCCTGGAACAGGGCTTTCTCAGCCCAGGATGTCAGGCTCTTGGCACAAGACAACTCCATGTATGGGGCATATACCAAACACCCCTAGTCACGGCATAAAAGGGAGGTGCCCTTCCTGGAACAGTAGGGTAGGGAGATTCTAGAAAACGCTGTGTTCAGCAAAGAAGGAGAAAGGCCAAAGAACCAGCAAACAAGTAGTTAGATTTTTAAAAAAGGAAAAAGGAAAGGAAATGTGGGGCAAAGCTGGGACATGTGGAAAGACAAAATGGAGGCACATGTGATCCTCCCAATGGACAGATTGTTCCAGCTCAGGGCTGCACAGTTGCTGCAGACTGGCACTGGTCAGGTGTGCTATGATGAGGCAGAGATGGCGGGCGGTGAGACATAAGGTCGGACTAGACGGTCTGGAATCCACACAGGTGAGTCTGCGTCCTGTGGAAATATACAAGCATATCCACTCCCCTGAGTTAAAAGTACATCAGGTCCCTTCCAGTCTCCTGTAAGCAAGTCTCTCCATTTGATGAGGGCTTTAGGTTTAGTTAGATCAGGGTTCCAATGCCTGTGCATTGGGGAATTTCCCTCAGAATCTACATTTAGTATATTAATTACAAATAGAGTATGTTGTAGAACATGATGAGGAGAGGAATATTTAAACTCATTTTCTTGTAATATTTTGTAACAGGAGTAAATCAAACACCGCTGGGGCTATATAATAGAACTTCCATTTGAGATAAGATATCTCTTCCCCCTAATGTAAAGGGGATAGTTGTAATTACATAGGGACAGAATGTTCCTGAATGTTGATCTTCATCAGCCCAAGTTAAAATCTGAGAACTCTTTTTTACATTAGATGCCTTGCCTAGTCCTACTAGGGAAGTGGAGGTGGTGTGCATGGGCCATGAAGGGGGCCAATCCTTCCCTGCTATGCAGGGAATATCTGCTCCTGTATCCAATAGACCTTCAATTGGTTTCCCCTGAATTTGTAATAATTTTGTAGGTCTAGTAGCATGGATTTCTTGTATCCAAAATGCTGCATCACTAGATCCAAAGCCTCCGGCCCCTCTAGCTTTCTGAGTAACAGCTGTCCCTATTTTATGTATTGGTAACAGGATTAATTGGGCAATTCTCTGGTTGGGCTGAATCTGTATAGTTGTGGTGGGTGGGGAAAGTAAAATCTGTATTTCGCCTGTGTAGTCTGCATCAACAACTCCTGGGATGACTAAGATCCCCTGTAACGAGGTGGAGCTCCATCCTAATATTAAACCTACGGTTCCCTCAGGCAGCGGCCCAGACACTCCTGTAGGAATGGCTGCTACTGGCGAGTCTGGGGTTAGTATTGCGTGTGTGGTTGAGTGGAGGTCCAATCCTGCACTGCCTGGGGTTGCCCTGAAGAGGTCACTGACTGATTGAAATTTGCAAAGGGGTTGAGGGTTGAAGCCCCTATTATTGCAGGGGCCTGGGGGTGGCCCCTTCTCAAGTTTCCCAATTGAGGTGATGGGATATAACCTCCTTGGGAGCTATTTGTAGAGTTGAAAGGCCGACCATTTTTATGGTATCTTGATCTACATTCCTTTGCCCAATGGAATCCTTTCTGACATCGGGGACAAATGGTTTTTGGAGGATTAATATTATTCCCTAATGTATTTCCAGGCTGTCGAGGAGCTTGCCATCTGGCCTATTATTATTTTTATTTGGGCATTCTCTGCTAAAGTGCCCAGATAAGCCACAAGAGTAGCAGTTCATATTTCTTTTATTACCTGTACTATCACTGGCTTGTCCTATACCCTGTACATATTGAGGGTATGTCTTCCCTTTGAGAGCTGCAGCTATAGCTACACCCTGTATAAATGCTAGACTTACTTCAGCACACTGTTTTATAAAATCCTTTATAGTTCCTGTTCTGAGAATCAGCCTTAATAAAGCCTGACAGGTATTATTAGCATTTTCAAAAGCCAGTTGTTTGATTAGGATATCGGCTGCCTCTTTGTTATTGATTACTCTCTTGACTGCCTGCATGAGGCGAGAAAGGAAATCCTGATATGGTTCCTCGACCTTCTGTTTAACCTCTGTAAGGGTGGTTGTTTTTCCTGCTGTATGAGGTAGGGATTTCCAGGCACTTACTGCACAACTGGTTACTTTGGTAAGTGCCTCTGTGGGCATATTCATTTGCTCCTCAGCCGTGTTAAAATCACCTTCTCCTAATATCATGTCTAGGGTTATTCCTTTTCTGGTTTTTTCGCTAGTGGCTACAGCTTTCTTAGCAAGATCTTCATATTCAGTTTTCCATAATAAGTAATCGCCTCCTGAGACACAGGATTTACAAACCTGTGACCAATCATAAGGAGTCATCCATTTACTGGCTAGGGTTTCTACCAAGGTTTGTGTGTAAGGAGCTAGAGGTCCATATTCAGAGCAGGCCAATTTTAATTCTTTAAGTACTTTGTAAGGTATAGGCTCCAAGGTGGGGTTTCTATTCCCAACAGACTCATTCTCATATGTAACTGGGAAGCAGAGTGAGAATTCAAGATCTCCATTAGCTTCAGCTTCTCTTATCGCCCTTTGAAATTTAGACATGGAGCTCATAGGAGCCACAGGACCTGGTTTAGGCTTCCTTTCTAATTTGGGGAGACTGTTTTGAATGGGAGGGCCTCTCTCCTCTCTACTGACTGGAAAGGACCAATGGTCATGTTTATGATACTTATTCTCCTCCCGATCAGTAGGCCTAGCTAAATTGCTTTTAGATTGAGCTGAAGACAATAATGATGTATCCTCTCTGGGTGGAGCCGGGGGACTATTTAAATTTTGAGAAAGTTCAACCGTTTTTGCCTCTGGTGCCAAGGTTTCACAAATTGAATTCCAGAGAGAAAAGGTATCTGCCGGGACCTTCTCAGATCCATGGTAGCTGTAATAGTTCTGTAATTGCTCTCCTACTTTAGTCCAAGTTTCTAAATTAACAGTTCCATCCTCAGGAAGCCATTGACATACGTCTTCTATAAAACTTTCTGTCTGACTGGGAGTAACCTTAACTCCTCTGCTAGCAAGCATAGGCGTTAAAAGATTAATACAGAGTCTTTTTTCTTTAGACTCAGTATGACCCATCCTGTCAATCTAAGTTCTGTACTAACTACCCGCTTACCCTACTTTTTCTCTATGGGGGGGGGGTCTGCAGCAACCTATGGTGCAGTCCTATCCGTCCCAAGTACGGGGGTACTTACCTAAGGGTCCCTGTTCGGGCGCCAGATGCCGGGGTCCAACCCCAGCAGGTCCAGGGGTTCCCAAAGGCGTAGACGGAGTCGGCGAAGAAGGAAGGACACGGAGACAGTGTTCAGTTGATCAGCAGCCTAGCCAGGATCTCCAGCCAAGTTCCGGTCTGGATCTCCAGAGAGGTTCTGGTGTTTATTGTCTTGTTACATCCGTATTTATATCAGTTGATTTTATTCCTGTCAATTTCTATTACAAAGGTTAGGGCGTTTCTTATCTCCATTCCAGGGAGTAAAGATTATGTAGCTTAAGCATGATTGTTTGTAGTTAAAGTGATTAACTACCCGCCTGGCACTTAGTTAAGGAGTTTCATCCCCTCCCTAACTTCAGGGAAAAATCCCTACCTGGGAAACAACCTTTCTCGGAGAGGTGACCTTGGTTAAAACACACAGCGCTAAGGGGAGCAAACATATTAAGAACAGTGTGCTATATACGCCAGGTCCCTTGAAACATATGCTGTGCAGATATTTCCCTCCTGCAGCGACTGTGTCAAGCAGCAAGGATGGACCGGCTTCCGGCAAGCCATCACCATATAAATACCAGGTGTTGTACAAATACATCATCAAATCATATAGTGTGTGATTTAGGGGGCTAGAGGTCAGAGCCCCTGTGCCATCCATTCAGGCAATAGCAGGGGAACAAGCATGCCATTCCCATATATGCCCTCCCCACTTGGACCACCTGCCTCACTTTCACACCTGACCTCAATGGCACTGTTCATGAGCAGCAGAACTGAGAACTTGAATGAGCAGGTGGCACTCGGTCCCTGCGGATTGCGTGATTTCCTTTTGCTCAACTTCTTCAATGCCTTTTTCATGCTGAATTCTTTCTTCCTGAGTGTCTGCTATGGGGCAGCCTCTTGTTTCTCTGCGGAGGAGTTGAGGTGGTATCTGGCCAAGTATGATTCATCTGGTTTCCTTTTGTCTTGATGTTCTGGACGAGCCAAGGTTTGTCTTTCTGGAATTGCTGTTTCTGTACACCTGAAACAACATTAATTCAGTAATTCTGGGAGGAAAAATATATCTACTTGATATTAACTGGCTTCTCAGAATCTTTAGTCATCCCTGCAGATTATGTCTAAGGGGGTTACAGTTTCATATATAAATCTGTACTTTATCACCTTTGGAAAAATACTATCTCATGTGAAAAAGAGTTATCCCCTGAAATGAAACCCTTTCAGTATATCATTCTTCTGCACCTACTAAGAAGATGTTTGAGTAACAGAGAACATGGGACATGGGAGGACTTTCTACTTTACCATCATCCTGTTCCCTGGGGCACTGCCTGGGCATATTTTGCTGAATCCGATTCAGCAAGCGGATGGATGAACGTCTTCAGGCTGTCAGATTCAAGGACTTGCTCCTTGCCCCTTCGGCAAAGAACCTCACATTGGAAAAGATCTTTCTCAGTTATCCTGGGGTCTCCAGCATCATTCCAGTGCACAGACATGGAGGCATCATCCACCACTATCCCCCAAAGCATTCTTGGGAAGGACAGTCCCAGAAAGTCATTGTTTCCTTCCAATTTGGCAGCATGTTGGCTTGGGTCCTCTGGTTATAGGTTGTCTTGGCACCCTGCTTGGTACCTGTGTCTCTCCAACACCTGTGATAGGATCAGCTTGGCTCCGTGCATCTCATGGGTACTCGGACTTGGCATGGAGATGCTCTACATTAAAAAGCATTGACTACTCTAATCCTATCCCTGAGCAGGGGGGTCACAGCACGGATGCCCAATATATACTGCCCTCCAAATTCTTGAGCAGGGGTGGGCAAACTTTTTGACTCGAGGGCCACAATGGGTTCTTAAACTGGACCGGAGGGCAGGAACAAAAGCATGGATGGAGTGTTTGTGTGAACTAATATAAATTCAAAGTAAACATCATTACATAAAAGGGTACGATTTTTTTTTTTAGTTTTATTCATTTCAAATGGACTGGTTCTGGCCCGCGGGCCATAGTTTGCCCACGGCTGTTCCAGAGTCTCAGCCATGGGGCCACCAGATGCTTAAGTCATGTGATTTCCCAAAGATGGCTCACAGCTGCTCTGGAGTTTGGGCCCTGGATAAGTGTAGGGGAGTGGATGTGTATAGGGCCCCCAGGTTCTCTCTTTCCAAAAAGCACAGAAAAATTGGGTTCAGGATACCAGAAAGAACTCTCATCTGCTGCCAGGGAGATTGTTTCTTGTTGATAGTTCACTGGATGTGTTGAGAGGTCATGAGTCTATCTCTCTTTCATCCCTAGAGAGGGAGAGGCCTATTGATGGCCTCTTTGATAGCTCAAGGTCAAGGCCTTGGTTAGTCCTAGCTTGGCTACCACCAAGAATGCCGGGGTCAGATGGGCCCCTGGGGGACTGTACCTCCCAGAAAATGGTGGTTGGCCCCATCTCAGCAGGTAGCCCCCCTGTCCAATGCACCCTCCACAAGCATGCTTCTTTGGTCTCTTCCAGCTACTCTTGCTGGTTGCTGGGTCCTGCTCACATGAGCCCAAACGAAGAGTCCTGCTTTATTAGCCCGGGTCAAGTTGTCCCTAGAGTAGGGTGTGTTCCTGTATAGGTGGGGGTACAAGCAGTGTCACCTTTCCACGGTACCCTTCTATCTCCCTTTTTAGAGTATTAAGACCAAAGTTGGTAGTTAGACCACCTCAAACAGATAGAGAACATGGATCACAAAAACCACTGTAGTATCCTCTCCTCTGTGGTGATGATGACTTGCATTTGACTTTAGTCACATCCCACACCCAGGATCTCATCTATGTTCAAGTACATAGCCATGATTATTTTCATATCTGCTTCATTCAGTCACAGCTACCTAAACATGTTGGAATTTTCCTTTTTAGTGAGTCTGTGTCCTTGTCCCATGAGTCCTTGTCCCATGTCTTGCACTAAGTGGTGTAATTTGTGCTCTCTGAGGGTCCATCCTTTGTTTCTAAAAGTGGAGTGCAAAGGCATTTGGGAACAGAATCCCCCAAAGTGCCCCTAGCCTAAGGACTGGATCCTTAATGGAGCCCCTGGGTGAGGGGTGGGCAAACTTTTTGACTCGAGGGCCACAATGGGTTCTTAAACTGGACCGGAGGGCCGGAACAAAAGCATGGATGGAGTGTTTGTGTGAACTAATATAAATTCAAAGTAAGCATCATTACATAAAAGGGTACCGTCTTTTTTGTTTTTAGTTTTATTCATTTTAAAGGGGCTGGATCTGGCCCGCGGTCCGTAGTTTGCCCACGGCTGGTCTAGATTCAGGCTCAGTCCATGGTCTCTGTGCCTCTAAACAGGATTACAGAGCATTCATGCACAAAGTCAGTATATTCTTGGAGGATATGCCCTAGAGCAACAGTTCTCAACCTGTGGGTTGCGACCCCTTTGTGGGTCGAAAGACCCTTTCACAGGGGTCTCCTAAGACCATCAGAAAACACATATATAATTACATATTGTTTTTGTGATTAATCACTATGCTTTAAGTATGTTCAATTTGTAACAATGAAAATACACCCTGCATATCAGATATTTACATTACGATTCATAACAGTAGCAAAATTATAGTTATGAAGTAGCAATGAAAATAATTTTATGGTTGGGGGTCACCAAAACATGAGGAACTGTATTAAAGTGTCACGGCATTAGGAAGGTTGAGAACCACTGCCCTAGAGGATAGGTGTTGGTGGGTTCGGGGTGGGGGTGGGGGGCTCCTAGTGTCTCTGGAAAAGCAGCCAGCTCCTTTTAGTTGCCTACCAAACATTGTTTCTTAAATGAGTTCTTTAAAGGCTGAAAAGATTTCCTTGTGCACTTTGCTAGCTCATGCCTCTACCGATTACTTATATGAAGGGACTTGTCCATTTTATGGGAGGGAAATTGGAGAGAGGGTTTGGAAACCACAATCTGGAATTTGGTGGAGAGAGGGTGTTTATTTGTTATGATTAAGGCACCCTTGCATCCCAAGGCTTCTGTAGGACCATTAGCTAATGTTCTTTGAAGCAAGAGCAACTGAATTTCCACTGAGGTGAAGAATCTAGAACATCAGGCTCATCTTTTCCTTTGAAGATGAAATACCCACTTTGCTGACTTCAGTGGAGTTGAAGAAAGCCATTATGAAACTGGCCTTCCTCAATTAAGTCTGCTGGGTCCCAGAAATTCACCCATTGGTACCCTGGCCACCAGTCAGACAGTCTCTATTAGGCAACATGTTCAGGACCCTTTGAGAAAGGAGAACAAACCTAGAGGAATCACAATACCTGATATCAAGCCATGCTATAAGGCCATTGTAATCAAAACAACTGGTAATGACAGAACAGCAGGCATATGGATCAATGGAACACAACAGAGAGCCCAAACGTCAACCCACACCTACACTGTGAACTGATATTTGACAAAGGGGGCAACAGCATACAATGAGGTAAAGACAGTCTCTTCATTAGTAAATGGTATTGGGAAACTTGGATGGGTACATGTGAAACAATGAAATGAAACCACCAACTTATACCATTCAGAAGAATACATTCAAAATGAATAAAAGACTTAAATGTAAGTCATGAAACCATAAAAATCCTGGAAGAAAACATAGGCAGTAAACTCTCAGACATTACACATAGCAATATTTTTTGCTGATATGTCACACAGTTCAAGGGAAATAAAGGAAAATATAAACAAATGGGACTACATCAAACTAAAAAGCTTCTGCACAGCAAAGGGTACCGGCAACAACATGAAAAGAGAAGCCTCTGCATGGGAGAACATATTTGCCAAAGATACATCTGATAAGGGGTGAATCTCCAAAATATATAAAGTACTCATACAGTTCAACCAAAGAAGACAAACAATGCAATTTAAAAGTGGGCAGAGGTCTTGAGTAGATATTTCTCTAAAGAGGACATACAAATGGATGAGACAAGAAAAAATGCTCAATTTCACCCATCATCAGAGATATGCAAATTCAAATGACAGTGAGGTACCACCTCACAACTACCAGAATGGCTACCATCAATAAATCAACAAACAAAAAGTGCTAGTGAGGATGTGGAGGAAAAGGAACCCTTGTATACTATTAGTGGAAATGCAGACAGGTGCAACCACTATGGAAGACTGTGTGGAGTTTCCTAAAGTAATGAAACATAAAGCTGCCATTTGAAACAGTGATCCCACTTCTAGGAATATATCTTAAGAAGCCTGAACCACCGATCACAAAGAATATATGCAGCCCTATGTTCAAAGAGCATTATTTACAACTAGAGGCCCAGTGCACAAAACTCGATCATTGTAGGGGGCGGCCCTCAGCCAGGCCTGCACCCTCTTGCAGTCCGGGGCCCCTCACTCTTTACCACCCACCTGATTGCTGCTCTTTAGTGCCTCCATGGAGGCGGGAGAGGTTCCTGCCACCACTGATGCACTCGCCACTGATGCACTGGCTGAACCGAGCTCCCCCTGTGGGAGAGCACTGGCCAACAGGGGGTCAGCTCCTGCGTTGAGTGTCTGTCCCCTAGTGGTCAGGGCACGTCATAGTGACTGGTTGTTCCACCATTCAGTCAATTTGCATATTAGGCTTTTATTATGTAGGATAGCCAAGAGCTGAAAACAGTGCAGATGCCCATCAATAGAAGGGTGAATAAAAAAACAATGGTATATTTTCATAATGGAATACTACCTGGCATGAAAAGAGAAGGAATTCTTAACTTTTGAGACAGCATGTATGGATCTGGAGATTATTATACTCAGTGAAAGAAGCCAGTCAGAGAAAGAGAAAAACTATATGACCTCACTTATGTGTGGAATCTAGTGAACATTATCTGTCGAACAAAATAGAAACACAGGCATGAAGACATGGAACAGACTGACAGCGGTCAGAGGGGATGGGGGAGAGAGGGATTGGATGAAACTAACTGAAGGGATTAGCCAAAGAACATCCATGAACACAGATGGCAATGTGGTGAAGGCCAGAGGGTGCAGGGAAGACAGGTGCTATGTGAACAGGGTCAAAAGAAGGGAAAATATGGTATCTGTAATAGTGTCAAAAATAAAATAAAAACTTCTTGAAAGTATATTCCTATTTAGAGTTATCTCTTAATAGAAAATAAATAAGGGGCTATTGCTCTCAGATGGGATGGAGGGTGAGCTATGGGAGAGCAGGGTCATTCTGAAGGGAGTAGGGAGCCTCTGTGAAAGGTTGAGGGCAGGAGATTCTGTGCAGCCTTAGAAGGAGGCTGCACTGATAAGCAAGTCAGCAGATCATGATTCATGGATGGACAGGAGGCACCCAAGGGAAGACCAGGGGAAGGGTGTTGTCATGAGGGAAAATGCTGGGACGAGGCAGAAATCCTGGCCCCGGGAAGACTGAGATATCAATAAACCTCCGACAATCTCCAAATTATGCTTTATTCTCACTGTCACCTTCCTTCCTTAGGCCTGCTCTTGCCTGGGCCCCAGGGTTCTACTAATTGTCATCTGAAAGAGTTCATTCATACTTAGAGGACAGATTAATTGTGAGGCAGAAGGTGGGCCATGGGCTAGAAAGGCAGGAAATATCATGGACTCCTGATGAATTCAGGCAAGGGGTCAAGACTCCACGATGCCACTTACTAGCCATGTATTCTTGGGAAAATTAGCAGGCCCAATGGGCATCAGGTTCTTCCTCTGTGAAGTAAGTGGGTCTGATAAGCCCTGTCTTATAGGACTGCAGGGATGTGTGGAGTGTTTGTAAACCACTGTGCACAGTACCTAGTGGAGACTGAATCTGTAATGAATGGCAGTTATTTCTAATATCGTTTTTATCCCAGATACTTCCACTCTCGCCTCTGGCACTGTGATTACTTGTTTGTTATTAAGGTCATATTAGAGAATGTGCAGCTCAGTTGGGCACAGAACACCCAGTCGGCCAAAGAGGATACCCAATTCATGGATGTATGCTGACATTCAGGTGTGGGGAGCCTTCCCAGCTGGACACACACAAAGATGCCAAAAAGAGAATCTACTTACAACTCTTTCCCTCTGTCCAAGCTGCTCTTTCATCCAAACAAATGCTTTCATTCATTTCACCCCCACCCAAAATCTACCCCTTGATAATGATTGGCCAGAGTACACTCAAGATCATTAACATTTAATCCCAATTAGGCTCTCCCAGGCCATCATGTTTCTCATGGCTCAGTAACTCTATTTCTGTAGAAATCTGTGCAGATGATGGGTATAACACGCCTAGTGCTCATACTGTCCAATGGCACAGTGTCTGCGTGGCTCATGCCATGCACATCATTTTTTAATTAAGGTATTACATATGAGTCCTTATCCACCCATTGCCCTCCTCCAGCCCCCCACTCATGCCATCACCCCCCTGGCGTCTGTGTCCATTGGTTAGGCCTATATGCTTCATACAAGTCCTTTGGTTGATCTCTCCCCCTTACCTCCACCCTCCCCTACCTTCCCTCTTTAGGTTTCATGGTCAGATCAATGCTTCTCTGTATTTGGATGTTTTTGTCCATCCATTTGTTGTTCATTATATTCCATATATAAGTGAGATCATGTGATAATTATCTTTCTCTGACTGGCTTATTTGGCTTAACATAATGCTCTCCAGTTCCACCATGCTGTTGCAACTACGCTGCGGTAAAAATGAAGGCCATTCAAAATTGAGTGCTGTTCCCTGGAGGCCCACCACCTCACCTGTTCTGTTACTTGTTCGTAAGATTTAGGGGACACCTAACCCCTTCCTTATATGACTATAGCTCCTACACTATCATTCTGTGGGTGGGTGTGCCCTGCTTATGTTGGTGTCCCCACTACTAACACAGGATCTTCCAGAGGACATAGGCTCAGTGAATGTCTGGGGATTAAATGAACCACTGAGCAGGGGTCGTCTTTATGCAGATGAAATCCCTCCACTTTCTTGCCGGAACCAAGGATCCTTCGATAAGTTGTTTCATGCAAAGGCAGAGGAGAAGAGATAAGAATCAAAAATTAACAACCTTTTGCTATTATTTTTCTATTTATTAACTCCATTGCATGTACTGCCGAGTTCTTACACATTTCCAAGGAAATCCTTTTATAATGCCATGTTATCTATTTTGGGATCACAAACTAGGATGGAAAGTGTCCCAATTTTGGTTATACAATAGCAAATCTCTTACTCTTGAGCTGGACACGTAGAAATATATAATGTGTTCAATGTCATTTACAAACTCACATGCTAAAAGTTTATGAAAGCTTCTATGAAAAGGGACATTCAAAAATTTCCTTAAAAATCGCAAAATAATAAATCACAAATTTCTCAATCATAATAGGAGCTCATATCTTTCCCTGGGCCTCACTATTAGTTTCTTCTCAAACATAGAGTTGAAAATTGGATGCACTTTCTGCCCAGCAAAAGAAGTTAATGCTCATGGGCCTGAAAAGTGCCTGGATTCAACTCTGGCTCAGGCATAGTGTCATTACTCAGGCCCTTCAAGCAGGGATGAAAGGGAATAGGGATCCCTGTCATTAACCCCGAGCACAAACTGGAGGGTGTTCAACATGGTAGTCTCTGCATGTGCTCGGGGACCCCACAGGAACTCATAGCATGCAGGATCACTATTGGGCACCTGGCGGTACAGCAGGTACTGTTCCTGGACCCAAATTTTGGTGATGAGCTCCTTGGGCTCCCCATAGAGCCAATGCCCCTTCCCATCATACACCCCTAGAACATTCAGTGCTTCCCAGACTTTTTCCTCAGGGGCACAATCACCCTCTGAGGCGATCACCCACAGAACTGTGACCAGGAGGCCTGTGTTGGGATATCTGTGCCCATCGCTCACCATCCCATCATAGCTGAGCCCCAAGGCAGTGGCCAGGACATAGGTGTGAGTACTGGGGTCCATTTCTTTCACAACAATACCGAAGCCCCACTGGATGCATTCAGTGGCTGCACTGAAGAGCTCAGGAAAGTGGTCCTGGTGCTCTTTGATGACACTAATCAGCATTTCTGCCTTGGTGGTCGGCTCCTTTGCACGATACTTAAGGAGTAGAAACTCCACCATTTCTACCATCTTCAAATGCAGTGCTTTGTGGAGCAAGGAATCGGCATCTTCATCAGGGTCTCCCTCAGTGTTTGGACCCTCCTCATCTTGGCTGCTGGAGCTCACATCGTCAGCGTGTCTACATGGAAAGGCTGCCATGGCATGGGGGGAGGCACCCTGAGGACTCTGGGGAGGACTTGGTGTCTCAGCAGCAGACACCTCCTCTAGGCTGTCTATAAACAGGACTGAGGGGGAGGAAGACCGAGAGGAGGACAGAGACAGGGCCTCCTCCTCCTCCTCCTCTTCCTCCTCCTCCTCCTCCTCCTCCTCCTGCATAGCCCAGAACAGTTCCTCTACCAACATGTCAGGGATCTCCATTGGGTCCAGATGGTCTTCCTCAGGCTTCCACGGCTCACTCATATGATGACCAGGCATGATGACTCGTGCTCGAACAGTGACCGAGTGTGGCCAGAAGATGGGCAATTAGGACCCACGGGCCTGGGGGAAGGGGAGTATGAGAGGCATGAGCTGAGAAACACACCCTAGGCGGCTCTGACAAAGGTGACTTCCAGGTCTCCCCTTTAGGGGTGTCCATGGGCCTCACAGGGTTCACTCCTGATCAGCCTGCCCACTAGGAGCCTGAAGTAGGAAGTGACATGACTGCTCAGGGTGTAGAAGGCACAGCGCAGGGTTCTGTAGCTGACGGTGGGGTGTGGAGGTGTCAGGCAATGTGGGGTCCCCTCTGACAGTGGTGGCGAGCCCATGGGGACATATTCATGGTCGGAACCTCACCTTAATTCCTAGCACTCCCTGGCCTCCTGCTGCTCTGTGACCTGAGAATATGTAGCATAAACCAAGGCCTTCACCTCCTTCTATCCGGGGGCTCTGCTGGTGGGAAAAACGGAGCACCTCAGGATGCACATGGCAATCACAGTCCTGGAACCCCAATGCTGACAGGAGGGGCAGCAGGACTCTGTGAGGTCCCCTCTGTTGTGGGTGGGAGGTTCCTCCTTGCACATGTAGGATCCTCACCCTTCCCCTGCCAGGGCCAGGCCCCTCACTGCCTTCTGCTGGCCTGAGGTCAAACTCTCAGAACAAGACCACACACACCTGACACTTGAGTGAAGAAAATGAGGGGGTCCCTCTCCCAGAGGATCAAGAAGGGGTGACTGAAGATTTGGGTCCATCTACGCTGGGTTAAGGCTCTGATCACTTATCACCATGACGCACTGCAGGGTTTCAGACACTCTCTCTGCTGACTGAGCGCAATCTACTTAGACTTAGGGTGCACCTCCCTGAGATACAGGAGTAGGGAAGTGAGCTGAGGTAATCCAGGCCCTATTCCGAGTTTCCCCATTGCTGACAGAGGAGGCAGGGTAAGTCTGGGTTCCCATGTGCTCTGCTCCCCCTCAGTGCTCACCTTGATTCTTGGCAGGAACTGGGACTTGTCTCTGTGTTGACAAAATTTGGATCCTGGGGATGATATGACGTATGGTCTCACACCAAGGTCCTCACCTTGCTGATAGCTCTGAGACAAAAGTGAACAGGAGCTCCATCTGCCCCCACCCCTGTCCAGGTTATCACACAACTGACACCAGGGCCTGGGCCCATCCATTCCGGGTAGAGTTCCCGTAGTCTGGCCTCAGGATACTTGCCTTTCTTCCTGGACTGGCCTGGGTCTGAATCCAGCTGACTTGATTTCACCCTGAATAACTGTCCTCAGTGACAAAAGCTCAGGACGAGCAGGCATGTGGAAAGGGAGAGCATGTCACACCCAGGTAACCCTGCCTGGGGAATCTGGATGCTGAGGACAGGACACTCCCTGATGCTGAGGGCTCTCTTCTTTAATCGGGGAGCTCATAGCTGCAGTTTCCCACAAGAAAGCATTCACACCTTTATGACCCTTCCACAACCTCCGCTCATCTGTGCATGAACTGAAGCCATTCCCTCTGACCAAGGCCCTGTCCTTCCAGAGTACCCTCAGACAAACGTGAGGAGGAACCACCTCTGCCGACCCATGCCAGGCCTTTCCCAGGCCTGACAACAGCACAGACTGGGTTCAGGGCACCCGTTGTCTGGAGTGTGGTATCCTCTTTCCTCCCTGTGCTACCTAGGCTTACTCAGAGAGTGCCTGGGACCTTTCCCTTCTGCTGAACTGAGAGTGAATACTGCAGGCCATGCCCTCCATCTCTCTGAGACCTCCAAGGTGGATTTTAAGACACACCACATTGACTATCGGGCCGAGTGTGCCAGTTGTGCCTGCAGAGCCTAAGCCAGCCAGTCGCTGTGTTTACTGGGGTGGGAAGTACCATCATCCTGCCTCAAGACCCACACTTTAATTACCAGCATTGCCTGGCACACCTCCCACGTTGCCGTGAATCCAGAACCTTGAAGACAATGTCCTCACCTCCCTTTGCCACTGCTAAGGTAGAAGCCTGGAAGCAACCCAAATCCCCAGCCCTACCATGAGGCTTGCAGGTGCTGCTGGCAGGAACAGGCACACTGCGGACACTTACGGCTCTAGCCAAGCCTCAGGCATACAGACATCCAGGTGTGCTAGGGGGCTTCCTAGCACAGTCCTACCTCGGGTCCTCACCTGGTATCCTGGCAGAGCCCTGCAGCCCCCTTCTTTGCCTACCTGGAGCCTGACCCCTCAGAGCTCAGGGGGTGGAGTCCGCTTGTCTTCCTGCAGGATCCTCACCGTGACTCCTGGCTGGAGCTGGAACCTCCTGTCAACCTGAGAGGCCCAAGTCAGGAAGAGAGCAAGTGGTCATGGACCAGGGACTTCCAAGGGTTCACAGTAGGGGTAATGTGGGGCATCACTGTTGTGGTGTCCAGGGTCCCTCAGTCTTCCCTTTGCATGTTCACCTGGACTTGGGGCAAGACCCGGGTCCTCCCCTCTGCCACATATGTCATTCCCCTGAATTCCAAGGGCTGACATCAGGTCTGGGATTCTGCGGTTCCTCTCTGCATGGTCATCCACCATAGGGCCTCCCAACACTTTGAGCAGGGCAGACTTCTGTGGACTCCCCTCCAGTTAGGGTTCCTGGATTCCCCCAGTCCTCCCTGGGGGTCCTCACCTTGACTGTTCCCTCTGCCAAACTGAGACCCTGCTCCTTACACCGAACCCCAGAGCCTGTCAGACCCGGATGCAATAGTCAGGAAAAGCACCTTGACTCTGGGCAGTGCTTCTGCATCCCTTCTGTGGACCTGAGTGAGGCCTCACATGATTTACCAAGTTTCCAGTCTCCCTCTCACCTGCATGCGGAAGTCAGGAGACACCTCACAGGGTCATCTGACATGGACTCCTCCATGGCTAATATCAGGGGAGGCCCTATATGGGTTCCCTAAATTGTGGGGTCCTGGTCCCCATCTTCTCTTCTTCAGCGGACTTGTGGCACTGCTCCTTACCCTGAAACCCAGTCTCTCACACCTGATGCAGAAGTCACCCCATCCTGTAGTACCCCACCCACTCTGGTCCTCCCAGCACTGAGGATTCTGAGGTCCAGGGCCCCCAATCTCCCTCAGGGACCACAACTTGACAGCGGCAGGACCTGGGGGCCCCCTCTGCTGCCTGAAGCCCTGCTCCTTCTACCAAACCCCCCAGTGTCTCTCAGACCCAATGCAGAAATCACAAAGCACAATGTGTGAGATCACCCCTCCCCCACCCCAGGAGGCCTGCCCGATGGATACCCTTGTGGGGTCCAGGCCCCCCAGTCTCCCTCAGGTTCCCACACTGACGCCGGGCAGGTCCGGACCCCCTCTGCCGACCTGAGATGCTGCTCTGACACGGAGCCGCCAGAGGGTCTCAGAGCACGAGGACCCGGAAGTCAGTCCTGACCACTCGTGGTCATCCCGCGCCTTGGGGCTCCCGGGACTGACGGCTCTGGACCCAGAGTCACCATGTCCTCCCCACGGCCTCACCATGAGGCCTGCAGGTCCTAGGACCCTCCCTCTGTGAACCGCGAGGCCGGACCCCCACACGGAGGCCCTCACCCCCGAGACCCCAGGGGAGGCCTGTGGGCATACCTCCCCAGGGCTCCCAACTCGGGCTCAACTAGCTCCCCGGGTACCTCCGTCAGGTCCTCACCCTGATCCCAGGCAGAGCCTGGGCCCCGCCGACCTGAGGAGGCTCCCCTCAGCGCCTGTACCGTCTACCGACCCGAAGCGGGCCTCCCAAAGATGGCGCTCAGCTCCCTCAGACTTCTCAGGCGGAAGTCCATGAGTCAGTGACATCACTTCCGGAAACCAATTGTGTGGTCACCCAGGACACTTGACAGGGGCGGAGTTCTGCTCCTTTGTGCCCCGCCCGCCCCTTCTGGTCCCTATCTGGGCTGAATGGCCTGGGCCACCACCCTGTGCTGACCTGGGTCTGTGCCCCGCAGGCCAAGTGCCCTGAGACAAACCTGTGGAGGAACTACCTCTGCCGACCCATGCCGAGCCTTACCCAGGACTGATAGCAGCACAGACTGGGTTCAAGGCACCCACTGTTTGGAGTGTGGTATCCTCCTTCCACACAACCCATGCACAGTGGGAGAGTGCCTGGGACCGTTCCCTTCTGCTGAACTGAGAGTGAATACTGCAGGCCATGCCCTCCATCTCTCTGAGACCTCCAAGTTGGACTTTAAGACACACCACGTTGACTATCGTGCCCAGTGTGCCAGTTGTGCCAGCAGACACTAAGCCAGCCGGTCCCTGTGTTTACTGGGGTGGGAAGTACCATCATCCTGCCTCAAGACCCACACTTTAATTACCAGTATTGCCTGGCACACCTCCCACGTTGCCCTGAATCCAGAACCTTCAGGAAAATTCCCTTGCCTCCCTTTTCCACTCCTAAGGTAGAAGTCTGGAAGCAACGCAAATCCACAGGCCTACCATGAGGCTTTCAGGTGCTGCTGTCAAGTACAGGCACACTGCGGACACTTATGGCCCTGGCCAAGCCTCAGGCATGCATACTTCAAGGTGTGCTATGGGGCTTCCTCAGTCCTCAGACCATGAGAACCCGGAAGCCAGTCCTCACCACTCTTGGTCATCCCGCGCCTTCGGGCTCCCGGGACTGACTGCTCTGGCCCAGAGTCACCTTGTCCTCCCCACGCCCTCACCATGAGTCCTGCAGGTCCTGGGACCCTGCCCATGGGTAGGAGACCCAGCCAGAGAGAAAGGGAGGGAATGCAGAGGTGCTGGGCACAGGGACTGTCAGGACACTGGATTGGGAAGAGAGTGCACAGGTGGCAGCTTTAATGTCCTCAGAGCCTGGTCTTTGAGATTGGGTGTGTTTTCATAAACACGAGGACAGAATAGCTGATATCAGGTTCATGTACTTTAAAGACAGGAGGGGAAAGACAAGCAGAGTGGGGGTGCTCATGTCGAGTGTGGTAATGAGGCCCAGGCCCTATGATGATGATGTGTAGCCACCGGTTCTGACTATCCTCTTAATGGGCAGGTACTCACCGCCCTATGGAGACTGAGCTCCGCCAGGTACTAGGACCCGGCTGAATCCGCAGGCTGTGTTTCTGCTCCTGTGACTGCACAGCTCTGAGGAGGTACGACCCCCTTCCCCAGGTACAAGGAAGAGAGGCAAGAACAGCGGGTGAGGTAGTCAGGGTCCAAGATCATGGGCCATATTTTGATCCCTAGGTGCCACCTTCGCCCGCAGGCTGTGTTTCTGCTCCTGTGACTGCACAGCTCTGAGGAGGTACGACCCCCTTCCCCAGGTACAAGGAAGAGAGGCAAGAACAGCGGGTGAGGTAGTCAGGGCCCAAGATCATGGGCCATATTTTGATCCCTAGGTGCCACCTTCGCAACTGTAGAATGTGGTGACAATGGCACTGCCCACCCAGTTATTTGAGGCTTGAATTCTAGGATCCGTGGATCATGCCCATCCCAGGGCCTGATAGGGGCATGCTGTGTGGGTTCTAGTGCCAATTGTTCCTGGTCCTGTTATTCCTGTCTCTAGGCTGCAGTGGGGACCAGGTGTGCCTGCTGAGAGCGGATAGTATTGGTGCAGCCAGGGAATGGAGGAGGGTGGCTCCCAAAGTGATCGAGTGTAGACACCTGGCTGGAGGATCTGAGCTCGCACAGGGGTATCCCAGGGCCCAGCTGAGGTTTGATTATAAGGATTTACAATCAGGAGCCTTGGAAGAGGGACCAGGGTGCATGGGGACTGTAGCACCTTGGGGTGAAAAGAGGAGGGAGCTGACAGTCTTGGAGGAGGGGGGAAGAAACAAAACCCAGGAGGGTCTTTGCTGGGAGAGGACTAGAACCCACTCACCCGGTGTGAAGCCAAAGCTCCCGTTCTCCCACATCTGTGCTCCCCTGGTCTCAGTGACCTTCTTTGTGGAACTGAACACACCCTGTCCTGAGTGCCTCTCCTTACCTGTCGCCACCTTCTTCCTTGAGCTCCCCAAAGACTCCATCTGATGGACGAGGCATCTGCATCACCAGCCCTTTCCATGGGGCCTGGCAGCTGAGTGCGTGGGGATAGGAAGAAGGAGCCAACACTCTCTGCTCTCCCACCATCCCTGTCAGTGGGGTTCCAGGGCCCCAGGGGACACTGGGAGAAGAGGTCAGCCCACAGACCATGAACACGGAGGGCTGATGCATGATGCTTATTGACATTCACACTTTTGGGTTTCCACAGCCCACGTGAGGCCCACGGACCTCTGGGGAGATGGAGTTCTCCTGCCTCTCCTGGCAGCCTTATGCAGGCTTGGTCTTAAATGGGGCCATGACTCTGGAGACTTGTTGGCGACCCTACGGAGCTGCCACAGGAACTGCAGCATCGCCATCCACATCGCTCACAGGGACTGGGAAGAGCCCTCTGGCTGGAGCTGCTGCTGGAGAGGCTGGGCTGGAACCCCATGTAGATTCAGACTCTCCTCCCAAAGGGAGAAATATGGGAGAGGAGTGAGCGCTGGCAAGGCCTGACACCCTGAGAGCTGCTCACACTCCTCCAAGAATACCCCCAAGGACCTTGCTCAGGAGTTTGGGGCTTGTTTTCTTTTGAAGCTGTGGAGATGGGGCTGTAGTTTGTGTAAGCAGCAAACCTTCAAAGGGGCAACAAGGGGCCCAGGCTTGGGTTCCGTGGGCCGAGTTCCTATGATTTGGGTGAACCCTTCTGTCTATATTGAGTCTCAGTTCCTGTTGGTGATCTGAGAGGCAGGAACAGGTTCAAGTTTACATGTGGCGTTGTCTATGTGTTGTGTTTTTTTTGTTTGTTTGTTTGTTTAGTGTGAGTGTGTGTGTGTTTTTTTTACTGTTCTGAAAACCAGACTATGTTTTTATTTTTATTTATTTTTTATTTTTCCCTCCTCTCCATTACTTTTTTTTTAATTGCTTAAAGTATTACTAAGGGTATTACATATGTGTCCTTATTTTCCCCCCTCCCTTGACAGGCCCCTAGCCTCCCCTCTCCCCCAATGTCTTATGTCCATTGGTTATGCTTATATGCATGCATACAAGTCCTTTGCTTGATCTCTTACCCCCTCCTCCTGCCCCCCAACCCTCCCCGGCCTTCCTACTGCAGTTTGACAATCTGTTTGAGGCAGCTCTGCCTCTGTATCTATTATTGTTCAAAAGTTTATAATGGTCTCTATTATCCAGGAATGAGTGAGATCATGTGGTATTTTTCCTTCATTGGCTGGCTTATTTCACTTCGCATAATGCTCTCCAGTTCCATCCATGCCATTGCAAATGGTAAGAGTTCCTTCCTTTTTACAGCAGCATAGTATTCCATCGTGTAGATGTACCACCGTTTTCTAATCCATTCATCTACTGATGGGCACTTAGGCTGTTTCCAGATCTTAGCTATGGTGAATTGTGCTGCTATGAACATAGGGGTGCATCTATCCTTTCTGATTGGTGTTTCTGGTTTCTTGGGATATATACCTAGAAGTGGGATCACAGGGTCAGATGGGAGTTCCATTTTCAGTTTCTTGAGGAAACTCCATACTGTCTTCCATAGTGGCTGCACCAGTCTGCATTCCCACCAGCGGTGCACAAGTGTTCCTTTTTCTCCACATCCTCTCCAGCAGTTGTCGTTTGTTGATTTGTTGATGATAGCCAGTCTGACAGGTGTGAGATGGTACCTCATTGTTGCTTCGATTTGCATCTCTCGGATGATTAGTGACTTTGAGCATGTTTTCATATGTCTCTTGGCTTTCTGAATGTCCTCTTTTGAAAGGTGTCTATTTAGGTCCTTTGCCCATTGTTTGATTGGATTGTTTAACTTTCTTTTGTTAAGTTGTATGAGTTCCATATAAATTTTGGAGATTAGGCCCTTATCAGATATGACATTGGCAAATATGTTTTCCCACACAGTGGGTTTTCTTGTTTTTTTGTTGATGGTTTCTTTTGCTGTGCAGAAGCTTTTTATTTGATGTAGTCCCATTTGTTCATTTTCTCTTTAGTTTCAAGTGCCCTAGGAGCTGTATCAGTGAAGAAATTGCTTCGGCATATGTCTGAGATTTTGTTGCCTTTGGATTCTTCTAGAATTTTTATGGTTTCCTGTCGTACATTTAAGTCCTTTATCCATTTTGAGTTTATTTTTGTGTATGGTGTAAGTTGGTGGTCTAGTTTCATTTTCTTGCATATATCCGTCCAATTTTCCCAACACCATTTATTGAAGAGACTATCTTGGCTCCATTGTATGTTCTTGCCTCCTTTGTCAAATATTAATTGAGCATATTGGTTCGGGGTGATTTCTGGGCTCTCTATTCTATTCCATTGATCCATATGCCTGTTCTTGTGCCAGTACCAGGCAGTTTTGAGAACAGTGGCTTTGGAATACAGCTTGATATCTGGTATTGAGATCCCACCAACTTGGTTCTTTTTCAGGATTGCTGCAGCTATTCGGGGTCTTTTTTTTTTATTCCAGATGAATATTTGGAGAGTTCGTCCTAGATCTGTGAAGTATGCCGTTGGTATTTTATTGGGAAGTGTGTTGAATTTATAGGTTGCTTTGGGTAGTATGGACATTTTAATGATGTTGATTCTTCCAATCCATGAACATGGTATGTTCTTCCATCTGTTTATGTCTTCCTCTAGCTCTTTTTTCAACGTCCTGTAGATTTCTGAGTAGAGATCTTTTACCTCTTTAGTTAAGTTTATTCCTAGGTAGCTTAATTTTTTTGGTGCGATGGTAAGTGGGATTGTTTTTATAATCTCTCTTTCTGAAAGTTCACTATTGGTGCATAGAAATGCTCAGATTTCTTGGGGTTAATTTTGTATGCTGTTACATTGCCAAATTCATGTATTAAGTCTAGTAGCTTTTTGATGGAGTCTCTAGGGTTTTGTATGTATAATATCATGTCGTCTGCAAATAAGGACAGTTTTGCTTCCTCTTTTCCAATTTGGATGCCTTTTATTTCTTCTTCTTGCCTAATTGCAATGGCTAACACTTCCAGTACTATGTTGAACAATAGTGGTGAGAGGGGGCATCCCTGTCTTATTCCTGTTCTTAGGAGAAATGGTGTTAGTTTTTGTCCATTGAGTATGATGTTGCCTGTGGTCCTGTCATATATGGATTTTATTATGTTGAGGCATGCTCCTTCTACTCCCACCTTACTGAGAGTTTTTATCAAAAATGGGTGTTGAATTTTGTCAAATGCTTTTCTGCATCAATTGATATGACCATGTGGTATTTTTCTTTCAATTTGTTTATGTGATGTATCACGTTTATTGATTTGCGGATATTGTACCATCCTTGCATCCCTGGGATAAATCCTACTTGGTCATGGTGTATGATCTTTCTGATGTACTGCTGGATCCGATTTGCTAAGATTTTGTTGAGGACTTTGGCATCTATGTTCATGAGGGATATTGGCCTGTAATTCTCTTTCATTGTGTTGTCTTTACCTGGTTTTGGTATTAGGGTGATGATGGCTTCATAGAATGAGCTTGGAAGTGTTCCTTCCTTTAGAATTTTTTGTAGTAGTCTGTGGAGGATAGGTTTTAGTTCTTCCTTGAATGTTTGGTAAAACTCCCCTGGGAAGCCGTCTGCTCCTGGGCTTTTGTTTGATGGAAGCTTTTTGATGACTGCTTCAATTTCTTCCCTAGTTATTGGCCTGTTGAGATTTTTAGATTCTTCCTGATTGAGTTTTGGAATGTTGTATTTTTCTAGGAATTTGTCCATTTCCTCCAGGTTGTCTAGTTTGTTGGAGGAGAGCTGTCCATAGTATTTTTTAACAATCATTTGTATTTCTGTGGGTTCTGTTGTGATTTCGCCTCTATCGTTTCTGATTTTGTTTATTTGGGTCCTCTCTCTTTGCTTCTTGGTGAGTCTGGCTAGAGGTTTGTCAATCTTGTTTATCTTTTCAAAGAACCAGCTCTTAGTTTCATTGATTTTCTGTATTATTTTTTTGGTCTCTATGTCATTTATTTCTGCTCTAATCTTTATTATGTCCTTCCTTCCACTCACTCTGGGCTTTATTTTGTTGCTCTCCTTCTAATTCTTTGAGTTGAAGAGTGAGATTTTTTACTACCATTTTTTCTTGTTTTTTTGAGATAGGCCTGTAGAGCTATAAACTTCCCTCTCAGGACGGCTTTCATTGTGTCCCATAGGTTTCGGATTGTTGTGTTTTCATTGTCATTAGTTTCCAGGATGTTTTTAATTTCTTCTTTGATCTCATTGGTAACCCAATCAATATTTAATAACATGCTATTCAGCTTCCAGATGTTTGAGTATTTTGGGTTGTTTTAATTGTAGTTTATTTCTAATATTATGCCATCGTGGTCTGAGAAGATGCTCTTCATGAGTTCAATCTTCTTGAATTTGGGGATACTCTGCTTGTGACCCAATATATGGTCTATTTTTGAATATGTCATATGAGCACTTGAGTAGAATGTATATTCCGTGGCTTTGGGGTGAAGTGTTCTGAAGATGCCTATTAAGTCCGTCTCATCTAGTGAGTCATTTAGGATTGCTGTTTCTTTGCTGATTGTTTGTCTAGAGAACTTATCCAGTGCTGTCAGTGGTGTATTAAAGTCCCCTACTAAGATTGTATTGTTATCGATCTCTCCTTTGATATCTTCCAGGAGTTTTTTTTATGAATTTGGGTGCTCCTGCATTGGGTGCATATATGTTTACCAGGGATATATCTTCTTGTTGTATTGATCCCTTTAGTATTATGAAGTGGCCTTCCTTATCTCTTGTTATGGCCTTCACTTTGAGGTCTATTTTGTCCGATATAAGTATTGCTACCCCAGCTTTCTTTTCCTTTCCATTTGCCTGAAAGATATTTTTCCATCCTTTCACTTTCAGTCTGTGTGAGTCCCTTCTAATGAGGTGGGTCTCTTGTAGACAGCAGATGTATGGGTCATGTTTTTTAATCCATTCAGCCACTCGATGTCTTTTGGTTGGAGCATTTAGTCCATTTACGTTTCAAGTTATTATTGAAAGGTACTTGTTTGTAGCCGTTTCTTTTTTTGTGTGTGGCTGTTTTCTATCTGAGCTTTTTATTTCTTCTTTTTACACCAGTCCCTTTAGCATTCTTTGCACTGCTGGCTTCGTGGTGATAAACTCCCTTAGCCTTTTTTTGTCTGTGAAGCTTCTTATTTCCCCTTCAAGTTTGAATGATAGCCTTGCTGGATAGAGTATTCTTGGATTCAGTCCTTTGCTTTGCATCACTTTGTAAATTTCCGTCCATTCTTTTCTGGCCTGATGTGTTTCTGTTGAGAAATCATTTGATAATCTAATGGGAGATGCCTTGTATGTAACTTTCTGTCTCTCTCTTGCAGCCTGTAAGATTCTCTCTTTGTCCCGAACATTTGCCATGGTAATTATGATGTGTCTTGGTGTGGGTCTTTTCGGGTTCACCTTGTGTGGGACTCTGTGGGCTTGTGTGACTTTTTTCTTCCCCACCTCAGGGAAGTTTTCTGATATTATTTCTTCGAATCGGTTTTCTAATCCTTGTTCATCTATCTGTTGTTCTGGCACCACTATTATTCGTATGTTGTTTCATTTCATGTTGTCCCAAAGCTCCCTTAGGCTCTCCTCCTGTCTTTTAATTTTTTTTTCTCCAATTGCAGTACATTTTGGGTGTGTTTTGCTTCCTTGTCTTCTAATTCACAAATTCGGTCCTCCACTTCTCCTAGTCTACTGTTGATACTTTCAGTGGTGTTTTTTATTACAGCTATATCACTCTTCATTTCTTCATGGGTCTTAAGTTGTTGATTTTTTAATCTGTTCCTACCAGCTTCTTCCATATGTTATTGACTTTTTTCATCTGTTTCTTCTTGCTTCTTGCATAGGTAGTTGAATTTTTCATCTGTTTCTTCTAGCTTCTTGCAGAATTAGGGGATAAGGAAGAAAGAAGAGAAAAAGATGAAAAAGATAAAAGAAAAGAAAAGAAAAGTAGGGACGAAAAAAAGGAGTGCAAAAATGAAATTTGGAAAAAAGAGGTGGATTGAAAAGAGAAAAAAAAAAGAGCGAAAAGAGAGAATGAAGTAGAAGAGGGGAAGAGGCTATGTGTATGAGGAGAAATCTCCTATAGAACTTCCACTAATTCCAACCAATTCCAGCAACAGCTCCCTGGAGAGGAATGCAAACTAGAAACAACCAATAATATCAAGAGAGGCAAGGGAAAACAGAAGCACAAAAATAACCGGCAGGGGGCGAGGGGGGGCGGAGGAGGGAGGGGAAAAACAGCAGAAAAAAAGAAAAAGCAAAAGCAAAACAGCCTCACAACCAGTCCTTAAAAGCACACACACACACACACAGACACAAAAAAAACAAACAACAACAACAACAAAAAAAGCCAATATACTAAAAAAATCAAGCAAACAGCAACAAAACAATAGAAAGATAAAAGAAGAAAAAAAATTTTGGATAGTGAAGAAAGATAAGGGATATGTGTATAAGGATTTAGAGCAGTGGATTGGAAATAGGATATATAAGTAGGATGAAATTTTGACAGGACGTAAACAGAAGGAATAGGGAAAATCTAAAGCAGGAATAGGGTAAGAGAAACAGGACAACAAAAGGGGAAAAGTGAGGGAGAGGGTTTTAGCATAGAGGTAAAATTGAGGTAGGGAAAATTGATGTTAAAGGAATGATAAAAATAGAATAGAGAACACTAATCCCCAAATAAAATAAAGAGAAAATAAAATGGCACTTTAAAAAATGGTAAAATGTAGCAGTAATAATACTGGTTAAAAATAAAAATGTAGTAATTAAAAGGGTAAAATCAAGTGATGGAAAAAGAAGAACAAAAATTGGTTTCTTAGTTAAAAGGTGAAAAAAGAAAAAAGAGGAAAAAAAATTGCAGTAGTGAAGGTCCTTCGGTTCTTCTACTCGTCAGTCTGGCTCGCCTTAGTCCTGTCAGGTATTCAGGAGAGTGTTGAATTTCCCTGTGATACACTGTTCCTCTGTGTTGTAAACCACAGTCCTGATTTTAAAGCAGGCCAT
This sequence comes from Myotis nattereri, assembly GCF_964212035.1. Lineage (NCBI taxonomy): Eukaryota > Metazoa > Chordata > Mammalia > Chiroptera > Vespertilionidae > Myotis > Myotis nattereri. Next base: position 137,493,917 of record NC_138078.1, on the reverse strand, counting down.
ATTTGTGTCCCAGACTGCCTTAACTTGTATTTAGCTAAGAGTCAGATTGTGGCTCAACCTCTGGGTGGCAGTGTTTTTGGGTTGGCCTCTGAGGCTATAGGGCCTCTGAGGCTATAGGGCCTCTCTGTCCAGTAGCTTGGGTTTATCGTCTCTATTGCACTTAAAACTGGTGTGGGGAAGTCCACTGCCCAGAGCTGCTTCCTTAATAGTTACCCGCTCTGTGTTGTTGCTGGGATTGAAAATCCCTCTATAGGCCAGACCCTGTTAACTCCCAGGGACTGATCCGATTATTTAGTACTTGATCTCATTCAGGGTGGAATCTGGGTGTGGCTGTGCTCCTTGCCTGGGGGCTGGGGAGAGGAGTCTCACTCCCTGGAGAGAATGGCTGCCCCAGTCCTGGGCTCAGGGGTGTCTCAGCACTCAATTCGCTGCCACCTCTCCCGGCCCCCGCCCCTCTCCTCAGTCTCTCCCCAGATTCCACTAGTCCGCACCTTCTCCCTCTCTTCAGCACAGGTGAGTGTCTGTATCCAAAATGTCTTATGAACTGGATTCAGTGAAAACAAAAAAACAAACGCTGGCCGCGGAAATATGGGAGGCTTAGTTTCTATAAGCTCTTCTCTGACCGGCACTGCATGGTCTGGTCAGTTCTTCAGGCTGCCCAGATTAGGCTCAGTCCTCCGTGAACACAGAACCCAGATCTGAAATCCCCTGACGCCAGGAATCCCGTGGATCTCCTTTCCCCAGTCAGGGGCTGTGCCTGGCCCAAGGGTCACGGCTGTCTGCCATTTGGTCTCCCTCCGATCCTCTGGGCTCAGAGGTCTGGCAAACTTTCGTGCCCAAATCCCTGGGTTTTTTTTTTTTTTTTTTTTTACCTTTCCAGGGGAGTTCTGCCCTTTCCGGCTGCAAACCCTCTCACCACTCTATGTGTTTGTATGATTGTTTACGTGTGTATACACACGTGTGTGTGTGTGTGTGTGTGTGTGTGACAGACCAGGGTCAGCTGCACAGCGCACAGAGAACATTGAGTAGCCTCCAGACTCAGGCTGTCTGCCTAACTTCACAACCTGCCCCACCCCCACTGCCCATGGCATCCTGGGCCCTTTCGCTCACCCTGCAGTGGTTGAGGTCCCACACTAGCTCCTTGCACCTGGTCAAGAGCTTGGGACCTGATTGCCTGTGGGTTCCCCATAGCAGCCAGGGCCTTTCTGAGCTGTACATGCTGCCCACAGTAGTTGTGCTGGCACCTGCCCATTAGTGGACCAGACTCTCTCCTCTTCATTTCCCTCTCTCCCACGGCCTCACCCAGAATTCCCTGAACAAAGTTTGACACATCAGAAGTGCTCAGTCAGAGGTTCCCAGCTCACTCCACGTCCCTTTGGTGAAATCAGCTTAGCGTCTAGTGCAGTGGTTCTCAACCTTGGCTGCACATTAGAATCACCTGGGCATCTTTTTCAAATCCTGATTTCTGGGCCTCATCCTCCAGAAATTCTGTTTCTTTGTTATGGGGTGGGGCTACAACATTAGTAACAAACAGAATTTCTGGAGGATGAGGCCCAGAAATCAGGATTTGAAAAAGATGCCCAGGTGATTCTAATGTGCAGCCAAGGTTGAGAACCACTGCATGGGGGAAACTCTGAATAACTCTTTCCTCTCACAGGAATCCTTTGGTTTATGGAAGGAAAAAACGTCTCAATGTTTCTCTAGTGGTTCCCAGCGCTCCTTGACTTTGGGGAATCTTTTCAGGCCCAGTAAATGTAGCTCCTGTGGAGGTTGTGGAACTGGAAAAGCAGGCTGTACTGTCCAACCTGAAGCAGAAGTACCCAACTTCACTTTCAAAACCCAGGTGGTTACTGGAGCCCATAACCAGGAAAGGGGGAAAGGATATCTTCCTGGTAGGAATCCCACAGCACCTGTCCCCTAGGGGCAGGAGGACTCTGCAGGAAGTTCACTGAGAATCCAGCTGAATCATGACCATCAACAGGCCATCATGCCGCAGATGTAGAACTGAATTGGCACCACCGTGGAGAACACTACCCACCATCTGCTGTTCAACTAAACAGATTGCTGTGCCCAGAAGTAGGCGACTGTCCTTGTGAGATGCCTCTCTGAGCTCATTGACTGTCTCAAGGACTCTGAGCTTTAGGGAAAAGGGAAAGCTGCTAGGAAAGATCTTGGTGCTATCACTCATTTTGGCCCTGCTTATTCCTGCAATGTACAAAGAGAAATGTTTTAGGAGAATGGGTTAGTGTTTAGGACTCCCTTATACAGTCTCCCCCTCTCTGTGTGGTCAAACTCCGAGAACACTTCAGGAGCACCCAGGTGTCATTGTGGGAGGTCTGGGAGCGGGCACTGAATGACTGCCATTGCCAGAGGGTGACCAGCAGGGATGAGCTCATTCACCTTGAGGGAGACACCAGACTTTGAAAGAAAACACCTGTCTGTCCTGGCCAGTGACTGGTCTGCTGTAAAAGTCTCCCTTGGCTCATGAGGGCTTGTATTACACATGTTGTATCACTACCTCGTGACACAAGAACAGATCTGAAGTACAGCTCTGATGGAAAAGTGATGGGTAGAGGTTTTGTTTTTTGTTTGTTTGTTTGTTTTTTTCTGTGTGAGCAATCTTTATTTGGGTCCCTACCAGCAGGGTTAGTAATGGTTGTTACTGGTGAGGATGATGGGCTTTCTCCCATACGTTGACTGGAATGGCCCATCTTCTGAGCCAGACTGCCTCTGTCATATACCGCTTAGCAGACGGAGTGGCCAGGTTCTAGGTGGACCTCTCTTCAAGGCCCCTGGAACTTGGGCTAGAGATACTCAGATGCTGATCAGAAACTTCCTGGCATCATAGGGGGGCCCGTGAGTAAAGACCCTTCTGTTTCAAGTTGCATGACTAATGTAAGGTGATTCCACCAAGGTCACGAGCCAGGCAGTTCTGTCTCCTGTCCAGTAGGCAAGGCTCAGGGGACCAGATCTTCCTGGGCTTGCCTCAGGACTAACTAGCCAGTTCCTTGTCTGAGTATGTGAAAATGAAAGAGGACAATGGGAACAAAAGCCTGTCCAGGACAGGATTTCTAGTCTCCTCAGGCTCATCTGAGGAGATGTGTGGCACAGAAACAGAAGAACACGGACTCACAAATATCATTGTGCTGTTTATTTTCATTCATGGAGTTTTGCCTTTCTTTATTAAAGCCTACATGGATTCGTGGGTACAAACTGGTGATTGTTTTCTGTCACCTGTGATCTTATAGGCCTGCATTGCCCTTGAACTGCTCACAGAGTGAACAGTTGCCATATACGGAGTCCTCCCCCTCCTAGTCCTTATCAGGTTCCTTGGGCTGGGTCATGACTGAAAGGTCAGCCATTGCCAGGGTTGAACCCCAGCAGGTCCAGGGGTTCCCAACGGCATAGACGGAGTCGGCGAAGAAGGAAGGACACGGAGACAGTGTTCAGTTGATCAGCAGCCTAGCCAGGATCTCCAGCCAAGTTCTGGTCTGGATCTCCAGAGAGGTTCTGGTGTTTATTGTCTTGTTACATCAGTATTAATACCAGTTGATTTTAATCCTGTCAATTTCTATTACAAAGGTTAGGGCGTTTCTTATCTCCATTCCAGGGAGTAAAGATTATGTAGCTTAAGCATGATTGTTTGTCGTTAAAGTGATTAACTACCCGCCTGGCACTTAGTTAAGGAGTTTCATCCCCTCCCTAACTTCAGGGAAAAATCCCTACCTGGGGAAACAACCTTTCTAGGAGAGGTGACCCTGGTTAAAACACACAGCGCTAAGGGGAGCAAACATATTAAGAACAGTGTGCTATATACGCCAGGTCCCTTGAAACATATGCTGTGCAGATGTTTCTTTCCTGCAGCGACTGTGTCAAGCAGCAAGGATGGACCGGCTTCAGGCAAATTCCCCCTTTTTTTATTTTTTAAATGATAGTGCATGCAAATCAGTGGCCACCTCTCAGATTGGGCCGTTTAAAACTCGGGAGAAGACTGGCAAGCAATGACAGTGAGCATAACTATAAACATAGTGGATGGATTGCACAAGGAGCCCCATTCCTGTAGAAGGTTGCCGGCCTCTTCAGTCAAGGGATTACAGCTATCCTCAAGTTGTTGGTTTGATTGTCTTTGTTGGTCTGGCTAGTGGGCGGCATCACTGGCGACAGGATTCCCGAAGCGTCAGCAAGTTGAAGGGCTGCATCCAAGTGTCCATCAGGGCCGTGGTTGATGGTGGTGTCGATGTCCGAGGAGGAGTAAGCTGTGCCCTCTGGATCCAGCTGATATGGAAAATGGAGGGTAGTAGAAAAAGAAGAGAAAGCAAAAGAACTACAAGGCATGGAAGTGTTTAGAAAAAAGAGGGAGAAGAAAGGGAAGAAGGCAGCATCCTGACACAGCCCTTTCCTTCAGCTTCCCCTTTCCCTGTGGTCCCAGGTAGAAATGGGAAACAAGTCCTGTTGCAGTGAGAGGGCAGCTGTTGTCAGCCAGTCTCTGTCTTTACCTGGGTCCCGATCTGAGCTGGGCATGGGAAGCAGGAAGCAGCCATGGGGACAGGAGACCTTCCTCAGAAGGGGCGAGTGTTCAAGCCCCTGCACCATTGGGGAGGGGGTCTGTGCCCCACCTTTGTTGCACCCCAAGTTTTCTCTTACTGGCCCCCGACTGTGCCTGTCTTAGGTTGCCCCACCCTGTGGAGTCTTACCCGTCGTTGACTACCAGCCATCTCTGGGCCAAGTAGGGTGATGTGAGGTTCAATTTTGTCTCCTTGATAGCCTATGTCCCTCTGGCCTCCATGCCCAGCAACTGCCTTTGGATTCCCTCGCCTGCTGGCGGGGCTCTGGCATTGATCATAGGGAACTCAGGTTTCTTCTCTAGAGAGGGCCCAGCTTACGCCATTGGGCCAGAGACAGATCCATGGTACCAGCCACCACGAGGCTTCAACCTCAGCATGAACAGAGAGCTCAGGCAACAGCTATGGGCAATTGGATTGTAAGAAGAGGGTCCCTCTTGGCACAAGGGTAAGAGGCGCCAATATAGGACAAAGGAGAGTCCTGGAACAGGGCTTTCTCAGCCCAGGATGTCAGGCTCTTGGCACAAGACAACTCCATGTATGGGGCATATACCAAACAACCCTAGTCACGGCATAAAAGGGAGGTGCCCTTCCTGGAACAGTAGGGTAGGGAGATTCTAGAAAACGCTGTGTTCAGCAAAGAAGGAGAAAGGCCAAAGAACCAGCAAACAAGTAGTTAGATTTTTAAAAAAGGAAAAAGGAAAGGAGATGTGGGGCAAAGCTGGGACATGTGGAAAGACAAAACGGAGGCACATGTGATCCTCCCAATGGACAGATTGTTCCAGCTCAGGGCTGCACAGCTGCTGCAGACGGGCACTGGTCAGGTGTGCTATGATGAGGCAGAGATGGCGGGCGGTGAGACATAAGGTCGGACTAGACGGTCTGGAATCCACACAGGTGAGTCTGCGTCCTGTGGAAATATACAAGCATATCCTCTCCCCTGGGTTAAAAGTACATCAGGTCCCTTCCAGGCTCCTGTAAGCAAGTCTCTCCATTTGATGAGGGCTTTAGGTTTAGTTAGATCAGGGTTCCAATGCCTGTGCATTGGGGAATTTCCCTCAGAATCTACATTTAGTATATTAATTACAAATAGAGTATGTTGTAGAACATGATGAGGAGAGGAATATTTAAACTCATTTTCTTGTAATATTTTGTAACAGGAGTAAATCAAACACCGCTGGGGCTATATAATAGAACTCCCATTTGAGATAAGATATCTCTTCCCCCTAATGTAAAGGGGATAGTTGTAATTACATAGGGACAGAATGTTCCTGAATGTTGATCTTCATCAGCCCAAGTTAAAATCTGAGAACTCTTTTTTACATTAGATGCCTTGCCTAGTCCTACTAGGGAAGTGGAGGTGGTGTGCGTGGGCCATGAAGGGGTCCAATCCTTCCCTGCTATGCAGGAAATATCTGCTCCTGTATCCAATAGACCTTCAATTGGTTTTCCCTGAATTTGTAAAAATTTTGTAGGTCTAGTAGCATGGATTTCTTGTATCCAAAATGCTGCATCACTAGATCCAAAGCCTCCGACCCCTCTAGCTTTCTGAGTAACAGCTGTCCCTATTTTATGTACTGGTAACAGGATTAATTGGGCAATTCTCTGGTTGGGCTGAATCTGTATAGGTGTGGTGGGTGGGGAAAGTAAAATCTGTATTTCGCCTGTGTAGTCTGCATCAACAACTCCTGGGATGACTAAGATCCCCTGTAACGAGGTGGAGCTCCGTCCTAATATTAAACCTACGGTTCCCTCAGGCAGCGGCCCAGACACTCCTGTAGGAATGGCTGCTACTGGCGAGTCTGGGGTTAGTATTGCGTGGGTGGTTGAGTGGAGGTCCAATCCTGCACTGCCTGGGGTTGCCCTGAAGAGGTCACTGACTGATTGAAATTTGCAAAGGGGTTGAGGGTTGATGCCCCTATTATTGCAGGGGCCTGGGGCTGGCCCCGTCTCAAGTTTCCCAATTGAGGTGATGGGATATATCCTCCTTGGGAGCTATTTGTAGAGTTGAAAGGCCGACCATTTTTATGGTATCTTGATCTACATTCCTTTGCCCAATGGAATCCTTTCTGACATCGGGGACAAACGGTTTTTGGAGGATTAATATTATTCCCTAATGTATTTCCAGGCTGTCGAGGAGCTTGCCATCTGGCCTGAGTATTATTATTTTTATTTGGGCATTCTCTGCTAAAGTGCCCAGATAAGCCACAAGAGTAGCAGTTCATATTTCTTTTATTACCTGTACTATTGCTGGCTTGTCCTATACCCTGTACATATTGAGGGTATGTCTCCCCTTTGAGAGCTGCAGCTATAGCTACACCCTGTATAAATGCTGGACTTACATCAGCACACTGTTTTATAAAATCCTTTATAGTTCCTGTTCTGAGAATCAGCCTTAATAAAGCCTGACAGGTATTATTAGCATTTTCAAAAGCCAGTTGTTTGATTAGGATATCGGCTGCCTCTTTGTTATTGATTACTCTCTTGACTGCCTGCATGAGGCGAGAAAGGAAATCCTGATATGGTTCCTCGACCTTCTGTTTAACCTCTGTAAGGGTGGTTGTTTTTCCTGCTGTATAAGGTAGGGATTTCCAGGCACTTACTGCACAACTGGTTACTTTGGTAAGTGCCTCTGTGGGCATATTCATTTGCTCCTCAGCCGTGTTAAAATCACCTTCTCCTAATATCATGTCTAGGGTTATTCCTTTTCTGGTTTTTTCGCTAGTGGCTACAGCTTTCTTAGCAAGATCTTCATATTCAGTTTTCCATAATAAGTAATCGCCTCCTGAGAGACAGGATTTACAAACCTGTGACCAATCATAAGGAGTCATCCATTTACTGGCTAGGGTTTCTACCAAGGTTTGTGTGTAAGGAGCTAGAGGTCCATATTCAGAGCAGGCCAATTTTAATTCTTTAAGTACTTTGTAAGGTATAGGCTCCAAGGTGGGGTTTCTATTCCCAACAGACTCATTCTCATATGTAACTGGGAAGCAGAGTGAGAATTCAAGATCTCCATTAGCTTCAGCTTCTCTTATCGCCCTTTGAAATTTAGACATGGAGCTCATAGGAGCCACAGGACCTGGTTTAGGCTTCCTTTCTAATTTGGGGAGACTGTTTTGAATGGGAGGGCCTCTCTCCTCTCTACTGACTGGAAAGGACCAATGGTCATGTTTATGATACTTATTCTCCTCCCGATCAGTAGGCCTAGCTAAATTGCTTTTAGATTGAGCTGAAGACAATAATGATGTATCCTCTCTGGGTGGAGCCGGGGGACTATTTAAATTTTGAGAAAGTTCAACCGTTTTTGCCTCTGGTGCCAAGGTTTCACAAATTGAATTCCAGAGAGAAAAGGTATCTGCCGGGACCTTCTCAGATCCATGGTAGCTGTAATAGTTCTGTAATTGCTCTCCTACTTTAGTCCAAGTTTCTAAATTAACAGTTCCATCCTCAGGAAGCCATTGACATACGTCTTCTATAAAACTTTCTGTCTGACTGGGAGTAACCTTAACTCCTCTGCTAGCAAGCATAGGCGTTAAAAGATTAATACAGAGTCTTTTTTCTTTAGACTCAGTATGACCTATCCTGTCAATCTAAGTTCTGTACTAACTACCCGCTTACCCTACTTTTTCTCTATGGGGGGGGGGGGTCTGCAGCACCCTATGGTGCAGTCCTATCCGTCCCAAGTACGGGGGGACTTACCTAAGGGTCCCTGTTCGGGCGCCAGATGCCGGGATCCAACCCCAGCAGGTCCAGGGGTTCCCAAAGGCGTAGACGGAGTCGGCGAAGAAGGAAGGACACGGAGACAGTGTTCAGTTGATCAGCAGCCTAGCCAGGATCTCCAGCCAGGATCTCAGCCAAGTTCTGGTCTGGATGTCCAGAGAGGTTCTGGTGTTTATTGTCTTGTTACATCCGTATTAATACCAGTTGATTTTAATCCTGTCAATTTCTATTACAAAGTTAGGGCGTTTCTTATCTCCATTCCAGGGAGTAAAGATTATGTAGCTTAAGCATGATTGTTTGTAGTTAAAGTGATTAACTACCCGCCTGGCACTTAGTTAAGGAGTTTCATCCCCTCACTAACTTCAGGGAAAAATCCCTACCTGGGGAAACAACCTTTCTCTGAGAGGTGACCCTGGTTAAAACACACAGCGCTAAGGGGAGCAAACATATTAAGAACAGTATGCTATATACGCCAGGTCCCTTGAAACATATGCTGTGCAGATGTTTCTTTCCTGCAGCGACTGTGTCAAGCAGCAAGGATGGACCGGCTTCCGGCAAGCCATCACCATATAAATACCAGGTGTTGTTCAAATACATCATCAAATCATATAGTGTGTGATTTAGGGGGCTAGAGGTCAGAGCCCCTGTGCCATCCATTCAGGCAATAGCAGGGGAACAAGCATGCCATTCCCATATATGCCCTCCCCACTTGGACCACCTGCCTCACTTTCACACCTGACCTCAATGGCACTGTTCATGAGCAGCAGAACTGAGAACTTGAATGAGCAGGTGGCACTCGGTCCCTGCGGATTGCGTGATTTCCTTTTGCTCAACTTCTTCAATGCCTTTTTCATGCTGAATTCTTTCTTCCTGAGTGTCTGCTATGGGGCAGCCTTTTGTTTCTCTGCGGAGGAGTTGAGGTGGTATCTGGCCAAGTATGATTCATCTGGTTTCCTTTTGTCTTGATGTTCTGGACGAGCCAAGGTTTGTCTTTCTGGAATTGCTGTTTCTGTACACCTGAAACAACATTAATTCAGTAATTCTGGGAGGAAAAATATATCTACTTGATATTAACTGGCTTCTCAGAATCTTTAGTCATCCCTGCAGGTTATGTCTAAGGGGTTTACAGTTTCATATGGAAATCTGTACTTTCTCACCTTTGGAAAAATACTATCTCATGTGAAAAAGAGTTATCCCCTGAAATGAAACCCTTTCAGTATATCATTCTTCTGCGCCTACTAAGAAGATGTTTGAGTAACAGAGAACATGGGACATGGGAGGACTTTCTACTTTACCATCATCCTGTTCCCTGGAGCACTGCCTGGGCATATTTTGCTGAATCCGATTCAGCAAGCGGATGGATGAACGTCTTCAGGCTGTCAGATTCAAGGACTTGCTCCTTGCCCCTTCGGCAAAGAACCTCACATTGGAAAAGATCTTTCTCAATTATCCTGGGGTCTCCAGCATCATTTCAGTGCACAGACATGGAGGCCTCATCCTCCACTATCCCCCAAAGCATTCTTGGGAAGGACAGTCCCAGAAGGTCATTGTTTCCTTCCAATCTGGCAGCATGTTGGCTTGGGTCCTCTGGTTATAGGTTGTCTTGGCACCCTGCTTGGTACCTGTGTCTCTCCAACACCTGTGATAGGATCAGCTTGGCTCCGTGCATCTCATGGGTACTCGGACTTGGCATGGAGATGCTCTACATTAAAAAGCATTGACTACTCTAATCCTATCCCTGAGCAGGGGGGTCACAGCACGGATGCCCAATATATACTGCCCTCCAAATTCTTGAGCAGGGGTGGGCAAACTTTTTGACTCGAGGGCCACAATGGGTTCTTAAACTGGACCGGAGGGCCGGAACAAAAGCATGGATGGAGTGTTTGTGTGAACTAATATAAATTCAAAGTAAACATCATTACATAAAAGGGTACGATCTTATTTTTTAGTTTTATTCATTTCAAATGGACTGGTTCCGGCCCGCGGGCCATAGTTTGCCCACGGCTGTTCCAGAGTCTCAGCCATGGGGCCACCAGATGCTTAAGTCATGTGATTTCCCAAAGATGGCTCACAGCTGCTCTGGAGTTTGGGCCCTGGATAAGTGTAGGGGAGTGGATGTGTATAGGGCCCCCAGGTTCTCTCTTTCCAAAAAACACAGAAAAATTGGGTTCAGGATACCAGAAAGAACTCTCATCTTCTGCCAGGGAGATTGTTTCTTGTTGATAGTTCACTGGATGTGTTGAGAGGTCATGAGTCTATCTCTCTTTCATCCCTAGAGAGGGAGAGGCCTATTGATGGCCTCTTTGATAGCTCAAGGTCCAGGCCTTGGTTAGTCCTAGCTTGGCTACCACCAAGAATGCCGGGGTCAGATGGGCCCCTGGGGGACTGTACCTCCCAGAAAATGGTGGTTGGCCCCATCTCAGCAGGTAGCCCCCCTGTCCAATGCACCCTCCACAAGCATGCTTCTTTGGTCTCTTCCAGCTACTCTTGCTGGTTGCTGGGTCCTGCTCACATGAGCCCAAACGAAGAGTCCTGCTTTATTAGCCCGGGTCAAGTTGTCCCTAGAGTAGGGTGTGTTCCTGTATAGGTGGGGGTACAAGCAGTGTCACCTTTCCACGGTACCCTTCTATCTCCCTTTTCAGAGTATTAAGTCCAAAGTTGGTAGTTAGACCACCTCAAACAGATAGAGAACATGGATCACAAAAACCATTGTAGTATCCTCTCCTCTGTGGTGATGATGACTTGAATTTGACTTTTGTCACATCCCACACCCAGGATCTCATCTATGTTCAAGTACATAGCCATGATTATTTTCATATCTGCTTCATTCAGTCACGGCTACCTAAACATGTTGGAATTTTCCTTTTTAGTGAGTCTGTGTCCTTGTCCCATGAGTCCTTGTCCCATGTCTTGCACTAAGTGGTGTAATTTGTGCTCTCTGAGGGTCCATCCTTTGTTTCTAAAAGTGGAGTGCAAAGGCATTTGGGAAAAGAATCCCCCAAAATGCCCCTAGCCTAAGGACTGGATCCTTAATGGAGCCCCTGGGTGAAGGGTGGGCAAACTTTTTGACTCGAGGGCCTCAATGGGTTCTTAAACTGGACCGGAGTGTCGGAACAAAAGCATGGATGGAGTGTTTGTGTGAACTAATATAAATTCAAAGTAAGCATCATTACATAAAAGGGTACCGTCTTTTTTGTTTTTAGTTTTATTCATTTTAAAGGGGCTGGATCTGGCCCACAGTCCGTAGTTTGCCCACGGCTGGTCTAGATTCAGGCTCAGTCCATGGTCTCTGTGCCTCTAAACAGGATTACAGAGCATTCATGCACAAAGTCAGTATATTCTTGGAGGATATGCCCTAGAGCAACAGTTCTCAACCTGTGGGTTGCGACCCCTTTGTGGGTCGAAAGACCCTTTCACAGGGGTCTCCTAAGACCATCAGAAAACACATATATAATTACATATTGTTTTTGTGATTAATCACTATGCTTTAAGTATGTTCAATTTGTAACAATGAAAATACACCCTGCATATCAGATATTTACATTACGATTCATAACAGTAGCAAAATTATAGTTATGAAGTAGCAACAAAAATAATTTTATGGTTGGGGGTCACCACAACATGAGGAACTGTATTAAAGTGTCACGGCATTAGGAAGGTTGAGAACCACTGCCCTAGAGGATAGGTGTTGGTGGGTTCAGGGTGGGGGTGGGGGGCTCCTAGTGTCTCTGGAAAAGCAGCCAGCTCCTTTTAGTTGCCTACCAAACATTGTTTCTTAAATGAGTTCTTTAAAGGCTGAAAAGATTTCCTTGTGCACTTTGCTAGCTCATGCCTCTACCGATTACTTATATGAAGGGACTTGTCCATTTTGTGGGAGGGAAATTGGAGAGAGGGTTTGGAAACCACAATCTGGAATTTGGTGGAGAGAGGGTGTTTATTTGTTATGATTAAGGCACCCTTGCATCCCAAGGCTTCTGTAGGACCATTAGCTAATGTTCTTTGAAGCAAGAGCAACTGAATTTCCACTGAGGTGAAGAATCTAGAACATCAGGCTCATCTTTTCCTTTGAAGATGAAATACCCACTTTGCTGACTTCAGTGGAGTTGAAGAAAGCCATTATGAAACTGGCCTTCCTCAATTAAGTCTGCTGGGTCGCAGAAATTCACCCATTGGTACCCTGGCCACCAGTCAGACAGTCTCTATTAGGCAACATGTTCAGGACCCTTTGAGAAAGGAGAACAAACCTAGAGGAATCACAATACCTGATATCAAGCTATGCTATAAGGCCATTGTAATCAAAACAACTGGTAATGACAGAACAGCAGTCATATGGATCAATGGAACACAACAGAGAGCCCAAACGTCAACCCACACCTACACTGTGAACTGATATTTGACAAAGGGGGCAACAGCATACAATGAGGTAAAGACAGTCTCTTCATTAGTAAATGGTATTGGGAAACTTGGATGGGTACATGTGAAACAATGAAATAAAACCACCAACTTATACCATTCAGAAGAATACATTCAAAATGAATAAAAGACTTAAATGTAAGTCATGAAACCATAAAAATCCTGGAAGAAAACATAGGCAGTAAACTCTCAGACATTACACATAGCAATATTTTTTGCTGATATGTCACACAGGGCAAGGGAAATAAAGGAAAATATAAACAAATGGGACTACATCAAACTAAAAAGCTTCTGCACAGCAAAGGGTACCGGCAACAAAATGAAAAGAGAAGCCTCTGCATGGGAGAACATATTTGCCAAAGATACATCTGATAAGGGGTGAATCTCCAAAATATATAAAGTACTCATACAGTTCAACCAAAGAAGACAAACAATGCAATTTAAAAGTGGGCAGAGGTCTTGAGTAGATATTTCTCTAAAGAGGACATACAAATGGATGAGACAAGAAAAAATGCTCAATTTCACCCATCATCAGAGATATGCAAATTCAAATGACAGTGAGGTACCACCTCACAACTACCAGAATGGCTACCATCAATAAATCAACAAACAAAAAGTGCTAGTGAGGATGTGGAGGAAAAGGAACCCTTGTATACTATTAGTGGAAATGCAGACAGGTGCAACCACTATGGAAGACTGTGTGGAGTTTCCTAAAGTAATGAAACATAAAGCTGCCATTTGACACAGTGATCCCACTTCTAGGAATATATCTTAAGAAGCCTGAATCACCGATCACAAAGAATATATGCAGCCCTATGTTCAAAGAGCATTATTTACAACTAGAGGCCCAGTGCACAAAACTCGATCACCGTAGGGGGCGGCCCTCAGCCAGGCCTGCACCCTCTTGCAGTCCGGGACCCCTCACTCTTTACCACCCACCTGATTGCTGCTCTTTAGTGCCTCCATGGAGGCGGGAGAGGTTGCTGCCACCACTGATGCACTCGCCACTGATGCACTGGCTGAACCGAGCTCCCGCTGTGGGAGAGCACTGACCAACAGGGTGTCAGCTCCTGCGTTGAGTGTCTGTCCCCTAGTGGTCAGGGCACGTCATAGTGACTGGTTGTTCCACCATTCAGTCAATTTGCATATTAGGCTTTTATTATGTAGGATAGCCAAGAGCTGAAAACAGTGCAGATGCCCATCAATAGAAGGGTGAATAAAAAAACAATGGTATATTTTCATAATGGAATACTACCTGGCATGAAAAGAGAAGGAATTCTTAACTTTTGAGACAGCATGTATGGATCTGGAGATTATTATACTCAGTGAAAGAAGCCAGTCAGAGAAAGAGAAAAAACTATATGACCTCACTTATGTGTGGAATCTAGTGAACATTATCTGTCGAACAAAATAGAAACACAGGCATGAAGACATGGAACAGACTGACAGCGGTCAGAGGGGATGGGGGAGAGAGGGATTGGATGAAACTAACTGAAGGGATTAGCCAAAGAACATCCATGAACACAGATGGCAATGTGGTGAAGGCCAGAGGGTGCAGGGAAGACAGGTGCTATGTGAACAGGTTCAAAAGAAGGGAAAATATGGTATCTGTAATAGTGTCAAAAATAAAATAAAAACTTCTTGAAAGTATATTCCTATTTAGAGTTATCTCTTAATAGAAAATAAATAAGGGGCTATTGCTCTCAGATGGGATGGAGGGTGAGCTATGGGAGAGCAGGGTCATTCTGAAGGGAGTAGGGAGCCTCTGTGAAAGGTTGAGGGCAGGAGATTCTGTGCAGCCTTAGAAGGAGGCTGCACTGATAAGCAAGTCAGCAGATCATGATTCATGGATGGACAGGAGGCACCCAAGGGAAGACCAGGGGAAGGGTGTTGTCATGAGGGAAAATGCTGGGACGAGGCAGAAATCCTGGCCCCGGGAAGACTGAGATATCAATAAACCTCCGACAATCTCCAAATTATGCTTTATTCTCACTGTCACCTTCCTTCCTTAGGCCTGCTCTTGCCTGGGCCCCAGGGTTCTACTAATTGTCATCTGAAAGAGTTCATTCATACTTAGAGGACAGATTAATTGTGAGGCAGAAGGTGGGCCATGGGCTAGAAAGGCAGGAAATATCATGGACTCCTGATGAATTCAGGCAAGGGGTCAAGACTCCACGATGCCACTTACTAGCCATGTATTCTTGGGAAAATTAGCAGGCCTAATAGGCATCAGGTTCTTCCTCTGTGAAGTAAGTGGGTCTGATAAGCCCTGTCTTATAGGACTGCAGGGATGTGTGGAGTGTTTGTAAACCACCGTGCACAGTACCTAGTGGAGACTGAATCTGTAATGAATGGCAGTTATTTCTAATATCGTTTTTATCCCAGATACTTCCACTCTCGCCTCTGGCACTGTGATTACTTGTTTGTTATTAAGGTCATATTAGAGAATGTGCAGCTCAGTTGGGCACAGAACACCCAGTCGGCCAAAGAGGATACCCAATTCATGGATGTATGCTGACATTCAGGTGTGGGGAGCTTTCCCAGCTGGACACACACAAAGATGCCAAAAAGAGAATCTACTTACAACTCTTTCCCCCTGTCCAAGCTGCTCTTTCATCCAAACAAATGCTTTCATTCATTTCACCCCCACCCAAAATCTACCCCTTGATAATGATTGGCCAGAGTACACTCAAGATCATTAACATTTAATCCCAATTAGGCTCTCCCAGGCCATCATGTTTCTCATGGCTCAGTAACTCTATTTCTGTAGAAATCTGTGCAGATGATGGGTATAACACGCCTAGTGCTCATACTGTCCAATGGCACAGTGTCTGCGTGGCTCATGCCATGCACATCATTTTTTAATTAAGGTATTACATATGAGTCCTTATCCACCCATTGCCCTCCTCCAGCCCCCCACTCATGCCATCACCCCCCTGGCGTCTGTGTCCATTGGTTAGGCCTATATGCTTCATACAAGTCCTTTGGTTGATCTCTCCCCCTTACCTCCACCCTCCCCTACCTTCCCTCTGAGGTTTCATGGTCAGATCGATGCTTCTCTGTATTTGGATGTTTTTGTCCATCCATTTGTTGTTCATTATATTCCATATATAAGTGAGATCATGTGATAATTATCTTTCTCTGACTGGCTTATTTGGCTTAACATAATGCTCTCCAGTTCCACCATGCTGTTGCAACTACGCTGCGGTAAAAATGAAGGCCATTCAAAATTGAGTGCTGTTCCCTGGAGGCCCACCACCTCACCTGTTCTGTTACTTGTTCGTAAGATTTAGGGGACACCTAACCCCTTCCTTATATGACTATAGCTCCTACACTATCATTCTGTGGGTGGGTGTGCCCTGCTTATGTTGGTGTCCCCACTACTAACACAGGATCTTCCAGAGGACATAGGCTCAGTGAATGTCTGGGGATTAAATGAACCACTGAGCAGGGGTCGTCTTTAAGCAGATGAAATCCCTCCACTTTCTTGCCAGAACCAAGGATCCTTCGATAAGTTGTTTCATGCAAAGACAGACGAGAAGAGATAAGAATCAAAAATTAACAACCTTTTGCTATTATTTTTCTATTTATTAACTCCATTGCATGTACTGCCGAGTTCTTACACATTTCCAAGGAAATCCTTTTATAATGCCATGTTATCTATTTTGGGATCACAAACTAGGATGGAAAGTGTCCCAATTTTGGTTATACAATAGCAAATCTCTTACTCTTGAGCTGGACACGTAGAAATATATAATGTGATCAATGTCATTTACAAACTCACATGCTAAAAGTTTATGAAAGCTTCTATGAAAAGGGACATTCAAAAATTTCCTTAAAAATCGCAAAATAATAAATCACAAATTTCTCAATCATAATAGGAGCTCATATCTTTCCCTGGGCCTCACTATTAGTTTCTTCTCAAACATAGAGTTGAAAATTGGATGCACTTTCTGCCCAGCAAAAGAAGTTAATGCTCATGGGCCTGAAAAGTGCCTGGATTCAACTCTGGCTCAGGCATAGTGTCATTACTCAGGCCCTTCAGGCAGGGATGAAAGGGAATAGGGATCCCTGTCATTAACCCCGAGCACAAACTGGAGGGTGTTCAACATGGTAGTCTCTGCATGTGCTCGGGGACCCCACAGGAACTCATAGCATGCAGGATCACTATTGGGCACCTGGCGGTACAGCAGGTACTGTTCCTGGACCCAAATTTTGGTGATGAGCTCCCTGGGCTCCCCATAGAGCCAATGCTCCTTCCCATCATACACCCCTACAACATTCAGTGCTTCCCAGACTTTTTCCTCAGGGGCACAATCACCCTCTGAGGCGATCACCCACAGAACTGTGACCAGGAGGCCTGTGTTGGGATATCTCTGCCCATCTCTAACCATCCCATCATAGCTGAGCCCCAAGGCAGTGGCCAGGACATAGGTGTGAGTACTGGGGTCCATTTCTTTCACAACAATACCAAAGCCCCACTGGATGCATTCAGTGGCTGCACTGAAAAGCTCAGGAAAGTGGTCCTGGTGCTCTTTGATGACACTACTCAGCATTTCTGCCTTGGTGGTCGGCTCCTTTGCACGATACTTAAGGAGTAGAAACTCCACCATTTCTACCATCTTCAAATGCAGTGCTTTGTGGAGCAAGGAATCGGCATCTTCATCAGGGCCTCCCTCAGTGTTTGGACCCTCCTCATCTTGGCTGCTGGAGCTCACATCGTCAGCGTGTCTCCATGGAAAGGCTGCCATGGCATGGGGGGAGGCACCCTGAGGATTCTGGGGAGGACTTGGTGTCTCAGCAGCAGACACCTCCTCTAGGCTGTCTATAAACAGGACTGAGGGGGAGGAAGACCGAGAGGAGGACAGAGACAGGGCCTCCTCCTCCTCCTCCTCCTCCTCCTCCTCCTCCTCCTCCTCCTCCTCCTCCTGCATAGCCCAGAACAGTTCCTCTACCAACATGTCAGGGATCTCCATTGGGTCCAGATGGTCTTCCTCAGGCTTCCACGGCTCACTCATATGATGACCAGGCATGATGACTCATGCTCGAACAGTGACCTAGTGTGGCCAGAAGATGGACGATTAGGACCCACGGGCCTGGGGGAAGGGGAGTATGAGAGGCATGAGCTGAGAAACACACCCTAGGCGGCTCTGACAAAGGTGACTTCCAGGTCTCCCCTTTAGGGGTGTCCATGGGCCTCACAGGGCTCACTCCTGATCAGCCTGCCCACTAGGAGCCTGAAGTAGGAAGTGACATGACTGCTCAGGGTGTAGAAGGCACAGCGCAGGGTTCTGTAGCTGACGGTGGGGTGTGGAGGTGTCAGGCAATGTGGGGTCCCCTCTGACAGTGGTGGCGAGCCCATGGGGACATATTCATGGTCGGAACCTCACCTTAATTCCTAGCACTTCCTGGCCTCCTGCTGCTCTGTGACCTGAGAATATGTAGCATAAACCAAGGCCTTCACCTCCTTCTATCCGGGGGCTCTGCTGGTGGGAAAAACGGAGCACCTCAGGATGCCCATGGCAATCACAGTCCTGGAACCCCAATGCTGACAGGAGGGGCAGCAGGACTCTGTGAGGTCCCCTCTGTTGTGGGTGGGAGGTTCCTCCTTGCACATGTAGGATCCTCACCCTTCCCCTGCCAGGGCCAGGCCCCTCACTGCCTTCTGCTGGCCTGAGGTCAAACTCTCAGAACAAGACCACACACACCTGACACTTGAGTGAAGAAAATGAGGGGGTCCCTCTCCCAGAGGATCAAGAAGGGGTGACTGAAGATTTGGGTCCATCTACGCTGGGTTAAGGCTCTGATCACTTCTCACCATGATGCACTGCAGGGTTTCAGACACTCTCTCTGCTGACTGAGCGCAATCTACTTAGACTTAGGGTGCACCTCCCTGAGATACAGGAGTAGGGAAGTGAGCTGAGGTAATCCAGGCCCTATTCCGAGTTTCCCCATTGCTGACAGAGGAGGCAGGGTAAGTCTGGGTTCCCATGTGCTCTGCTCCCCCTCAGTGCTCACCTTGATTCTTGGCAGGAACTGGGACTCGTCTCTCTGTTGACAAAATTTGGATCCTGGGGATGATACGACGTATGGTCTCACACCAAGGTCCTCACCTTGCTGATAGCTCTGAGACAAAAGTGAACAGGAGCTCCATCTGCCCCCACCCCTGTCCAGGTTATCACACAACTGACACCAGGGCCTGGGCCCATCCATTCCGGGTAGAGTTCCCGTAGTCTGGCCTCAGGATACTTGCCTTTCTTCCTGGACTGGCCTGGGTCTGAATCCAGCTGACTTGATTTCACCCTGAATAACTGTCCTCAGTGACAAAAGCTCAGGACGAGCAGGCATGTGGAAAGGGAGAGCATGTCACACCCAGGTACCCCTGCCTGGGGAATCTGGATGCTGAGGACAGGACACTCCCTGATGCTGAGGGCTCTCTTCTTTTCTCAGGGAGCACATAGCTGCAGTTTCCCACAAGAAAGCATTCACACCTTTATGACCCTTCCACAACCTCAGCTCATCTGTGCATGAACTGAAGCCATTCCCTCTGACCAAGGCCCTGTCCTTCCAGAGTGCCCTCAGACAAACGTGAGGAGGAACCACTCCTGCCGACCCATGCCAGGCCTTTCCCAGGGCTGACAACAGCACAGACTGGGTTCAGGGCACCCATTGTCTGGAGTGTAGTATCCTCTTTCTTCCCTGTGCTACCTAGGCATACTCAGAGAGTGCCTGGAACCTTTCCCTTCTGCTGAACTGAGAGTGAATACTGCAGGCCATGCCCTCCATCTCTCTGAGACCTCCAAGGTGGATTTTAAGACACACTACATTGACTATCGTGCCGAGTGTGCCAGTTGTGCCTGCAGAGCCTAAGCCAGCCAGTCGCTGTGTTTACTGGGGTGGGAAGTACCATCATGCTGCCTCAAGACCCACACTTTAATTACCAGCATTGCCTGGCACACCTCCCACGTTGTCGTGAATCCAGAACCTTGAAGACAATGCCCTCACCTCCCTTTGCCACTGCTAAGGTAGAAGTCTGGAAGCAACCCAAATCCCCAGCCCTACCATGACGCTTGCAGGTGCTGCTGGCAGGAACAGGCACACTGCGGACACTTACGGCTCTAGCCAAGCCTCAGGCATACAGACATCCAGGTGTGCTAGTGGGCTTCCTGAGTCCTACCTCGGGTCCTCACCTGGTATCCTGGCAGAGCCCTGCAGCCCCCTTCTTTGCCTACCTGGAGCCTGACCCCTCAGAGCTCAAGGGGTGGAGTCCGCTTGTCTTCCTGCAGGATCCTCACCGTGACTCCTGGCTGGAGCTGGAACCTCCTGTCAACCTGAGAGGCCCAAGTCAGGAAGAGAGCAAGTGGTCATGGACCAGGGACTTCCAAGGGTTCACAGTAGGGGTAATGTGGGGCATCACTGTTGTGGTGTCCAGGGTCCCTCAGTCTTCCCTTTGCATGTTCACCTGGACTTGGGGCAAGACCCGGGTCCTCCCCTCTGCCACATATGTCATTCCCCTGAATTCCAAGGGTCGACATCAGGTCTGGGATTCTGCGGTTCCTCTCTGCATGGTCATCCACCATAGGGCCTCCCAACACTTTGAGCAGGGCAGACTTCTGTGGACTCCCCTCCAGTTAGGGTTCCTGGATTCCCCCAGTCCTCCCTGGGGGTCCTCACCTTGACTGTTCCCTCTGCCAAACTGAGACCCTGCTCCTTACACCGAACCCCAGAGCCTGTCAGACCCGGATGCAATAGTCAGGAAAAGCACCTTGACTCTGGGCAGTGCTTCTGCATCCCTTCTGTGGACCTGAGTGAGGCCTCACATGATTTACCAAGTTTCCAGTCTCCCTCTCACCTGCATGCGGAAGTCAGGAGACACCTCACAGGGTCATCTGACATGGACTCCTCCATGGCTAATATCAGGGGAGGCCCTATATGGGTTCCCTAAATTGTGGGGTCCTGGTCCCCATCTTCTCTTCTTCAGAGGACTTGTGGCACTGCTCCTTACCCTGAAACCCAGTCTCTCACACCTGATGCAGAAGTCACCCCATCCTGTAGTACCCCACCCACTCTGGTCCTCCCAGCACTGAGGATTCTGAGGTCCAGGGCCCCCAATCTCCCTCAGGGACCACAACTTGACAGCGGCAGGACCTGGGGGCCCCCTCTGCTGCCTGAAGCCCTGCTCCTTCTACCAAACCCCCCAGTGTCTCTCAGACCCAATGCAGAAATCACAAAGCACAATGTGTGAGATCACCCCTCCCCCACCCCAGGAGGCCTGCCCGATGGATACCCTTGTGGGGTCCAGGCCCCCCAGTCTCCCTCAGGTTCCCACACTGACGCCGGGCAGGTCCGGACCCCCTCTGCCGACCTGAGATGCTGCTCTGACACGGAGCCGCCAGAGGGTCTCAGAGCACGAGGACCCGGAAGTCAGTCCTGACCACTCGTGGTCATCCCGCGCCTTGGGGCTCCCGGGACTGACGGCTCTGGACCCAGAGTCACCATGTCCTCCCCACGGCCTCACCATGAGGCCTGCAGGTCCTAGGACCCTCCCTCTGTGAACCGCGAGGCCGGACCCCCACACGGAGGCCCTCACCCCCGAGACCCCAGGGGAGGCCTGTGGGCATACCTCCCCAGGGCTCCCAACTCGGGCTCAACTAGCTCCCCGGGTACCTCCGTCAGGTCCTCACCTTGATCCCAGGCAGAGCCTGGGCCCCGCCGACCTGAGGAGGCTCCCCTCAGCGCCTGTACCGTCTACCGACCCGAAGCGGGCCTCCCAAAGATGGCGCTCAGCTCCCTCAGACTTCTCAGGCGGAAGTCCATGAGTCAGTGACATCACTTCCGGAAACCAATTGTGTGGTCACCCAGGACAGTTGACAGGGGCGGAGTTCTGCTCCTTTGTGCCCCGCCCGCCCCTTCTGGTCCCTATCTGGGCTGAATGGCCTGGGCCACCACCCTGTGCTGACCTGGGTCTGTGCCCCGCAGGCCAAGTGCCCTGAGACAAACCTGTGGAGGAACTACCTCTGCCGACCCATGCCGAGCCTTACCCAGGACTGATAGCAGCACAGACTGGGTTCAAGGCACCCACTGTTTGGAGTGTGGTATCCTCCTTCCACACAACACATGCACAGTGGGAGAGTGCCTGGGACCTTTCCCTTCTGCTGAACTGAGAGTGAATACTGCAGGCCATGCCCTCCATCTCTCTGAGACCTCCAAGTTGGACTTTAAGACACACCACGTTGACTATCGTGCCCAGTGTGCCAGTTGTGCCAGCAGACACTAAGCCAGCCGGTCCCTGTGTTTACTGGGGTGGGAAGTACCATCATCCTGCCTCAAGACCCACACTTTAATTACCAGTATTGCCTGGCACACCTCCCACGTTGCCCTGAATCCAGAACCTTCAGGAAAATTCCCTTGCCTCCCTTTTCCACTCCTAAGGTAGAAGTCTGGAAGCAACGCAAATCCACAGGCCTACCATGAGGCTTTCAGGTGCTGCTGTCAAGTACAGGCACACTGCGGACACTTATGGCCCTGGCCAAGCCTCAGGCATGCATACTTCAAGGTGTGCTATGGGGCTTCCTCAGTCCTCAGACCATGAGAACCCGGAAGCCAGTCCTCACCACTCTTGGTCATCCCGCGCCTTCGGGCTCCCGGGACTGACTGCTCTGGCCCAGAGTCACCTTGTCCTCCCCACGCCCTCACCATGAGTCCTGCAGGTCCTGGGACCCTGCCCATGGGTAGGAGACCCAGCCAGAGAGAAAGGGAGGGAATGCAGAGGTGCTGGGCACAGGGACTGTCAGGACACTGGATTGGGAAGAGAGTGCACAGGTGGCAGCTTTAATGTCCTCAGAGCCTGGTCTTTGAGATTGGGTGTGTTTTCATAAACACGAGGACAGAATAGCTGATATCAGGTTCATGTACTTTAAAGACAGGAGGGGAAAGACAAGCAGAGTGGGGGTGCTCATGTCGAGTGTGGTAACGAGGCCCAGGCCCTATGATGATGATGTGTAGCCACCGGTTCTGACTATCCTCTTAATGGGCAGGTACTCACCGCCCTATGGAGACTGAGCTCCGCCAGGTACTAGGACCCGGCTGAATCCGCAGGCTGTGTTTCTGCTCCTGTGACTGCACAGCTCTGAGGAGGTACGACCCCCTTCCCCAGGTACAAGGAAGAGAGGCAAGAACAGCGGGTGAGGTAGTCAGGGTCCAAGATCATGGGCCATATTTTGATCCCTAGGTGCCACCTTCGCCCGCAGGCTGTGTTTCTGCTCCTGTGACTGCACAGCTCTGAGGAGGTACGACCCCCTTCCCCAGGTACAAGGAAGAGAGGCAAGAACAGCGGGTGAGGTAGTCAGGGCCCAAGATCATGGGCCATATTTTGATCCCTAGGTGCCACCTTCGCAACTGTAGAATGTGGTGGCAATGGCACTGCCCACCCAGTTATTTGAGGCTTGAATTCTAGGATCCGTGGATCATGCCCATCCCAGGGCCTGATAGGGGCATGCTGTGTGGGTTCTAGTGCCAATTGTTCCTGGTCCTGTTATTCCTGTCTCTAGGCTGCAGTGGGGACCAGGTGTGCCTGCTGAGAGCGGATAGTATTGGTGCAGCCAGGGAATGGAGGAGGGTGGCTCCCAAAGTGATCGAGTGTAGACACCTGGCTGGAGGATCTGAGCTCGCACAGGGGTATCCCAGGGCCCAGCTGAGGTTTGATTATAAGGATTTACAATCAGGAGCCTTGGAAGAGGGACCAGGGTGCATGGGGACTGTAGCACCTTGGGGTGAAAAGAGGAGGGAGCTGACAGTCTTGGAGGAGGGGGGAAGAAACAAAACCCAGGAGGGTCTTTGCTGGGAGAGGACTAGAACCCACTCACCCGGTGTGAAGCCAAAGCTCCCGTTCTCCCACATCTGTGCTCCCCTGGTCTCAGTGACCTTCTTTGTGGAACTGAACACACCCTGTCCTGAGTGCCTCTCCTTACCTGTCGCCACCTTCTTCCTTGAGCTCCCCAAAGACTCCATCTGATGGACGAGGCATCTGCATCACCAGCCCTTTCCATGGGGCCTGGCAGCTGAGTGCGTGGGGATAGGAAGAAGGAGCCAACACTCTCTGCTCTCCCACCATCCCTGTCAGTGGGGTTCCAGGGCCCCAGGGGACACTGGGAGAAGAGGTCAGCCCACAGACCATGAACACGGAGGGCTGATGCATGATGCTTATTGACATTCACACTTTTGGGTTTCCACAGCCCACGTGAGGCCCACGGACCTCTGGGGAGATGGAGTTCTCCTGCCTCTCCTGGCAGCCTTATGCAGGCTTGGTCTTAAATGGGGCCATGACTCTGGAGACTTGTTGGCGACCCTACGGAGCTGCCACAGGAACTGCAGCATCGCCATCCACATCGCTCACAGGGACTGGGAAGAGCCCTCTGGCTGGAGCTGCTGCTGGAGAGGCTGGGCTGGAACCCCATGTAGATTCAGACTCTCCTCCCAAAGGGAGAAATATGGGAGAGGAGTGAGCGCTGGCAAGGCCTGACACCCTGAGAGCTGCTCACACTCCTCCAAGAATACCCCCAAGGACCTTGCTCAGGAGTTTGGGGCTTGTTTTCTTTTGAAGCTGTGGAGATGGGGCTGTAGTTTGTGTAAGCAGCAAACCTTCAAAGGGGCAACAAGGGGCCCAGGCTTGGGTTCCGTGGGCCGAGTTCCTATGATTTGGGTGAACCCTTCTGTCTATATTGAGTCTCAGTTCCTGTTGGTGATCTGAGAGGCAGGAACAGGTTCAAGTTTACATGTGGCGTTGTCTATGTGTTGTGTTTTTTTTGTTTGTTTGTTTGTTTAGTGTGAGTGTGTGTGTGTTTTTTTTACTGTTCTGAAAACCAGACTATGTTTTTATTTTTATTTATTTTTTATTTTTCCCTCCTCTCCATTACTTTTTTTTTAATTGCTTAAAGTATTACTAAGGGTATTACATATGTGTCCTTATTTTCCCCCCTCCCTTGACAGGCCCCTAGCCTCCCCTCTCCCCCAATGTCTTATGTCCATTGGTTATGCTTATATGCATGCATACAAGTCCTTTGCTTGATCTCTTACCCCCTCCTCCTGCCCCCCAACCCTCCCCGGCCTTCCTACTGCAGTTTGACAATCTGTTTGAGGCAGCTCTGCCTCTGTATCTATTATTGTTCAAAAGTTTATAATGGTCTCTATTATCCAGGAATGAGTGAGATCATGTGGTATTTTTCCTTCATTGGCTGGCTTATTTCACTTCGCATAATGCTCTCCAGTTCCATCCATGCCATTGCAAATGGTAAGAGTTCCTTCCTTTTTACAGCAGCATAGTATTCCATCGTGTAGATGTACCACCGTTTTCTAATCCATTCATCTACTGATGGGCACTTAGGCTGTTTCCAGATCTTAGCTATGGTGAATTGTGCTGCTATGAACATAGGGGTGCATCTATCCTTTCTGATTGGTGTTTCTGGTTTCTTGGGATATATACCTAGAAGTGGGATCACAGGGTCAGATGGGAGTTCCATTTTCAGTTTCTTGAGGAAACTCCATACTGTCTTCCATAGTGGCTGCACCAGTCTGCATTCCCACCAGCGGTGCACAAGTGTTCCTTTTTCTCCACATCCTCTCCAGCAGTTGTCGTTTGTTGATTTGTTGATGATAGCCAGTCTGACAGGTGTGAGATGGTACCTCATTGTTGCTTCGATTTGCATCTCTCGGATGATTAGTGACTTTGAGCATGTTTTCATATGTCTCTTGGCTTTCTGAATGTCCTCTTTTGAAAGGTGTCTATTTAGGTCCTTTGCCCATTGTTTGATTGGATTGTTTAACTTTCTTTTGTTAAGTTGTATGAGTTCCATATAAATTTTGGAGATTAGGCCCTTATCAGATATGACATTGGCAAATATGTTTTCCCACACAGTGGGTTTTCTTGTTTTTTTGTTGATGGTTTCTTTTGCTGTGCAGAAGCTTTTTATTTGATGTAGTCCCATTTGTTCATTTTCTCTTTAGTTTCAAGTGCCCTAGGAGCTGTATCAGTGAAGAAATTGCTTCGGCATATGTCTGAGATTTTGTTGCCTTTGGATTCTTCTAGAATTTTTATGGTTTCCTGTCGTACATTTAAGTCCTTTATCCATTTTGAGTTTATTTTTGTGTATGGTGTAAGTTGGTGGTCTAGTTTCATTTTCTTGCATATATCCGTCCAATTTTCCCAACACCATTTATTGAAGAGACTATCTTGGCTCCATTGTATGTTCTTGCCTCCTTTGTCAAATATTAATTGAGCATATTGGTTCGGGGTGATTTCTGGGCTCTCTATTCTATTCCATTGATCCATATGCCTGTTCTTGTGCCAGTACCAGGCAGTTTTGAGAACAGTGGCTTTGGAATACAGCTTGATATCTGGTATTGAGATCCCACCAACTTGGTTCTTTTTCAGGATTGCTGCAGCTATTCGGGGTCTTTTTTTTTTATTCCAGATGAATATTTGGAGAGTTCGTCCTAGATCTGTGAAGTATGCCGTTGGTATTTTATTGGGAAGTGTGTTGAATTTATAGGTTGCTTTGGGTAGTATGGACATTTTAATGATGTTGATTCTTCCAATCCATGAACATGGTATGTTCTTCCATCTGTTTATGTCTTCCTCTAGCTCTTTTTTCAACGTCCTGTAGATTTCTGAGTAGAGATCTTTTACCTCTTTAGTTAAGTTTATTCCTAGGTAGCTTAATTTTTTTGGTGCGATGGTAAGTGGGATTGTTTTTATAATCTCTCTTTCTGAAAGTTCACTATTGGTGCATAGAAATGCTCAGATTTCTTGGGGTTAATTTTGTATGCTGCTACATTGCCAAATTCATGTATTAAGTCTAGTAGCTTTTTGATGGAGTCTCTAGGGTTTTGTATGTATAATATCATGTCGTCTGCAAATAAGGACAGTTTTGCTTCCTCTTTTCCAATTTGGATGCCTTTTATTTCTTCTTCTTGCCTAATTGCAATGGCTAACACTTCCAGTACTATGTTGAACAATAGTGGTGAGAGGGGGCATCCCTGTCTTATTCCTGTTCTTAGGAGAAATGGTGTTAGTTTTTGTCCATTGAGTATGATGTTGCCTGTGGTCCTGTCATATATGGATTTTATTATGTTGAGGCATGCTCCTTCTACTCCCACCTTACTGAGAGTTTTTATCAAAAATGGGTGTTGAATTTTGTCAAATGCTTTTCTGCATCAATTGATATGACCATGTGGTATTTTTCTTTCAATTTGTTTATGTGATGTATCACGTTTATTGATTTGCGGATATTGTACCATCCTTGCATCCCTGGGATAAATCCTACTTGGTCATGGTGTATGATCTTTCTGATGTACTGCTGGATCCGATTTGCTAAGATTTTGTTGAGGACTTTGGCATCTATGTTCATGAGGGATATTGGCCTGTAATTCTCTTTCATTGTGTTGTCTTTACCTGGTTTTGGTATTAGGGTGATGATGGCTTCATAGAATGAGCTTGGAAGTGTTCCTTCCTTTAGAATTTTTTGTAGTAGTCTGTGGAGGATAGGTTTTAGTTCTTCCTTGAATGTTTGGTAAAACTCCCCTGGGAAGCCGTCTGCTCCTGGGCTTTTGTTTGATGGAAGCTTTTTGATGACTGCTTCAATTTCTTCCCTAGTTATTGGCCTGTTGAGATTTTTAGATTCTTCCTGATTGAGTTTTGGAATGTTGTATTTTTCTAGGAATTTGTCCATTTCCTCCAGGTTGTCTAGTTTGTTGGAGGAGAGCTGTCCATAGTATTTTTTAACAATCATTTGTATTTCTGTGGGTTCTGTTGTGATTTCGCCTCTATCGTTTCTGATTTTGTTTATTTGGGTCCTCTCTCTTTGCTTCTTGGTGAGTCTGGCTAGAGGTTTGTCAATCTTGTTTATCTTTTCAAAGAACCAGCTCTTAGTTTCATTGATTTTCTGTATTATTTTTTTGGTCTCTATGTCATTTATTTCTGCTCTAATCTTTATTATGTCCTTCCTTCCACTCACTCTGGGCTTTATTTTGTTGCTCTCCTTCTAATTCTTTGAGTTGAAGAGTGAGATTTTTTACTACCATTTTTTCTTGTTTTTTTGAGATAGGCCTGTAGAGCTATAAACTTCCCTCTCAGGACGGCTTTCATTGTGTCCCATAGGTTTCGGATTGTTGTGTTTTCATTGTCATTAGTTTCCAGGATGTTTTTAATTTCTTCTTTGATCTCATTGGTAACCCAATCAATATTTAATAACATGCTATTCAGCTTCCAGATGTTTGAGTATTTTGGGTTGTTTTAATTGTAGTTTATTTCTAATATTATGCCATCGTGGTCTGAGAAGATGCTCTTCATGAGTTCAATCTTCTTGAATTTGGGGATACTCTGCTTGTGACCCAATATATGGTCTATTTTTGAATATGTCATATGAGCACTTGAGTAGAATGTATATTCCGTGGCTTTGGGGTGAAGTGTTCTGAAGATGCCTATTAAGTCCGTCTCATCTAGTGAGTCATTTAGGATTGCTGTTTCTTTGCTGATTGTTTGTCTAGAGAACTTATCCAGTGCTGTCAGTGGTGTATTAAAGTCCCCTACTAAGATTGTATTGTTATCGATCTCTCCTTTGATATCTTCCAGGAGTTTTTTTTATGAATTTGGGTGCTCCTGCATTGGGTGCATATATGTTTACCAGGGATATATCTTCTTGTTGTATTGATCCCTTTAGTATTATGAAGTGGCCTTCCTTATCTCTTGTTATGGCCTTCACTTTGAGGTCTATTTTGTCCGATATAAGTATTGCTACCCCAGCTTTCTTTTCCTTTCCATTTGCCTGAAAGATATTTTTCCATCCTTTCACTTTCAGTCTGTGTGAGTCCCTTCTAATGAGGTGGGTCTCTTGTAGACAGCAGATGTATGGATCATGTTTTTTAATCCATTCAGCCACTCGATGTCTTTTGGTTGGAGCATTTAGTCCATTTACGTTTCAAGTTATTATTGAAAGGTACTTGTTTGTAGCCGTTTCTTTTTTTGTGTGTGGCTGTTTTCTATCTGAGCTTTTTATTTCTTCTTTTTACACCAGTCCCTTTAGCATTCTTTGCACTGCTGGCTTCGTGGTGATAAACTCCCTTAGCCTTTTTTTGTCTGTGAAGCTTCTTATTTCCCCTTCAAGTTTGAATGATAGCCTTGCTGGATAGAGTATTCTTGGATTCAGTCCTTTGCTTTGCATCACTTTGTAAATTTCCGTCCATTCTTTTCTGGCCTGATGTGTTTCTGTTGAGAAATCATTTGATAATCTAATGGGAGATGCCTTGTATGTAACTTTCTGTCTCTCTCTTGCAGCCTGTAAGATTCTCTCTTTGTCCCGAACATTTGCCATGGTAATTATGATGTGTCTTGGTGTGGGTCTTTTCGGGTTCACCTTGTGTGGGACTCTGTGGGCTTGTGTGACTTTTTTCTTCCCCACCTCAGGGAAGTTTTCTGATATTATTTCTTCGAATCGGTTTTCTAATCCTTGTTCATCTATCTGTTGTTCTGGCACCACTATTATTCGTATGTTGTTTCATTTCATGTTGTCCCAAAGCTCCCTTAGGCTCTCCTCCTGTCTTTTAATTTTTTTTTCTCCAATTGCAGTACATTTTGGGTGTGTTTTGCTTCCTTGTCTTCTAATTCACAAATTCGGTCCTCCACTTCTCCTAGTCTACTGTTGATACTTTCAGTGGTGTTTTTTATTACAGCTATATCACTCTTCATTTCTTCATGGGTCTTAAGTTGTTGATTTTTTAATCTGTTCCTACCAGCTTCTTCCATATGTTATTGACTTTTTTCATCTGTTTCTTCTTGCTTCTTGCATAGGTAGTTGAATTTTTCATCTGTTTCTTCTAGCTTCTTGCAGAATTAGGGGATAAGGAAGAAAGAAGAGAAAAAGATGAAAAAGATAAAAGAAAAGAAAAGAAAAGTAGGGACGAAAAAAAGGAGTGCAAAAATGAAATTTGGAAAAAAGAGGTGGATTGAAAAGAGAAAAAAAAAAAGAGCGAAAAGAGAGAATGAAGTAGAAGAGGGGAAGAGGCTATGTGTATGAGGAGAAATCTCCTATAGAACTTCCACTAATTCCAACCAATTCCAGCAACAGCTCCCTGGAGAGGAATGCAAACTAGAAACAACCAATAATATCAAGAGAGGCAAGGGAAAACAGAAGCACAAAAATAACCGGCAGGGGGCGAGGGGGGGCGGAGGAGGGAGGGGAAAAACAGCAGAAAAAAAGAAAAAGCAAAAGCAAAACAGCCTCACAACCAGTCCTTAAAAGCACACACACACACACACAGACACAAAAAAAAACAAACAACAACAACAACAAAAAAAGCCAATATACTAAAAAAATCAAGCAAACAGCAACAAAACAATAGAAAGATAAAAGAAGAAAAAAAATTTTGGATAGTGAAGAAAGATAAGGGATATGTGTATAAGGATTTAGAGCAGTGGATTGGAAATAGGATATATAAGTAGGATGAAATTTTGACAGGACGTAAACAGAAGGAATAGGGAAAATCTAAAGCAGGAATAGGGTAAGAGAAACAGGACAACAAAAGGGGAAAAGTGAGGGAGAGGGTTTTAGCATAGAGGTAAAATTGAGGTAGGGAAAATTGATGTTAAAGGAATGATAAAAATAGAATAGAGAACACTAATCCCCAAATAAAATAAAGAGAAAATAAAATGGCACTTTAAAAAATGGTAAAATGTAGCAGTAATAATACTGGTTAAAAATAAAAATGTAGTAATTAAAAGGGTAAAATCAGGTGATGGAAAAAGAAGAACAAAAATTGGTTTCTTAGTTAAAAGGTGAAAAAAGAAAAAAGAGGAAAAAAAATTGCAGTAGTGAAGGTCCTTCGGTTCTTCTACTCGTCAGTCTGGCTCGCCTTAGTCCTGTCAGGTATTCAGGAGAGTGTTGAATTTCCCTGTGATACACTGTTCCTCTGTGTTGTAAACCACAGTCCTGATTTTAAAGCAGGCCATATTTGTGTCCCAGACTGCCTTAACTTGTATTTAGCTAAGAGTCAGATTGTGGCTCAACCTCTGGGTGGCAGTGTTTTTGGGTTGGCCTCTGAGGCTATAGGGCCTCTGAGGCTATAGGGCCTCTCTGTCCAGTAGCTTGGGTTTATCGTCTCTATTGCACTTAAAACTGGTGTGGGGAAGTCCACTGCCCAGAGCTGCTTCCTTAATAGTTACCCGCTCTGTGTTGTTGCTGGGATTGAAAATCCCTCTATAGGCCAGACCCTGTTAACTCCCAGGGACTGATCCGATTATTTAGTACTTGATCTCATTCAGGGTGGAATCTGGGTGTGGCTGTGCTCCTTGCCTGGGGGCTGGGGAGAGGAGTCTCACTCCCTGGAGAGAATGGCTGCCCCAGTCCTGGGCTCAGGGGTGTCTCAGCACTCAATTCGCTGCCACCTCTCCCGGCCCCCGCCCCTCTCCTCAGTCTCTCCCCAGATTCCACTAGTCCGCACCTTCTCCCTCTCTTCAGCACAGGTGAGTGTCTGTATCCAAAATGTCTTATGAACTGGATTCAGTGAAAACAAAAAAACAAACGCTGGCCGCGGAAATATGGGAGGCTTAGTTTCTATAAGCTCTTCTCTGACCGGCACTGCATGGTCTGGTCAGTTCTTCAGGCTGCCCAGATTAGGCTCAGTCCTCCGTGAACACAGAACCCAGATCTGAAATCCCCTGACGCCAGGAATCCCGTGGATCTCCTTTCCCCAGTCAGGGGCTGTGCCTGGCCCAAGGGTCACGGCTGTCTGCCATTTGGTCTCCCTCCGATCCTCTGGGCTCAGAGGTCTGGCAAACTTTCGTGCCCAAATCCCTGGTTTTTTTTTTTTTTTTTTTTTACCTTTCCAGGGGAGTTCTGCCCTTTCCGGCTGCAAACCCTCTCACCACTCTATGTGTTTGTATGATTGTTTACGTGTGTATACACACGTGTGTGTGTGTGTGTGTGTGTGTGTGTGACAGACCAGGGTCAGCTGCACAGCGCACAGAGAACATTGAGTAGCCTCCAGACTCAGGCTGTCTGCCTAACTTCACAACCTGCCCCACCCCCACTGCCCATGGCATCCTGGGCCCTTTCGCTCACCCTGCAGTGGTTGAGGTCCCACACTAGCTCCTTGCACCTGGTCAAGAGCTTGGGACCTGATTGCCTGTGGGTTCCCCATAGCAGCCAGGGCCTTTCTGAGCTGTACATGCTGCCCACAGTAGTTGTGCTGGCACCTGCCCATTAGTGGACCAGACTCTCTCCTCTTCATTTCCCTCTCTCCCACGGCCTCACCCAGAATTCCCTGAACAAAGTTTGACACATCAGAAGTGCTCAGTCAGAGGTTCCCAGCTCACTCCACGTCCCTTTGGTGAAATCAGCTTAGCGTCTAGTGCAGTGGTTCTCAACCTTGGCTGCACATTAGAATCACCTGGGCATCTTTTTCAAATCCTGATTTCTGGGCCTCATCCTCCAGAAATTCTGTTTCTTTGTTATGGGGTGGGGCTACAACATTAGTAACAAACAGAATTTCTGGAGGATGAGGCCCAGAAATCAGGATTTGAAAAAGATGCCCAGGTGATTCTAATGTGCAGCCAAGGTTGAGAACCACTGCATGGGGGAAACTCTGAATAACTCTTTCCTCTCACAGGAATCCTTTGGTTTATGGAAGGAAAAAACGTCTCAATGTTTCTCTAGTGGTTCCCAGCGCTCCTTGACTTTGGGGAATCTTTTCAGGCCCAGTAAATGTAGCTCCTGTGGAGGTTGTGGAACTGGAAAAGCAGGCTGTACTGTCCAACCTGAAGCAGAAGTACCCAACTTCACTTTCAAAACCCAGGTGGTTACTGGAGCCCATAACCAGGAAAGGGGGAAAGGATATCTTCCTGGTAGGAATCCCACAGCACCTGTCCCCTAGGGGCAGGAGGACTCTGCAGGAAGTTCACTGAGAATCCAGCTGAATCATGACCATCAACAGGCCATCATGCCGCAGATGTAGAACTGAATTGGCACCACCGTGGAGAACACTACCCACCATCTGCTGTTCAACTAAACAGATTGCTGTGCCCAGAAGTAGGCGACTGTCCTTGTGAGATGCCTCTCTGAGCTCATTGACTGTCTCAAGGACTCTGAGCTTTAGGGAAAAGGGAAAGCTGCTAGGAAAGATCTTGGTGCTATCACTCATTTTGGCCCTGCTTATTCCTGCAATGTACAAAGAGAAATGTTTTAGGAGAATGGGTTAGTGTTTAGGACTCCCTTATACAGTCTCCCCCTCTCTGTGTGGTCAAACTCCGAGAACACTTCAGGAGCACCCAGGTGTCATTGTGGGAGGTCTGGGAGCGGGCACTGAATGACTGCCATTGCCAGAGGGTGACCAGCAGGGATGAGCTCATTCACCTTGAGGGAGACACCAGACTTTGAAAGAAAACACCTGTCTGTCCTGGCCAGTGACTGGTCTGCTGTAAAAGTCTCCCTTGGCTCATGAGGGCTTGTATTACACATGTTGTATCACTACCTCGTGACACAAGAACAGATCTGAAGTACAGCTCTGATGGAAAAGTGATGGGTAGAGGTTTTGTTTTTTGTTTGTTTGTTTGTTTTTTTCTGTGTGAGCAATCTTTATTTGGGTCCCTACCAGCAGGGTTAGTAATGGTTGTTACTGGTGAGGATGATGGGCTTTCTCCCATACGTTGACTGGAATGGCCCATCTTCTGAGCCAGACTGCCTCTGTCATATACCGCTTAGCAGACGGAGTGGCCAGGTTCTAGGTGGACCTCTCTTCAAGGCCCCTGGAACTTGGGCTAGAGATACTCAGATGCTGATCAGAAACTTCCTGGCATCATAGGGGGGCCCGTGAGTAAAGACCCTTCTGTTTCAAGTTGCATGACTAATGTAAGGTGATTCCACCAAGGTCACGAGCCAGGCAGTTCTGTCTCCTGTCCAGTAGGCAAGGCTCAGGGGACCAGATCTTCCTGGGCTTGCCTCAGGACTAACTAGCCAGTTCCTTGTCTGAGTATGTGAAAATGAAAGAGGACAATGGGAACAAAAGCCTGTCCAGGACAGGATTTCTAGTCTCCTCAGGCTCATCTGAGGAGATGTGTGGCACAGAAACAGAAGAACACGGACTCACAAATATCATTGTGCTGTTTATTTTCATTCATGGAGTTTTGCCTTTCTTTATTAAAGCCTACATGGATTCGTGGGTACAAACTGGTGATTGTTTTCTGTCACCTGTGATCTTATAGGCCTGCATTGCCCTTGAACTGCTCACAGAGTGAACAGTTGCCATATACGGAGTCCTCCCCCTCCTAGTCCTTATCAGGTTCCTTGGGCTGGGTCATGACTGAAAGGTCAGCCATTGCCAGGGTTGAACCCCAGCAGGTCCAGGGGTTCCCAACGGCATAGACGGAGTCGGCGAAGAAGGAAGGACACGGAGACAGTGTTCAGTTGATCAGCAGCCTAGCCAGGATCTCCAGCCAAGTTCTGGTCTGGATCTCCAGAGAGGTTCTGGTGTTTATTGTCTTGTTACATCAGTATTAATACCAGTTGATTTTAATCCTGTCAATTTCTATTACAAAGGTTAGGGCGTTTCTTATCTCCATTCCAGGGAGTAAAGATTATGTAGCTTAAGCATGATTGTTTGTCGTTAAAGTGATTAACTACCCGCCTGGCACTTAGTTAAGGAGTTTCATCCCCTCCCTAACTTCAGGGAAAAATCCCTACCTGGGGAAACAACCTTTCTAGGAGAGGTGACCCTGGTTAAAACACACAGCGCTAAGGGGAGCAAACATATTAAGAACAGTGTGCTATATACGCCAGGTCCCTTGAAACATATGCTGTGCAGATGTTTCTTTCCTGCAGCGACTGTGTCAAGCAGCAAGGATGGACCGGCTTCAGGCAAATTCCCCCTTTTTTTATTTTTTAAATGATAGTGCATGCAAATCAGTGGCCACCTCTCAGATTGGGCCGTTTAAAACTCGGGAGAAGACTGGCAAGCAATGACAGTGAGCATAACTATAAACATAGTGGATGGATTGCACAAGGAGCCCCATTCCTGTAGAAGGTTGCCGGCCTCTTCAGTCAAGGGATTACAGCTATCCTCAAGTTGTTGGTTTGATTGTCTTTGTTGGTCTGGCTAGTGGGCGGCATCACTGGCGACAGGATTCCCGAAGCGTCAGCAAGTTGAAGGGCTGCATGCAAGTGTCCATCAGGGCCGTGGTTGATGGTGGTGTCGATGTCCGAGGAGGAGTAAGCTGTGCCCTCTGGATCCAGCTGATATGGAAAATGGAGGGTAGTAGAAAAAGAAGAGAAAGCAAAAGAACTACAAGGCATGGAAGTGTTTAGAAAAAAGAGGGAGAAGAAAGGGAAGAAGGCAGCATCCTGACACAGCCCTTTCCTTCAGCTTCCCCTTTCCCTGTGGTCCCAGGTAGAAATGGGAAACAAGTCCTGTTGCAGTGAGAGGGCAGCTGTTGTCAGCCAGTCTCTGTCTTTACCTGGGTCCCGATCTGAGCTGGGCATGGGAAGCAGGAAGCAGCCATGGGGACAGGAGACCTTCCTCAGAAGGGGCGAGTGTTCAAGCCCCTGCACCATTGGGGAGGGGGTCTGTGCCCCACCTTTGTTGCACCCCAAGTTTTCTCTTACTGGCCCCCGACTGTGCCTGTCTTAGGTTGCCCCACCCTGTGGAGTCTTACCCGTCGTTGACTACCAGCCATCTCTGGGCCAAGTAGGGTGATGTGAGGTTCAATTTTGTCTCCTTGATAGCCTATGTCCCTCTGGCCTCCATGCCCAGCAACTGCCTTTGGATTCCCTCGCCTGCTGGCGGGGCTCTGGCATTGATCATAGGGAACTCAGGTTTCTTCTCTAGAGAGGGCCCAGCTTACGCCATTGGGCCAGAGACAGATCCATGGTACCAGCCACCACGAGGCTTCAACCTCAGCATGAACAGAGAGCTCAGGCAACAGCTATGGGCAATTGGATTGTAAGAAGAGGGTCCCTCTTGGCACAAGGGTAAGAGGCGCCAATATAGGACAAAGGAGAGTCCTGGAACAGGGCTTTCTCAGCCCAGGATGTCAGGCTCTTGGCACAAGACAACTCCATGTATGGGGCATATACCAAACACCCCTAGTCACGGCATAAAAGGGAGGTGCCCTTCCTGGAACAGTAGGGTAGGGAGATTCTAGAAAACGCTGTGTTCAGCAAAGAAGGAGAAAGGCCAAAGAACCAGCAAACAAGTAGTTAGATTTTTAAAAAAGGAAAAAGGAAAGGAGATGTGGGGCAAAGCTGGGACATGTGGAAAGACAAAACGGAGGCACATGTGATCCTCCCAATGGACAGATTGTTCCAGCTCAGGGCTGCACAGCTGCTGCAGACGGGCACTGGTCAGGTGTGCTATGATGAGGCAGAGATGGCGGGCGGTGAGACATAAGGTCGGACTAGACGGTCTGGAATCCACAC
Source organism: Myotis nattereri (assembly GCF_964212035.1). Lineage (NCBI taxonomy): Eukaryota > Metazoa > Chordata > Mammalia > Chiroptera > Vespertilionidae > Myotis > Myotis nattereri. The sequence continues at coordinate 137,457,763 of NC_138078.1, read as the reverse complement.
AGGTGAGTCTGCGTCCTGTGGAAATATACAAGCATATCCTCTCCCCTGGGTTAAAAGTACATCAGGTCCCTTCCAGGCTCCTGTAAGCAAGTCTCTCCATTTGATGAGGGCTTTAGGTTTAGTTAGATCAGGGTTCCAATGCCTGTGCATTGGGGAATTTCCCTCAGAATCTACATTTAGTATATTAATTACAAATAGAGTATGTTGTAGAACATGATGAGGAGAGGAATATTTAAACTCATTTTCTTGTAATATTTTGTAACAGGAGTAAATCAAACACCGCTGGGGCTATATAATAGAACTCCCATTTGAGATAAGATATCTCTTCCCCCTAATGTAAAGGGGATAGTTGTAATTACATAGGGACACAATGTTCCTGAATGTTGATCTTCATCAGCCCAAGTTAAAATCTGAGAACTCTTTTTTACATTAGATGCCTTGCCTAGTCCTACTAGGGAAGTGGAGGTGGTGTGCGTGGGCCATGAAGGGGTCCAATCCTTCCCTGCTATGCAGGAAATATCTGCTCCTGTATCCAATAGACCTTCAATTGGTTTTCCCTGAATTTGTAAAAATTTTGTAGGTCTAGTAGCATGGATTTCTTGTATCCAAAATGCTGCATCACTAGATCCAAAGCCTCCGGCCCCTCTAGCTTTCTGAGTAACAGCTGTCCCTATTTTATGTACTGGTAACAGGATTAATTGGGCAATTCTCTGGTTGGGCTGAATCTGTATAGGTGTGGTGGGTGGGGAAAGTAAAATCTGTATTTCGCCTGTGTAGTCTGCATCAACAACTCCTGGGATGACTAAGATCCCCTGTAACGAGGTGGAGCTCCGTCCTAATATTAAACCTACGGTTCCCTCAGGCAGCGGCCCAGACACTCCTGTAGGAATGGCTGCTACTGGCGAGTCTGGGGTTAGTATTGCGTGGGTGGTTGAGTGGAGGTCCAATCCTGCACTGCCTGGGGTTGCCCTGAAGAGGTCACTGACTGATTGAAATTTGCAAAGGGGTTGAGGGTTGATGCCCCTATTATTGCAGGGGCCTGGGGCTGGCCCCGTCTCAAGTTTCCCAATTGAGGTGATGGGATATATCCTCCTTGGGAGCTATTTGTAGAGTTGAAAGGCCGACCATTTTTATGGTATCTTGATCTACATTCCTTTGCCCAATGGAATCCTTTCTGACATCGGGGACAAACGGTTTTTGGAGGATTAATATTATTCCCTAATGTATTTCCAGGCTGTCGAGGAGCTTGCCATCTGGCCTGAGTATTATTATTTTTATTTGGGCATTCTCTGCTAAAGTGCCCAGATAAGCCACAAGAGTAGCAGTTCATATTTCTTTTATTACCTGTACTATTGCTGGCTTGTCCTATACCCTGTACATATTGAGGGTATGTCTCCCCTTTGAGAGCTGCAGCTATAGCTACACCCTGTATAAATGCTGGACTTACATCAGCACACTGTTTTATAAAATCCTTTATAGTTCCTGTTCTGAGAATCAGCCTTAATAAAGCCTGACAGGTATTATTAGCATTTTCAAAAGCCAGTTGTTTGATTAGGATATCGGCTGCCTCTTTGTTATTGATTACTCTCTTGACTGCCTGCATGAGGCGAGAAAGGAAATCCTGATATGGTTCCTCGACCTTCTGTTTAACCTCTGTAAGGGTGGTTGTTTTTCCTGCTGTATAAGGTAGGGATTTCCAGGCACTTACTGCACAACTGGTTACTTTGGTAAGTGCCTCTGTGGGCATATTCATTTGCTCCTCAGCCGTGTTAAAATCACCTTCTCCTAATATCATGTCTAGGGTTATTCCTTTTCTGGTTTTTTCGCTAGTGGCTACAGCTTTCTTAGCAAGATCTTCATATTCAGTTTTCCATAATAAGTAATCGCCTCCTGAGAGACAGGATTTACAAACCTGTGACCAATCATAAGGAGTCATCCATTTACTGGCTAGGGTTTCTACCAAGGTTTGTGTGTAAGGAGCTAGAGGTCCATATTCAGAGCAGGCCAATTTTAATTCTTTAAGTACTTTGTAAGGTATAGGCTCCAAGGTGGGGTTTCTATTCCCAACAGACTCATTCTCATATGTAACTGGGAAGCAGAGTGAGAATTCAAGATCTCCATTAGCTTCAGCTTCTCTTATCGCCCTTTGAAATTTAGACATGGAGCTCATAGGAGCCACAGGACCTGGTTTAGGCTTCCTTTCTAATTTGGGGAGCCTGTTTTGAATGGGAGGGCCTCTCTCCTCTCTACTGACTGGAAAGGACCAATGGTCATGTTTATGATACTTATTCTCCTCCCGATCAGTAGGCCTAGCTAAATTGCTTTTAGATTGAGCTGAAGACAATAATGATGTATCCTCTCTGGGTGGAGCCGGGGGACTATTTAAATTTTGAGAAAGTTCAACCGTTTTTGCCTCTGGTGCCAAGGTTTCACAAATTGAATTCCAGAGAGAAAAGGTATCTGCCGGGACCTTCTCAGATCCATGGTAGCTGTAATAGTTCTGTAATTGCTCTCCTACTTTAGTCCAAGTTTCTAAATTAACAGTTCCATCCTCAGGAAGCCATTGACATACGTCTTCTATAAAACTTTCTGTCTGACTGGGAGTAACCTTAACTCCTCTGCTAGCAAGCATAGGCGTTAAAAGATTAATACAGAGTCTTTTTTCTTTAGACTCAGTATGACCTATCCTGTCAATCTAAGTTCTGTACTAACTACCCGCTTACCCTACTTTTTCTCTATGGGGGGGGGGGGTCTGCAGCACCCTATGGTGCAGTCCTAACCGTCCCAAGTACGGGGGGACTTACCTAAGGGTCCCTGTTCGGGCGCCAGATGCCGGGATCCAACCCCAGCAGGTCCAGGGGTTCCCAAAGGCGTAGACGGAGTCGGCGAAGAAGGAAGGACACGGAGACAGTGTTCAGTTGATCAGCAGCCTAGCCAGGATCTCCAGCCAGGATCTCAGCCAAGTTCTGGTCTGGATGTCCAGAGAGGTTCTGGTGTTTATTGTCTTGTTACATCCGTATTAATACCAGTTGATTTTAATCCTGTCAATTTCTATTACAAAGTTAGGGCGTTTCTTATCTCCATTCCAGGGAGTAAAGATTATGTAGCTTAAGCATGATTGTTTGTAGTTAAAGTGATTAACTACCCGCCTGGCACTTAGTTAAGGAGTTTCATCCCCTCACTAACTTCAGGGAAAAATCCCTACCTGGGGAAACAACCTTTCTCTGAGAGGTGACCCTGGTTAAAACACACAGCGCTAAGGGGAGCAAACATATTAAGAACAGTATGCTATATACGCCAGGTCCCTTGAAACATATGCTGTGCAGATGTTTCTTTCCTGCAGCGACTGTGTCAAGCAGCAAGGATGGACCGGCTTCCGGCAAGCCATCACCATATAAATACCAGGTGTTGTTCAAATACATCATCAAATCATATAGTGTGTGATTTAGGGGGCTAGAGGTCAGAGCCCCTGTGCCATCCATTCAGGCAATAGCAGGGGAACAAGCATGCCATTCCCATATATGCCCTCCCCACTTGGACCACCTGCCTCACTTTCACACCTGACCTCAATGGCACTGTTCATGAGCAGCAGAACTGAGAACTTGAATGAGCAGGTGGCACTCGGTCCCTGCGGATTGCGTGATTTCCTTTTGCTCAACTTCTTCAATGCCTTTTTCATGCTGAATTCTTTCTTCCTGAGTGTCTGCTATGGGGCAGCCTTTTGTTTCTCTGCGGAGGAGTTGAGGTGGTATCTGGCCAAGTATGATTCATCTGGTTTCCTTTTGTCTTGATGTTCTGGACGAGCCAAGGTTTGTCTTTCTGGAATTGCTGTTTCTGTACACCTGAAACAACATTAATTCAGTAATTCTGGGAGGAAAAATATATCTACTTGATATTAACTGGCTTCTCAGAATCTTTAGTCATCCCTGCAGGTTATGTCTAAGGGGTTTACAGTTTCATATGGAAATCTGTACTTTCTCACCTTTGGAAAAATACTATCTCATGTGAAAAAGAGTTATCCCCTGAAATGAAACCCTTTCAGTATATCATTCTTCTGCGCCTACTAAGAAGATGTTTGAGTAACAGAGAACATGGGACATGGGAGGACTTTCTACTTTACCATCATCCTGTTCCCTGGAGCACTGCCTGGGCATATTTTGCTGAATCCGATTCAGCAAGCGGATGGATGAACGTCTTCAGGCTGTCAGATTCAAGGACTTGCTCCTTGCCCCTTCGGCAAAGAACCTCACATTGGAAAAGATCTTTCTCAATTATCCTGGGGTCTCCAGCATCATTTCAGTGCACAGACATGGAGGCCTCATCCTCCACTATCCCCCAAAGCATTCTTGGGAAGGACAGTCCCAGAAGGTCATTGTTTCCTTCCAATCTGGCAGCATGTTGGCTTGGGTCCTCTGGTTATAGGTTGTCTTGGCACCCTGCTTGGTACCTGTGTCTCTCCAACACCTGTGATAGGATCAGCTTGGCTCCGTGCATCTCATGGGTACTCGGACTTGGCATGGAGATGCTCTACATTAAAAAGCATTGACTACTCTAATCCTATCCCTGAGCAGGGGGGTCACAGCACGGATGCCCAATATATACTGCCCTCCAAATTCTTGAGCAGGGGTGGGCAAACTTTTTGACTCGAGGGCCACAATGGGTTCTTAAACTGGACCGGAGGGCCGGAACAAAAGCATGGATGGAGTGCTTGTGTGAACTAATATAAATTCAAAGTAAACATCATTACATAAAAGGGTACGATCTTGTTTTTTAGTTTTATTCATTTCAAATGGACTGGTTCTGGCCCGCGGGCCATAGTTTGCCCACGGCTGTTCCAGAGTCTCAGCCATGGGGCCACCAGATGCTTAAGTCATGTGATTTCCCAAAGATGGCTCACAGCTGCTCTGGAGTTTGGGCCCTGGATAAGTGTAGGGGAGTGGATGTGTATAGGGCCCCCAGGTTCTCTCTTTCCAAAAAGCACAGAAAAATTGGGTTCAGGATACCAGAAAGAACTCTCATCTGCTGCCAGGGAGATTGTTTCTTGTTGATAGTTCACTGGATGTGTTGAGAGGTCATGAGTCTATCTCTCTTTCATCCCTAGAGAGGGAGAGGCCTATTGATGGCCTCTTTGACAGCTCAAGGTCAAGGCCTTGGTTAGTCCTAGCTTGGCTACCACCAAGAATGCCGGGGTCAGATGGGCCCCTGGGGGACTGTACCTCCCAGAAAATGGTGGTTGGCCCCATCTCAGCAGGTAGCCCCCCTGTCCAATGCACCCTCCACAAGCATGCTTCTTTGGTCTCTTCCAGCTACTCTTGCTGGTTGCTGGGTCCTGCTCACATGAGCCCAAACGAAGAGTCCTGCTTTATTACCCCGGGTCAAGTTGTCCCTAGAGTAGGGTGTGTTCCTGTATAGGTGGGGGTACAAGCAGTGTCACCTTTCCACGGTACCCTTCTATCTCTCTTTTTAGAGTATTAAGACCAAAGTTGGTAGTTAGACCACCTCAAACAGATAGAGAACATGGAACACAAAAACCACTGTAGTATCCTCTCCTCTGTGGTGAAGATGACTTGCATTTGACTTTAGTCACATCCCACACCCAGGATCTCATCTATGTTCAAGTACATAGCCATGATTATTTTCATATCTGCTTCATTCAGTCACGGCTACCTAAACATGTTGGAATTTTCCTTTTTAGTGAGTCTGTGTCCTTGTCCCATGAGTCCTTGTCCCATGTCTTGCACTAAGTGGTGTAATTTGTGCTCTCTGAGGGTCCATCCTTTGTTTCTAAAAGTGGAGTGCAAAGGCATTTGGGAACAGAATCCCCCAAAGTGCCCCTAGCCTAAGGACTGGATCCTTAATGGAGCCCCTGGGTGAGGGGTGGGCAAACTTTTTGACTCGAGGGCCACAATGGGTTCTTAAACTGGACCGGAGGGCCAGAACAAAAGCATGGATGGAGTGTTTGTGTGAACTAATATAAATTCAAAGTAAGCATCATTACATAAAAGGGTACCGTCTTTTTTGTTTTTAGTTTTATTCATTTTAAAGGGGCTGGATTTGGCCCGCGGTCCGTAGTTTGCCCACGGCTGGTCTAGATTCAGGCTCAGTCCATGGTCTCTGTGCCTCTAAACAGGATTACAGAGCATTCATGCACAAAGTCAGTATATTCTTGGAGGATATGCCCTAGAGCAACAGTTCTCAACCTGTGGGTTGCGACCCCTTTGTGGGTCGAAAGACCCTTTCACAGGGGTCTCCTAAGACCATCAGAAAACACATATATAATTACATATTGTTTTTGTGATTAATCACTATGCTTTAAGTATGTTCAATTTGTAACAATGAAAATACACCCTGCATATCAGATATTTACATTACGATTCATAACAGTAGCAAAATTATAGTTATGAAGTAGCAACAAAAATAATTTTATGGTTGGGGGTCACCACAACATGAGGAACTGTATTAAAGTGTCACGGCATTAGGAAGGTTGAGAACCACTGCCCTAGAGGATAGGTGTTGGTGGGTTCAGGGTGGGGGTGGGGGGCTCCTAGTGTCTCTGGAAAAGCAGCCAGCTCCTTTTAGTTGCCTACCAAACATTGTTTCTTAAATGAGTTCTTTAAAGGCTGAAAAGATTTCCTTGTGCACTTTGCTAGCTCATGCCTCTACTGATTACTTATATGAAGGGACTTGTCCATTTTGTGGGAGGGAAATTGGAGAGAGGGTTTGGAAACCACAATCTGGAATTTGGTGGAGAGAGGGTGTTTATTTGTTATGATTAAGGCACCCTTGCATCCCAAGGCTTCTGTAGGACCATTAGCTAATGTTCTTTGAAGCAAGAGCAACTGAATTTCCACTGAGGTGAAGAATCTAGAACATCAGGCTCATCTTTTCCTTTGAAGATGAAATACCCACTTTGCTGACTTCAGTGGAGTTGAAGAAAGCCATTATGAAACTGGCCTTCCTCAATTAAGTCTGCTGGGTCGCAGAAATTCACCCATTGGTACCCTGGCCACCAGTCAGACAGTCTCTATTAGGCAACATGTTCAGGACCCTTTGAGAAAGGAGAACAAACCTAGAGGAATCACAATACCTGATATCAAGCTATGCTATAAGGCCATTGTAATCAAAACAACTGGTAATGACAGAACAGCAGTCATATGGATCAATGGAACACAACAGAGAGCCCAAACGTCAACCCACACCTACACTGTGAACTGATATTTGACAAAGGGGGCAACAGCATACAATGAGGTAAAGACAGTCTCTTCATTAGTAAATGGTATTGGGAAACTTGGATGGGTACATGTGAAACAATGAAATAAAACCACCAACTTATACCATTCAGAAGAATACATTCAAAATGAATAAAAGACTTAAATGTAAGTCATGAAACCATAAAAATCCTGGAAGAAAACATAGGCAGTAAACTCTCAGACATTACACATAGCAATATTTTTTGCTGATATGTCACACAGGGCAAGGGAAATAAAGGAAAATATAAACAAATGGGACTACATCAAACTAAAAAGCTTCTGCACAGCAAAGGGTACCGGCAACAAAATGAAAAGAGAAGCCTCTGCATGGGAGAACATATTTGCCAAAGATACATCTGATAAGGGGTGAATCTCCAAAATATATAAAGTACTCATACAGTTCAACCAAAGAAGACAAACAATGCAATTTAAAAGTGGGCAGAGGTCTTGAGTAGATATTTCTCTAAAGAGGACATACAAATGGATGAGACAAGAAAAAATGCTCAATTTCACCCATCATCAGAGATATGCAAATTCAAATGACAGTGAGGTACCACCTCACAACTACCAGAATGGCTACCATCAATAAATCAACAAACAAAAAGTGCTAGTGAGGATGTGGAGGAAAAGGAACCCTTGTATACTATTAGTGGAAATGCAGACAGGTGCAACCACTATGGAAGACTGTGTGGAGTTTCCTAAAGTAATGAAACATAAAGCTGCCATTTGACACAGTGATCCCACTTCTAGGAATATATCTTAAGAAGCCTGAATCACCGATCACAAAGAATATATGCAGCCCTATGTTCAAAGAGCATTATTTACAACTAGAGGCCCAGTGCACAAAACTCGATCACCGTAGGGGGCGGCCCTCAGCCAGGCCTGCACCCTCTTGCAGTCCGGGACCCCTCACTCTTTACCACCCACCTGATTGCTGCTCTTTAGTGCCTCCATGGAGGCGGGAGAGGTTGCTGCCACCACTGATGCACTCGCCACTGATGCACTGGCTGAACCGAGCTCCCGCTGTGGGAGAGCACTGACCAACAGGGTGTCAGCTCCTGCGTTGAGTGTCTGTCCCCTAGTGGTCAGGGCACGTCATAGTGACTGGTTGTTCCACCATTCAGTCAATTTGCATATTAGGCTTTTATTATGTAGGATAGCCAAGAGCTGAAAACAGTGCAGATGCCCATCAATAGAAGGGTGAATAAAAAAACAATGGTATATTTTCATAATGGAATACTACCTGGCATGAAAAGAGAAGGAATTCTTAACTTTTGAGACAGCATGTATGGATCTGGAGATTATTATACTCAGTGAAAGAAGCCAGTCAGAGAAAGAGAAAAAACTATATGACCTCACTTATGTGTGGAATCTAGTGAACATTATCTGTCGAACAAAATAGAAACACAGGCATGAAGACATGGAACAGACTGACAGCGGTCAGAGGGGATGGGGGAGAGAGGGATTGGATGAAACTAACTGAAGGGATTAGCCAAAGAACATCCATGAACACAGATGGCAATGTGGTGAAGGCCAGAGGGTGCAGGGAAGACAGGTGCTATGTGAACAGGTTCAAAAGAAGGGAAAATATGGTATCTGTAATAGTGTCAAAAATAAAATAAAAACTTCTTGAAAGTATATTCCTATTTAGAGTTATCTCTTAATAGAAAATAAATAAGGGGCTATTGCTCTCAGATGGGATGGAGGGTGAGCTATGGGAGAGCAGGGTCATTCTGAAGGGAGTAGGGAGCCTCTGTGAAAGGTTGAGGGCAGGAGATTCTGTGCAGCCTTAGAAGGAGGCTGCACTGATAAGCAAGTCAGCAGATCATGATTCATGGATGGACAGGAGGCACCCAAGGGAAGACCAGGGGAAGGGTGTTGTCATGAGGGAAAATGCTGGGACGAGGCAGAAATCCTGGCCCCGGGAAGACTGAGATATCAATAAACCTCCGACAATCTCCAAATTATGCTTTATTCTCACTGTCACCTTCCTTCCTTAGGCCTGCTCTTGCCTGGGCCCCAGGGTTCTACTAATTGTCATCTGAAAGAGTTCATTCATACTTAGAGGACAGATTAATTGTGAGGCAGAAGGTGGGCCATGGGCTAGAAAGGCAGGAAATATCATGGACTCCTGATGAATTCAGGCAAGGGGTCAAGACTCCACGATGCCACTTACTAGCCATGTATTCTTGGGAAAATTAGCAGGCCTAATAGGCATCAGGTTCTTCCTCTGTGAAGTAAGTGGGTCTGATAAGCCCTGTCTTATAGGACTGCAGGGATGTGTGGAGTGTTTGTAAACCACCGTGCACAGTACCTAGTGGAGACTGAATCTGTAATGAATGGCAGTTATTTCTAATATCGTTTTTATCCCAGATACTTCCACTCTCGCCTCTGGCACTGTGATTACTTGTTTGTTATTAAGGTCATATTAGAGAATGTGCAGCTCAGTTGGGCACAGAACACCCAGTCGGCCAAAGAGGATACCCAATTCATGGATGTATGCTGACATTCAGGTGTAGGGAGCTTTCCCAGCTGGACACACACAAAGATGCCAAAAAGAGAATCTACTTACAACTCTTTCCCCCTGTCCAAGCTGCTCTTTCATCCAAACAAATGCTTTCATTCATTTCACCCCCACCCAAAATCTACCCCTTGATAATGATTGGCCAGAGTACACTCAAGATCATTAACATTTAATCCCAATTAGGCTCTCCCAGGCCATCATGTTTCTCATGGCTCAGTAACTCTATTTCTGTAGAAATCTGTGCAGATGATGGGTATAACACGCCTAGTGCTCATACTGTCCAATGGCACAGTGTCTGCGTGGCTCATGCCATGCACATCATTTTTTAATTAAGGTATTACATATGAGTCCTTATCCACCCATTGCCCTCCTCCAGCCCCCCACTCATGCCATCACCCCCCTGGCGTCTGTGTCCATTGGTTAGGCCTATATGCTTCATACAAGTCCTTTGGTTGATCTCTCCCCCTTACCTCCACCCTCCCCTACCTTCCCTCTGAGGTTTCATGGTCAGATCGATGCTTCTCTGTATTTGGATGTTTTTGTCCATCCATTTGTTGTTCATTATATTCCATATATAAGTGAGATCATGTGATAATTATCTTTCTCTGACTGGCTTATTTGGCTTAACATAATGCTCTCCAGTTCCACCATGCTGTTGCAACTACGCTGCGGTAAAAATGAAGGCCATTCAAAATTGAGTGCTGTTCCCTGGAGGCCCACCACCTCACCTGTTCTGTTACTTGTTCGTAAGATTTAGGGGACACCTAACCCCTTCCTTATATGACTATAGCTCCTACACTATCATTCTGTGGGTGGGTGTGCCCTGCTTATGTTGGTGTCCCCACTACTAACACAGGATCTTCCAGAGGACATAGGCTCAGTGAATGTCTGGGGATTAAATGAACCACTGAGCAGGGGTCGTCTTTAAGCAGATGAAATCCCTCCACTTTCTTGCCAGAACCAAGGATCCTTCGATAAGTTGTTTCATGCAAAGACAGACGAGAAGAGATAAGAATCAAAAATTAACAACCTTTTGCTATTATTTTTCTATTTATTAACTCCATTGCATGTACTGCCGAGTTCTTACACATTTCCAAGGAAATCCTTTTATAATGCCATGTTATCTATTTTGGGATCACAAACTAGGATGGAAAGTGTCCCAATTTTGGTTATACAATAGCAAATCTCTTACTCTTGAGCTGGACACGTAGAAATATATAATGTGATCAATGTCATTTACAAACTCACATGCTAAAAGTTTATGAAAGCTTCTATGAAAAGGGACATTCAAAAATTTCCTTAAAAATCGCAAAATAATAAATCACAAATTTCTCAATCATAATAGGAGCTCATATCTTTCCCTGGGCCTCACTATTAGTTTCTTCTCAAACATAGAGTTGAAAATTGGATGCACTTTCTGCCCAGCAAAAGAAGTTAATGCTCATGGGCCTGAAAAGTGCCTGGATTCAACTCTGGCTCAGGCATAGTGTCATTACTCAGGCCCTTCAGGCAGGGATGAAAGGGAATAGGGATCCCTGTCATTAACCCCGAGCACAAACTGGAGGGTGTTCAACATGGTAGTCTCTGCATGTGCTCGGGGACCCCACAGGAACTCATAGCATGCAGGATCACTATTGGGCACCTGGCGGTACAGCAGGTACTGTTCCTGGACCCAAATTTTGGTGATGAGCTCCCTGGGCTCCCCATAGAGCCAATGCTCCTTCCCATCATACACCCCTACAACATTCAGTGCTTCCCAGACTTTTTCCTCAGGGGCACAATCACCCTCTGAGGCGATCACCCACAGAACTGTGACCAGGAGGCCTGTGTTGGGATATCTCTGCCCATCTCTAACCATCCCATCATAGCTGAGCCCCAAGGCAGTGGCCAGGACATAGGTGTGAGTACTGGGGTCCATTTCTTTCACAACAATACCAAAGCCCCACTGGATGCATTCAGTGGCTGCACTGAAAAGCTCAGGAAAGTGGTCCTGGTGCTCTTTGATGACACTACTCAGCATTTCTGCCTTGGTGGTCGGCTCCTTTGCACGATACTTAAGGAGTAGAAACTCCACCATTTCTACCATCTTCAAATGCAGTGCTTTGTGGAGCAAGGAATCGGCATCTTCATCAGGGCCTCCCTCAGTGTTTGGACCCTCCTCATCTTGGCTGCTGGAGCTCACATCGTCAGCGTGTCTCCATGGAAAGGCTGCCATGGCATGGGGGGAGGCACCCTGAGGACTCTGGGGAGGACTTGGTGTCTCAGCAGCAGACACCTCCTCTAGGCTGTCTATAAACAGGACTGAGGGGGAGGAAGACCGAGAGGAGGACAGAGACAGGGCCTCCTCCTCCTCCTCCTCCTCCTCCTCCTCCTCCTCCTCCTCCTCCTCCTCCTCCTGCATAGCCCAGAACAGTTCCTCTACCAACATGTCAGGGATCTCCATTGGGTCCAGATGGTCTTCCTCAGGCTTCCACGGCTCACTCATATGATGACCAGGCATGATGACTCATGCTCGAACAGTGACCTAGTGTGGCCAGAAGATGGACGATTAGGACCCACGGGCCTGGGGGAAGGGGAGTATGAGAGGCATGAGCTGAGAAACACACCCTAGGCGGCTCTGACAAAGGTGACTTCCAGGTCTCCCCTTTAGGGGTGTCCATGGGCCTCACAGGGCTCACTCCTGATCAGCCTGCCCACTAGGAGCCTGAAGTAGGAAGTGACATGACTGCTCAGGGTGTAGAAGGCACAGCGCAGGGTTCTGTAGCTGACGGTGGGGTGTGGAGGTGTCAGGCAATGTGGGGTCCCCTCTGACAGTGGTGGCGAGCCCATGGGGACATATTCATGGTCGGAACCTCACCTTAATTCCTAGCACTTCCTGGCCTCCTGCTGCTCTGTGACCTGAGAATATGTAGCATAAACCAAGGCCTTCACCTCCTTCTATCCGGGGGCTCTGCTGGTGGGAAAAACGGAGCACCTCAGGATGCCCATGGCAATCACAGTCCTGGAACCCCAATGCTGACAGGAGGGGCAGCAGGACTCTGTGAGGTCCCCTCTGTTGTGGGTGGGAGGTTCCTCCTTGCACATGTAGGATCCTCACCCTTCCCCTGCCAGGGCCAGGCCCCTCACTGCCTTCTGCTGGCCTGAGGTCAAACTCTCAGAACAAGACCACACACACCTGACACTTGAGTGAAGAAAATGAGGGGGTCCCTCTCCCAGAGGATCAAGAAGGGGTGACTGAAGATTTGGGTCCATCTACGCTGGGTTAAGGCTCTGATCACTTCTCACCATGATGCACTGCAGGGTTTCAGACACTCTCTCTGCTGACTGAGCGCAATCTACTTAGACTTAGGGTGCACCTCCCTGAGATACAGGAGTAGGGAAGTGAGCTGAGGTAATCCAGGCCCTATTCCGAGTTTCCCCATTGCTGACAGAGGAGGCAGGGTAAGTCTGGGTTCCCATGTGCTCTGCTCCCCCTCAGTGCTCACCTTGATTCTTGGCAGGAACTGGGACTCGTCTCTCTGTTGACAAAATTTGGATCCTGGGGATGATACGACGTATGGTCTCACACCAAGGTCCTCACCTTGCTGATAGCTCTGAGACAAAAGTGAACAGGAGCTCCATCTGCCCCCACCCCTGTCCAGGTTATCACACAACTGACACCAGGGCCTGGGCCCATCCATTCCGGGTAGAGTTCCCGTAGTCTGGCCTCAGGATACTTGCCTTTCTTCCTGGACTGGCCTGGGTCTGAATCCAGCTGACTTGATTTCACCCTGAATAACTGTCCTCAGTGACAAAAGCTCAGGACGAGCAGGCATGTGGAAAGGGAGAGCATGTCACACCCAGGTACCCCTGCCTGGGGAATCTGGATGCTGAGGACAGGACACTCCCTGATGCTGAGGGCTCTCTTCTTTTCTCAGGGAGCACATAGCTGCAGTTTCCCACAAGAAAGCATTCACACCTTTATGACCCTTCCACAACCTCAGCTCATCTGTGCATGAACTGAAGCCATTCCCTCTGACCAAGGCCCTGTCCTTCCAGAGTGCCCTCAGACAAACGTGAGGAGGAACCACTCCTGCCGACCCATGCCAGGCCTTTCCCAGGGCTGACAACAGCACAGACTGGGTTCAGGGCACCCATTGTCTGGAGTGTAGTATCCTCTTTCTTCCCTGTGCTACCTAGGAATACTCAGAGAGTGCCTGGAACCTTTCCCTTCTGCTGAACTGAGAGTGAATACTGCAGGCCATGCCCTCCATCTCTCTGAGACCTCCAAGGTGGATTTTAAGACACACTACATTGACTATCGTGCCGAGTGTGCCAGTTGTGCCTGCAGAGCCTAAGCCAGCCAGTCGCTGTGTTTACTGGGGTGGGAAGTACCATCATCCTGCCTCAAGACCCACACTTTAATTACCAGCATTGCCTGGCACACCTCCCACGTTGTCGTGAATCCAGAACCTTGAAGACAATGCCCTCACCTCCCTTTGCCACTGCTAAGGTAGAAGTCTGGAAGCAACCCAAATCCCCAGCCCTACCATGACGCTTGCAGGTGCTGCTGGCAGGAACAGGCACACTGCGGACACTTACGGCTCTAGCCAAGCCTCAGGCATACAGACATCCAGGTGTGCTAGTGGGCTTCCTGAGTCCTACCTCGGGTCCTCACCTGGTATCCTGGCAGAGCCCTGCAGCCCCCTTCTTTGCCTACCTGGAGCCTGACCCCTCAGAGCTCAAGGGGTGGAGTCCGCTTGTCTTCCTGCAGGATCCTCACCGTGACTCCTGGCTGGAGCTGGAACCTCCTGTCAACCTGAGAGGCCCTAGTCAGGAAGAGAGCAAGTGGTCATGGACCAGGGACTTCCAAGGCTTCACAGTAGGGGTAATGTGGGGCATCACTGTTGTGGTGTCCAGGGTCCCTCAGTCTTCCCTTTGCATGTTCACCTGGACTTGGGGCAAGACCCGGGTCCTCCCCTCTGCCACATATGTCATTCCCCTGAATTCCAAGGGCTGACATCAGGTCTGGGCTTCTGCGGTTCCTCTCTGCATGGTCATCCACCATAGGGCCTCCCAACACTTTGAGCAGGGCAGACTTCTGTGGACTCCCCTCCAGTTAGGGTTCCTGGATTCCCCCAGTCCTCCCTGGGGGTCCTCACCTTGACTGTTCCCTCTGCCCACCTGAGACCCTGCTCCTTACACCGAACCCCAGAGCCTGTCAGACCCGGATGCAATAGTCAGGAAAAGCACCTTGACTCTGGGCAGTGCTTCTGCATCCCTTCTGTGGACCTGAGTGAGGCCTCACATGATTTACCAAGTTTCCAGTCTCCCTCTCACCTGCATGCGGAAGTCAGGAGACACCTCACAGGGTCATCTGACATGGACTCCTCCATGGCTAATATCAGGGGAGGCCCTTTATGGGTTCCCCTAAATTGTGGGGTCCTGGTCCCCATCTTCTCTTCTTCAGCGGACTTGTGGCACTGCTCCTTACCCTGAAACCCAGTCTCTCACACCTGATGCAGAAGTCACCCCATCCTGTAGAACTCTGCCCACTGGGCCTCCCAGGACTGAGGATTCTGAGGTCCAGGGCCCCCAATTTCCCTCAGGGACCTCAACTTGACAGCGGCGGGACCTGGGGGCCCCCTCTGCTGCCTGAAGCCCTGCTCCTTCTACCAAACCCCCCAGTGTCTCTCAGACCCAATGCAGAAATCACAAAGCACAATGTGTGAGATCACCCCTCCCCCACCCCAGGAGGCCTGCCCGATAGACACCCTTGTGGGTTCCAGGCCCCCCAGTCTCCCTCAGGTTCCCACACTGACGCCGGGCAGGTCCGGACCCCCTCTGCCGACCTGAGATGCTGCTCTGACACGGAGCCGCCAGAGGGTCTCAGAGCACGAGGACCCGGAAGTCAGTCCTGACCACTCGTGGTCATCCCGCGCCTTGGGGCTCCCGGGACTGACGGCTCTGGACCCAGAGTCACCATGTCCTCCCCACGGCCTCACCATGAGGCCTGCAGGTCCTAGGACCCTCCCTCTGTGAACCGCGAGGCCGGACCCCCACACGGAGGCCCTCACCCCCGAGACCCCAGGGGAGGCCTGTGGGCATACCTCCCCAGGGCTCCCAACTCGGGCTCAACTAGCTCCCCGGGTACCTCCGTCTGGTCCTCACCCTGATCCCAGGCAGAGCCTGGGCCCCGCTGACCTGAGGAGGCTCCCCTCAGCGCCTGTACCGTCTACCGACCCGAAGCGGGCCTCCCAAAGATGGCGCTCAGCTCCCTCAGACTTCTCAGGCGGAAGTCCATGAGTCAGTGACATCACTTCCAGAAACCAATTGTGTGGTCACCCAGGACAGTTGACAGGGGCGGAGTTCTGCTCCTTTGTGCCCCGCCCGCCCCTTCTGGTCCCTATCTGGGCTGAATGGCCTGGGCCACCACCCTGTGCTGACCTGGGTCTGTGCCCCGCAGGCCAAGTGCCCTGAGACAAACCTGTGGAGGAACTACCTCTGCCGACCCATGCCGAGCCTTACCCAGGACTGATAGCAGCACAGACTGGGTTCAAGGCACCCACTGTTTGGAGTGTGGTATCCTCCTTCCACACAACCCATGCACAGTGGGAGAGTGCCTGGGACCTTTCCCTTCTGCTGAACTGAGAGTGAATACTGCAGGCCATGCCCTCCATCTCTCTGAGACCTCCAAGGTGGACTTTAAGACACACCACGTTGACTATCGTGCCCAGTGTGCCAGTTGTGCCAGCAGACACTAAGCCAGCCGGTCCCTGTGTTTACTGGGGTGGGAAGTACCATCATCCTGCCTCAAGACCCACACTTTAATTACCAGTATTGCCTGGCACCCCTCCCACGTTGCCCTGAATCCAGAACCTTCAGGAAAATTCCCTTGCCTCCCTTTTCCACTCCTAAGGTAGAAGTCTGGAAGCAACGCAAATCCACAGGTCTACCATGAGGCTTGCAGGTGCTGCTGGCAAGTACAGGCACACTGCGGACACTTATGGCCCTGGCCAAGCCTCAGGCATGCATACTTCAAGGTGTGCTAGGGGGCTTCCTCAGTCCTCAGACCACGAGAACCCGGAAGCCAGTCCTCACCACTCTTGGTCATCCCGCACCTTCGGGCTCCCGGGACTGACTGCTCTGGCCCAGAGTCACCTTGTCCTCCCCACGCCCTCACCATGAGTCCTGCAGGTCCTGGGACCCTGCCCATTTGTAGGAGACCCAGCCAGAGAGAAAGGGAGGGAATGCAGAGGTGCTGGGCACAGGGACTGTCAGGACACTGGATTGGGAAGAGAGTGCACAGGTGGCAGCTTTAATGTCCTCAGAGCCTGGTCTTTGAGATTGGGTGTGTTTTCATAAACACGAGGACATAATAGCTGATATCAGGTTCATGGACTTTAAAGACAGGAGGGGAAAGACAAGCAGAGTGGGGGTGCTCATGTCGAGTGTGGTAACGAGGCCCAGGCCCTATGATGATGATGTGTAGCCACCGGTTCTGACTATCCTCTTAATGGGCAGGTACTCACAGCCCTATGGAGACTGAGCTCCGCCAGGTACTAGGACCCGGCTGAATCCGCAGGCTGTGTTTCTGCTCCTGTGACTGCACAGCTCTGAGGAGGTACGACCCCCTTCCCCAGGTACAAGGAAGAGAGGCAAGAACAGCGGGTGAGGTAGTCAGGGCCCAAGATCATGGGCCATATTTTGATCCCTAGGTGCCACCTTCGCAACTGTAGAATGTGGTGGCAATGGCACTGCCCACCCAGTTATTTGAGGCTTGAATTCTAGGATCCGTGGATCATGCCCATCCCAGGGCCTGATAGGGGCATGCTGTGTGGGTTCTAGTGCCAATTGTTCCTGGTCCTGTTATTCCTGTCTCTAGGCTGCAGTGGGGACCAGGTGTGCCTGCTGAGAGCGGATAGTATTGGTGCAGCCAGGGAATGGAGGAGGGTGGCTCCCAAAGTGATCGAGTGTAGACACCTGGCTGGAGGATCTGAGCTCGCACAGGGGTATCCCAGGGCCCAGCTGAGGTTTGATTATAAGGATTTACAATCAGGAGCCTTGGAAGAGGGACCAGGGTGCATGGGGACTGTAGCACCTTGGGGTGAAAAGAGGAGGGAGCTGACAGTCTTGGAGGAGGGGGGAAGAAACAAAACCCAGGAGGGTCTTTGCTGGGAGAGGACTAGAACCCACTCACCCGGTGTGAAGCCAAAGCTCCCGTTCTCCCACATCTGTGCTCCCCTGGTCTCAGTGACCTTCTTTGTGGAACTGAACACACCCTGTCCTGAGTGCCTCTCCTTACCTGTCGCCACCTTCTTCCTTGAGCTCCCCAAAGACTCCATCTGATGGACGAGGCATCTGCATCACCAGCCCTTTCCATGGGGCCTGGCAGCTGAGTGCGTGGGGATAGGAAGAAGGAGCCAACACTCTCTGCTCTCCCACCATCCCTGTCAGTGGGGTTCCAGGGCCCCAGGGGACACTGGGGGAAGAGGTCAGCCCACAGACCATGAACACGGAGGGCTGATGCATGATGCTTATTGACATTCACACTTTTGGGTTTCCACAGCCCACGTGAGGCCCACGGACCTCTGGGGAGATGGAGTTCTCCTGCCTCTCCTGGCAGCCTTATGCAGGCTTGGTCTTAAATGGGGCCATGACTCTGGAGACTTGTTGGCGACCCTACGGAGCTGCCACAGGAACTGCAGCATCGCCATCCACATCGCTCACAGGGACTGGGAAGAACCCTCTGGCTGGAGCTGCTGCTGGAGAGGCTGGGCTGGAACCCCATGTAGATTCAGACTCTCCTCCCAAAGGGAGAAATATGGGAGAGGAGTGAGCGCTGGCAAGGCCTGACACCCTGAGAGCTGCTCACACTCCTCCAAGAATACCCCCAAGGACCTTGCTCAGGAGTTTGGGGCTTGTTTTCTTTTGAAGCTGTGGAGATGGGGCTGTAGTTTGTGTAAGCAGCACACCTTCAAAGGGGCAACAAGGGGCCCAGGCTTGGGTTCCGTGGGCCGAGTTCCTATGATTTGGGTGAACCCTTCTGTCTATATTGAGTCTCAGTTCCTGTTGGTGATCTGAGAGGCAGGAACAGGTTCAAGTTTACATGTGGCGTTGTCTATGTGTTGTGTTTTTTTGTTTTTGTTTGTTTGTTTAGTGTGAGTGTGTGTGTTTTTTTTACTGTTCTGAAAACCAGACTATGTTTTTATTTTTATTTATTTTTTATTTTTCCCTCCTCTCCATTACTTTTTTTTTAATTGCTTAAAGTATTACTAAGGGTATTACATATGTGTCCTTATTTTCCCCCCTCCCTTGACAGGCCCCTAGCCTCCCCTCTCCCCCAATGTCTTATGTCCATTGGTTATGCTTATATGCATGCATACAAGTCCTTTGCTTGATCTCTTACCCCCTCCTCCTGCCCCCCAACCCTCCCCGGCCTTCCTACTGCAGTTTGACAATCTGTTTGAGGCAGCTCTGCCTCTGTATCTATTATTGTTCAAAAGTTTATAATGGTCTCTATTATCCAGGAATGAGTGAGATCATGTGGTATTTTTCCTTCATTGGCTGGCTTATTTCACTTCGCATAATGCTCTCCAGTTCCATCCATGCCATTGCAAATGGTAAGAGTTCCTTCCTTTTTACAGCAGCATAGTATTCCATCGTGTAGATGTACCACCGTTTTCTAATCCATTCATCTACTGATGGGCACTTAGGCTGTTTCCAGATCTTAGCTATGGTGAATTGTGCTGCTATGAACATAGGGGTGCATCTATCCTTTCTGATTGGTGTTTCTGGTTTCTTGGGATATATACCTAGAAGTGGGATCACAGGGTCAGATGGGAGTTCCATTTTCAGTTTCTTGAGGAAACTCCATACTGTCTTCCATAGTGGCTGCACCAGTCTGCATTCCCACCAGCGGTGCACAAGTGTTCCTTTTTCTCCACATCCTCTCCAGCAGTTGTCGTTTGTTGATTTGTTGATGATAGCCAGTCTGACAGGTGTGAGATGGTACCTCATTGTTGCTTCGATTTGCATCTCTCGGATGATTAGTGACTTTGAGCATGTTTTCATATGTCTCTTGGCTTTCTGAATGTCCTCTTTTGAAAGGTGTCTATTTAGGTCCTTTGCCCATTGTTTGATTGGATTGTTTAACTTTCTTTTGTTAAGTTGTATGAGTTCCATATAAATTTTGGAGATTAGGCCCTTATCAGATATGACATTGGCAAATATGTTTTCCCACACAGTGGGTTTTCTTGTTTTTTTGTTGATGGTTTCTTTTGCTGTGCAGAAGCTTTTTATTTGATGTAGTCCCATTTGTTCATTTTCTCTTTAGTTTCAAGTGCCCTAGGAGCTGTATCAGTGAAGAAATTGCTTCGGCATATGTCTGAGATTTTGTTGCCTTTGGATTCTTCTAGAATTTTTATGGTTTCCTGTCGTACATTTAAGTCCTTTATCCATTTTGAGTTTATTTTTGTGTATGGTGTAAGTTGGTGGTCTAGTTTCATTTTCTTGCATATATCCGTCCAATTTTCCCAACACCATTTATTGAAGAGACTATCTTGGCTCCATTGTATGTTCTTGCCTCCTTTGTCAAATATTAATTGAGCATATTGGTTCGGGGTGATTTCTGGGCTCTCTATTCTATTCCATTGATCTATATGCCTGTTCTTGTGCCAGTACCAGGCAGTTTTGAGAACAGTGGCTTTGGAATACAGCTTGATATCTGGTATTGAGGTCCCACCAACTTGGTTCTTTTTCAGGATTGCTGCAGCTATTCGGGGTCTTTTTTTTTTTTTATTCCAGATGAATATTTGGAGAGTTCGTTCTAGATCTGTGAAGTATGTCGTTGGTATTTTAATGGGAAGTGTGTTGAATTTATAGGTTGCTTTGGGTAGTATGGACATTTTAGTGATGTTGATTCTTCCAATCCATGAACATGGTATGTTCTTCCATCTGTTTATGTCTTCCTCTAGCTCTTTTTTCAACGTCCTGTAGATTTCTGAGTAGAGATCTTTTACCTCTTTAGTTAAGTTTATTCTTAGGTAGCTTAATTATTTTGGTGCGATGGTAAGTGGGATTGTTTTTATAATCTCTCTTTCTGAAAGTTCACTATTGGTGCATAGAAATGCTCAGATTTCTTGGGGTTAATTTTGTATGCTGCTACATTGCCAAATTCATGTATTAAGTCTAGTAGCTTTTTGATGGAGTCTCTAGGGTTTTGTATGTATAATATCATGTCGTCTGCAAATAAGGACAGTTTTGCTTCCTCTTTTCCAATTTGGATGCCTTTTATTTCTTCTTCTTGCCTAATTGCAATGGCTAACACTTCCAGTACTATGTTGAACAGGAGTGGTGAGAGGGGGCATCCCTGTCTTGTTCCTGTTCTTAGGAGAAATGGTGTTAGTTTTTGTCCATTGAGTATGATGTTGGCTGTGGGCCTGTCATATATGGCTTTTATTATGTTGAGGCATGCTCCTTCTACTCCCACCTTACTGAGAGTTTTTATCAAAAATGGGTGTTGAATTTTGTCAAATGCTTTTTCTGCATCAATTGATATGACCATGTGGTATTTTTCTTTCAATTTGTTTATGTGATGTATCACGTTTATTGATTTGCGGATATTGTACCATCCTTGCATCCCTGGGATAAATCCTACTTGGTCATGGTGTATGATCTTTCTGATGTACTGCTGGATCCGATTTGCTAAGATTTTGTTGAGGACTTTGGCATCTATGTTCATGAGGGATATTGGCCTGTAATTCTCTTTCATTGTGTTGTCTTTACCTGGTTTTGGTATTAGGGTGATGATGGCTTCATAGAATGAGCTTGGAAGTGTTCCTTCCTTTAGAATTTTTTGTAGTAGTCTGTGGAGGATAGGTTTTAGTTCTTCCTTGAATGTTTGGTAAAACTCCCCTGGGAAGCCGTCTGGTCCTGGGCTTTTGTTTGATGGAAGCTTTTTGATGACTGCTTCAACTTCTTCCCTAGTTATTGGCCTGTTGAGATTTTTAGATTCTTCCTGATTGAGTTTTGGAATGTTGTATTTTTCTAGGAATTTGTCCATTTCCTCCAGGTTGTCTAGTTTGTTGGAGGAGAGCTGTCCATAGTATTTTTTAACAATCATTTGTATTTCTGTGGGTTCTGTTGTGATTTCACCTCTATCGTTTCTGATTTTGTTTATTTGGGTCCTCTCTCTTTGCTTCTTGGTGAGTCTGGCTAGAGGTTTGTCAATCTTGTTTATCTTTTCAAAGAACCAGCTCTTAGTTTCATTGATTTTCTGTATTATTTTTTTGGTCTCTATGTCATTTATTTCTGCTCTAATCTTTATTATGTCCTTCCTTCCACTCACTCTGGGCTTTTTTTGTTGCTCTCCTTCTAATTCTTTGAGTTGAAGAGTTAGATTTTTTACTACCATTTTTTCTTGTTTTTTTGAGATAGGCCTGTAGAGCTATAAACTTCCCTCTCAGGACGGCTTTCATTGTGTCCCATAGGTTTCGGATTGTTGTGTTTTCATTGTCATTAGTTTCCAGGATGTTTTTAATTTCTTCTTTGATCTCATTGGTAACCCAATCAATATTTAATAACATGCTATTCAGCTTCCAGATGTTTGAGTATTTTGGGTTGTTTTAATTGTAGTTTATTTCTAATATTATGCCATCGTGGTCTGAGAAGATGCTCTTCATGAGTTCAATCTTCTTGAATTTGGGGATACTCTGCTTGTGACCCAATATATGGTCTATTTTTGAATATGTCATATGAGCACTTGAGTAGAATGTATATTCCGTGGCTTTGGGGTGAAGTGTTCTGAAGATGCCTATTAAGTCCGTCTCATCTAGTGAGTCATTTAGGATTGCTGTTTCTTTGCTGATTGTTTGTCTAGAGAACTTATCCAGTGCTGTCAGTGGTGTATTAAAGTCCCCTACTAAGATTGTATTGTTATCGATCTCTCCTTTGATATCTTCCAGGAGTTTTTTTATGAATTTGGGTGCTCCTGCATTGGGTGCATATATGTTTACCAGGGTTATATCTTCTTGTTGTATTGATCCCTTTAGTATTATGAAGTGGCCTTCCTTATCTCTTGTTATGGCCTTCACTTTGAGGTCTATTTTGTCCGATATAAGTATTGCTACCCCAGCTTTCTTTTCCTTTCCATTTGCCTGAAAGATATTTTTCCATCCTTTCACTTTCAGTTTGTGTGAGTCCCTTCTAATGAGGTGGGTCTCTTGTAGACAGCAGATGTATGGGTCATGTTTTTTAATCCATTCAGCCACTCAATGTCTTTTGGTTGGAGCATTTAGTCCATTTACGTTTCAAGTTATTATTGAAAGGTACTTGTTTGTAGCCGTTTCTTTTTTTTTGTGTGTCTGTTTTCTTTCTGAGCTTTTTATTTCTTCTTTTTACACCAGTCCCTTTAGCATTCTTTGCACTGCTGGCTTCGTGGTGATAAACTCCCCTAGCCTTTTTTTGTCTGTGAAGCTTCTTATTTCCCCTTCAAGTTTGAATGATAGCCTTGCTGGATAGAGTATTCTTGGATTCAGTCCTTTGCTTTGCATCACTTTGTAAATTTCCGTCCATTCTTTTCTGGCCTCATGTGTTTCTGTTGAGAAATCATTTGATAATCTAATGGGAGATGCCTTGTATGTAACTTTCTGTCTCTCTCTTGCAGCCTGTAAGATTCTCTCTTTGTCCCGAACATTTGCCATGGTAATTATGATGTGTCTTGGTGTGGGTCTTTTCGGTTTCACCTTGTGTGGGACTCTGTGCGCTTGTGTGACTTTTTTCTTCCCCACCTCAGGGAAGTTTTCTGATATTATTTCTTCGAATCGGTTTTCTAATCCTTGTTCATCTATCTGTTGTTCTGGCACCACTATTATTCGTATGTTGTTTCGTTTCATGTTGTCCCAAAGCTCCCTTAGGCTCTCCTCCTGTCTTTTAATTTTTTTTCTCCAATTGCAGTACATTTTGGGTGTGTTTTGCTTCCTTGTCTTCTAATTCACAAATTCGGTCCTCCACTTCTCCTAGTCTACTGTTGATACTTTCAGTGGTGTTTTTTATTACAGCTATATCACTCTTCATTTCTTCTTGGGTCTTAAGTTGTTGATTTTTTAATCTGTTCCTACTAGCTTCTTCCATATGTTCTTGAATTTTTTCATCTGTTTCTTCTAGCTTCTTGCAGAATTAGGGGATAAGGAAGAAAGAAGAGAAAAAGATAAAAGAGATAAAAGAAAAGAAAAGAAAAGTAGGGAAGAAAAAAAGAGTGCAAAAATGAAATTTGGAAAAAAGAGGTGGATTGAAAAGAGAAAAAAAAGAGCGAAAAGAGAGAATGAAGTAGAAGAGGGGAAGAGGCTATGTGTATGAGGAGAAAACTCCTATAGAACTGCCACTAATTCCAACAAATTCCAGCAACAGCTCCCTGGAGAGAAATGCAAACTAGAAACAACCAATAATATCAAGAGAGGCAAGGGAAAACAGAAGCACAAAAATAACCGGCAGGGGGCGAGGGGGGGCGGAGGAGGGAGGGGAAAAAACAGCAGAAAAAAAGAAAAAGCAAAAGCAAAACAGCCTCACAACCAGTCCTTAAAAGCACACACACACACACACACACAGACACAAAAAAACAAACAACAACAACAACAAAAAAAGCCAATATACTAAAAAATCAAGCAAACAGCAACAAAACAATAGAAAGATAAAAGAAGAAAAAAAATTTTGGATAGTGAAGAAAGATAAGGGATATGTGTATAAGGATTTAGAGCAGTGGATTGGAAATAGGATATATAAGTAGGATGAAATTTTGACAGGACATAAACAGAAGGAATAGGGAAAATCTAAAGCAGGAATAGGGTAAGAGAAACAGGACAACAAAAGGGAAAAAGTGAGGGAGAGGGTTTTAGCATAGAGGTAAAATTGAGGTAGGGAAAATTGATGTTAAAGGAATGATGAAAATAGAATAGAGAACACTAATCCCCAAATAAAATAAAGAGAAAATAAAATGGCACTTTAAAAAATGGTAAAATGGTAGCAGTAATAATACTGGTTAAAAATAAAAATGTAGTAATTAAAAGGGTAAAATCAGGTGATGGAAAAAGAAGAACAAAAATTGGTTTCTTAGTTAAAAGGTGAAAAAAGAAAAAAGAAGAAAAAAAATTGCAGTAGTGAAGGTCCTTCGGTTCTTCTACTCGTCAGTCTGGCTCGCCTTAGTCCTGTCAGGTATTCAGGAGAGTGTTGAATTTCCCTGTGATACACTGTTCCTCTGTGTTGTAAACCACAGTCCTGATTTTAAAGCAGGCCGTATTTGTATCCCAGACTGCCTTAACTTGTATTTAGCTAATAGTCAGATTTTGGCTCAACCTCTGGGTGGCAGTGTTTTTGGGTTGGCCTCTGAGGCTATAGGGCCTCTCTGTCCAGTAGCTTGGGTTTATCATCTCTATTGCACTTAAAACTGGTGTGGGGAAGTCCACTGCCCAGAGCTGCTTCCTTAATAGTTACCCGCTCTGTGTTGTTGCTGGGATTGAAAATCCCTCTATAGGCCAGACCCTGTTAACTCCCAGGGACTGATCCGATTATTTAGTACTTGATCTCATTCAGGGTGGAATCTGGGTGTGGCTGTGCTCCTTGCCTGGGGGCTGGGGAGAGGAGTCTCACTCCCTGGAGAGAATGGCTGCCCCAGTCCTGGGCTCAGGGGTGTCTCAGCACTCAATTCGCTGCCACCTCTCGCGGCCCCCGCCCCTCTCCTCAGTCTCTCCCCAGATTCCACTAGTCCGCACCTTCTCCCTCTCTTCAGCACAGGTGAGTGTCTGTATCCAAAATGTCTTATGAACTGGATTCAGTGAAAACAAACAAACAAATGCTGGCCGCGGAAATCAGGAAGGCTCAGTTTCTATAAGCTCTTCTCTGACCGGCACTGCATGGTCTGGTCAGCTCTTCAGGCTGCCCAGATTAGGCTCAGTCCTCCGTGAACACAGAACCCAGATCTGAAATCCCCTGACGCCAGGAATCCCGTGGATCTCCTTTCCCCAGTCAGGGACTGTGCCTGGCCCAAGGGTCACGGCTGTCTGCCATGTGGTCTCCCTCCGACCCTCTGGGCTCAGGGGTCTGGCAAACTTTCCTGCCCAAATCCCTGGGTTTTTTTTTTTTTTTTACCTTTCCAGGGGAGTTCTGCCCTTTCCGGCTGCAAACCCTCTCACCACTCTATGTGTTTGTATGATTGTTTATGTGTGTATACACACGTGTGTGTGTGTGTGTGTGTGTGTGTGTGTGTGTGTGTGTGTGTGACAGACCAGGGTCAGCTGCACAGCGCACAGAGAACATTGAGTAGCCTCCAGACTCAGGCTGTCTGCCTAACTTCACACACCTGCCCCACCCCCACTGCCCATGGCATCCTGGGCCCTTTCGCTCACCCTTCAGTGGTTGAGGTCCCACACTAGCTCCTTGCACCTGGTCAAGAGCTTGGGACCTGATTGCCTGTGGGTTCCCCATAGCAGCCAGGGCCTTTCTGAGCTGTACATGCTGCCCACAGTAGTTGGGCTGGCACCTGCCCATTAGTGGACCAGACTCTCTCCTCTTCATTTCCCTCTCTCCCACGGCCTCACCCAGAATTCCCTGAACAAAGTTTGACACATCAGAAGTGCTCAGTCAGAGGTTCCCAGCTCACTCCACGTCCCTTTGGTGAAATCAGCTTAGCGTCTAGTGCAGTGGTTCTCAACCTTGGCTGCACATTAGAATCACCTGGGCATCTTTTTCAAATCCTGATTTCTGGGCCTCATCCTCCAGAAATTCTGTTTCTTTGTTATGGGGTGGGGCTACAACATTAGTAACAAACAGAATTTCTGGAGGATGAGGCCCAGAAATCAGGATTTGAAAAAGATGCCCAGGTGATTCTAATGTGCAGCCAAGGTTGAGAACCACTGCATGGGGGAAACTCTGAATAACTCTTTCCTCTCACAGGAATCCTTTGGTTTATGGAAGGAAAAAACGTCTCAATGTTTCTCTAGTGGTTCCCAGCGCTCCTTGACTTTGGGGAATCTTTTCAGGCCCAGTAAATGTAGCTCCTGTGGAGGTTGTGGAACTGGAAAAGCAGGCTGTACTGTCCAACCTGAAGCAGAAGTACCCAACTTCACTTTCAAAACCCAGGTGGTTACTGGAGCCCATAACCAGGAAAGGGGGAAAGGATATCTTCCTGGTAGGAATCCCACAGCACCTGTCCCCTAGGGGCAGGAGGACTCCGCAGGAAGTTCACTGAGAATCCAGTTGAATCATGACCATCAACGGGCCATCATGCCGCAGATGTAGAACTGAATTGGCACCACCGTGGAGAACACTACCCACCATCTGCTGTTCAACTAAACAGATTGCTGTGCCCAGAAGTAGTTGACTGTCCTTGTGAGATGCCTCTCTGAGCTCATTGACTGTCTCAAAGACTCTGAGCTTTAGGGAAAAGGGAAAGCTGCTAGGAAAGATCTTGGTGCTATCACTCATTTTGGCCCTGCTTATTCCTGCAATGTACAAAGAGAAATGTTTTAGGAGAATGGGTTAGTGTTTAGGACTCCCTTATACAGTCTCCCCCTCTCTGTGTGGTCAAACTCCGAGAACACTTCAGGAGCACCCAGGTGTCATTGTGGGAGGTCTGGGAGCGGGCACTGAATGACTGCCATTGCCAGAGGGTGACCAGCAGGGATGAGCTCATTCACCTTGAGGGAGACACCAGACTTTGAAAGAAAACACCTGTCTGTCCTGGCCAGTGACTGGTCTGCTGTAAAAGTCTCCCTTGGCTCATGAGGGCTTGTATTACACATGTTGTATCACTACCTCGTGACACAAGAACAGATCTGAAGTACAGCTCTGATGGAAAAGTGATGGGTAGAGGTTTTGTTTTTTGTTTGTTTGTTTGTTTGTTTTTTTCTGTGTGAGCAATCTTTATTTGGGTCCCTACTAGCAGGGTTAGTAATGGTTGTTACTGGTGAGGATGATGGGCTTTCTCCCATACGTTGACTGGAATGGCCCATCTTCTGAGCCAGACTGCCTCTGTCATACACCGCTTAGCAGATGGAGTGGCCAGGTTCTAGGTGGACCTCTCTTCAAGGCCCCTGGAACTTGGGCTAGAGATACTCAGATGCTGATCAGAAACTTCCTGGCATCATAGGGGGGGCCCGTGAGTAAAGACCCTCCTGTTTCAAGTTGCATGACTAATGTAAGGTGATTCCACCAAGGTCACGAGCCTGGCAGTTCTTGTCCTGTCCAGTAGGCAAGGCTCAGGGGACCAGATCTTCCTGGGCTTGCCTCAGGACTAACTAGCCAGTTCCTTGTCTGAGTATGTGAAAATGAAAGAGGACAATGGGAACAAAAGCCTGTCCAGGCCAGGATTTCTACTCTCCTCAGGCTCATCTGACGAGATGTGTGGCACGGAAACAGAAGAACACGGACTCACAAATATCATTTTGCTGTTTATTTTCATTCATGGAGTTTTGCCTTTCTTTATTAAAGCCTACATGGATTCGTGGGTACAAACTGGTGATTGTTTTCTGTCACCTGTGATCTTATAGGCCTGCATTGCCCTTGAACTGCTCACAGAGTGAACAGTTGCCATATACGGAGTCCTCCCCCTCCTAGTCCTTATCAGGTTCCTTGGGCTGGGTCATGACTGAAAGGTCAGCCATTGCCAGGGTACAACCCCAGCAGGTCCAGGGGTTCCCAACGGCATAGACGGAGTCGGCGAAGAAGGAAGGACACGGAGACAGTGTTCAGTTGATCAGCAGCCTAGCCAGGATCTCCAGCCAGGATCTCAGCCAAGTTCTGGTCTGGATCTCCAGAGAGGTTCTGGTGTTTATTGTCTTGTTACATCCGTATTTATACCAGTTGATTTTAATCCTGTCAATTTCTATTACAAAGGTTAGGGCGTTTCTTATCTCCATTCCAGGGAGTAAAGATTATGTAGCTTAAGCATGATTGTTTGTAGTTAAAGTGATTAACTACCCGCCTGGCACTTAGTTAAGGAGTTTCATCCCCTCCCTAACTTCAGGGAAAAATCCCTACCTGGGAAACAACCTTTCTCGGAGAGGTGACCTTGGTTAAAACACACAGCGCTAAGGGGAGCAAACATATTAAGAACAGTATGCTATATACGCCAGGTCCCTTGAAACATATGCTGTGCAGATGTTTCTTTCCTGCAGCGACTGTGTCAAGCAGCAAGGATGGACCGGCTTCCGGCAAGCCATCACCATATAAATACCAGGTGTTGTACAAATACATCATCAAATCATATAGTGTGTGATTTAGGGGGCTAGAGGTCAGAGCCCCTGTGCCATCCATTCAGGTAATAGCAGGGGAACAAGCATGCCATTCCCATATATGCCCTCCCAACTTGGACCACCTGCCTCACTTTCACACCTGACCTCAATGGCACTGTTCATGAGCAGCAGAACTGAGAACTTGAATGAGCAGGTGGCACTCGGTCCCTGCGGATTGCGTGATTTCCTTTTGCTCAACTTCTTCAATGCCTTTTTCATGCTGAATTCTTTCTTCCTGAGTGTCTGCTATGGGGCAGCCTTTTGTTTCTCTGCGGAGGAGTTGAGGTGGTATCTGGCCAAGTATGATTCATCTGGTTTCCTTTTGTCTTGATGTTCTGGACGAGCCAAGGTTTGTCTTTCTGGAATTGCTGTTTCTGTACACCTGAAACAACATTAATTCAGTAATTCTGGGAGGAAAAATATATCTACTTGATATTAACTGGCTTCTCAGAATCTTTAGTCATCCCTGCAGGTTATGTCTAAGGGGTTTACAGTTTCATATGGAAATCTGTACTTTCTCACCTTTGGAAAAATACTATCTCATGTGAAAAAGAGTTATCCCCTGAAATGAAACCCTTTCAGTATATCATTCTTCTGCGCCTACTAAGAAGATGTTTGAGTAACAGAGAACATGGGACATGGGAGGACTTTCTACTTTACCATCATCCTGTTCCCTGGAGCACTGCCTGGGCATATTTTGCTGAATCCGATTCAGCAAGCGGATGGATGAACGTCTTCAGGCTGTCAGATTCAAGGACTTGCTCCTTGCCCCTTCGGCAAAGAACCTCACATTGGAAAAGATCTTTCTCAATTATCCTGGGGTCTCCAGCATCATTTCAGTGCACAGACATGGAGGCCTCATCCTCCACTATCCCCCAAAGCATTCTTGGGAAGGACAGTCCCAGAAGGTCATTGTTTCCTTCCAATCTGGCAGCATGTTGGCTTGGGTCCTCTGGTTATAGGTTGTCTTGGCACCCTGCTTGGTACCTGTGTCTCTCCAACACCTGTGATAGGATCAGCTTGGCTCCGTGCATCTCATGGGTACTCGGACTTGGCATGGAGATGCTCTACATTAAAAAGCATTGACTACTCTAATCCTATCCCTGAGCAGGGGGGTCACAGCACGGATGCCCAATATATACTGCCCTCCAAATTCTTGAGCAGGGGTGGGCAAACTTTTTGACTCGAGGGCCACAATGGGTTCTTAAACTGGACCGGAGGGCCGGAACAAAAGCATGGATGGAGTGCTTGTGTGAACTAATATAAATTCAAAGTAAACATCATTACATAAAAGGGTACGATCTTGTTTTTTAGTTTTATTCATTTCAAATGGACTGGTTCTGGCCCGCGGGCCATAGTTTGCCCACGGCTGTTCCAGAGTCTCAGCCATGGGGCCACCAGATGCTTAAGTCATGTGATTTCCCAAAGATGGCTCACAGCTGCTCTGGAGTTTGGGCCCTGGATAAGTGTAGGGGAGTGGATGTGTATAGGGCCCCCAGGTTCTCTCTTTCCAAAAAGCACAGAAAAATTGGGTTCAGGATACCAGAAAGAACTCTCATCTGCTGCCAGGGAGATTGTTTCTTGTTGATAGTTCACTGGATGTGTTGAGAGGTCATGAGTCTATCTCTCTTTGATCCCTAGAGAGGGAGAGGCCTATTGATGGCCTCTTTGACAGCTCAAGGTCAAGGCCTTGGTTAGTCCTAGCTTGGCTACCACCAAGAATGCCGGGGTCAGATGGGCCCCTGGGGGACTGTACCTCCCAGAAAATGGTGGTTGGCCCCATCTCAGCAGGTAGCCCCCCTGTCCAATGCACCCTCCACAAGCATGCTTCTTTGGTCTCTTCCAGCTACTCTTGCTGGTTGCTGGGTCCTGCTCACATGAGCCCAAACGAAGAGTCCTGCTTTATTACCCCGGGTCAAGTTGTCCCTAGAGTAGGGTGTGTTCCTGTATAGGTGGGGGTACAAGCAGTGTCACCTTTCCACGGTACCCTTCTATCTCTCTTTTTAGAGTATTAAGACCAAAGTTGGTAGTTAGACCACCTCAAACAGATAGAGAACATGGAACACAAAAACCACTGTAGTATCCTCTCCTCTGTGGTGAAGATGACTTGCATTTGACTTTAGTCACATCCCACACCCAGGATCTCATCTATGTTCAAGTACATAGCCATGATTATTTTCATATCTGCTTCATTCAGTCACGGCTACCTAAACATGTTGGAATTTTCCTTTTTAGTGAGTCTGTGTCCTTGTCCCATGAGTCCTTGTCCCATGTCTTGCACTAAGTGGTGTAATTTGTGCTCTCTGAGGGTCCATCCTTTGTTTCTAAAAGTGGAGTGCAAAGGCATTTGGGAACAGAATCCCCCAAAGTGCCCCTAGCCTAAGGACTGGATCCTTAATGGAGCCCCTGGGTGAGGGGTGGGCAAACTTTTTGACTCGAGGGCCACAATGGGTTCTTAAACTGGACCGGAGGGCCGGAACAAAAGCATGGATGGAGTGTTTGTGTGAACTAATATAAATTCAAAGTAAGCATCATTACATAAAAGGGTACCGTCTTTTTTGTTTTTAGTTTTATTCATTTTAAAGGGGCTGGATTTGGCCCGCGGTCCGTAGTTTGCCCACGGCTGGTCTAGATTCAGGCTCAGTCCATGGTCTCTGTGCCTCTAAACAGGATTACAGAGCATTCATGCACAAAGTCAGTATATTCTTGGAGGATATGCCCTAGAGCAACAGTTCTCAACCTGTGGGTTGCGACCCCTTTGTGGGTCGAAAGACCCTTTCACAGGGGTCTCCTAAGACCATCAGAAAACACATATATAATTACATATTGTTTTTGTGATTAATCACTATGCTTTAAGTATGTTCAATTTGTAACAATGAAAATACACCCTGCATATCAGATATTTACATTACGATTCATAACAGTAGCAAAATTATAGTTATGAAGTAGCAACAAAAATAATTTTATGGTTGGGGGTCACCACAACATGAGGAACTGTATTAAAGTGTCACGGCATTAGGAAGGTTGAGAACCACTGCCCTAGAGGATAGGTGTTGGTGGGTTCAGGGTGGGGGTGGGGGGCTCCTAGTGTCTCTGGAAAAGCAGCCAGCTCCTTTTAGTTGCCTACCAAACATTGTTTCTTAAATGAGTTCTTTAAAGGCTGAAAAGATTTCCTTGTGCACTTTGCTAGCTCATGCCTCTACTGATTACTTATATGAAGGGACTTGTCCATTTTGTGGGAGGGAAATTGGAGAGAGGGTTTGGAAACCACAATCTGGAATTTGGTGGAGAGAGGGTGTTTATTTGTTATGATTAAGGCACCCTTGCATCCCAAGGCTTCTGTAGGACCATTAGCTAATGTTCTTTGAAGCAAGAGCAACTGAATTTCCACTGAGGTGAAGAATCTAGAACATCAGGCTCATCTTTTCCTTTGAAGATGAAATACCCACTTTGCTGACTTCAGTGGAGTTGAAGAAAGCCATTATGAAACTGGCCTTCCTCAATTAAGTCTGCTGGGTCGCAGAAATTCACCCATTGGTACCCTGGCCACCAGTCAGACAGTCTCTATTAGGCAACATGTTCAGGACCCTTTGAGAAAGGAGAACAAACCTAGAGGAATCACAATACCTGATATCAAGCTATGCTATAAGGCCATTGTAATCAAAACAACTGGTAATGACAGAACAGCAGTCATATGGATCAATGGAACACAACAGAGAGCCCAAACGTCAACCCACACCTACACTGTGAACTGATATTTGACAAAGGGGGCAACAGCATACAATGAGGTAAAGACAGTCTCTTCATTAGTAAATGGTATTGGGAAACTTGGATGGGTACATGTGAAACAATGAAATAAAACCACCAACTTATACCATTCAGAAGAATACATTCAAAATGAATAAAAGACTTAAATGTAAGTCATGAAACCATAAAAATCCTGGAAGAAAACATAGGCAGTAAACTCTCAGACATTACACATAGCAATATTTTTTGCTGATATGTCACACAGGGCAAGGGAAATAAAGGAAAATATAAACAAATGGGACTACATCAAACTAAAAAGCTTCTGCACAGCAAAGGGTACCGGCAACAACATGAAAAGAGAAGCCTCTGCATGGGAGAACATATTTGCCAAAGATACATCTGATAAGGGGTGAATCTCCAAAATATATAAAGTACTCATACAGTTCAACCAAAGAAGACAAACAATGCAATTTAAAAGTGGGCAGAGGTCTTGAGTAGATATTTCTCTAAAGAGGACATACAAATGGATGAGACAAGAAAAAATGCTCAATTTCACCCATCATCAGAGATATGCAAATTCAAATGACAGTGAGGTACCACCTCACAACTACCAGAATGGCTACCATCAATAAATCAACAAACAAAAAGTGCTAGTGAGGATGTGGAGGAAAAGGAACCCTTGTATACTATTAGTGGAAATGCAGACAGGTGCAACCACTATGGAAGACTGTGTGGAGTTTCCTAAAGTAATGAAACATAAAGCTGCCATTTGACACAGTGATCCCACTTCTAGGAATATATCTTAAGAAGCCTGAACCACCGATCACAAAGAATATATGCAGCCCTATGTTCAAAGAGCATTATTTACAACTAGAGGCCCAGTGCACAAAACTCAATCACCGTAGGGGGCGGCCCTCAGCCAGGCCTGCACCCTCTTGCAGTCCGGGACCCCTCACTCTTTACCACCCACCTGATTGCTGCTCTTTAGTGCCTACATGGAGGCTGGAGAGGTTCCTGCCACTACTGATGCACTCGCCACTGATGCACTGGCTGAACCGAGCTCCCCCTGTGGGAGAGCACTGACCAACAGGGGGTCAGCTCCTGCGTTGAGTGTCTGTCCCCTAGTGGTCAGGGCATGTCATAGTGACTGGTTGTTCCACCATTCAGTCAATTTGCATATTAGGCTTTTATTATGTAGGATAGCCAAGAGCTGAAAACAGTGCAGATGCCCATCAATAGAAGGGTGAATAAAAAAACAATGGTATATTTTCATAATGGAATACTACCTGGCATGAAAAGAGAAGGAATTCTTAACTTTTGAGACAGCATGTATGGATCTGGAGATTATTATACTCAGTGAAAGAAGCCAGTCAGAGAAAGAGAAAAACTATATGACCTCACTTATGTGTGGAATCTAGTGAACATTATCTGTCGAACAAAATAGAAACACAGGCATGAAGACATGGAACAGACTGACAGCGGTCAGAGGGGATGGGGGAGAGAGGGATTGGATGAAACTAACTGAAGGGATTAGCCAAAGAACATCCATGAACACAGATGGCAATGTGGTGAAGGCCAGAGGGTGCAGGGAAGACAGGTGCTATGTGAACAGGGTCAAAAGAAGGGAAAATATGGTATCTGTAATAGTGTCAAAAATAAAATAAAAACTTCTTGAAAGTATATTCCTATTTAGAGTTATCTCTTAATAGAAAATAAATAAGGGGCTATTGCTCTCAGATGGGATGGAGGGTGAGCTATGGGAGAGCAGGGTCATTCTGAAGGGAGTAGGGAGCCTCTGTGAAAGGTTGAGGGCAGGAGATTCTGTGCAGCCTTAGAAGGAGGCTGCACTGATAAGCAAGTCAGCAGATCATGATTCATGGATGGACAGGAGGCACCCAAGGGAAGACCAGGGGAAGGGTGTTGTCATGAGGGAAAATGCTGGGACGAGGCAGAAATCCTGGCCCCGGGAAGACTGAGATATCAATAAACCTCCGACAATCTCCAAATTATGCTTTATTCTCACTGTCACCTTCCTTCCTTAGGCCTGCTCTTGCCTGGGCCCCAGGGTTCTACTAATTGTCATCTGAAAGAGTTCATTCATACTTAGAGGACAGATTAATTGTGAGGCAGAAGGTGGGCCATGGGCTAGAAAGGCAGGAAATATCATGGACTCCTGATGAATTCAGGCAAGGGGTCAAGACTCCACGATGCCACTTACTAGCCATGTATTCTTGGGAAAATTAGCAGGCCCAATGGGCATCAGGTTCTTCCTCTGTGAAGTAAGTGGGTCTGATAAGCCCTGTCTTATAGGACTGCAGGGATGTGTGGAGTGTTTGTAAACCACTGTGCACAGTACCTAGTGGAGACTGAATCTGTAATGAATGGCAGTTATTTCTAATATCGTTTTTATCCCAGATACTTCCACTCTCGCCTCTGGCACTGTGATTACTTGTTTGTTATTAAGGTCATATTAGAGAATGTGCAGCTCAGTTGGGCACAGAACACCCAGTCGGCCAAAGAGGATACCCAATTCATGGATGTATGCTGACATTCAGGTGTGGGGAGCCTTCCCAGCTGGACACACACAAAGATGCCAAAAAGAGAATCTACTTACAACTCTTTCCCCCTGTCCAAGCTGCTCTTTCATCCAAACAAATGCTTTCATTCATTTCACCCCCACCCAAAATCTACCCCTTGATAATGATTGGCCAGAGTACACTCAAGATCATTAACATTTAATCCCAATTAGGCTCTCCCAGGCCATCATGTTTCTCATGGCTCAGTAACTCTATTTCTTTAGAAATCTGTGCAGATGATGGGTATAACACGCCTAGTGCTCATACTGTCCAATGGCACAGTGTCTGCGTGGCTCATGCCATGCACATCATTTTTTAATTAAGGTATTACATATGAGTCCTTATCCACCCATTGCCCTCCTCCAGCCCCCCACTCATGCCATCACCCCCCTGGCGTCTGTGTCCATTGGTTAGGCCTATATGCTTCATACAAGTCCTTTGGTTGATCTCTCCCCCTTACCTCCACCCTCCCCTACCTTCCCTCTGAGGTTTCATGGTCAGATCGATGCTTCTCTGTATTTGGATGTGTTTGTCCATCCATTTGTTGTTCATTATATTCCATATATAAGTGAGATCATGTGATAATTATCTTTCTCTGACTGGCTTATTTGGCTTAACATAATGCTCTCCAGTTCCACCATGCTGTTGCAACTACGCTGCGGTAAAAATGAAGGCCATTCAAAATTGAGTGCTGTTCCCTGGAGGCCCACCACCTCACCTGTTCTGTTACTTGTTTGTAAGATTTAGGGGACACCTAACCCCTTCCTTATATGACTATAGCTCCTACACTATCATTCTGTGGGTGGGTGTGCCCTGCTTATGTTGGTGTCCCCACTACTAACACAGGATCTTCCAGAGGACATAGGCTCAGTGAATGTCTGGGGATTAAATGAACCACTGAGCAGGGGTCGTCTTTATGCAGATGAAATCCCTCCACTTTCTTGCCGGAACCAAGGATCCTTCGATAAGTTGTTTCATGCAAAGACAGACGAGAAGAGATAAGAATCAAAAATTAACAACCTTTTGCTATTATTTTTCTATTTATTAACTCCATTGAATGTACTGCCGAGTTCTTACACATTTCCAAGGAAATCCTTTTATAATGCCACGTTATCTATTTTGGGATCACAAACTAGGATGGAAAGTGTCCCAATTTTGGTTATACAATAGCAAATCTCTTACTCTTGAGCTGGACATGTAGAAATATATATATTGTGATCAATGTCATTTACAAACTCACATGCTAAAAGTTTATGAAAGCTTCTATGAAAAGGGACATTCAAAAATTTCCTTAAAAATCGCAAAATAATAAAGCACAAATTTCTCAATCATAATAGGAGCTCATATCTTTCCCTGGGCCTCACTATTAGTTTCTTCTCAAACATAGAGTTGAAAATTGGATGCACTTTCTGCCCAGCAAAAGAAGTTAATGCTCATGGGCCTGAAAAGTGCCTGGATTCAACTCTGGCTCAGGCATAGTGTCATTACTCAGGCCCTTCAAGCAGGGATGAAAGGGAATAGGGATCCCTGTCATTAACCCCGAGCACAAACTGGAGGGTGTTCAACATGGTAGTCTCTGCATGTGCTCGGGGACCCCACAGGAACTCATAGCATGCAGGATCACTATTGGGCACCTGGCGGTACAGCAGGTACTGTTCCTGGACCCAAATTTTGGTGATGAGCTCCCTGGGCTCCCAATAGAGCCAATGCTCCTTCCCATCATACACCCCTACAACATTCAGTGCTTCCCAGACTTTTTCCTCAGGGGCACAATCACCCTCTGAGGCGATCACCCACAGAACTGTGACCAGGAGGCCTGTGTTGGGATATCTGTGCCCATCGCTCACCATCCCATCATAGCTGAGCCCCAAGGCAGTGGCCAGGACATAGGTGTGAGTACTGGGGTCCATTTCTTTCACAACAATACCAAAGCCCCACTGGATGCATTCAGTGGCTGCACTGAAGAGCTCAGGAAAGTGGTCCTGGTGCTCTTTGATGACACTACTCAGCATTTCTGCCTTGGTGGTCGGCTCCTTTGCACGATACTTAAGGAGTAGAAACTCCACCATTTCTACCATCTTCAAATGCAGTGCTTTGTGGAGCAAGGAATCGGCATCTTCATGAGGGCCTCCCTCAGTGTTTGGACCCTCCTCATCTTGGCTGCTGGAGCTCTCATCTTCAGCGTGTCTCCATGGAAAGGCTGCCATGGCATGGGGGGAGGCACCCTGAGGACTCTGGGGAGGACTTGGTGTCTCAGCAGCAGACACCTCCTCTAGGCTGTCTATAAACAGGACTGAGGGGGAGGAAGACCGAGAGGAGGACAGAGACAGGGCCTCCTCCTCCTCCTCCTCCTCCTCCTCCTCCTCCTCCTCCTCCTCCTCCTCCTCCTGCATAGCCCAGAATAGTTCCTCTACCAACATGTCAGGGATCTCCATTGGGTCCAGATGGTCTTCCTCAGGCTTCCACGGCTCACTCATATGATGACCAGGCATGATGACTCGTGCTCGAACAGTGACCGAGTGTGGCCAGAAGATGGGCGATTAGGACCCACGGGCCTGGGGGAAGGGGAGTATGAGAGGCATGAGCTGAGAAACACACCCTAGGCGGCTCTGACAAAGGTGACTTCCAGGTCTCCCCTTTAGGGGTGTCCATGGGCCTCACAGGGCTCACTCCTGATCAGCCTGCCCACTAGGAGCCTGAAGTAGGAAGTGACATGACTGCTCAGGGTGTAGAAGGCACAGCGCAGGGTTCTGTAGCTGACGGTGGGGTGTGGAGGTGTCAGGCAATGTGGGGTGCCCTCTGACAGTGGTGGTGAGCCCATGGGGACATATTCATGGTCGGAACCTCACCTTAATTCCTAGCACTTCCTGGCCTCCTGCTGCTCTGTGACCTGAGAATATGTAGCATAAACCAAGGCCTTCACCTCCTTCTATCCGGGGGCTCTGCTGGTGGGAAAAACGGAGCACCTCAGGATGCACATGGCAATCACAGTCCTGGAACCCCAATGCTGACAGGAGGGGCAGCAGGACTCTGTGAGGTCCCCTCTGTTGTGGGTGGGAGGTTCCTCCTTGCACATGTAGGATCCTCACCCTTCCCCTGCCAGGGCCAGGCCCCTCACTGCCTTCTGCTGGCCTGAGGTCAAACTCTCAGAACAAGACCACACACACCTGACACTTGAGTGAAGAAAATGAGGGGGTCCCTCTCCCAGAGGATCAAGAAGGGGTGACTGAAGATTTGGGTCCATCTACGCTGGGTTAAGGCTCTGATCACTTCTCACCATGACGCACTGCAGGGTTTCAGACACTCTCTCTGCTGACTGAGCGCAATCTACTTAGACTTAGGGTGCACCTCCCTGAGATACAGGAGTAGGGAAGTGAGCTGAGGTAATCCAGGCCCTATTCCGAGTTTCCCCATTGCTGACAGAGGAGGCAGGGTAAGTCTGGGTTCCCATGTGCTCTGCTCCCCCTCAGTGCTCACCTTGATTCTTGGCAGGAACTGGGACTCATCTCTCTGTTGACAAAATTTGGATCCTGGGGATGATATGACGTATGGTCTCACACCAAGGTCCTCACCTTGCTGATAGCTCTGAGACAAAAGTGAACAGGAGCTCCATCTGCCCCCACCCCTGTCCAGGTTATCACACAACTGACACCAGGGCCTGGGCCCATCCATTCCGGGTAGAGTTCCCGTAGTCTGGCCTCAGGATACTTGCCTTTCTTCCTGGCCTGGCCTGGGTCTGAATCCAGCTTACTTGATTTCACCCTGAATAACTGTCCTCAGTGACAAAAGCTCAGGACGAGCAGGCATGTGGAAAGGGAGAGCATGTCACACCCAGGTACCCCTGCCTGGGGAATCTGGATGCTGAGGACAGGACACTCCCTGATGCTGAGGGCTCTCTTCTTTTCTCGCGGAGCTCATAGCTGCAGTTTCCCACAAGAAAGCATTCACCCCTTTATGACCCTTCCACAACCTCCGCTCATCTGTGCATGAACTGAAGCCATTCCCTCTGACCAAGGCCCTGTCCTTCCAGAGTGCCCTCAGACAAACGTGAGGAGGAACCACCTCTGCCGACCCATGCCAGGCCTTTCCCAGGGCTGACAACAGCACAGACTGGGTTCAGGGCACCCATTGTCTGGAGTGTGGTATCCTCTTTCCTCCCTGTGCTACCTAGGCTTACTCAGAGAGTGCCTGGGACCTTTCCCTTCTGCTGAACTGAGAGTGAATACTGCAGGCCATGCCCTCCATCTCTCTGAGACCTCCAAGGTGGATTTTAAGACACACCACATTGACTATCGTGCCGAGTGTGCCAGTTGTGCCTGCAGAGCCTAAGCCAGCCAGTCGCTGTGTTTACTGGGGTGGGAAGTACCATCATCCTGCCTCAAGACCCACACTTTAATTACCAGCATTGCCTGGCACACCTCCCACGTTGCCGTGAATCCAGAACCTTGAAGACAATGCCCTCACCTCCCTTTGCCACTGCTAAGGTAGAAGTCTGGAAGCAACCCAAATCCCCAGCCCTACCATGAGGCTTGCAGGTGCTGCTGGCAGGAACAGGCACACTGCGGACACGACTCTAGCCAAGCCTCAGGCATACAGACATCCAGGTGTGCTAGGGGGCTTCCTAGCACAGTCCTACCTCGGGTCCTCACCTGGTATCCTGGCAGAGCCCTGCAGCCCCCTTCTTTGCCTACCTGGAGCCTGACCCCTCAGAGCTCAGGGGGTGGAGTCCGCTTGTCTTCCTGCAGGATCCTCACCGTGACTCCTGGCTGGAGCTGGAACCTCCTGTCAACCTGAGAGGCCCAAGTCAGGAAGAGAGCAAGTGGTCATGGACCAGGGACTTCCAAGGGTTCACAGTAGGGGTAATGTGGGGCATCACTGTTGTGGTGTCCAGGGTCCCTCAGTCTTCCCTTTGCATGTTCACCTGGACTTGGGGCAAGACCCGGGTCCTCCCCTCTGCCACATATGTCATTCCCCTGAATTCCAAGGGCTGACATCAGGTCTGGGCTTCTGCGGTTCCTCTCTGCATGGTCATCCACCATAGGGCCTCCCAACACTTTGAGCAGGGCAGACTTCTGTGGACTCCCCTCCAGTTAGGGTTCCTGGATTCCCCCAGTCCTCCCTGGGGGTCCTCACCTTGACTGTTCCCTCTGCCCACCTGAGACCCTGCTCCTTACACCGAACCCCAGAGCCTGTCAGACCCGGATGCAATAGTCAGGAAAAGCACCTTGACTCTGGGCAGTGCTTCTGCATCCCTTCTGTGGACCTGAGTGAGGCCTCACATGATTTACCAAGTTTCCAGTCTCCCTCTCACCTGCATGCGGAAGTCAGGAGACACCTCACAGGGTCATCTGACATGGACTCCTCCATGGCTAATATCAGGGGAGGCCCTATATGGGTTCCCTAAATTGTGGGGTCCTGGTCCCCATCTTCTCTTCTTCAGCGGACTTGTGGCACTGCTCCTTACCCTGAAACCCAGTCTCTCACACCTGATGCAGAAGTCACCCCATCCTGTAGTACCCCACCCACTCTGGTCCTCCCAGCACTGAGGATTCTGAGGTCCAGGGCCCCCAATCTCCCTCAGGGACCACAACTTGACAGCGGCAGGACCTGGGGGCCCCCTCTGCTGCCTGAAGCCCTGCTCCTTCTACCAAACCCCCCAGTGTCTCTCAGACCCAATGCAGAAATCACAAAGCACAATGTGTGAGATCACCCCTCCCCCACCCCAGGAGGCCTGCCCGATGGATACCCTTGTGGGGTCCAGGCCCCCCAGTCTCCCTCAGGTTCCCACACTGACGCCGGGCAGGTCCGGACCCCCTCTGCCGACCTGAGATGCTGCTCTGACACGGAGCCGCCAGAGGGTCTCAGAGCACGAGGACCCGGAAGTCAGTCCTGACCACTCGTGGTCATCCCGCGCCTTGGGGCTCCCGGGACTGACGGCTCTGGACCCAGAGTCACCATGTCCTCCCCACGGCCTCACCATGAGGCCTGCAGGTCCTAGGACCCTCCCTCTGTGAACCGCGAGGCCGGACCCCCACACGGAGGCCCTCACCCCCGAGACCCCAGGGGAGGCCTGTGGGCATACCTCCCCAGGGCTCCCAACTCGGGCTGAACTAGCTCCCCGGGTACCTCCGTCTGGTCCTCACCCTGATCCCAGGCAGAGCCTGGGCCCCGCCGACCTGAGGAGGCTCCCCTCAGCGCCTGTACCATCTACCGACCCGAAGCCGGCCTCCCAAAGATGGCGCTCAGCTCCCTCAGACTTCTCAGGCGGAAGTCCATGAGTCAGTGACATCACTTCGGGAAACCAATTGTGTGGTCACCCAGGACAGTTGACACGGGCGGAGTTCTGCTCCTTTGTGCCCCGCCCGCCCCTTCTGGTCCCTATCTGGGCTGAATGGCCTGGGCCACCACCCTGTGCTGACCTGGGTCTGTGCCCCGCAGGCCAAGT
Organism: Myotis nattereri; assembly: GCF_964212035.1. Classification (NCBI taxonomy): domain Eukaryota; kingdom Metazoa; phylum Chordata; class Mammalia; order Chiroptera; family Vespertilionidae; genus Myotis; species Myotis nattereri. Next base: position 137,415,956 of record NC_138078.1, on the reverse strand, counting down.
GCCCTGAGACAAACCTGTGGAGGAACTACCTCTGCCGACCCATGCCGAGCCTTACCCAGGACTGATAGCAGCACAGACTGAGTTCAAGGCACTCACTGTTTGGAGTGTGGTATCCTCCTTCCACACAACCCATGCACAGTGGGAGAGTGCCTGGGACCGTTCCCGTCTGCTGAACTGAGAGTGAATACTGCAGGCCATGCCCTCCATCTCTCTGAGACCTCCAAGGTGGACTTTAAGACACACCACGTTGACTATCGTGCCCAGTGTGCCAGTTGTGCCAGCAGACACTAAGCCAGCCGGTCCCTGTGTTTACTGGGGTGGGAAGTACCATCATCCTGCCTCAAGACCCACACTTTAATTACCAGTATTGCCTGGCACCCCTCCCACGTTGCCCTGAATCCAGAACCTTCAGGACAATTCCCTTGCCTCCCTTTTCCACTCCTAAGGTAGAAGTCTGGAAGCAACGCAAATCCACAGGCCTACCATGAGGCTTGCAGGTGCTGCTGGCAAGTACAGGCACACTGCGGACACTTATGGCCCTGGCCAAGCCTCAGGCATGCATACTTCAAGGTGTGCTAGGGGGCTTCCTCAGTCCTCAGTCCTCAGACCACGAGAACCCGGAAGCCAGTCCTCACCACTCTTGGTCATCCCGCGCCTTCGGGCTCCCGGGACTGACTGCTCTGGCCCAGAGTCACCTTGTCCTCCCCACGCCCTCACCATGAGTCCTGCAGGTCCTGGGACCCTGCCCATGGGTAGGAGACCCAGCCAGAGAGAAAGGGAGGGAATGCAGAGGTGCTGGGCACAGGGACTGTCAGGACACTGGATTGGGAAGAGAGTGCACAGGTGGCAGCTTTAATGTCCTCAGAGCCTGGTCTTTGAGATTGGGTGTGTTTTCATAAACTCAAGGACAGAATAGCTGATATCAGGTTCATGGACTTTAAAGACAGGAGGGGAAAGACAAGCAGAGTGGGTGTGCTCATGTCGAGTGTGGTAACGAGGCCCAGGCCCTATGATGATGATGTGTAGCCACCGGTTCTGACTATCCTCTTAATGGGCAGGTACTCACAGCCCTATGGAGACTGAGCTCCGCCAGGTACTAGGACCCGGCTGAATCCGCAGGCTGTGTTTCTGCTCCTGTGACTGCACAGCTCTGAGGAGGTACGACCCCCTTCCCCAGGTACAAGGAAGAGAGGCAAGAACAGTGGGTGAGGTAGTCAGGGCCCAAGATCGTGGGCCATATTTTGATCCCTAGGTGCCACCTTCGCAACTGTAGAATGTGGTGACAATGGCACTGCCCACCCAGTTATTTGAGGCTTGAATTCTAGGATCCGTGGATCATGCCCATCCCAGGGCCTGATAGGGGCATGCTGTGTGGGTTCTAGTGCCAATTGTTCCTGGTCCTGTTATTCCTGTCTCTAGGCTGCAGTGGGGACCAGGTGTGCCTGCTGAGAGCGGATAGTATTGGTGCAGCCAGGGAATGGAGGAGGGTGGCTCCCAAAGTGATCGAGTGTAGACACCTGGCTGGAGGATCTGAGCTCGCACAGGGGTATCCCAGGGCCCAGCTGAGGTTTGATTATAAGGATTTACAATCAGGAGCTTTGGAAGAGGGACCAGGGTGCATGGGGACTGTAGCACCTTGGGGTGAAAAGAGGAGGGAGCTGACAGTCTTGGAGGAGGGGGGAAGAAACAAAACCCAGGAGGGTCTTTGCTGGGAGAGGACTAGAACCCACTCACCCGGTGTGAAGCCAAAGCTCCCGTTCTCCCACATCTGTGCTCCCCTGGTCTCAGTGGCCTTCTTTGTGGAACTGAACACACCCTGTCCTGAGTGCCTCTCCTTACCTGTCGCCACCTTCTTCCTTGAGCTCCCCAAAGACTCCATCTGATGGACGAGGCATCTGCATCACCAGCCCTTTCCATGGGGCCTGGCAGCTGAGTGCGTGGGGATAGGAAGAAGGAGCCAACACTCTCTGCTCTCCCACCATCCCTGTCAGTGGGGTTCCAGGGCCCCAGGGGACACTGGGGGAAGAGGTCAGCCCACAGACCATGAACACGGAGGCCTCATGCATGATGCTTATTGACATTCACACTTTTGGGTTTCCACAGCCCACGTGAGGCCCACGGACCTCTGGGGAGATGGAGTTCTCCTGCCTCTCCTGGCAGCCTTATGCAGGCTTGGTCTTAAATGGGGCCATGACTCTGGAGACTTGTTGGCGACCCTACGGAGCTGCCACAGGAACTGCACCATCGCCATCCACATTGCTCACAGGGACTGGGAAGATCCCTCTGGCTGGAGCTGCTGCTGGAGAGGCTGGGCTGGAACCCCATGTAGATTCAGACTCTCCTCCCAAAGGGAGAAATATGGGAGAGGAGTGAGCGCTGGCAAGGCCTGACACCCTGAGAGCTGCTCACACTCCTCCAAGAATACCCCCAAGGACCTTGCTCAGGAGTTTGGGGCTTGTTTTCTTTTGAAGCTGTGGAGATGGGGCTGTAGTTTGTGTAAGCAGCACACCTTCAAAGGGGCAACAAGGGGCCCAGGCTTGGGTTCCGTGGGCCGAGTTCCTATGATTTGGGTGAACCCTTCTGTCTATATTGAGTCTCAGTTCCTGTTGGTGATCTGAGAGGCAGGAACAGGTTCAAGTTTACATGTGGCGTTGTCTATGTGTTGTGTTTTTTTGTTTTTGTTTGTTTGTTTAGTGTGAGTGTGTGTGTTTTTTTTTTCTGTTCTGAAAACCAGACTATGTTTTTATTTTTATTTACTTTTTATTTTTCCCTCCTCTCCATTACTTTTTTTTTAATTGCTTAAAGTATTACTAAGGGTATTACATATGTGTCCTTATTTTCCCCCCTCCCTTGACAGGCCCCTAGCCTCCCCTCTCCCCCAATGTCTTATGTCCATTGGTTATGCTTATATGCATGCATACAAGTCCTTTGCTTGATCTCTTACCCCCTCCTCCTGCCCCCCAACCCTCCCCGGCCTTCCTACTGCAGTTTGACAATCTGTTTGAGGCAGCTCTGCCTCTGTATCTATTATTGTTCAAAAGTTTATAATGGTCTCTATTATCCAGGAATGAGTGAGATCATGTGGTATTTTTCCTTCATTGGCTGGCTTATTTCACTTCGCATAATGCTCTCCAGTTCCATCCATGCCATTGCAAATGGTAAGAGTTCCTTCCTTTTTACAGCAGCATAGTATTCCATCGTGTAGATGTACCACCGTTTTCTAATCCATTCATCTACTGATGGGCACTTAGGCTGTTTCCAGATCTTAGCTATGGTGAATTGTGCTACTATGAACATAGGGGTGCATCTATCCTTTCTGATTGGTGTTTCTGGTTTCTTGGGATATATACCTAGAAGTGGGATCACAGGGTCAGATGGGAGTTCCATTTTCAGTTTCTTGAGGAAACTCCATACTGTCTTCCATAGTGGCTGCACCAGTCTGCATTCCCACCAGCGGTGCACAAGTGTTCCTTTTTCTCCACATCCTCTCCAGCAGTTGTCGTTTGTTGATTTGTTGATGATAGCCAGTCTGACAGGTGTGAGATGGTACCTCATTGTTGTTTTGATTTGCATCTCTCGGATGATTAGTGACTTTGAGCATGTTTTCATATGTCTCTTGGCTTTCTGAAAGTCCTCTTTTGAAAGGTGTCTATTTAGGTCCTTTGCCCATTGTTTGATTGGATTGTTTAACTTTCTTTTGTTAAGTTGTATGAGTTCCATATAAATTTTGGAGATTAGGCCCTTATCAGATACGACATTGGCAAATATGTTTTCCCACACAGTGGGTTTTCTTGTTTTTTTGTTGATGGTTTCTTTTGCTGTGCAGAAGCTTTTTATTTGATGTAGTCCCATTTGTTCATTTTCTCTTTAGTTTCAAGTGCCCTAGGAGCTGTATCAGTGAAGAAATTGCTTCGGCATATGTCTGAGATTTTGTTGCCTTTGGATTCTTCTAGAATTTTTATGGTTTCCTGTCGTACATTTAAGTCCTTTATCCATTTTGAGTTTATTTTTGTGTATGGTGTAAGTTGGTGGTCTAGTTTCTTTTTCTTGCATATATCCGTCCAATTTTCCCAACACCATTTATTGAAGAGACTATCTTGGCTCCATTGTATGTTCTTGCCTCCTTTGTCAAATATTAATTGAGCATATTGGTTCGAGGTGATTTCTGGGCTCTCTATTCTATTCCATTGATCTATATGCCTGTTCTTGTGCCAGTACCAGGCAGTTTTGAGAACAGTGGCTTTGGAATACAGCTTGATATCTGGTATTGAGATCCCACCAACTTGGTTCTTTTTCAGGATTGCTGCAGCTATTCGGGGTCTTTTTTTTTTTATTCCAGATGAATATTTGGAGAGTTCATTCTAGATCTGTGAAGTATGCCGTTGGTATTTTAATGGGAAGTGTGTTGAATTTATAGGTTGCTTTGGGTAGTATGGACATTTTAGTGATGTTGATTCTTCCAATCCATGAACATGGTATGTTCTTCCATCTGTTTATGTCTTCCTCTAGCTCTTTTTTCAACGTCCTGTAGATTTCTGAGTAGAGATCTTTTACCTCTTTAGTTAAGTTTATTCCTAGGTAGCTTAATTTTTTTGGTGCGATGGTAAGTGGGATTGTTTTTATAATCTCTCTTTCTGAAAGTTCACTATTGGTGCATAGAAATGCTCAGATTTCTTGGGGTTAATTTTGTATGCTGCTACATTGCCAAATTCATGTATTAAGTCTAGTAGCTTTTTGATGGAGTCTCTAGGGTTTTGTATGTATAATATCATGTCGTCTGCAAGTAAGGACAGTTTTGCTTCCTCTTTTCCAATTTGGATGCCTTTTATTTCTTCTTCTTGCCTAATTGCAATGGCTAACACTTCCAGTACTATGTTGAACAATAGTGGTGAGAGGGGGCATCCCTGTCTTGTTCCTGTTCTTAGGAGAAATGGTGTTAGTTTTTGTCCATTGAGTATGATGTTGGCTGTGGGCCTGTCATATATGGCTTTTATTATGTTGAGGCATGCTCCTTCTACTCCCACCTTACTGAGAGTTTTTATCAAAAATGGGTGTTGATTTGGAGAACCAAGATGGCGGCATAGGTTAACTCCGGAGTTTGCTGCTTTGAACAACTACTTCAAAAGTGAAACTAAAAGACAGAACGGACATCACCCAAAACCACTGGAACGCTGGCTGAATGGAAGTCCTACAACTAGGAGGAAAGAGAAACGCATACGGACACTCAGAGGAGGCGCAGTGCTGAAGTCAAATTCTGAGGTGCAGAGTGCGTGCGCGGAGCGGGCTGGCGGCGGAGGGCGCGGTTGGCGTTTTCAATCGGGAGGGAGTCGCAGACTCTGAGCTCCAGATCCGGGCGAGTCTTTAGGGACCCAGACTCAAATGGGAGAAGCGGGACTGCCTGGCTTCGGTCAGAGCGAGTGCAGCTTTCTCTCCGAGCTTTGCAGCGGGTGCTGGGACTCAGAGAGGCAGAGCCCCTGGGGACAGGACTGAGAGCCGCCATCACTGCTCTCTCTGGCCCACCCTATTGATACTGTGCGACCCGCCCCGCCCAAGCCCTGCACAGAGGCATTTGCCGGATAGCCTCAGGCAAACGCCAGATTAGCACCTCCCTAGAGGACAGAAGTTCTCTCACTGCTGACACAGCTGATTCTCATAGCCACTTGGCCTGGAGGTCAAACCCTCCCTGGAATTAGCTACAACAATCAAGATTTAACTATAAAACCACGAACAAAGACCACTAGGGGGTGCACCAAGGAAGCATAACAAAATGCGGAGACAAAGAAACAGGACAAAATTGTCAATGGAAGATCTAGAGTTCAGAACCACACTTTTAAGGTCTCTCAAGAACTGTTTAGAAGCCGCCAATAAACTTAATGAGATCTACAAGAAAACTAATGAGACCCTCGATGTTATATTGGGGAATCAACTAGAAATTAAGCATACACTGACTGAAATAAAGAATATTATACAGACTCCCGACAGCAGACCAGAGGAGCGCAAGAATCAAGTCAATGATTTGAAATGCGAGGAAGCAAAAAACACCCAACCGGAAAAGCAAAATGAAAAAAGAATCCAAAAATGCGAGGATAGTGTAAGGAGACTCTGGGACAGCTTCAGGCGTACCAACATCAGAATTATAGGGGTGCCAGAAGATGAGAGAGAGCAAGATATTAAAAACCTATTTGAAGAAATAATGACAGAAAACTTCCCTCACCTGGTGAAAGAAATGGACTTACAGGTCCAAGAAGCGCGGAGAACCCCAAACAAAAGGAATCCAAAGAGGACCACACCAAGACACATCATCATTAAAATGCCAAGAGCAAAAGATAAAGAGAGAATCTTAAAAACAGCAAGAGAAAGAAACTCAGTTACCTACAAGGGAATACCCATACGACTGTCAGCTGATTTCTCAACAGAAACTTTGCAGGCCAGAAGGGAGTGGCAAGAAATATTCAAAGTGATGAACACCAAGAATCTACAACCAAGATTACTTTATCCAGCAAAGCTATCATTCAGAATTGAAGGTCAGATAAAGAGCTTCACAGATAAGGAAAAGCTAAAGGAGTTCATCACCACCAAACCAGGATTATATGAAATGCTGAAAGGTATCCTTTAAGAAGAGGAAGAGGAAGAAAAAGGTAAAGATACAAATTATGAACAACAAATATGCATCTATCAACAAGTGAATCTAAGAATCAAGTGAATAAATAATCCGATGAACAGAATGAACTGGTGATTATAATAGAATGAGGGACATAGAAAGGGAATGGACTGACTATTCTTGGGGGGGAAAGGGGTGTCGGAGATGCGGGAAGAGACTGGACAAAAATCGTGCACCTATGGATGAGGACAGTGGGTGGGGAGTGAGGGCGGATGGTGGGGCGGGAACTGGGAGGAGGGGAGTTATGGGGGGAAAAAGAGGAACAAATGTAATAATCTGAAAAATAAAGATTTAATTTAAAAAAAATGGGTGTTGAATTTTGTCAAATGCTTTTCTGCATCAATTGATATGACCATGTGGTATTTTTCTTTCAATTTGTTTATGTGATGTATCACGTTTATTGATTTGCGGATATTGTACCATCCTTGCATCCCTGGGATAAATCCTACTTGGTCATGGTGTATGATCTTTCTGATGTACTGCTGGATCCGATTTGCTAAGATTTTGTTGAGGACTTTGGCATCTATGTTCATGAGGGATATTGGCCTGTAATTCTCTTTCATTGTGTTGTCTTTACCTGGTTTTGGTATTAGGGTGATGATGGCTTCATAGAATGAGCTTGGAAGTGTTCCTTCCTTTAGAATTTTTTGTAGTAGTCTGTGGAGGATAGGTTTTAGTTCTTCCTTGAATGTTTGGTAAAACTCCCCTGGGAAGCCGTCTGGGCCTGGGCTTTTGTTTGATGGAAGCTTTTTGATGACTGCTTCAACTTCTTCCCTAGTTATTGGCCTGTTGAGATTTTTAGATTCTTCCTGATTGAGTTTTGGAATGTTGTATTTTTCTAGGAATTTGTCCATTTCCTCCAGGTTGTCTAGTTTGTTGGAGTAGAGCTGTCCATAGTATTTTTTAACAATCATTTGTATTTCTGTGGGTTCTGTTGTGATTTCGCCTCTATCGTTTCTGATTTTGTTTATTTGGGTCCTCTCTCTTTGCTTCTTGGTGAGTCTGGCTAGAGGTTTGTCAATCTTGTTTATCTTTTCAAAGAACCAGCTCTTAGTTTCATTGATTTTCTGTATTATTTTTTTGGTCTCTATGTCATTTATTTCTGCTCTAATCTTTATTATGTCCTTCCTTCCACTCACTCTGGGCTTTTTTTGTTGCTCTCCTTCGAATTCTTTGAGTTGAAGAGTTAGATTTTTTACTACCATTTTTTCTTGTTTTTTTGAGATAGGCCTGTAGAGCTATAAACTTCCCTCTCAGGACGGCTTTCATTGTGTCCCATAGGTTTTGGATTGTTGTGTTTTCATTGTCATTAGTTTCCAGGATGTTTTTAATTTCTTCTTTGATCTCATTGGTAACCCAATCAATATTTAATAACATGCTATTCAGCTTCCAGATGTTTGAGTATTTTGGGTTGTTTTAATTGTAGTTTATTTCTAATATTATGCCATCGTGGTCTGAGAAGATGCTCTTCATGAGTTCAATCTTCTTGAATTTGGGGATACTCTGCTTGTGACCCAATATATGGTCTATTTTTGAATATGTCATATGAGCACTTGAGTAGAATGTATATTCCGTGGCTTTGGGGTGAAGTGTTCTGAAGATGCCTATTAAGTCCGTCTCATCTAGTGAGTCATTTAGGATTGCTGTTTCTTTGCTGATTGTTTGTCTAGAGAACTTATCCAGTGCTGTCAGTGGTGTATTAAAGTCCCCTACTAAGATTGTATTGTTATCGATCTCTCCTTTGATATCTTCCAGGAGTTTTTTTTATGAATTTGGGTGCTCCTGCATTGGGTGCATATATGTTTACCAGGGTTATATCTTCTTGTTGTATTGATCCCTTTAGTATTATGAAGTGGCCTTCCTTATCTCTTGTTATGGCCTTCACTTTGAGGTCTATTTTGTCCGATATAAGTATTGCTACCCCAGCTTTCTTTTCCTTTCCATTTGCCTGAAAGATATTTTTCCATCCTTTCACTTTCAGTCCGTGTGAGTCCCTTCTAATGAGGTGGGTCTCTTGTAGACAGCAGATGTATGGGTCATGTTTTTTAATCCATTCAGCCACTCGATGTCTTTTGGTTGGAGCATTTAGTCCATTTACGTTTCAAGTTATTATTGAAAGGTACTTGTTTGTAGCCCTTTCCTTTTTTTGTGTGGCTGTTTTCTTTCTGAGCTTTTTATTTCTTCTTTTTACACCAGTCCCTTTAGCATTCCTTGCACTGCTGGCTTCGTGGTGATAAACTCCCTTAGCCTTTTTTTGTCTGTGAAGCTTCTTATTTCCCCTTCAAGTTTGAATGATAGCCTTGCTGGATAGAGTATTCTTGGATTCAGTCCTTTGCTTTGCATCACTTTGTAAATTTCCGTCCATTCTTTTCTGGCCTGATGTGTTTCTGTTGAGAAATCATTTGATAATCTAATGGGAGATGCCTTGTATGTAACTTTCTGTCTCTCTCTTGCAGCCTGTAAGATTCTCTCTTTGTCCCGAACATTTGCCATGGTAATTATGATGTGTCTTGGTGTGGGTCTTTTCGGGTTCACCTTGTGTGGGACTCTGTGGGCTTGTGTGACTTTTTTCTTCCCACCTCAGGGAAGTTTTCTGATATTATTTCTTCGAATCGGTTTTCTAATCCTTGTTCATTTATCTGTTGTTCTGGCACCACTATTATTCGTATGTTGTTTCGTTTCATGTTGTCCCAAAGCTCCCTTAGGCTCTCCTCCTGTCTTTTAATTTTTTTTCTCCAATTGCAGTACATTTTGGGTGTGTTTTGTTTCCTTTTCTTCTAATTCACAAATTCGGTCCTCCACTTCTCCTAGTCTACTGTTGATACTTTCAGTGGTGTTTTTTATTACAGCTATATCACTCTTCATTTCTTCATGGGTCTTAAGTTGTTGATTTTTTAATCTGTTCCTACTAGCTTCTTCCATATGTTATTGACTTTTTTCATCTGTTTCTTCTTGCTTCTTGCATAGGTAGTTGAATTTTTCATCTGTTTCTTCTAGCTTCTTGCAGAATTAGGGGATAAGGAAGAAAGAAGAGAAAAAGATAAAAAAGATAAAAGAAAAGAAAAGAAAAGTAGGGAAGAAAAAAAGGAGTGCAAAAATGAAATTTGGAAAAAAGAGGTGGATTGAAAAGAGAAAAAAAAAAGAGCGAAAAGAGAGAATGAAGTAGAAGAGGGGAAGAGGCTATGTGTATGAGGAGAAAACTCCTGTAGAACTGCCACTAATTCCAACAAATTCCAGCAACAGCTCCCTGGAGAGGAATGCAAACTAGAAACAACCAATAATATCAAGAGAGGCAAGGGAAAACAGAAGCACAAAAATAACCGGCAGGGGGCGAGGGGGGGCGGAGGAGGGAGGGGAAAAAACAGCAGAAAAAAAGAAAAAGCAAAAGCAAAACAGCCTCACAACCAGTCCTTAAAAGCACACACACACACACACACACACACAAAAACAAACAACAACAACAACAAAAAAAGCCAATATACTAAAAAATCAAGCAAACAGCAACAAAACAATAGAAAGATAAAAGAAGAAAAAAAATTTGGATAGTGAAGAAAGATAAGGGATATGTGTATAAGGATTTAGAGCAGTGGATTGGAAATAGGATATATAAGTAGGATGAAATTTTGACAGGACGTAAACAGAAGGAATAGGGAAAATCTAAAGCAGGAATAGGGTAAGAGAGACAGGACAACAAAAGGGGAAAAGTGAGGGAGAGGGTTTTAGCATAGAGGTAAAATTGAGGTAGGGAAAATTGATGTTAAAAGAATGATGAAAATAGAATAGAGAACACTAATCCCCAAATAAAATAAAGAGAAAATAAAATGGCACTTTAAAAAATGGTAAAATGGTAGCAGTAATAATACTGGTTAAAAATAAAAATGTAGTAATTAAAAGGGTAAAATCAGGTGATGGAAAAAGAAGAACAAAAATTGGTTTCTTAGTTAAAAGGTGAAAAAAGAAAAAAGAAGAAAAAAATTGCAGTAGTGAAGGTCCTTCGGTTCTTCTACTCGTCAGTCTGGCTCGCCTTAGTCCTGTCAGGTATTCAGGAGAGTGTTGAATTTCCCTGTGATACACTGTTCCTCTGTGTTGTAAACCACAGTCCTGATTTTAAAGCAGGCCGTATTTGTATCCCAGACTGCCTTAACTTGTATTTAGCTAATAGTCAGATTGTGGCTCAGCCTCTGGGTGGCAGTGTTTTTGGGTTGGCCTCTGAGGCTATAGGGCCTCTCTGTCCAGGAGCTTGGGTTTATCGTCTCTATTGCACTTAAAACTGGTGTGGGGAAGTCCACTGCCCAGAGCTGCTTCCTTAATAGTTACCCGCTCTGTGTTGTTGCTGGGATTGAAAATCCCTCTATAGGCCAGACCCTGTTAACTCCCAGGGACTGATCCGATTATTTAGTACTTGATCTCATTCAGGGTGGAATCTGGGTGTGGCTGTGCTCCTTGCCTGGGGGCTGGGGAGAGGAGTCTCACTCCCTGGAGAGAATGGCTGCCCCAGTCCTGGGCTCAGGGGTGTCTCAGCACTCAATTCGCTGCCACCTCTCGCGGCCCCCGCCCCTCTCCTCAGTCTCTCCCCAGATTCCACTAGTCCGCACCTTCTCCCTCTCTTGAGCACAGGTGAGTGTCTGTATCCAAAATGTCTTATGAACTGGATTCAGTGAAAACAAACAAACAAACGCTGGCCGCGGAAATCAGGAAGGCTTAGTTTCTATAAGCTCTTCTCTGACCAGCACTGCATGGTCTGGTTAGCTCTTCAGGCTGCCCAGATTAGGCTCAGTCCTCCGTGAACACAGAACCCAGATCTCAAATCCCCTGACGCCAGGAATCCCGTGGATCTCCTTTCCCCAGTCAGGGGCTGTGCCTGGCCCAAGGGTCACGGCTGTCTGCCATGTGGTCTCCCTCCGACCCTCTGGGCTCAGGGGTCTGGCAAACTTTCCTGCCCAAATCCCGGGTTTTTTTTTTTTTTTTTTTTTACCTTTCCAGGGGAGTTCTGCCCTTTCCGGCTGCAAACCCTCTCACCACTCCATGTGTTTGTATGATTGTTTATGTGTGTATACACACGTGTGTGTGTGTGTGTGTGTGTGTGTGTGTGTGTGTGTGTGTGTGTGTGACAGACCAGGGTCAGCTGCACAGCGCACAGAGAACATTGAGTAGCCTCCAGACTCAGGCTGTCTGCCTAACTTCACACACCTGCCCCACCCCCACTGCCCATGGCATCCTGGGCCCTTTCGCTCACCTTTCAGTCGTTGAGGTCCCACACTAGCTCCTTGCACCTGGTAAAGAGCTTGGGACCTGATTGCCTGTGGGTTCCCCATAGCAGCCAGGGCCTTTCTGAGCTGTACATGCTGCCCACAGTAGTTGGGCTGGCACCTGCCCATTAGTGGACCAGACTCTCTCCTCTTCATTTCCCTCTCTCCCACGGCCTCACCCAGAATTCCCTGAACAAAGTTTGACACATCAGAAGTGCTCAGTCAGAGGTTCCCAGCTCACTCCACGTCCCTCTGGTGAAATCAGCTTAGCCTCTAGTGCAGTGGTTCTCAACCTTGGCTGCACATTAGAATCACCTGGGCATCTTTTTCAAATCCTGATTTCTGGGCCTCATCCTCCAGAAATTCTGTTTCTTTGTTATGGGGTGGGGCTACAACATTAGTAACAAACAGAATTTCTGGAGGATGAGGCCCAGAAATCAGGATTTGAAAAAGATGCCCAGGTGATTCTAATGTGCAGCCAAGGTTGAGAACCACTGCATGAGGGAAACTCTGAATAACTCTTTCCTCTCACAGGAATCCTTTGGTTTATGGAAGGAAAAAACGTCTCAATGTTTCTCTAGTGGTTCGCAGCGCTCCTTGACTTTGGGGAATCTTTTCAGGCCCAGTAAATGTAGCTCCTGTGGAGGTTGTGGAACTGGAAAAGCAGGCTGTACTGTCCAACCTGAAGCAGAAGTACCCAACTTCACTTTCAAAACCCAGTTGGTTACTGGAGCCCATAACCAGGAAAGGGGGAAAGGATATCTTCCTGGTAGGAATCCCACAGCACCTGTCCCCTAGGGGCAGGAGGACTCCGCAGGAAGTTCACTGAGAATCCAGCTGAATCATGACCATCAATGGGCCATCATGCCGCAGATGTAGAACTGAATTGGCACCACCGTGGAGAACACTACCCACCATCTGCTGTTCAACTAAACAGATTGCTGTGCCCAGAAGTAGGCGACTGTCCTTGTGAGATGCCTCTCTGAGCTCATTGACTGTCTCAAGGACTCTGAGCTTTAGGGAAAAGGGAAAGCTGCTAGGAAAGATCTTGGTGCTATCACTCATTTTGGCCCTGCTTATTCCTGCAATGTACAAAGAGAAATGTTTTAGGAGAATGGGTTAGTGTTTAGGACTCCCTTATACAGTCTCCCCCTCTCTGTGTGGTCAAACTCCGAGAACACTTCAGGAGCACCCAGGTGTCATTGTGGGAGGTCTGGGAGCGGGCACTGAATGACTGCCATTGCCAGAGGGTGACCAGCAGGGATGAGCTCATTCACCTTGAGGGAGACACCAGACTTTGAAAGAAAACACCTGTCTGTCCTGGCCAGTGACTGGTCTGCTGTAAAAGTCTCCCTTGGCTCATGAGGGCTTGTATTACACATGTTGTATCACTACCTCGTGACACAAGAACAGATCTGAAGTACAGCTCTGATGGAAAAGTGATGGGTAGAGGTTTTGTTTTTTGTTTGTTTGTTTGTTTGTTTGTTTTCTGTGTGAGCAATCTTTATTTGGGTCCCTACTAGCAGGGTTAGTAATGGTTGTTACTGGTGAGGATGATGGGCTTTCTCCCATACGTTGACTGGAATGGCCCATCTTCTGAGCCAGACTGCCTCTGTCATACACCGCTTAGCAGATGGAGTGGCCAGGTTCTAGGTGGACCTCTCTTCAAGGCCCCTGGAACTTGGGCTAGAGATACTCAGATGCTGATCAGAAACTTCCTGGCATCATAGGGGGGCCCGTGAGTAAAGACCCTCCTGTTTCAAGTTGCATGACTAATGTAAGGTGATTCCACCAAGGTCACGAGCCTGGCAGTACTTGTCCTGTCCAGTAGGCAAGGCTCAGGGGACCAGATCTTCCTGGGCTTGCCTCAGGACTAACTAGCCAGTTCCGTGTCTGAGTATGTGAAAATGAAAGAGGACAATGGGAACAAAAGCCTGTCCAGGCCAGGATTTCTAGTCTCCTCAGGCTCATCTGACGAGATGTGTGGCACGGAAACAGAAGAACACGGACTCACAAATATCATTGTGCTGTTTATTTTCATTCATGGTGTTTTGCCTTTCTTTATTAAAGCCTACATGGATTCGTGGGTACAAACTGTTGATTGTTTTCTGTCACCTGTGATCTTATAGGCCTGCATTGCCCTTGAACTGCTCACAGAGTGAACAGTTGCCATATACGGAATCCTCCCCCTCCTAGTCCTTATCAGGTTCCTTGGGCTGGGTCATGACTGAAAGGTCAGCCATTTCCAGAGTTCAACCCCAGCAGGTCCAGGGGTTCCCAACGGCATAGACGGAGTCGACAAAGAAGGAAGGACACGGAGACAGTGTTCAGTTGATCAGCAGCCTAGCCAGGATCTCCAGCCAAGTTCTGGTCTGGATCTCCAGAGAGGTTCTGGTGTTTATTGTCTTGTTACATCCGTATTTATACCAGTTGATTTTAATCCTGTCAATTTCTATTACAAAGGTTAGGGCGTTTCTTATCTCCATTCCAGGGAGTAAAGATTATGTAGCTTAAGCATGATTGTTTGTAGTTAAAGTGATTAACTACCCGCCTGGCACTTAGTTAAGGAGTTTCATCCCCTCCCTTACTTCAGGGAAAAATCCCTACCTGGGGAAACAACCTTTCTCGGAGAGATGACCCTGGTTAAAACACACAGCGCAATGGGGTGCAAACATATTAAGAACAGTATGCTATATACGCCAGGTCCCTTGAAACATATGCTGTGCAGATGTTTCTTTCCTGCAGCGACTGTGTCAAGCAGCAAGGATGGACCGGCTTCCGGCAAATTCCCCCTTTTTTATTTTTTAAATGATAGTGCATGCAAATCAGTGGCCACCTCTCAGATTGGGCCGTTTACAACTCGGGAGAAGACTGGCAAGCAATGACAGTGAGCATAACTATAAACATAGTGGATGGATTGCACAAGGAGCCCCATTCCTGTAGAAGGTTGCCGGCCTCTTCAGTCAAGGGATTACAGCTGTCTTCAAGTTGTTGGTTTGATTGTCTTTGTTGGTCTGGCTAGCGGGCGGCATCACTGGCGACAGGCTTCCCGAAGCGTCAGCAAGTTGAAGGGCTGCATCAAAGGGTCCATCAGGGCCGTGGTTGATGGTGGTGTCGATGTCCGAGGAGGAGTAAGCTGTGCCCTCTGGATCCAGCTGATATGGAAAATGGAGGGTAGTAGAAAAAGAAGAGAAAGCAAAAGAACTACAAGGCATGGAAGTGTTTAGAAAAAAGAGGGAGAAGAAAGGGAAGAAGGCAGCATCCTGACACAGCCCTTTCCTTCAGCTTCCCCTTTCCCTGTGGTCCCAGGTAGAAATGGGAAACAAGTCCTGTTGCAGTGAGTGGGCAGCTGCTGTCAGCCAGTCTCTGTCTTTACCTGGGTCCCGATCTGAGCTGGGCATGGGAAGCAGGAAGCAGCCATGGGGACAGGAGACCTTCCTCAGAAGGGGCGAGTGTTCAAGCCCCTGCACCATTGGGGAGGGGGGTCTGTGCCCCACCTTTGTTGCACCCCAAGTTTTCTCCTACTGGCCCCCGACTGTGCCTGTCTTAGGTTGCCCCACCCTGTGGAGTCTTACCCGTCGTTGACTACCAGCCATCTCTGGGCCAAGTAGGGTGATGTGAGGTTCAATTTTGTCTCCTTGATAGCCTATGTCCCTCTGGCCTCCATGCCCAGCAACTGCCTTTGGATTCCCTCGCCTGCTGGCGGGGCTCTGGCATTGATCATAGGGAACTCAGGTTTCTTCTCTAGAGAGGGCCCAGCTTATGCCATTGGGCCAGAGACAGATCCATGGTACCAGCCACCACGAGGCTTCAACCTCAGCATGAACAGAGAGCTCAGGCAACAGCTATGGGCAATTGGATTGTAAGAAGAGGGTCCCTCTTGGCACAAGGGTAAGAGGCGCCAATATAGGACAAAGGAGAGTCCTGGAACAGGGCTTTCTCAGCCCAGGATGTCAGGCTCTTGGCACAAGACAACTCCATGTATGGGGCATATACCAAACACCCCTAGTCACGGCATAAATGGGAGGTGCCCTTCCTGGAACAGTAGGGTAGGGAGATTCTAGAAAACGCTGTGTTCAGCAAAGAAGGAGAAAGGCCAAAGAACCAGCAAACAAGTAGTTAGATTTTTAAAAAAGGAAAAAGGAAAGGAGATGTGGGGCAAAGCTGGGACATGTGGAAAGACAAAACGGAGGCACATGTGATCCTCCCAATGGACAGATTGTTCCAGCTCAGGGCTGCACAGCTGCTGCAGACGGGCACTGGTCAGGTGTGCTATGATGAGGCAGAGATGGCGGGCGGTGAGACATAAGGTCGGACTAGACGGTCTGGAATCCACACAGGTGAGTCTGCGTCCTGTGGAAATATACAAGCATATCCTCTCCCCTGGGTTAAAAGTACATCAGGTCCCTTCCAGGCTCCTGTAAGCAAGTCTCTCCATTTGATGAGGGCTTTAGGTTTAGTTAGATCAGGGTTCCAATGCCTGTGCATTGGGGAATTTCCCTCAGAATCTACATTTAGTATATTAATTACAAATAGAGTATGTTGTAGAACATGATGAGGAGAGGAATATTTAAACTCATTTTCTTGTAATATTTTGTAACAGGAGTAAATCAAACACCGCTGGGGCTATATAATAGAACTCCCATTTGAGATAAGATATCTCTTCCCCCTAATGTAAAGGGGATAGTTGTAATTACATAGGGACAGAATGTTCCTGAATGTTGATCTTCATCAGCCCAAGTTAAAATCTGAGAACTCTTTTTTACATTAGATGCCTTGCCTAGTCCTACTAGGGAAGTGGAGGTGGTGTGCGTGGGCCATGAAGGGGTCCAATCCTTCCCTGCTATGCAGGAAATATCTGCTCCTGTATCCAATAGACCTTCAATTGGTTTTCCCTGAATTTGTAAAAATTTTGTAGGTCTAGTAGCATGGATTTCTTGTATCCAAAATGCTGCATCTCTAGATCCAAAGCCTCCGGCCCCTCTAGCTTTCTGAGTAACAGCTGTCCCTATTTTATGTATTGGTAACAGGATTAATTGGGCAATTCTCTGGTTGGGCTGAATCTGTATAGGTGTGGTGGGTGGGGAAAGTAAAATCTGTATTTCGCCTGTGTAGTCTGCATCAACAACTCCAGGGATGACTAAGATCCCCTGTAACGAGGTGGAGCTCCGTCCTAATATTAAACCTACGGTTCCCTCAGGCAGCGGCCCAGACACTCCTGTAGGAATGGCTGCTACTGGCGAGTCTGGGGTTAGTATTGCGTGGGTGGTTGAGTGGAGGTCCAATCCTGCACTGCCTGGGGTTGCCCTGAAGAGGTCACTGACTGATTGAAATTTGCAAAGGGGTTGAGGGTTGATGCCCCTATTATTGCAGGGGCCTGGGGCTGGCCCCGTCTCAAGTTTCCCAATTGAGGTGATGGGATATAACCTCCTTGGGAGCTATTTGTAGAGTTGAAAGGCCGACCATTTTTATGGTATCTTGATCTACATTCCTTTGCCCAATGGAATCCTTTCTGACATCGGGGACAAACGGTTTTTGGAGGATTAATATTATTCCCTAATGTATTTCCAGGCTGTCGAGGAGCTTGCCATCTGGCCTGAGTATTATTATTTTTATTTGGGCATTCTCTGCTAAAGTGCCCAGATAAGCCACAAGAGTAGCAGTTCATATTTCTTTTATTACCTGTACTATTGCTGGCTTGTCCTATACCCTGTACATATTGAGGGTATGTCTCCCCTTTGAGAGCTGCAGCTATAGCTACACCCTGTATAAATGCTGGACTTACATCAGCACACTGTTTTATAAAATCCTTTATAGTTCCTGTTCTGAGAATCAGCCTTAATAAAGCCTGACAGGTATTATTAGCATTTTCAAAAGCCAGTTGTTTGATTAGGATATCGGCTGCCTCTTTGTTATTGATTACTCTCTTGACTGCCTGCATGAGGCGAGAAAGGAAATCCTGATATGGTTCCTTGACCTTCTGTTTAACCTCTGTAAGGGTGGTTGTTTTTCCTGCTGTATGAGGTAGGGATTTCCAGGCACTTACTGCACAACTGGTTACTTTGGTAAGTGCCTCTGTGGGCATATTCATTTGCTCCTCAGCCGTGTTAAAATCACCTTCTCCTAATATCATGTCTAGGGTTATTCCTTTTCTGGTTTTTTCGCTAGTGGCTACAGCTTTCTTAGCAAGATCTTCATATTCAGTTTTCCATAATAAGTAATCGCCTCCTGAGAGACAGGATTTACAAACCTGTGACCAATCATAAGGAGTCATCCATTTACTGGCTAGGGTTTCTACCAAGGTTTGTGTGTAAGGAGCTAGAGGTCCATATTCAGAGCAGGCCAATTTTAATTCTTTAAGTACTTTGTAAGGTATAGGCTCCAAGGTGGGGTTTCTATTCCCAACAGACTCATTCTCATATGTAACTGGGAAGCAGAGTGAGAATTCAAGATCTCCATTAGCTTCAGCTTCTCTTATCGCCCTTTGAAATTTAGACATGGAGCTCATAGGAGCCACAGGACCTGGTTTAGGCTTCCTTTCTAATTTGGGGAGACTGTTTTGAATGGGAGGGCCTCTCTCCTCTCTACTGACTGGAAAGGACCAATGGTCATGTTTATGATACTTATTCTCCTCCCGATCAGTAGGCCTAGCTAAATTGCTTTTAGATTGAGCTGAAGACAATAATGATGTATCCTCTCTGGGTGGAGCCGGGGGACTATTTAAATTTTGAGAAAGTTCAACCGTTTTTGCCTCTGGTGCCAAGGTTTCACAAATTGAATTCCAGAGAGAAAAGGTATCTGCCGGGACCTTCTCAGATCCATGGTAGCTGTAATAGTTCTGTAATTGCTCTCCTACTTTAGTCCAAGTTTCTAAATTAACAGTTCCATCCTCAGGAAGCCATTGACATACGTCTTCTATAAAACTTTCTGTCTGACTGGGAGTAACCTTAACTCCTCTGCTAGCAAGCATAGGCGTTAAAAGATTAATACAGAGTCTTTTTTCTTTAGACTCAGTATGACCCATCCTGTCAATCTAAGTTCTGTACTAACTACCCGCTTACCCTACTTTTTCTCTATGGGGGGGGGGGGTCTGCAGCACCCTATGGTGCAGTCCTATCCGCCCCAAGTACGGGGGGACTTACCTAAGGGTCCCTGTTCGGGCGCCAGATGCCGGGGTCCAACCCCAGCAGGTCCAGGGGTTCCCAAAGGCGTAGACGGAGTCGGCGAAGAAGGAAGGACACGGAGACAGTGTTCAGTTGATCAGCAGCCTAGCCAGGATCTCCAGCCAGGATCTCAGCCAAGTTCTGGTCTGGATCTCCAGAGAGGTTCTGGTGTTTATTGTCTTGTTACATCAGTATTAATACCAGTTGATTTTAATCCTGTCAATTTCTATTACAAAGGTTAGGGCGTTTCTTATCTCCATTCCAGGGAGTAAAGATTATGTAGCTTAAGCATGATTGTTTGTAGTTAAAGTGATTAACTACCCGCCTGGCACTTAGTTAAGGAGTTTCATCCCCTCCCTAACTTCAGGGAAAAATCCCTACCTGAAGAAACAGCCTTTCTCGGAGAGGTGACCCTGGTTAAAACACACAGCGCTAAGGGGAGCAAACATATTAAGAACAGTGTGCTATATACGCCAGGTCCCTTGAAACATATGCTGTGCAGATGTTTCTTTCCTGCAGCGACTGTGTCAAGCAGCAAGGATGGACCGGCTTCCGGCAAGCCATCACCACATAAATACCAGGTGTTGTTCAAATACATCATCAAATCATATAGTGTGTGATTTAGGGGGCTAGAGGTCAGAGCCCCTGTGCCATCCATTCAGGCAATAGCAGGGGAACAAGCATGCCATTCCCATATATGCCCTCCCCACTTGGACCACCTGCCTCACTTTCACACCTGACCTCAATGGCACTGTTCATGAGCAGCAGAACTGAGAACTTGAATGAGCAGGTGGCACTCGGTCCCTGAGGATTGCGTGATTTCCTTTTGCTCAACTTCTTCAATGCCTTTTTCATGCTGAATTCTTTCTTCCTGAGTGTCTGCTATGGGGCAGCCTCTTGTTTCTCTGCGGAGGAGTTGAGGTGGTATCTGGCCAAGTATGATTCATCTGGTTTCCTTTTGTCTTGATGTTCTGGACGAGCCAAGGTTTGTCTTTCTGGAATTGCTGTTTCTGTACACCTGAAACAACATTAATTCAGTAATTCTGGGAGGAAAAATATATCTACTTGGTATTAACTGGCTTCTCAGAATCTTTAGTCATCCCTGCAGGTTATGTCTAAGGGGTTTACAGTTTCATATGGAAATCTGTACTTTCTCACCTTTGGAAAAATACTATCTCATGTGAAAAAGAGTTATCCCCTGAAATGAAACCCTTTCAGTATATCATTCTTCTGCGCCTACTAAGAAGATGTTTGAGTAACAGAGAACATGGGACATGGGAGGACTTTCTACTTTACCATCATCCTGTTCCCTGGAGCACTGCCTGAGCATATTTTGCTGAATCCGATTCAGCAAGCGGATGGATGAACGTCTTCAGGCTGTCAGATTCAAGGACTTGCTCCTTGCCCCTTCGGCAAAGAACCTCACATTGGAAAAGATCTTTCTCAATTATCCTGGGGTCTCCAGCATCATTCCAGTGCACAGACATGGAGGCATCATCCTCCACTATCCCCCAAAGCATTCTTGGAAAGGACAGTCCCAGAAGGTCATTGTTTCCTTCCAATTTGGCAGCATGTTGGCTTGGGTCCTCTGGTTATAGGTTGTCTTGGCACCCTGCTTGGTACCTGTGTCTCTCCAACACCTGTGATAGGATCAGCTTGGCTCCGTGCATCTCATGGGTACTCGGACTTGGCATGGAGATGCTCTACATTAAAAAGCATTGACTACTCTAATCCTATCCCTGAGCAGGGGGGTCACAGCACGGATGCCCAATATATACTGCCCTCCAAATTCTTGAGCAGGGGTGGGCAAACTTTTTGACTCGAGGGCCACAATGGGTTCTTAAACTGGACCGGAGGGCCGGAACAAAAGCATGGATGGAGTGTTTGTGTGAACTAATATAAATTCAAAGTAAACATCATTACATAAAACGGTATGATCTTTTTTTTAGTTTTATTCATTTCAAATGGACTGGTTCCGGCCCGCGGGCCATAGTTTGCCCACGGCTGTTCCAGAGTCTCAGCCATGGGGCCACCAGATGCTTAAGTCATGTGATTTCCCAAAGATGGCTCACAGCTGCTCTGGAGTTTGGGCCCTGGATAAGTGTAGGGGAGTGGATGTGTATAGGTCCCCCAGGTTCACTCTTTCCAAAAAGTACAGAAAAATTGGGTTCAGGATACCAGAAAGAACTCTCATCTTTTGCCAGGGAGATTGTTTCTTGTTGATAGTTCACTGGATGTGTTGAGAGGTCATGAGTCTATCTCTCTTTCATCCCTAGAGAGGGAGAGGCCTATTGATGGCCTCTTTGACAGCTCAAGGTCAAGGCCTTGCTTAGTCCTAGCTTGGCTACCACCAAGAATGCCGGGGTCAGACTGGCCCCTGGGGGACTGTACCTCCCAGAAAATGGTGGTTGGCCCCATCTCAGCAGGTAGCCCCCCTGTCCAATGCACCCTCCACAAGCATGCTTCTTTGGTCTCTTCCAGCTACTCTTGCTGGTTGCTGGGTCCTGCTCACATGAGCCCAAACGAAGAGTCCTGCTTTATTAGCCCGGGTCAAGTTGTCCCTAGAGTAGGGTGTGTTCCTGTATAGGTGGGGGTACAAGCAGTGTCACCTTTCCACGGTACCCTTCTATCTCCCTTTTCAGAGTATTAAGACCAAAGTTGGTAGTTAGACCACCTCAAACAGATAGAGAACATGGATCACAAAAACCATTGTAGTATCCTCTCCTCTGCGGTGAAGATGACTTGAATTTGACTTTTGTCACATCCCACACCCAGGATCTCATCTATGTTCAAGTACATAGCCATGATTATTTTCATATCTGCTTCATTCAGTCACGGCTACCTAAACATGTTGGAATTTTCCTTTTTAGTGAGTCTGTGTCCTTGTCCCATGAGTCCTTGTCCCATGTCTTGCACTAAGTGGTGAAATTTGTGCTCTCTGAGGGTCCATCCTTTGTTTCTAAAAGTGGAGTGCAAAGGCATTTGGGAACAGAATCCCCCAAAATGCCCCTAGCCTAAGGACTGGATCCTTAATGGAGCCCCAGGGTGAAGGGTGGGCAAACTTTTTGACTCGAGGGCCTCAATGGGTTCTTAAACTGGACCAGAGTGTCGGAACAAAAGCATGGATGGAGTGTTTGTGTGAACTAATATAAATTCAAAGTAAGCATCATTACATAAAAGGGTACCGTCTTTTTTTGTTTTTAGTTTTATTCATTTTAAAGGGGCTGGATCTGGCCCGCGGTCCGTAGTTTGCCCACGGCTGGTCTAGATTCAGGCTCAGTCCATGGTCTCTGTGCCTCTAAACAGGATTACAGAGCATTCATGCACAAAGTCAGTATATTCTTGGAGGATATGCCCTAGAGCAACAGTTCTCAACCTGTGGGTTGCGACCCCTTTGTGGGTCGAAAGACCCTTTCACAGGGGTCTCCTAAGACCATCAGAAAACACATATATAATTACATATTGTTTTTGTGATTAATCACTATGCTTTAATTATGTTCAATTTGTAACAATGAAAATACACCCTGCATATCAGATATTTACATTACGATTCATAACAGTAGCAAAATTATAGTTATGAAGTAGCAACGAAAATAATTTTATGGTAGGGGGTCACCACAACATGAGGAACTGTATTAAAGTGTCACGGCATTAGGAAGGTTGAGAACCACTGCCCTAGAGGATAGGTGTTGGTGGGTTCAGGGTGGGGGTGGGGGGCTCCTAGTGTCTCTGGAAAAGCAGCCAGCTCCTTTTAGTTGCCTACCAAACATTGTTTCTTAAATGAGTTCTTTAAAGGCTGAAAAGATTTCCTTGTGCACTTTGCTAGCTCATGCCTCTACCGATTACTTATATGAAGGGACTTGTCCATTTTATGGGAGGGAAATTGGAGAGAGGGTTTGGGAACCACAATCTGGAATTTGGTGGAGAGAGGGTGTTTATTTGTTATGATTAAGGCACCCTTGCATCCCAAGGCTTCTGTAGGACCATTAGCTAATGTTCGTTGAAGCAAGAGCAACTGAATTTCCACTGAGGTGAAGAATCTAGAACATCAGGCTCATCTTTTCCTTTGAAGATGAAATACCCACTTTGCTGACTTCCGTGGAGTTGAAGAAAGCCATTATGAAACTGGCCTTCCTCAATTAAGTCTGCTGGGTCCCAGAAATTCACCCATTGGTACCCTGGCCACCAGTCAGACAGTCTCTATTAGGCAACATGTTCAGGACCCTTTGAGAAAGGAGAACAAACCTAGAGGAATCACAATACCTGATATCAAGCCATGCTATAAGGCCATTGTAATCAAAACAACTGGTAATGACAGAACAGCAGGCATATGGATCAATGGAACACAACAGAGAGCCCAAACGTCAACCCACACCTACACTGTGAACTGATATTTGACAAAGGGGGCAACAGCATACAATGAGGTAAAGACAGTCTCTTCATTAGTAAATGGTATTGGGAAACTTGGATGGGTACATGTGAAACAATGAAATAAAACCACCAACTTATACCATTCAGAAGAATACATTCAAAATGAATAAAAGACTTAAATGTAAGTCATGAAACCATAAAAATCCTGGAAGAAAACATAGGCAGTAAACTCTCAGACATTACACATAGCAATATTTTTTGCTGATATGTCACACAGGGCAAGGGAAATAAAGGAAAATATAAACAAATGGGACTACATCAAACTAAAAAGCTTCTGCACAGCAAAGGGTACCGGCAACAACATGAAAAGAGAAGCCTCTGCATGGGAGAACATATTTGCCAAAGATACATCTGATAAGGGGTGAATCTCCAAAATATATAAAGTACTCATACAGTTCAACCAAAGAAGAGAAACAATGCAATTTAAAAGTGGGCAGAGGTCTTGAGTAGATATTTCTCTAAAGAGGACATACAAATGGATGAGACAAGAAAAAATGCTCACTTTCACCCATCATCAGAGATATGCAAATTCAAATGACAGTGAGGTACCACCTCACAACTACCAGAATGGCTACCATCAATAAATCAACAAACAAAAAGTGCTAGTGAGGATGTGGAGGAAAAGGAACCCTTGTATACTATTAGTGGAAATGCAGACAGGTGCAACCACTATGGAAGACTGTGTGGAGTTTCCTAAAGTAATGAAACATAAAGCTGCCATTTGACACAGTGATCCCACTTCTAGGAATATATCTTAAGAAGCCTGAACCACCGATCACAAAGAATATATGCAGCCCTATGTTCAAAGAGCATTATTTACAACTAGAGGCCCAGTGCACAAAACTCGATCACCGTAGGGGGCGGCCCTCAGCCAGGCCTGCACCCTCTTGCAGTCCGGGACCCCTCACTCTTTACCACCCACCTGATTGCTGCTCTTTAGTGCCTACATGGAGGCTGGAGAGGTTCCTGCCACTACTGATGCACTCGCCACTGATGCACTGGCTGAACCGAGCTCCCCCTGTGGGAGAGCACTGACCAACAGGGGGTCAGCTCCTGCGTTGAGTGTCTGTCCCCTAGTGGTCAGGGCACGTCATAGTGACTGGTTGTTCCACCATTCAGTCAATTTGCATATTAGGCTTTTATTATGTAGGATAGCCAAGAGCTGAAAACAGTGCAGATGCCCATCAATAGAAGGGTGAATAAAAAAACAATGGTATATTTTCATAATGGAATACTACCTGGCATGAAAAGAGAAGGAATTCTTAACTTTTGAGACAGCATGTATGGATCTGGAGATTATTATACTCAGTGAAAGAAGCCAGTCAGAGAAAGAGAAAAACTATATGACCTCACTTATGTGTGGAATCTAGTGAACATTATCTGTCGAACAAAATAGAAACACAGGCATGAAGACATGGAACAGACTGACAGCGGTCAGAGGGGATGGGGGAGAGAGGGATTGGATGAAACTAACTAAAGGGATTAGCCAAAGAACATCCATGAACACAGATGGCAATGTGGTGAAGGCCAGAGGGTGCAGGGAAGACAGGTGCTATGTGAACAGGGTCAAAAGAAGGGAAAATATGGTATCTGTAATAGTGTCAAAAATAAAATAAAAACTTCTTGAAAGTATATTCCTATTTAGAGTTATCTCTTAATAGAAAATAAATAAGGGGCTATTGCTCTCAGATGGGATGGAGGGTGAGCTATGGGAGAGCAGGGTCATTCTGAAGGGAGTAGGGAGCCTCTGTGAAAGGTTGAGGGCAGGAGATTCTGTGCAGCCTTAGAAGGAGGCTGCACTGATAAGCAAGTCAGCAGATCATGATTCATGGATGGACAGGAGGCACCCAAGGGAAGACCAGGGGAAGGGTGTTGTCATGAGGGAAAATGCTGGGACGAGGCAGAAATCCTGGCCCCGGGAAGACTGAGATATCAATAAACCTCCGACAATCTCCAAATTATGCTTTATTCTCACTGTCACCTTCCTTCCTTAGGCCTGCTCTTGCCTGGGCCCCAGGGTTCTACTAATTGTCATCTGAAAGAGTTCATTCATACTTAGAGGACAGATTAATTGTGAGGCAGAAGGTGGGCCATGGGCTAGAAAGGCAGGAAATATCATGGACTCCTGATGAATTCAGGCAAGGGGTCAAGACTCCACAATGCCACTTACTAGCCATGTATTCTTGGGAAAATTAGCAGGCCCAATGGGCATCAGGTTCTTCCTCTGTGAAGTAAGTGGGTCTGATAAGCCCTGTCTTACAGGACTGCAGGGATGTGTGGAGTGTTTGTAAACCACTGTGCACAGTACCTAGTGGAGACTGAATCTGTAATGAATGGCAGTTATTTCTAATATCGTTTTTATCCCAGATACTTCCACTCTCGCCTCTGGCACTGTGATTACTTGTTTGTTATTAAGGTCATATTAGAGAATGTGCAGCTCAGTTGGGCACAGAACACCCAGTCGGCCAAAGAGGATACCCAATTCATGGATGTATGCTGACATTCAGGTGTGGGGAGCCTTCCCAGCTGGACACACACAAAGATGCCAAAAAGAGAATCTACTTACAACTCTTTCCCTCTGTCCAAGCTGCTCTTTCATCCAAACAAATGCTTTCATTCATTTCACCCCCACCCAAAATCTACCCCTTGATAATGATTGGCCAGAGTACGCTCAAGATCATTAACATTTAATCCCAATTAGGCTCTCCCAGGCCATCATGTTTCTCATGGCTCAGTAACTCTATTTCTGTAGAAATCTGTGCAGATGATGGGTATAACACGCCTAGTGCTCATACTGTCCAATGGCACAGTGTCTGCATGGCTCATGCCATGCACATCATTTTTTAATTAAGGTATTACATATGAGTCCTTATCCACCCATTGCCCTCCTCCAGCCCCCCACTCATGCCATCACCCCCCTGGCGTCTGTGTCCATTGGTTAGGCCTATATGCTTCATACAAGTCCTTTGGTTGATCTCTCCCCTTTACCTCCACCCTCCCCTACCTTCCCTCTGAGGTTTAATGGTCAGATCGATGCTTCTCTGTATTTGGATGTTTTTGTCCATCCATTTGTTGTTCATTATATTCCATATATAAGTGAGATCATGTGATAATTATCTTTCTCTGACTGGCTTATTTGGCTTAACATAATGCTCTCCAGTTCCACCATTCTGTTGCAACTACGCTGCGGTAAAAATGAAGGCCATTCAAAATTGAGTGCTGTTCCCTGGAGGCCCACCACCTCACCTGTTCTGTTACTTGTTTGTAAGATTTAGGGGACACCTAACCCCTCCCTTATATGACTATAGCTCCTACACTATCATTCTGTGGGTGGGTGTGCCCTGCTTATGTTGGTGTCCCCACTACTAACACAGGATCTTCCAGAGGACATAGGCTCAGTGAATGTCTGGGGATTAAATGAACCACTGAGCAGGGGTCGTCTTTATGCAGATGAAATCCCTCCACTTTCTTGCCGGAACCAAGGATCCTTCGATAAGTTGTTTCATGCAAAGGCAGACGAGAAGAGATAAGAATCAAAAATTAACAACCTTTTGCTATTATTTTTCTATTTATTAACTCCATTGCATGTACTGCCGAGTTTTTACACATTTCCAAGGAAATCCTTTTATAATGCCACGTTATCTATTTTGGGATCACAAACTAGGATGGAAAGTGTCCCAATTTTGGTTATACAATAGCAAATCTCTTACTCTTGAGCTGGACATGAAGAAATATATAATGTGATCAATGTCATTTACAAACTCACATGCTAAAAGTTTATGAAAGCTTCTATGAAAAGGGACATTCAAAAATTTCCTTAAAAATCGCAAAATAATAAAGCACAAATTTCTCAATCATAATAGGAGCTCATATCTTTCCCTGGGCCTCACTATTAGTTTCTTCTCAAACATAGAGTTGAAAATTGGATGCACTTTCTGCCCAGCAAAAGAAGTTGATGCTCATGGGCCTGAAAAGTGCCTGGATTCAACTCTGGCTCAGGCATAGTGTCATTACTCAGGCCCTTCAAGCAGGGATGAAAGGGAATAGGGATCCCTGTCATTAACCCCGAGCACAAACTGGAGGGTGTTCAACATGGTAGTCTCTGCATGTGCTCGGGGACCCCACAGGAACTCATAGCATGCAGGATCACTATTGGGCACCTGGCGGTACAGCAGGTACTGTTCCTGGACCCAAATTTTGGTGATGAGCTCCCTGGGCTCCCCATAGAGCCAATGCTCCTTCCCATCATACACCCCTAGAACATTCAGTGCTTCCCAGACTTTTCCTCAGGGGCACAATCACCCTCTGAGGAGATCACCCACAGAACTGTGACCAGGAGGCCTGTGTTGGGATATCTGTGCCCATCGCTCACCATCCCATCATAGCTGAGCCCCAAGGCAGTGGCCAGGACATAGGTGTGAGTACTGGGGTCCATTTCTTTCACAACAATACCAAAGCCCCACTGGATGCATTCAGTGGCTGCACTGAAGAGCTCAGGAAAGTGGTCCTGGTGCTCTTTGATGACACTACTCAGCATTTCTGCCTTGGTGGTCGGCTCCTTTGCACGATACTTAAGGAGTAGAAACTCCACCATTTCTACCATCTTCAAATGCAGTGCTTTGTGGAGCAAGGAATCGGCATCTTCATCAGGGCCTCCCTCAGTGTTTGGACCCTCCTCATCTTGGCTGCTGGAGCTCTCATCTTCAGCGTGTCTCCATGGAAAGGCTGCCATGGCATGGGGGGAGGCACCCTGAGGACTCTGGGGAGGACTTGGTGTCTCAGCAGCAGACACCTCCTCTAGGCTGTCTATAAACAGGACTGAGGGGGAGGAAGAACGAGAGGAGGAGAGAGACAGGGCCTCCTCCTCATCCTCCTCCTCCTCCTCCTCCTCCTGCATAGCCCAGAACAGTTCCTCTACAAACATGTCAGGGATCTCCATTGGGTCCAGATGGTCTTCCTCAGGCTTCCACGGCTCACTCATATGATGACCAGGCATGGTGACTCGTGCTTGAACAGTGACCGAGTGTGGGCAGAAGATGGGCGATTAGGACCCACGGGCCTGGGGGAAGGGGAGTATGAGAGGCATGAGCTGAGAAACACACCCTAGGCGGCTCTGACAAAGGTGACTTCCAGGTCTCCCCTTTAGGGGTGTCCATGGGCCTCACAGGGCTCACTCCTGATCAGCCTGCCCACTAGGAGCCTGAAGTAGGAAGTGACATGACTGCTCAGGGTGTAGAAGGCACAGCGCAGGGTTCTGTAGCTGACGGTGGGGTGTGGAGGTGTCAGGCAATGTGGGGTCCCCTCTGACAGTGGTGGCGAGCCCATGGGGACATATTCATGGTCGGAACCTCACCTTAATTCCTAGCACTTCCTGGCCTCCTGCTGCTCTGTGACCTGAGAATATGTAGCATAAACCAAGGCCTTCACCTCCTTCTATCCGGGGGCTCTGCTGGTGGGAAAAACGGAGCACCTCAGGATGCCCATGGCAATCACAGTCCTGGAACCCCAATGCTGACAGGAGGGGCAGCAGGACTCTGTGAGGTCCCCTCTGTTGTGGGTGGGAGGTTCCTCCTTGCACATGTAGGATCCTCACCCTTCCCCTGCCAGGGCCAGGCCCCTCACTGCCTTCTGCTGGCCTGAGGTCAAACTCTCAGAACAAGACCACACACACCTGACACTTGAGTGAAGAAAATGAGGGGGTCCCTCTCCCAGAGGATCAAGAAGGGGTGACTGAAGATTTGGGTCCATCTACGCTGGGTTAAGGCTCTGATCACTTCTCACCATGACGCACTGCAGGGTTTCAGACACTCTCTCTGCTGACTGAGCGCAATCTACTTAGACTTAGGGTGCACCTCCCTGAGATACAGGAGTAGGGAAGTGAGCTGAGGTAATCCAGGCCCTATTCCGAGTTTCCCCATTGCTGACAGAGGAGGCAGGGTAAGTCTGGGTTCCCATGTGCTCTGCTCCCCCTCAGTGCTCACCTTGATTCTTGGCAGGAACTGGGACTCGTCTCTCTGTTGACAAAATTTGGATCCTGGGGATGATACGACGTATGGTCTCACACCAAGGTCCTCACCTTGCTGATAGCTCTGAGACAAAAGGGAACAGGAACTCCATCTGCCCCCACCCCTGTACAGGTTATCACACAACTGACACCAGGGCCTGGGCCCATCCATTCCGGGTAGAGTTCCCGTAGTCTGGCCTCAGGATACTTGCCTTTCTTCCTGGCCTGGCCTGGGTCTGAATCCAGGTGACTTGATTTCACCCTGAATAACTGTCCTCAGTGACAAAAGCTCAGGACGAGCAGGCATGTGGAAAGGGAGAGCATGTCACACCCAGGTAACCCTGCCTGGGGAATCTGGATGCTGAGGACAGGACACTCCCTGATTCTGAGGGCTCTCTTCTTTTCTCAGGGAGCACATAGCTGCAGTTTCCCACAAGAAAGCATTCACACCTTTATGACCCTTCCACAACCTCAGCTCATCTGTGCATGAACTGAAGCCATTCCCTCTGACCAAGGCCCTGTCCTTCCAGAGTGCCCTCAGACAAACGTGAGGAGGAACCACCCCTGCCGACCCATGCCAGGCCTTTCCCAGGGCTGACAACAGCACAGACTGGGTTCAGGGCACCCATTGTCTGGAGTGTGGTATCCTCTTTCCTCCCTTTGCTACCTAGGCTTACTCAGAGAGTGCCTGGGACCTTTCCCTTCTGCTGAACTGAGAGTGAATACTGCAGGCCATGCCCTCCATCTCTCTGAGACCTCCAAGGTGGATTTTAAGACACACCACATTGACTATCGTGCCGAGTGTGCCAGTTGTGCCTGCAGAGCCTAAGCCAGCCAGTCGCTGTGTTTACTGGGGTGGGAAGTACCATCATCCTGCCTCAAGACCCACACTTTAATTACCAGCATTGCCTGGCACACCTCCCACGTTGCCGTGAATCCAGAACCTTGAAGACAATGCCCTCACCTCCCTTTGCCACTGCTAAGGTAGAAGTCTGGAAGCAACCCAAATCCCCAGCCCTACCATGAGGCTTGCAGGTGCTGCTGGCAGGAACAGGCACACTGCGGACACTTACCGCTCTAGCCAAGCCTCAGGCATACAGACATCCAGGTGTGCTAGGGGGCTTCCTGAGTCCTACCTCGGGTCCTCACCTGGTATCCTGGCAGAGCCCTGCAGCCCCCTTCTTTGCCTACCTGGAGCCTGACCCCTCACAGCTCAGGGGGTGGAGTCCGCTTGTCTTCCTGCAGGATCCTCACCGTGACTCCTGGCTGGAGCTGGAACCTCCTGTCAACCTGAGAGGCCCAAGTCAGGAAGAGAGCAAGTGGTCATGGACCAGGGACTTCCAAGGGTTCACAGTAGGGGTAATGTGGGGCATCACTGTTGTGGTGTCCAGGGTCCCTCAGTCTTCCCTTTGCATGTTCACCTGGACTTGTGGCAAGACCCAGGTCCTCCCCTCTGCCACATATGTCATTCCCCTGAATTCCAAGGGCTGACATCAGGTCTGGGCTTCTGCGGTTCCTCTCTGCATGGTCATCCACCATAGGGCCTCCCAACACTTTGAGCAGGGCAGACTTCTGTGGACTCCCCTCCAGTTAGGGTTCCTGGATTCCCCCAGTCCTCCCTGGGGGTCCTCACCTTGACTGTTCCCTCTGCCCACCTGAGACCCTGCTCCTTACACCGAACCCCAGAGCCTGTCAGACCCGGATGCAATAGTCAGGAAAAGCACCTTGACTCTGGGCAGTGCTTCTGCATCCCTTCTGTGGACCTGAGTGAGGCCTCACATGATTTACCAAGTTTCCAGTCTCCCTCTCACCTGCATGCGGAAGTCAGGAGACACCTCACAGGGTCATCTGACATGGACTCCTCCATGGCTAATATCAGGGGAGGCCCATTATGGGTTCCCCTAAATTGTGGGGTCCTGGTCCCCATCTTCTCTTCTTCAGCGGACTTGTGGCACTGCTCCTTACCCTGAAACCCAGTCTCTCACACCTGATGCAGAAGTCACCCCATCCTGTAGTACCCCGCCCACTCTGGTCCTCCCAGCACTGAGGATTCTGAGGTCCAGGGCCCCCAATCTCCCTCAGGGACCACAACTTGACAGCGGCAGGACCTGGGGGCCCCCACTGCTGCCTGAAGCCCTGCTCCTTCTACCAAACCCCCCAGTGTCTCTCAGACCCAATGCAGAAATCACAAAGCACAATGTGTGAGATCACCCCTCCCCCACCCCAGGAGGCCTGCCTGATAGACACCCTTGTGGGGTCCAGGCCGCCCAGTCTCCCTCAGGTTCCCACACTGACGCCGGCCAGGTCCGGACCCTCTCTGCCGACCTGAGATGCTGCTCTGACACGGAGCCGCCCGAGGGTCTCAGAGCACGAGGACCCGGAAGTCAGTCCTGACCACTCGTGGTCATCCCGCGCCTTGGGGCTCCCGGGACTGATGGCTCTGGACCCAGAGTCACCATGTCCTCCCCACGGCCTCACCATGAGGCCTGCAGGTCCTAGGACCCTCCCTCTGTGAACCGCGAGGCCGGACCCCCACACGGAGGCCCTCACCCCCGAGACCCCAGGGGAGGCCTGTGGGCATACCTCCCCAGGGCTCCCAACTCGGGCTCAACTAGCTCCCCGGGTACCTCCGTCTGGTCCTCACCCTGATCCCAGGCAGAGCCTGGGCCCCGCCGACCTGAGGAGGCTCCCCTCAGCGCCTGTACCGTCTACCGACCCGAAGCCGGCCTCCCAAAGATGGCGCTCAGCTCCCTCAGACTTCTCAGGCAGAAGTCCATGAGTCAGTGACATCACTTCCGGAAACCAATTGTGTGGTCACCCAGGACACTTGACAGGGGCGGAGTTCTGCTCCTTTGTGCCCCGCCCGCCCCTTCTGGTCCCTATCTGGGCTGAATGGCCTGTGCCACCACCCTGTGCTGACCTGGGTCTGTGCCCCGCAGGCCAAGTGCCCTGAGACAAACCTGTGGAGGAACTACCTCTGCCGACCCATGCCGAGCCTTACCCAGGACTGATAGCAGCACAGACTGGGTTCAAGGCACCCACTGTTTGGAGTGTGGTATCCTCCTTCCACACAACCCATGCACAGTGGGAGAGTGCCTGGGACCTTTCCCTTCTGCTGAACTGAGAGTGAATACTGCAGGCCAGGCCTTGAATCTCTCTGAGACCTCCAAGGTGGACTTTAAGACACACCACGTTGACTATCGTGCCCAGTGTGCCAGTTGTGCCAGCAGACACTAAGCCAGCCGGTCCCTGTGTTTACTGGGGTGGGAAGTACCATCATCCTGCCTCAAGACCCACACTTTATTTACCAGTATTGCCTGGCACCCCTCCCACGTTGCCCTGAATCCAGAACCTTCAGGACAATTCCCTCGCCTCCCTTTTCCACTCCTAAGGTAGAAGTCTGGAAGCAACGCAAATCCACAGGCCTACCATGAGGCTTGCAGGTGCTGCTGGCAAGTACAGGCACACTGCGGACACTTATGGCCCTGGCTAAGCCTCAGGCATGCATACTTCAAGGTGTGCTAGGGGGCTTCCTCAGTCCTCAGACCACGAGAACCCCGAAGCCAGTCCTCACCACTCTTGGTCATCCCGCGCCTTCGGGCTCCCGGGACTGACTGCTCTGGCCCAGAGTCACCTTGTCCTCCCCACGCCCTCACCATGAGTCCTGCAGGTCCTGGGACCCTGCCCATGGGTAGGAGACCCAGCCAGAGAGAAAGGGAGGGAATGCAGAGGTGCTGGGCACAGGGACTGTCAGGACACTGGATTGGGAAGAGAGTGCACAGGTGGCAGCTTTAATGTCCTCAGAGCCTGGTCTTTGAGATTGGGTGTGTTTTCATAAACACGAGGACATAATAGCTGATATCAGGTTCATGGACTTTAAAGACAGGAGGGGAAAGACAAGCAGAGTGGGGGTGCTCATGTCGAGTGTGGTAACGAGGCCCAGGCCCTATGATGAGGATGTGTAGCCACCGGTTCTGACTATCCTCTTAATGGGCAGGTACTCACAGCCCTATGGAGACTGAGCTCCGTCAGGTACTAAGACCCAGCTGAATCCGCAGGCTGTGTTTCTGCTCCTGTGACTGCACAGATCTGAGGAGGTACGACCCCCTTCCCCAGGTACAAGGAAGAGAGGCAAGAACAGCGGGTGAGGTAGTCAGGGCCCAAGATCATGGGCCATATTTTGATCCCTAGGTGCCACCTTCGCAACTGTAGAATGTGGTGACAATGGCACTGCCCACCCAGTTATTTGAGGCTTGAATTCTAGGATCCGTGGATCATGCCCATCCCAGGGCCTGATAGGGGCATGCTGTGTGGGTTCTAGTGCCAATTGTTCCTGGTCCTGTTATTCCTGTCTCTAGGCTGCAGTGGGGACCAGGTGTGCCTGCTGAGAGCGGATAGTATTCGTGCAGCCAGGGAATGGAGGAGGGTGGCTCCCAAAGTGATCGAGTGTAGACACCTGGCTGGAGGATCTGAGCTCGCTCAGGGGTATCCCAGGTCCCAGCTGAGGTTTGATTATAAGGATTTACAATCAGGAGCCTTGGAAGAGGGACCAGGGTGCATGGGGACTGTAGCACCTTGGGGTGAAAAGAGGAGGGAGCTGACAGTCTTGGAGGAGGGGGGAAGAAACAAAACCCAGGAGGGTCTTTGCTGGGAGAGGACTAGAACCCACTCACCCGGTGTGAAGCCAAAGCTCCCGTTCTCCCACATCTGTGCTCCCCTGGTCTCAGTGACCTTCTTTGTGGAACTGAACACACCCTGTCCTGAGTGCCTCTCCTTACCTGTCGCCACCTTCTTCCTTGAGCTCCCCAAAGACTCCATCTGATGGACGAGGCATCTGCATCACCAGCCCTTTCCATGGGGCCTGGCAGCTGAGTGCGTGGGGATAGGAAGAAGGAGCCAACACTCTCTGCTCTCCCACCATCCCTGTCAGTGGGGTTCCAGGGCCCCAGGGGACACTGGGGGAAGAGGTCAGCCCACAGACCATGAACACGGAGGGCTGATGCATGATGCTTATTGACATTCACACTTTTGGGTTTCCACAGCCCACGTGAGGCCCACGGACCTCTGGGGAGATGGAGTTCTCCTGCCTCTCCTGGCAGCCTTATGCAGGCTTGGTCTTAAATGGGGCCATGACTCTGGAGACTTGTTGGCGACCCTACGGAGCTGCCACAGGAACTGCAGCATCGCCATCCACATCGCTCACAGGGACTGGGAAGAGCCCTCTGGCTGGAGCTGCTGCTGGAGAGGCTGGGCTGGAACCCCATGTAGATTCAGACTCTCCTCCCAAAGGGAGAAATATGGGAGAGGAGTGAGCGCTGGCAAGGCCTGACACCCTGAGAGCTGCTCACACTCCTCCAAGAATACCCCCAAGGACCTTGCTCAGGAGTTTGGGGCTTGTTTTCTTTTGAAGCTGTGGAGATGGGGCTGTAGTTTGTGTAAGCAGCACACCTTCAAAGGGGCAACAAGGGGCCCAGGCTTGGGTTCCGTGGGCCGAGTTCCTATGATTTGGGTGAACCCTTCTGTCTATATTGAGTCTCAGTTCCTGTTGGTGATCTGAGAGGCAGGAACAGGTTCAAGTTTACATGTGGCGTTGTCTATGTGTTGTGTTTTTTTTGTTTGTTTGTTTGTTTAGTGTGAGTGTGTGTGTTTTTTTTTACTGTTCTGAAAACCAGACTATGTATTTATTTTTATTTATTTTTTTATTTTTCCCTCCTCTCCATTACTTTTTTTTTAATTGCTTAAAGTATTACTCAGGGCATTACATATGTTTCCTTATTTTCCCCCCTCCCTTGACAGGCCCCTAGCCTCCCCTCTCCCCCAATGTCTTATGTCCATTGGTTATGCTTATATGCATGCATACAAGTCCTTTGCTTGATCTCTTACCCCCTCCTCCTGCCCCCCAACCCTCCCCGGCCTTCCTACTGCAGTTTGACAATCTGTTTGAGGCAGCTCTGCCTCTGTATCTATTATTGTTCAAAAGTTTATAATGGTCTCTATTATCCAGGAATGAGTGAGATCATGTGGTATTTTTCCTTCATTGGCTGGCTTATTTCACTTCGCATAATGCTCTCCAGTTCCATCCATGCCATTGCAAATGGTAAGAGTTCCTTCCTTTTTACAGCAGCATAGTATTCCATCGTGTAGATGTACCACCGTTTTCTAATCCATTCATCTACTGATGGGCACTTAGGCTGTTTCCAGATCTTAGCTATGGTGAATTGTGCTGCTATGAACATAGGGGTGCATCTATCCTTTCTGATTGGTGTTTCTGGTTTCTTGGGATATATACCTAGAAGTGGGATCACAGGGTCAGATGGGAGTTCCATTTTCAGTTTCTTGAGGAAACTCCATACTGTCTTCCATAGTGGCTGCACCAGTCTGCATTCCCACCAGCGGTGCACAAGTGTTCCTTTTTCTCCACATCCTCTCCAGCACTTGTCGTTTGTTGATTTGTTGATGATAGCCAGTCTGACAGGTGTGAGATGGTACCTCATTGTTGTTTTGATTTGCATCTCTCGGATGATTAGTGACTTTGAGCATGTTTTCATGTGTCTCTTGGCTTTCTGAATGTCCTCTTTTGAAAGGTGTCTATTTAGGTCCTTTGCCCATTGTTTGATTGGATTGTTTAACTTTCTTTTGTTAAGTTGTATGAGTTCCATATAAATTTTGGAGATTAGGCCCTTATCAGATATGACATTGGCAAATATGTTTTCCCACACAGTGGGTTTTCTTGTTTTTTTGTTGATGGTTTCTTTTGCTGTGCAGAAGCTTTTTATTTGATGTAGTCCCATTTGTTCATTTTCTCTTTAGTTTCAAGTGCCCTAGGAGCTGTATCAGTGAAGAAATTGCTTCGGCATATGTCTGAGATTTTGTTGCCTTTGGATTCTTCTAGAATTTTTATGGTTTCCTGTCGTACATTTAAGTCCTTTATCCATTTTGAGTTTATTTTTGTGTATGGTGTAAGTTGGTGGTCTAGTTTCATTTTCTTGCATATATCCGTCCAATTTTCCCAACACCATTTATTGAAGAGACTATCTTGGCTCCATTGTATGTTCTTGCCTCCTTTGTCAAATATTAATTGAGCATATTGGTTCGGGGTGATTTCTGGGCTCTCTATTCTATTCCATTGATCTATATGCCTGTTCTTGTGCCAGTACCAGGCAGTTTTGAGAACAGTGGCTTTGGAATACAGCTTGATATCTGGTATTGAGATCCCACCAACTTGGTTCTTTTTCAGGATTGCTGCAGCTATTCTGGGTCTTTTTTTTTATTCCAGATGAATATTTGGAGAGTTCGTTCTAGATCTGTGAAGTATGCCGTTGGTATTTTAATGGGAAGTGTGTTGAATTTATAGGTTGCTTTGGGTAGTATGGACATTTTAGTGATGTTGATTCTTCCAATCCATGAACATGGTATGTTCTTCCATCTGTTTATGTCTTCCTCTAGCTCTTTTTTCAACGTCCTGTAGATTTCTGAGTAGAGATCTTTTACCTCTTTAGTTAAGTTTATTCCTAGGTAGCTTAATTTTTTTGGTGCGATGGTAAGTGGGATTGTTTTTATAATCTCTCTTTCTGAAAGTTCACTATTGGTGCATAGAAATGCTCAGATTTCTTGGGGTTAATTTTGTATGCTGCTACATTGCCAAATTCATGTATTAAGTCTAGTAGCTTTTTGATGGAGTCTCTAGGGTTTTGTATGTATAATATCATGTCGTCTGCAAATAAGGACAGTTTTGCTTCCTCTTTTCCAATTTGGATGCCTTTTATTTCTTCTTCTTGCCTAATTGCAATGGCTAACACTTCCAGTACTATGTTGAACAATAGTGGTGAGAGGGGGCATCCCTGTCTTGTTCCTGTTCTTAGGAGAAATGGTGTTAGTTTTTGTCCATTGAGTATGATGTTGGCTGTGGGCCTGTCATATATGGCTTTTATTATGTTGAGGCATGCTCCTTCTACTCCCACCTTACTGAGAGTTTTTATCAAAAATGGGTGTTGAATTTTGTCAAATGCTTTTTCTGCATCAATTGATATGACCATGTGGTATTTTTCTTTCAATTTGTTTATGTGAGGTATCACGTTTATTGATTTGCGGATATTGTACCATCCTTGCATCCCTGGGATAAATCCTACTTGGTCATGGTGTATGATCTTTCTGATGTACTGCTGGATCCGATTTGCTAAGATTTTGTTGAGGACTTTGGCATCTATGTTCATGAGGGATATTGGCCTGTAATTCTCTTTCATTGTGTTGTCTTTACCTGGTTTTGGTATTAGGGTGATGATGGCTTCATAGAATGAGCTTGGAAGTGTTCCTTCCTTTAGAATTTTTTGTAGTAGTCTGTGGAGGATAGGTTTTAGTTCTTCCTTGAA
Organism: Myotis nattereri; assembly: GCF_964212035.1. Classification (NCBI taxonomy): domain Eukaryota; kingdom Metazoa; phylum Chordata; class Mammalia; order Chiroptera; family Vespertilionidae; genus Myotis; species Myotis nattereri. Next base: position 137,378,079 of record NC_138078.1, on the reverse strand, counting down.
TGTTTGGTAAAACTCCCCTGGGAAGCCGTCTGGTCCTGGGCTTTTGTTTGATGGAAGCTTTTTGATGACTGCTTCAATTTCTTCCCTAGTTATTGGCCTGTTGAGATTTTTAGATTCTTCCTGATTGAGTTTTGGAATGTTGTGTTTTTCTAGGAGTTTGTCCATTTCCTCCAGGTTGTCTAGTTTGTTGGAGGAGAGCTGTCCATAGTATTTTTTAACAATCATTTGTATTTCTGTGGGTTCTGTTGTGATTTCGCCTCTCTCGTTTCTGATTTTGTTTATTTGGGTCCTCTCTCTTTGCTTCTTGGTGAGTCTGGCTAGAGGTTTGTCAATCTTGTTTATCTTTTCAAAGAACCAGCTCTTAGTTTCATTGATTTTCTGTATTATTTTTTTGGTCTCTATGTCATTTATTTCTGCTCTAATCTTTATTATGTCCTTCCTTCCACTCACTCTGGGCTTTTTTTGTTGCTCTCCTTCTAATTCTTTGAGTTGAAGAGTGAGATTTTTTACTACCATTTTTTCTTGTTTTTTGAGATAGGCCTGTAGAGCTATAAACTTCCCTCTCAGGACGGCTTTCATTGTGTCCCATAGGTTTTGGATTGTTGTGTTTTCATTGTCATTAGTTTCCAAGATGTTTTTAATTTCTTCTTTGATCTCATTGGTAACCCAATCAATATTTAATAACATGCTATTCAGCTTCCAGATGTTTCAGTATTTTGGGTTGTTTTAATTGTAGTTTATTGCTAATATTATGCCATCGTGGTCTGAGAAGATGCTCTTCATGAGTTCAATCTTCTTGATTTTGGGGATACTTTGCTTGTGACCCAATATATGGTCTATTTTTGAATATGTCATATGAGCACTTGAGTAGAATGTATATTCCGTGGCTTTGGGGTGAAGTGTTCTGAAGATGCCTATTAAGTCCGTCTCATCTAGTGAGTCATTTAGGATTGCTGTTTCTTTGCTGATTTTTTGTCTAGAGAACTTATCCAGTGCTGTCAGTGGTGTATTAAAGTCCCCTACTAAGATTGTATTGTTATCGATCTCTCCTTTGATATCTTCCAGGAGTTTTTTTTATGAATTTGGGTGCTCCTGCATTGGGTGCATATATGTTTACCAGGGTTATATCTTCTTGTTGTATTGATCCCTTTAGTATTATGAAGTGGCCTTCCTTATCTCTTGTTATGGCCTTCACTTTGAGGTCTATTTTGTCCGATATAAGTATTGCTACCCCAGCTTTCTTTTCCTTTCCATTTGCCTGAAAGATATTTTTCCATCCTTTCACTTTCAGTCTGTGTGAGTCCCTTCTAATGAGGTGGGTCTCTTGTAGACAGCAGATGTATGGGTCACGTATTTAATCCATGCAGCCACTCGATATCTTTTGGTTGGAGCATTTAGTCCATTTACGTTTAAAGTTATTATTGAAAGGTACTTGTTTGTAGCCGTTTCTTTTTTGTGTGTGGCTGTTTTCTTTCTGAGCTTTTTATTTCTTCTTTTTACACCAGTCCCTTTAGCATTCCTTGCATTGCTGGCTTCATGGTGATAAACTCCCTTAGCCTTTTTTTGTCTGTGAAGCTTCTTATTTCCCCTTCAAGTTTGAATGATAGCCTTGCTGGATAGAGTATTCTTGGATTCAGTCCTTTGCTTTGCATCACTTTGTAAATTTCCGTCTATTCTTTTCTGGCCTGATGTGTTTCTGTTGAGAAATCATTTGATAATCTAATGGGAGATGCCTTGTATGTAACTTTCTGTCTCTCTCTTGCAGCCTGTAAGATTCTCTCTTTGTCCCGAACATTTGCCATGGTAATTATGATGTGTCTTGGTGTGGGTCTTGTCGGGTTCACCTTGTGTGGGACTCTGTGGGCTTGTGTGACTTTTTTCTTCCCCACCTCAGGGAAGTTTTCTGATATTATTTCTTCGAATCGGTTTTCTAATCCTTGTTCATCTATCTGTTGTTCTGGCACCACTATTATTCTTATGTTGTTTCGTTTCATGTTGTCCCAAAGCTCCCTTAGGCTCTCCTCCGTGTGTGTGTGTGTGTGTGTGTGTGTGTGTGTGTGTGTGTGACAGACCAGGGTCAGCTGCACAGCGCACAGAGAACATTGAGTAGCCTCCAGACTCAGGCTGTCTGCCTAACTTCACACACCTGCCCCACCCCCACTGCCCATGGCATCCTGGGCCCTTTCGCTCACCCTGCAGTGGTTGAGGTCTCACACTAGCTCCTTGCACCTGGTCAAGAGCTTGGGACCTGATTGCCTGTGGGTTCCCCATAGCAGCCAGGGCCTTTCTGAGCTGTACATGCTGCCCACAGTAGTTGTGCTGGCACCTGCCCATTAGTGGACCAGACTCTCTCCTCTTCATTTCCCTCTCTCCCACGGCCTCACCCAGAATTCCCTGAACAAAGTTTGACACATCAGAAGTGCTCAGTCAGAGGTTCCCAGCTCACTCCACGTCCCTCTGGTGAAATCAGCTTAGCCTCTAGTGCAGTGGTTCTCAACCTTGGCTGCACATTAGAATCACCTGGGCATCTTTTTCAAATCCTGATTTCTGGGCCTCATCCTCCAGAAATTCTGTTTCTTTGTTATGGGGTGGGGCTACAACATTAGTAACAAACAGAATTTCTGGAGGATGAGGCCCAGAAATCAGGATTTGAAAAAGATGCCCAGGTGATTCTAATGTGCAGCCAAGGTTGAGAACCACTGCATGGGGGAAACTCTGAATAACTCTTTCCTCTCACAGGAATCCTTTGGTTTATGGAAGGAAAAAACGTCTCAATGTTTCTCTAGTGGTTCCCAGCGCTCCTTGACTTTGGGGAATCTTTTCAGGCCCAGTAAATGTAGCTCCTGTGGAGGTTGTGGAACTGGAAAAGCAGGCTGTACTGTCCAACCTGAAGCAGAAGTACCCAACTTCACTTTCAAAACCCAGGTGGTTACTGGAGCCCATAACCAGGAAAGGGGGAAAGGATATCTTCCTGGTAGGAATCCCACAGCACCTGTCCCCTAGGGGCAGGAGGACTCCGCAGGAAGTTCACTGAGAATCCAGCTGAATCATGACCATCAACGGGCCATCATGCCGCAGATGTAGAACTGAATTGGCACCACCGTGGAAAACACTACCCACCATCTGCTGTTCAACTAAACAGATTGCTGTGCCCAGAAGTAGGCGACTGTCCTTGTGAGATGCCTCTCTGAGCTCATTGACTGTCTCAAGGACTCTGAGCTTTAAGGAAAAGGGAAAGCTGCTAGGAAAGATCTTGGTGCTATCACTCATTTTGGCCCTGCTTATTCCTGCAATGTACAAAGAGAAATGTTTTAGGAGAATGGGTTAGTGTTTAGGACTCCCTTATACAGTCTCCCCCTCTCTGTGTGGTCAAACTCCGAGAACACTTCAGGAGCACCCAGGTGTCATTGTGGGAGGTCTGGGAGCGGGCACTGAATGACTGCCATTGCCAGAGGGTGACCAGCAGGGATGAGCTCATTCACCTTGAGGGAGACACCAGATTTTGAAAGAAAACACCTGTCTGTCCTGGCCAGTGACTGGTCTGCTGTAAAAGTCTCCCTTGGCTCATGAGGGCTTGTATTGCACATGTTGTATCACTACCTCGTGACACAAGAACAGATCTGAAGTACAGCTCTGATGGAAAAGTGATGGGTAGAGGTTTTGTTATTTGTTTGTTTGTTTGTTTTTTTCTGTGTGAGCAATCTTTATTTGGGTCCCTACTAGCAGGGTTAGTAATGGTTGTTACTGGTGAGGATGATGGGCTTTCTCCCATATGTTGACTGGAATGGCCCATCTTCTGAGCCAGACTGCCTCTGTCATACACTGCTTAGCAGATGGAGTGGCCAGGTTCTAGGTGGATCTCTCTTCAAGGCCCCTGGAACTTGGGCTAGAGATACTCAGATGCTGATCAGAAACTTCCTGGCATCATAGGGGGGCCCGTGAGTAAAGACCCTCCTGTTTCAAGTTGCATGACTAATGTAAGGTGATTCCACCAAGGTCACGAGCCTGGCAGTTCTGTGTCCTGTCCAGTAGGCAAGGCTCAGGGGACCAGATCTTCCTGGGCTTGCCTCAGGACTAACTAGCCAGTTCCTTGTCTGAGTATGTGAAAATGAAAGAGGACAATGGGAACAAAAGCCTGTCCAGGCCAGGATTTCTAGTCTCCTCAGGCTCATCTGACGAGATGTGTGGCACGGAAACAGAAGAACACGGACTCACAAATATCATTGTGCTGTTTATTTTCATTCATGGAGTTTTGCCTTTCTTTATTAAAGCCTACATGGATTCGTGGGTACAAACTGGTGATTGTTTTCTGTCACCTGTGATCTTATAGGCCTGCATTGCCCTTGAACTGCTCACAGAGTGAACAGTTGCCATATACGGAGTCCTCCCCCTCCTAGTCCTTATCAGGTTCCTTGGGCTGGGTCATGACTGAAAGGTCAGCCATTTCCAGAGTTCAACCCCAGCAGGTCCAGGGGTTCCCAACGGCATAGACGGAGTCGACAAAGAAGGAAGGACACGGAGACAGTGTTCAGTTGATCAGCAGCCTAGCCCGGATCTCCAGCCAAGTTCTGGTCTGGATCTCCAGAGAGGTTCTGGTGTTTATTGTCTTGTTACATCCGTATTTATACCAGTTGATTTTAATCCTGTCAATTTCTATTACAAAGGTTAGGGCGTTTCTTATCTCCATTCCAGGGAGTAAAGATTATGTAGCTTAAGCATGATTGTTTGTAGTTAAAGTGATTAACTACCCGCCTGGCACTTAGTTAAGGAGTTTCATCCCCTCCCTAACTTCAGGGAAAAATCCCTACCTGCGGAAACAACCTTTCTCGGAGAGGTGACCCTGGTTAAAACACACAGCGCTATGGGGTGCAAACATATTAAGAACAGTATGCTATATACGCCAGGTCCCTTGAAACATATGCTGTGCAGATGTTTCTTTCCTGCAGCGACTGTGTCAAGCAGCAAGGATGGACCGGCTTCCGGCAAATTCCCCCTTTTTTATTTTTTAAATGATAGTGCATGCAAATCAGTGGCCACCTCTCAGATTGGGCCGTTTACAACTCGGGAGAAGACTGGCAAGCAATGACAGTGAGCATAACTATAAACATAGTGGATGGATTGCACAAGGAGCCCCATTCCTGTAGAAAGTTGCCGGCCTCTTCAGTCAAGGGATTACAGCTGTCTTCAAGTTGTTGGTTTGATTGTCTTTGTTGGTCTGGCTAGCGGGCGGCATCACTGGCGACAGGCTTCCCGAAGCGTCAGCAAGTTGAAGGGCTGCATCCAAGGGTCCATCAGGGCCGTGGTTGATGGTGGTGTCGATGTCCGAGGAGGAGTAAGCTGTGCCCTCTGGATCCAGCTGATATGGAAAATGGAGGGTAGTAGAAAAATAAGAGAAAACAAAAGAACTACAAGGCATGGAAGTGTTTAGAAAAAAGAGGGAGAAGAAAGGGAAGAAGGCAGCATCCTGACACAGCCCTTTCCTTCAGCTTCCCCTTTCCCTGTGGTCCCAGGTAGAAATGGGAAACAAGTCCTGTTGCAGTGAGAGGGCAGCTGCTGTCAGCCAGTCTCTGTCTTTACCTGGGTCCCGATCTGAGCTGGGCATGGGAAGCAGGAAGCAGCCATGGGGACAGGAGACCTTCCTCAGAAGGGGCGAGTGTTCAAGCCCCTGCACCATTGGGGAGGGGGGTCTGTGCCCCACCTTTGTTGCACCCCAAGTTTTCTCCTACTGGCCCCCGACTGTGCCTGTCTTAGGTTGCCCCACCCTGTGGAGTCTTACCCGTCGTTGACTACCAGCCATCTCTGGGCCAAGTAGGGTGATGTGAGGTTCAATTTTGTCTCCTTGATAGCCTATGTCCCTCTGGCCTCCATGCCCAGCAACTGCCTTTGGATTCCCTCGCCTGCTGGCGGGGCTCTGGCATTGATCATAGGGAACTCAGGTTTCTTCTCTAGAGAGGGCCCAGCTTACGCCATTGGGCCAGAGACAGATCCATGGTACCAGCCACCACGAGGCTTCAACCTCAGCATGAACAGAGAGCTCAGGCAACAGCTATGGGCAATTGGATTGTAAGAAGAGGGTCCCTCTTGGCACAAGGGTAAGAGGCGCCAATATAGGACAAAGGAGAGTCCTGGAACAGGGCTTTCTCAGCCCAGGATGTCAGGCTCTTGGCACAAGACAACTCCATGTATGGGGCATATACCAAACACCCCTAGTCACGGCATAAAAGGGAGGTGCCCTTCCTGGAACAGTAGGGTAGGGAGATTCTAGAAAACGCTGTGTTCAGCAAAGAAGGAGAAAGGCCAAAGAACCAGCAAACAAGTAGTTAGATTTTTAAAAAAGGAAAAAGGAAAGGAGATGTGGGGCAAAGCTGGGACATGTGGAAAGACAAAACGGAGGCACATGTGATCCTCCCAATGGACAGATTGTTCCAGCTCAGGGCTGCACAGCTGCTGCAGATGGGCACTGGTCAGGTGTGCTATGATGAGGCAGAGATGGCGGGCGGTGAGACATAAGGTCGGACTAGACGGTCTGGAATCCACACAGGTGAGTCTGCGTCCTGTGGAAATATACAAGCATATCCTCTCCCCTGGGTTAAAAGTACATCAGGTCCCTTCCAGGCTCCTGTAAGCAAGTCTCTCCATTTGATGAGGGCTTTAGGTTTAGTTAGATCAGGGTTCCAATGCCTGTGCATTGGGGAATTTCCCTCAGAATCTACATTTAGTATATTAATTACAAATAGAGTATGTTGTAGAACATGATGAGGAGAGGAATATTTAAACTCATTTTCTTGTAATATTTTGTAACAGGAGTAAATCAAACACCGCTGGGGCTATATAATAGAACTCCCATTTGAGATAAGATATCTCTTCCCCCTAATGTAAAGGGGATAGTTGTAATTACATAGGGACAGAATGTTCCTGAATGTTGATCTTCATCAGCCCAAGTTAAAATCTGAGAACTCTTTTTTACATTAGATGCCTTGCCTAGTCCTACTAGGGAAGTGGAGGTGGTGTGCGTGGGCCATGAAGGGGGCCAATCCTTCCCTGCTATGCAGGAAATATCTGCTCCTGTATCCAATAGACCTTCAATTGGTTTTCCCTGAATTTGTAAAAATTTTGTAGGTCTAGTAGCATGGATTTCTTGTATCCAAAATGCTGCATCACTAGATCCAAAGCCTCCGGCCCCTCTAGCTTTCTGAGTAACAGCTGTCCCTATTTTATGTATTGGTAACAGGATTAATTGGGCAATTCTCTGGTTGGGCTGAATCTGTATAGGTGTGGTGGGTGGGGAAAGTAAAATCTGTATTTCGCCTGTGTAGTCTGCATCAACAACTCCTGGGATGACTAAGATCCCCTGTAACGAGGTGGAGCTCCGTCCTAATATTAAACCTACGGTTCCCTCAGGCAGCGGCCCAGACACTCCTGTAGGAATGGCTGCTACTGGCGAGTCTGGGGTTAGTATTGCGTGGGTGGTTGAGTGGAGGTCCAATCCTGCACTGCCTGGGGTTGCCCTGAAGAGGTCACTGACTGATTGAAATTTGCAAAGGGGTTGAGGGTTGATGCCCCTATTATTGCAGGGGCCTGGGGCTGGCCCCTTCTCAAGTTTCCCAATTGAGGTGATGGGATATAACCTCCTTGGGAGCTATTTGTAGAGTTGAAAGGCCGACCATTTTTATGGTATCTTGATCTACATTCCTTTGCCCAATGGAATCCTTTCTGACATCGGGGACAAACGGTTTTTGGAGGATTAATATTATTCCCTAATGTATTTCCAGGCTGTCGAGGAGCTTGCCATCTGGCCTGAGTATTATTATTTTTATTTGGGCATTCTCTGCTAAAGTGCCCAGATAAGCCACAAGAGTAGCAGTTCATATTTCTTTTATTACCTGTACTATTGCTGGCTTGTCCTATACCCTGTACATATTGAGGGTATGTCTCCCCTTTGAGAGCTGCAGCTATAGCTACACCCTGTATAAATGCTGGACTTACACCAGCACACTGTTTTATAAAATCCTTTATAGTTCCTGTTCTGAGAATCAGCCTTAATAAAGCCTGACAGGTATTATTAGCATTTTCAAAAGCCAGTTGTTTGATTAGGATATCGGCTGCCTCTTTGTTATTGATTACTCTCTTGACTGCCTGCATGAGGCGAGAAAGGAAATCCTGATATGGTTCCTCGACCTTCTGTTTAACCTCTGTAAGGGTGGTTGTTTTTCCTGCTGTATAAGGTAGGGATTTCCAGGCACTTACTGCACAACTGGTTACTTTGGTAAGTGCCTCTGTGGGCATATTCATTTGCTCCTCAGCCGTGTTAAAATCACCTTCTCCTAATATGTCTAGGGTTATTCCTTTTCTGGTTTTTTCGCTAGTGGCTACAGCTTTCTTAGCAAGATCTTCATATTCAGTTTTTTATAATAAGTAATCGCCTCCTGAGAGACAGGATTTACAAACCTGTGACCAATCATAAGGAGTCATCCATTTACTGGCTAGGGTTTCTACCAAGGTTTGTGTGTAAGGAGCTAGAGGTCCATATTCAGAGCAGGCCAATTTTAATTCTTTAAGTACTTTGTAAGGTATAGGCTCCAAGGTGGGGTTTCTATTCCCAACAGACTCATTCTCATATGTAACTGGGAAGCAGAGTGAGAATTCAAGATCTCCATTAGCTTCAGCTTCTCTTATCGCCCTTTGAAATTTAGACATGGAGCTCATAGGAGCCACAGGACCTGGTTTAGGCTTCCTTTCTAATTTGGGGAGCCTGTTTTGAATGGGAGGGCCTCTCTCCTCTCTACTGACTGGAAAGGACCAATGGTCATGTTTATGATACTTATTCTCCTCCCGATCAGTAGGCCTAGCTAAATTGCTTTTAGATTGAGCTGAAGACAATAATGATGTATCCTCTCTGGGTGGAGCCGGGGGACTATTTAAATTTTGAGAAAGTTCAACCGTTTTTGCCTCTGGTGCCAAGGTTTCACAAATTGAATTCCAGAGAGAAAAGGTATCTGCCGGGACCTTCTCAGATCCATGGTAGCTGTAATAGTTCTGTAAATGCTCTCCTACTTTAGTCCAAGTTTCTAAATTAACAGTTCCATCCTCAGGAAGCCATTGACATACGTCTTCTATAAAACTTTCTGTCTGACTGGGAGTAACCTTAACTCCTCTGCTAGCAAGCATAGGCGTTAAAAGATTAATACAGAGTCTTTTTTCTTTAGACTCAGTATGACCCATCCTGTCAATCTAAGTTCTGTACTAACTACCCGCTTACCCTACTTTTTCTCTATGGGGGGGGGGGGGTCTGCAGCAACCTATGGTGCAGTCCTATCCGTCCCAAGTACGGGGGGACTTACCTAAGGGTCCCTGTTCGGGCGCCAGATGCCGGGGTCCAACCCAAGCAGGTCCAGGGGTTCCCAAAGGCGTAGACGGAGTCGGCGAAGAAGGAAGGACACGGAGACAGTGTTCAGTTGATCAGCAGCCTAGCCAGGATCTCCAGCCAAGTTCTGGTCTGGATCTCCAGAGAGGTTCTGGTGTTTATTGTCTTGTTACATCCGTATTTATACCAGTTGATTTTAATCCTGTCAATTTCTATTACAAAGGTTAGGGCGTTTCTTATCTCCATTCCAGGGAGTAAAGATTATGTAGCTTAAGCATGATTGTTTGTAGTTAAAGTGATTAACTACCCGCCTGGCACTTAGTTAAGGAGTTTCATCCCCTCCCTAACTTCAGGGAAAAATCCCTACCTGGGGAAACAACCTTTCTCGGAGAGGTGACCTTGGTTAAAACACACAGCGCTAAGGGGAGCAAACATATTAAGATCAGTGTGCTATATACGCCAGGTCCCTTGAAACATATGCTGTGCAGATGTTTCCCTCCTGCAGCGACTGTGTCAAGCAGCAAGGATGGACCGGCTTCCGACAAGCCATCACCATATAAATACCAGGTGTTGTACAAATACATCATCAAATCATATAGTGTGTGATTTAGGGGGCTAGAGGTCAGAGCCCCTGTGCCATCCATTCAGGCAATAGCAGGGGAACAAGCATGCCATTCCCATATATGCCCTCCCCACTTGGACCACCTGCCTCACTTTCACACCTGACCTCAATGGCACTGTTCATGAGCAGCAGAACTGAGAACTTGAATGAGCAGGTGGCACACGGTCCCTGCGGATTGCTTGATTTCCTTTTGCTCAACTTCTTCAATGCCTTTTTCATGCTGAATTCTTTCTTCCTGAGTGTCTGCTATGGGTCAGCCTCTTGTTTCTCTGCGGAGGAGTTGAGGTGGTATCTTGCCAAGTATGATTCATCTGGTTTCCTTTTGTCTTGATGTTCTGGACGAGCCAAGGTTTGTCTTTCTGGAATTGCTGTTTCTGTACACCTGAAACAACATTAATTCAGTAATTCTGGGAGGAAAAATATATCTACTTGATATTAACTGGCTTCTCAGAATCTTTAGTCATCCCTGCAGGTTATGTCTAAGGGGGTTACAGTTTCATATGGAAATCTGTACTTTCTCACCTTTGGAAAAATACTATCTCATGTGAAAAAGAGTTATCCCCTGAAATGAAACCCTTTCAGTATATCATTCTTCTGCACCTACTAAGAAGATGTTTGAGTAACAGAGAACATGGGACATGGGAGGACTTTCTACTTTACCATCATCCTGTTCCCTGGAGCACTGCCTGGGCATATTTTGCTGAATCCGATTCAGCAAGCGGATGGATGAACGTCTTCAGGCTGTCAGATTCAAGGACTTGCTCCTTGCCCCTTCGGCAAAGAACCTCACATTGGAAAAGATCTTTCTCAGTTATCCTGGGGTCTCCAGCATCATTCCAGTGCACAGACATGGAGGCATCATCCACCACTATCCCCCAAAGCATTCTTGGGAAGGACAGTCCCAGAAAGTCATTGTTTCCTTCCAATTTGGCAGCATGTTGGCTTGGGTCGTCTGGTTATAGGTTGTCTTGGCACCCTGCTTGGTACCTGTGTCTCTCCAACACCTGTGATAGGATCAGCTTGGCTCCGTGCATCTCATGGGTACTCGGACTTGGCATGGAGATGCTCTACATTAAAAAGCATTGACTACTCTAATCCTATCCCTGAGCAGGGGGGTCACAGCACGGATGCCCAATATATACTGCCCTCCAAATTCTTGAGCAGGGGTGGGCAAACTTTTTGACTCGAGGGCCACAATGGGTTCTTAAACTGGACCGGAGGGCCGGAACAAAAGCATGGATGGAGTGTTTGTGTGAACTAATATAAATTCAAAGTAAACATCATTACATAAAAGGGTACGATCTTTTTTTTTAGTTTTATTCATTTCAAATGGACTGGTTCTGGCCTGCGGGCCATAGTTTGCCCACGGCTGTTCCAGAGTCTCAGCCATGGGGCCACCAGATGCTTAAGTCATGTGATTTCCCAAAGATGGCTCACAGCTGCTCTGGAGTTTGGGCCCTGGATAAGTGTAGGGGAGTGGATGTGTATAGGGCCCCCAGGTTCTCTCTTTCCAAAAAGCACAGAAAAATTGGGTTCAGGATACCAGAAAGAACTCTCATCTGCTGCCAGGGAGATTGTTTCTTGTTGATAGTTCACTGGATGTGTTGAGAGGTCATGAGTCTATCTCTCTTTCATCCCTAGAGAGGGAGAGGCCTATTGATGGCCTCTTTGATAGCTCAAGGTCAAGGCCTTGCTTAGTCCTAGCTTGGCTACCACCAAGAATGCCGGGGTCAGATGGGCCCCTGGGGGACTGTACCTCCCAGAAAATGGTGGTTGGCCCCATCTCAGCAGGTAGCCCCCCTGTCCAATGCACCCTCCACAAGCATGCTTCTTTGGTCTCTTCCAGCTACTCTTGCTGGTTGCTGGGTCCTGCTCACATGAGCCCAAACGAAGAGTCCTGCTTTATTAGCCCGGGTCAAGTTGTCCCTAGAGTAGGGTGTGTTCCTGTATAGGTGGGGGTACAAGCAGTGTCACCTTTCCACGGTACCCTTCTATCTCCCTTTTCAGAGTATTAAGACCAAAGTTGGTAGTTAGACCACCTCAAACAGATAGAGAACATGGAACACAAAAACCACTGTAGTATCCTCTCCTCTGTGGTGAAGATGACTTGCATTTGACTTTAGTCACATCCCACACCCAGGATCTCATCTATGTTCAAGTACATAGCCATGATTATTTTCATATCTGCTTCATTCAGTCACGGCTACCTAAACATGTTGGAATTTTCCTTTTTAGTGAGTCTGTGTCCTTGTCCCATGAGTCCTTGTCCCATGTCTTGCACTAAGTGGTGTAAATTGTGCTCTCTGAGGGTCCATCCTTTGTTTCTAAAAGTGGAGTGCAAAGGCATTTGGGAACAGAATCCCGCAAAGTGCCCCTAGCCTAAGGACTGGATCCTTAATGGAGCCCCTGGGTGAGGGGTGGGCAAACTTTTTGACTCGAGGGCCACAATGGGTTCTTAAACTGGACCAGAGGGCCGGAACAAAAGCATGGATGGAGTGTTTGTGTGAACTAATATAAATTCAAAGTAAGCATCATTACATAAAAGGGTACCGTCTTTTTTGTTTTTAGTTTTATTCATTTTAAAGGGGCCGGATCTGGCCGGCGGTCCGTAGTTTGCCCACGGCTGGTCTAGATTCAGGCTCAGTCCATGGTCTCTGTGCCTCTAAACAGGATTACAGAGCATTCATGCACAAAGTCAGTATATTCTTGGAGGATATGCCCTAGAGCAACAGTTCTCAACCTGTGGGTTGCGACCCCTTTGTGGGTCGAAAGACCCTTTCACAGGGGTCTCCTAAGACCATCAGAAAACACATATATAATTACTATTGTTTTTGTGATTAATCACTATGCTTTAAGTATTTTCAATTTGTAACAATGAAAATACACCCTGCATATCAGATATTTACATTACGATTCATAACAGTAGCAAAATTATAGTTATGAAGTAGCAACGAAAATAATTTTATGGTAGGGGGTCACCACAACATGAGGAACTGTATTAAAGTGTCACGGCATTAGGAAGGTTGAGAACCACTGCCCTAGAGGATAGGTGTTGGTGGGTTCAGGGTGGGGGTGGGGGGCTCCTAGTGTCTCTGGAAAAGCAGCCAGCTCCTTTTAGTTGCCTACCAAACATTGTTTCTTAAATGAGTTCTTTAAAGGCTGAAAAGATTTCCTTGTGCACTTTGCTAGCTCATGCCTCTACCGATTACTTATATGAAGGGACTTGTCCATTTTATGGGAGGGAAATTGGAGAGAGGGTTTGGAAACCACAATCTGGAATTTGGTGGAGAGAGGGTGTTTATTTGTTATGATTAAGGCACCCTTGCATCCCAAGGCTTCTGTAGGACCATTAGGTAATGTTCGTCGAAGCAAGAGCAACTGAATTTCCACTGAGGTGAAGAATCTAGAACATCAGGCTCATCTTTTCCTTTGAAGATGAAATACCCACTTTGCTGACTTCCGTGGAGTTGAAGAAAGCCATTATGAAACTGGCCTTCCTCAATTAAGTCTGCTGGGTCCCAGAAATTCACCCATTGGTACCCTGGCCACCAGTCAGACAGTCTCTATTAGGCAACATGTTCAGGACCCTTTGAGAAAGGAGAACAAACCTAGAGGAATCACAATACCTGATATCAAGCCATGCTATAAGGCCATTGTAATCAAAACAACTGGTAATGACAGAACAGCAGGCATATGGATCAATGGAACACAACAGAGAGCCCAAACGTCAACCCACACCTACACTGTGAACTGATATTTGACAAAGGGGGCAACAGCATACAATGAGGTAAAGACAGTCTCTTCATTAGTAAATGGTATTGGGAAACTTGGATGGGTACATGTGAAACAATGAAATAAAACCACCAACTTATACCATTCAGAAGAATACATTCAAAATGAATAAAAGACTTAAATGTAAGTCATGAAACCATAAAAATCCTGTTAGAAAACATAGGCAGTAAACTCTCAGACATTACACATAGCAATATTTTTTGCTGATATGTCACACAGGGCAAGGGAAATAAAGGAAAATATAAACAAATGGGACTACATCAAACTAAAAAGCTTCTGCACAGCAAAGGGTACCGGCAACAACATGAAAAGAGAAGCCTCTGCATGGGAGAACATATTTGCCAAAGATACATCTGATAAGGGGTGAATCTCCAAAATATATAAAGTACTCATACAGTTCAACCAAAGAAGACAAACAATGCAATTTAAAAGTGGGCAGAGGTCTTGAGTAGATATTTCTCTAAAGAGGACATACAAATGGATGAGACAAGAAAAAATGCTCAATTTCACCCATCATCAGAGATATGCAAATTCAAATGACAGTGAGGTACCACCTCACAACTACCAGAATGGCTACCATCAATAAATCAACAAACAAAAAGTGCTAGTGAGGATGTGGAGGAAAAGGAACCCTTGTATACTATTAGTGGAAATGCAGACAGGTGCAACCACTATGGAAGACTGTGTGGAGTTTCCTAAAGTAATGAAACATAAAGCTGCCATTTGACACAGTGATCCCACTTCTAGGAATATATCTTAAGAAGCCTGAACCACCGATCACAAAGAATATATGCAGCCCTATGTTCAAAGAGCATTATTTACAACTAGTGGCCCAGTGCACAAAACTCGATCACCGTAGGGGGCGGCCCTCAGCCAGGCCTGCACCCTCTTGCAGTCCGGGACCCCTCACTCTTTACCACCCACCTGATTGCTGCTCTTTAGTGCCTACATGGAGGCGGGAGAGTTTCCTGCCACCACTGATGCACTCGCCACTGATGCACTGGCTGAACCGAGCTCCCCCTGTGGGAGAGCACTGACCAACAGGGTGTCAGCTCCTGCGTTGAGTGTCTGTCCCCTAGTGGTCAGGGCACGTCATAGTGACTGGTTGTTCCCCATTCAGTCAATTTGCATATTAGGCTTTTATTATGTAGGATAGCCAAGAGCTGAAAACAGTGCAGATGCCCATCAATAGAAGGGTGAATAAAAAAACAATGGTATAATTTCATAATGGAATACTACCTGGCATGAAAAGAGAAGGAATTCTTAACTTTTGAGACAGCATGTATGGATCTGGAGATTATTATACTCAGTGAAAGAAGCCAGTCAGAGAAAGAGAAAAACTATATGACCTCACTTATGTGTGGAATCTAGTGAACATTATCTGTCGAACAAAATAGAAACACAGGCATGAAGACATGGAACAGACTGACAGCGGTCAGAGGGGATGGGGGAGAGAGGGATTGGATGAAACTAACTGAAGGGATTAGCCAAAGAACATCCATGAACACAGATGGCAATGTGGTGAAGGCCAGAGGGTGCAGGGAAGACAGGTGCTATGTGAACATGGTCAAAAGAAGGGAAAATATGGCATCTGTAATAGTGTCAAAAATAAAATAAAAAACTTCTTAAAAGTACATTCCTATTTACAGTTATCTCTTAATAGATAATAAATAAGGGTCTATTGCTCTCAGATGGGATGGAGGGTGAGCTATGGGAGAGCAGGGTCATTCTGAAGGGAGTAGGGGGCCTCTTGGAAAGGTTGAGGGCAGGAGATTCTGTGTAGCCTTAGAAGGAGGCTGCACTGATAAGCAAGTCAGCAGATCATGATTCATGGATGGACAGGAGGCACCCAAGGGAAGACCAGGGGAAGGGTGTTGTCATGAGGGAAAATGCTGGGACGAGGCAGAAATCCTGGCCCCGGGAAGACTGAGATATCAATAAACCTCCGACAATCTCCAAATTATGCTTTATTCTCACTGTCACCTTCCTTCCTTAGGCCTGCTCTTGCCTGGGCCCCAGGGTTCTACTAATTGTCATCTGAAAGAGTTCATTCATACTTAGAGGACAGATTAATTGTGAGGCAGAAGGTGGGCCATGGGCTAGAAAGGCAGGAAATATCATGGACTCCTGATGAATTCAGGCAAGGGGTCAAGACTCCACGATGCCACTTACTAGCCATGTATTCTTGGGAAAATTAGCAGGCCCAATGGGCATCAGGTTCTTCCTCTGTGAAGTAAGTGGGTCTGATAAGCCCTGTCTTATAGGACTGCAGGGATGTGTGGAGTGTTTGTAAACCACTGTGCACAGTACCTAGTGGAGACTGAATCTGTAATGAATGGCAGTTATTTCTAATATCGTTTTTATCCCAGATACTTCCACTCTCGCCTCTGGCACTGTGATTACTTGTTTGTTATTAAGGTCATATTAGAGAATGTGCAGCTCAGTTGGGCACAGAACACCCAGTCGGCCAAACAGGATACCCAATTCATGGCTGTATGCTGACATTCAGGTGTGGGGAGCCTTCCCAGCTGGACACACACAAAGATGCCAAAAAGAGAATCTACTTACAACTCTTTCCCTCTGTCCAAGCTGCTCTTTCATCCAAACAAATGCTTTCATTCATTTCACCCCCACCCAAAATCTACACCTTGATAATGATTGGCCAGAGTACACTCAAGATCATTAACATTTAATCCCAATTAGGCTCTCCCAGGCCATCATGTTTCTCATGGCTCAGTAACTCTATTTCTGTAGAAATCTGTGCAGATGATGGGTATAACACGCCTAGTGCTCATACTGTCCAATGGCACAGTGTCTGCGTGGCTCATGCCATGCACATCATTTTTTAATTAAGGTATTACATATGAGTCCTTATCCACCCATTGCCCTCCTCCAGCCCCCCACTCATGCCATCACCCCCCTGGCGTCTGTGTCCATTGGTTAGGCCTATATGCTTAATACAAGTCCTTTGGTTGATCTCTCCCCCTTACCTCCACCCTCCCCTACCTTCCCTCTGAGGTTTCATGGTCAGATCGATGCTTCTCTGTATTTGGATGTTTTTGTCCATCCATTTGTTGTTCATTATATTCCATATATAAGTGAGATCATGTGATAATTATCTTTCTCTGACTGGCTTATTTGGCTTAACATAATGCTCTCCAGTTCCACCATGCTGTTGCAACTACGCTGCGGTAAAAATGAAGGCCATTCAAAATTGAGTGCTGTTCCCTGGAGGCCCACCACCTCACCTGTTCTGTTACTTGTTTGTAAGATTTAGGGGACACCTAACCCCTTCCTTATATGACTATAGCTCCTACACTATCATTCTGTGGGTGGGTGTGCCCTGCTTATGTTGGTGTCCCCACTACTAACACAGGATCTTCCAGAGGACATAGGCTCAGTGAATGTCTGGGGATTAAATGAACCACTGAGCAGGGGTCGTCTTTATGCAGATGAAATCCCTCCACTTTCTTGCCGGAACCAAGGATCCTTCGATAAGTTGTTTCATGCAAAGACAGACGAGAAGAGATAAGAATCAAAAATTAACAACCTTTTGCTATTATTTTTCTATTTATTAACTCCATTGAATGTACTGCCGAGTTCTTACACATTTCCAAGGAAATCCTTTTATAATGCCACGTTATCTATTTTGGGATCACAAACTAGGATGGAAAGTGTCCCAATTTTGGTTATACAATAGCAAATCTCTTACTCTTGAGCTGGACATGTAGAAATATATATATTGTGATCAATGTCATTTACAAACTCACATGCTAAAAGTTTATGAAAGCTTCTATGAAAAGGGACATTCAAAAATTTCCTTAAAAATCGCAAAATAATAAAGCACAAATTTCTCAATCATAATAGGAGCTCATATCTTTCCCTGGGCCTCACTATTAGTTTCTTCTCAAACATAGAGTTGAAAATTGGATGCACTTTCTGCCCAGCAAAAGAAGTTAATGCTCATGGGCCTGAAAAGTGCCTGGATTCAACTCTGGCTCAGGCATAGTGTCATTACTCAGGCCCTTCAAGCAGGGATGAAAGGGAATAGGGATCCCTGTCATTAACCCCGAGCACAAACTGGAGGGTGTTCAACATGGTAGTCTCTGCATGTGCTCGGGGACCCCACAGGAACTCATAGCATGCAGGATCACTATTGGGCACCTGGCGGTACAGCAGGTACTGTTCCTGGACCCAAATTTTGGTGATGAGCTCCCTGGGCTCCCCATAGAGCCAATGCTCCTTCCCATCATACACCCCTAGAACATTCAGTGCTTCCCAGACTTTTTCCTCAGGGGCACAATCACCCTCTGAGGCGATCACCCACAGAACTGTGACCAGGAGGCCTGTGTTGGGATATCTGTGCCCATTGCTCACCATCCCATCATAGCTGAGCCCCAAGGCAGTGGTCAGGACATAGGTGTGAGTACTGGGGTCCATTTCTTTCACAACAATACCAAAGCCCCACTGGATGCATTCAGTGGCTGCACTGAAGAGCTCAGGAAAGTGGTCCTGGTGCTCTTTGATGACACTACTCAGCATTTCTGCCTTGGTGGTCGGCTCCTTTGCACGATACTTAAGGAGTAGAAACTCCACCATTTCTACCATCTTCAAATGCAGTGCTTTGTGGAGCAAGGAATCGGCATCTTCATCAGGGCCTCCCTCAGTGTTTGGACCCTCCTCATCTTGGCTGCAGGAGCTCTCATCTTCAGCGTGTCTCCATGGAAAGGCTGCCATGGCATGGGGGGAGGCACCCTGAGGACTCTGGGGAGGACTTGGTGTCTCAGCAGCAGACACCTCCTCTAGGCTGTCTATAAACAGGACTGAGGGGGAGGAAGACAGAGAGGAGGACAGAGACAGGGCCTCTTCCTCCTCCTCCTCCTCCTCCTCCTCCTCCTCCTGCATAGCCCAGAACAGTTCCTCTACCAACATGTCAGGGATCTCCATTGGGTCCAGATGGTCTTCCTCAGGCTTCCACGGCTCACTCATATGATGACCAGGCATGATGACTCGTGCTCGAACAGTGACCGAGTGTGGGCAGAAGATGGGCGATTAGGACCCAAGGGCCTGGGGGAAGGGGAGTATGAGAGGCATGAGCGGAGAAACACACAGTAGGCGGCTCTGACAAAGGTGACTTCCAGGTCTCCCCTTTAGGGGTGTCCATGGGCCTCACAGGGCTCACTCCTGATCAGCCTGCCCACTAGGAGCCTGAAGTAGGAAGTGACATGACTGCTCAGGGTGTAGAAGGCACAGCGCAGGGTTCTGTAGCTGACGGTGGGGTGTGGAGGTGTCAGGCAATGTGGGGTGCCCTCTGACAGTGGTGGCGAGCCCATGGGGACATATTCATGGTCGGAACCTCACCTTAATTCCTAGCACTTCCTGGCCTCCTGCTGCTCTGTGACCTGAGAATATGTAGCATAAACCAAGGCCTTCACCTCCTTCTATCCGGGGGCTCTGCTGGTGGGAAAAACGGAGCACCTCAGGATGCCCATGGCAATCACAGTCCTGGAACCCCAATGCTGACAGGAGGGGCAGCAGGACTCTGTGAGGTCCCCTCTGTTGTGGGTGGGAGGTTCCTCCTTGCACATGTAGGATCCTCACCCTTCCCCTGCCAGGGCCAGGCCCCTCACTGCCTTCTGCTGGCCTGAGGTCAAACTCTCAGAACAAGACCACACACACCTGACACTTGAGTGAAGAAAATGAGGGGGTCCCTCTCCCAGAGGATCAAGAAGGGGTGACTGAAGATTTGGGTCCATCTACGCTGGGTTAAGGCTCTGATCACTTCTCACCATGATGCACTGCAGGGTTTCAGACACTCTCTCTGCTGACTGAGCGCAATCTACTTAGACTTAGGGTGCACCTCCCTGAGATACAGGAGTAGGGAAGTGAGCTGAGGTAATCCAGGCCCTATTCCGAGTTTCCCCATTGCTGACAGAGGAGGCAGGGTAAGTCTGGGTTCCCATGTGCTCTGCTCCCCCTCAGTGCTCACCTTGATTCTTGGCAGGAACTGGGACTCGTCTCTCTGTTGACAAAATTTGGATCCTGGGGATGATATGACATATGGTCTCACACCAAGGTCCTCACCTTGCTGATAGCTCTGAGACAAAAGTGAACAGGAGCTCCATCTGCCCCCACCCCTGTCCAGGTTATCACACAACTGACACCAGGGCCTGGGCCCATCCATTCCGGGTAGAGTTCCCGTAGTCTGGCCTCAGGATACTTGCCTTTCTTCCTGGACTGGCCTGGGTCTGAATCCAGCTGACTTGATTTCACCCTGAATAACTGTCCTCAGTGACAAAAGCTCAGGACGAGCAGGCATGTGGAAAGGGAGAGCATGTCACACCCAGGTAACCCTGCTTGGGGAATCTGGATGCTGAGGACAGGACACTCCCTGATGCTGAGGGCTCTCTTCTTTTCTCGCGGAGCTCATAGCTGCAGTTTCCCACAAGAAAGCATTCACCCCTTTATGACCCTTCCACAACCTCAGCTCATCTGTGCATGAACTGAAGCCATTCCCTCTGACCAAGGCCCTGTCCTTCTAGAGTGCCCTCAGACAAACGTGAGGAGGAACCACCTCTGCCGACCCATGCCAGGCCTTTCCCAGGGCTGACAACAGCACAGACTGGGTTCAGGGCACCCATTGTCTGGAGTGTGGTATCCTCTTTCCTCCCTGTGCTACCTAGGCTTACTCAGAGAGTGCCTGGGACCTTTCCCTTCTGCTGAACTGAGAGTGAATACTGCAGGCCATGCCCTCCATCTCTCTGAGACCTCCAAGGTGGATTTTAAGACACACCACATTGACTATCGTGCCGAGTGTGCCAGTTGTGCCTGCAGAGCCTAAGCCAGCCAGTCGCTGTGTTTACTGGGGTGGGAAGTACCATCATCCTGCCTCAAGACCCACACTTTAATTACCAGCATTGCCTGGCACACCTCCCACGTTGCCGTGAATCCAGAACCTTGAAGACAATGCCCTCACCTCCCTTTGCCACTGCTAAGGTAGAAGTCTGGAAGCAACCCAAATCCCCAGCCCTACCATGACGCTTGCAGGTGCTGCTGGCAGGAACAGGCACACTGCGGACACTTACGGCTCTAGCCAAGCCTCAGGCATACAGACATCCAGGTGTGCTAGGGGGCTTCCTGAGTCCTACCTCGGGTCCTCACCTGGTATCCTGGCAGAGCCCTGCAGCCCCCTTCTTTGCCTACCTGGAGCCTGACCCCTCAGAGCTCAGGGGGTGGAGTCCGCTTGTCTTCCTGCAGGA
Organism: Myotis nattereri; assembly: GCF_964212035.1. Classification (NCBI taxonomy): domain Eukaryota; kingdom Metazoa; phylum Chordata; class Mammalia; order Chiroptera; family Vespertilionidae; genus Myotis; species Myotis nattereri. Next base: position 137,357,042 of record NC_138078.1, on the reverse strand, counting down.
TCCTCACCGTGACTCCTGGCTGGAGCTGGAACCTCCTGTCAACCTGACAGGCCCCAGTCAGGAAGAGAGCAAGTGGTCATGGACCAGGGACTTCCAAGGGTTCACAGTAGGGGTAATGTGGGGCATCACTGTTGTGGTGTCCAGGGTCCCTCAGTCTTCCCTTTGCATGTTCACCTGGACTTGGGGCAAGACCCGGGTCCTCCCCTCTGCCACATATGTCATTCCCCTGAATTCCAAGGGCTGACATCAGGTCTGGGCTTCTGCGGTTCCTCTCTGCATGGTCATCCACCATAGGGCCTCCCAACACTTTGAGCAGGGCAGACTTCTGTGGACTCCCCTCCAGTTAGGGTTCCTGGATTCCCCCAGTCCTCCCTGGGGGTCCTCACCTTGACTGTTCACTCTGCCCACCTGAGACCCTGCTCCTTACACTGAACCCCAGAGCCTGTCAGACCCGGATGCAATAGTCAGGAAAAGCACCTTGACTCTGGGCAGTGCTTCTGCATCCCTTCTGTGGACCTGAGTGAGGCCTCACATGATTTACCAAGTTTCCAGTCTCCCTCTGACCTGCATGCGGAAGTCAGGAGACACCACACAGGGTCATCGGACATGGACTCCTCCATGGCTAATATCAGGGGAGGCCCTTTATGGGTTCCCCTAAATTGTGGGGTCCTGGTCCCCATCTTCTCTTCTTCAGCGGACTTGTGGCACTGCTCCTTACCCTGAAACCCAGTCTCTCACACCTGATGCAGAAGTCACCCCATCCTGTAGTACCCCGCCCACTCTGGAACTCCCAGCACTGATGATTCTGAGGTCCAGGGCCCCCAATCTCCCTCAGGGACCACAACTTGACAGCGGCAGGACCTGGGGGTCCCCTCTGCTGCCTGAAGCCCTGCTCCTTCTACCAAACCCCCCAGTGTCTCTCAGACCCAATGCAGAAATCACAAAGCACAATGTGTGAGATCACCCCTCCCCCACCCCAGGAGGCCTGCCCGATGGACACCCTTATGGGGTCCAGGCCCCCCAGTCTCCCTCAGGTTCCCACACTGACGCCGGGCAGGTCCGGACCTCCTCTGCCGACCTGAGATGCTGCTCTGACACGGAGCCGCCCGAGGGTCTCAGAGCACGAGGACCCGGAAGTCAGTCCTGACCACTCGTGGTCATCCCGCGCCTTGGGGCTCCCGGGACTGACGGCTCTGGACCCAGAGTCACCATGTCCTCCCCACGGCCTCACCATGAGGCCTGCAGGTCCTAGGACCCTCCCTCTGTGAACCGCGAGGCCGGACCCCCACACGGAGGCCCTCACCCCCGAGACCCCAGGGGAGGCCTGTGGGCATACCTCCCCAGGGCTCCCAACTCGGGCTGAACTAGCTCCCCGGGTACCTCCGTCTGGTCCTCACCCTGATCCCAGGCAGAGCCTGGGCCCCGCCGACCTGAGGAGGCTCCCCTCAGCGCCTGTACCGTCTACCGACCCGAAGCCGGCCTCCCAAAGATGGCGCTCAGCTCCCTCAGACTTCTCAGGCGGAAGTCCATGAGTGAGTGACATCACTTCCGGAAACCAATTGTGTGGTCACCCAGGACACTTGACAGGGGCGGAGTTCTGCTCCTTTGTGCCCCGCCCGACCCTTCTGGTCCCTATCTGGGCTGAATGGCCTGGGCCACCACCCTGTGCTGACCTAGGTCTGTGCCCCGCAGGCCAAGTGCCCTGAGACAAACCTGTGGAGGAACTACCTCTGCCGACCCATGCCGAGCCTTACCCAGGACTGATAGCAGCACAGACTGGGTTCAAGGCACCCACTGTTTGGAGTGTGGTATCCTCCTTCCACACAACCCATGCACAGTGGGAGAGTGCCTGGGACCTTTCCCTTCTGCTGAACTGAGAGTGAATACTGCAGGCCATGCCCTCCATCTCTCTGAGACCTCCAAGGTGGACTTTAAGACACACCACGTTGACTATCGTGCCCAGTGTGCCAGTTGTGCCAGCAAACACTAAGCCAGCCGGTCCCTGTGTTTACTGGGGTGGGAAGTACCATCATCCTGCCTCAAGACCCACACTTTAATTACCAGTATTGCCTGGCACCCCTCCCACGTTGCCCTGAATCCAGAACCTTCAGGACAATTCCCTTGCCTCCCTTTTCCACTCCTAAGGTAGAAGTCTGGAAGCAACGCAAATCCACAGGCCTACCATGAGGCTTGCAGGTGCTGCTGGCAAGTACAGGCACACTGCGGACACTTATGGCCCTGGCCAAGCCTCAGGCATGCATACTTCAAGGTGTGCTAAGGGGCTTCCTCAGTCCTCAGACCACGAGAACCCGGAAGTCAGTCCTCACCACTCTTGGTCATCCCGCGCCTTCGGGCTCCCGGGACTGACTGCTCTGGCCCAGAGTCACCTTGTCCTCCCCACGCCCTCACCATGAGTCCTGCAGGTCCTGGGACCCTGCCCATGGGTAGGAGACCCAGCCAGAGAGAAAGGGAGGGAATGCAGAGGTGCTGGGCACAGGGACTGTCAGGACACTGGATTGGGAAGAGAGTGCACAGGTGGCAGCTTTAATGTCCTCAGAGCCTGGTCTTTGAGATTGGGTGTGTTTTCATAAACTCGAGGACAGAATAGCTGATATCAGGTTCATGGACTTTAAAGACAGGAGGGGAAAGACAAGCAGAGTGGGTGTGCTCATGTCGAGTGTGGTAACGAGGCCCAGGCCCTATGATGATGATGTGTAGCCACCGGTTCTGACTATCCTCTTAATGGGCAGGTACTCACAGCCCTATGGAGACTGAGCTCCGCCAGGTACTAGGACCCGGCTGAATCCGCAGGCTGTGTTTCTGCTCCTGTGACTGCACAGCTCTGAGGAGGTACGACCCCCTTCCCCAGGTACAAGGAAGAGAGGCAAGAACAGCGGGTGAGGTAGTCAGGGCCCAAGATCATGGGCCATATTTTGATCCCTAGGTGCCACCTTCGCAACTGTAGAATGTGGTGACAATGGCACTGCCCACCCAGTTATTTGAGGCTTGAATTCTAGGATCCGTGGATCATGCCCATCCCAGGGCCTGATAGGGGCATGCTGTGTGGGTTCTAGTGCCAATTGTTCCTGGTCCTGTTATTCCTGTCTCTAGGCTGCAGTGGGGACCAGGTGTGCCTGCTGAGAGCGGTTAGTATTGGTGCAGCCAGGGAATGGAGGAGGGTGGCTCCCAAAGTGATCGAGTGTAGACACCTGGCTGGAGGATCTGAGCTCGCTCAGGGGTATCCCAGGTCCCAGCTGAGGTTTGATTATAAGGATTTACAATCAGGAGCCTTGGAAGAGGGACCAGGGTGCATGGGGACTGTAGCACCTTGGGGTGAAAAGAGGAGGGAGCTGACAGTCTTGGAGGAGGGGGGAAGAAACAAAACCCAGGAGGGTCTTTGCTGGGAGAGGACTAGAACCCACTCACCCGGTGTGAAGCCAAAGCTCCCGTTCTCCCACATCTGTGCTCCCCTGGTCTCAGTGACCTTCTTTGTGGAACTGAACACACCCTGTCCTGAGTGCCTCTCCTTACCTGTCGCCACCTTCTTCCTTGAGCTCCCCAAAGACTCCATCTGATGGACGAGGCATCTGCATCACCAGCCCTTTCCATGGGGCCTGGCAGCTGAGTGCGTGGGGATAGGAAGAAGGAGCCAACACTCTCTGCTCTCCCACCATCCCTGTCAGTGGGGTTCCAGGGCCCCAGGGGACACCGGGGGAAGAGGTCAGCCCACAGACCATGAACTCGGAGGCCTGATGCATGATGCTTATTGACATTCACACTTTTGGGTTTCCACAGCCCACGTGAGGCCCACGGACCTCTGGGGAGATGGAGTTCTCCTGCCTCTCCTGGCAGCCTTATGCAGGCTTGGTCTTAAATGGGGCCATGACTCTGGAGACTTGTTGGCGACCCTACGGAGCTGCCACAGGAACTGCACCATCGCCATCCACATTGCTCACAGGGACTGGGAAGATCCCTCTGGCTGGAGCTGCTGCTGGAGAGGCTGGGCTGGAACCCCATGTAGATTCAGACTCTCCTCCCAAAGGGAGAAATATGGGAGAGGAGTGAGCGCTGGCAAGGCCTGACACCCTGAGAGCTGCTCACACTCCTCCAAGAATACCCCCAAGGACCTTGCTCAGGAGTTTGGGGCTTGTTTTCTTTTGAAGCTGTGGAGATGGGGCTGTAGTTTGTGTAAGCAGCACACCTTCAAAGGGGCAACAAGGGGCCCAGGCTTGGGTTCCGTGGGCCGAGTTCCTATGATTTGGGTGAACCCTTCTGTCTATATTGAGTCTCAGTTCCTGTTGGTGATCTGAGAGGCAGGAACAGGTTCAAGTTTACATGTGGCGTTGTCTATGTGTTGTGTTTTTTTGTTTTTGTTTGTTTGTTTAGTGTGAGTGTGTGTGTGTTTTTTTCTGTTCTGAAAACCAGACTATGTTTTTATTTTTATTTACTTTTTATTTTTCCCTCCTCTCCATTACTTTTTTTTTAATTGCTTAAAGTATTACTAAGGGTATTACATATGTGTCCTTATTTTCCCCCCTCCCTTGACAGGCCCCTAGCCTCCCCTCTCCCCCAATGTCTTATGTCCATTGGTTATGCTTATATGCATGCATACAAGTCCTTTGCTTGATCTCTTACCCCCTCCTCCTGCCCCCCAACCCTCCCCGGCCTTCCTACTGCAGTTTGACAATCTGTTTGAGGCAGCTCTGCCTCTGTATCTATTATTGTTCAAAAGTTTATAATGGTCTCTATTATCCAGGAATGAGTGAGATCATGTGGTATTTTTCCTTCATTGGCTGGCTTATTTCACTTCGCATAATGCTCTCCAGTTCCATCCATGCCATTGCAAATGGTAAGAGTTCCTTCATTTTTACAGCAGCATAGTATTCCATCGTGTAGATGTACCACCGTTTTCTAATCCATTCATCTACTGATGGGCACTTAGGCTGTTTCCAGATCTTAGCTATGGTGAATTGTGCTGCTATGAACATAGGGGTGCATCTATCCTTTCTGATTGGTGTTTCTGGTTTCTTGGGATATATACCTAGAAGTGGGATCACAGGGTCAGATGGGAGTTCCATTTTCAGTTTCTTGAGGAAACTCCATACTGTCTTCCATAGTGGCTGCACCAGTCTGCATTCCCACCAGCGGTGCACAAGTGTTCCTTTTTCTCCACATCCTCTCCAGCAGTTGTCGTTTGTTGATTTGTTGATGATAGCCAGTCTGACAGGTGTGAGATGGTACCTCATTGTTGTTTTGATTTGCATCTCTCGGATGATTAGTGACTTTGAGCATGTTTTCATATGTCTCTTGGCTTTCTGAATGTCCTCTTTTGAAAGGTGTCTATTTAGGTCCTTTGCCCATTGTTTGATTGGATTGTTTAACTTTCTTTTGTTAAGTTGTATGAGTTCCATATAAATTTTGGAGATTAGGCCGTTATCAGATATGACATTGGCAAATATGTTTTCCCACACAGTGGGTTTTCTTGTTTTTTTGTTGATGGTTTCTTTTGCTGTGCAGAAGCTTTTTATTTGACGTAGTCCCATTTGTTCATTTTCTCTTTAGTTTCAAGTGCCCTAGGAGCTGTATCAGTGAAGAAATTGCTTCGGCATATGTCTGAGATTTTGTTGCCTTTGGATTCTTCTAGAATTTTTATGGTTTCCTGTCGTACATTTAAGTCCTTTATCCATTTTGAGTTTATTTTTGTGTATGGTGTAAGTTGGTGGTCTAGTTTCATTTTCTTGCATATATCCGTCCAATTTTCCCAACACCATTTATTGAAGAGACTATCTTGGCTCCATTGTATGTTCTTGCCTCCTTTGTCAAATATTAATTGAGCATATTGGTTCGGGGTGATTTCTGGGCTCTCTATTCTATTCCATTGATCTATATGCCTGTTCTTGTGCCAGTACCAGGCAGTTTTGAGAACAGTGGCTTTGGAATACAGCTTGATATCTGGTATTGAGATCCCACCAACTTGGTTCTTTTTCAGGATTGCTGCAGCTATTCGGGGTCTTTTTTTTAAATTCCAGATGAATATTTGGAGAGTTCGTTCTAGATCTGTGAAGTATGCCGTTGGTATTTTAATGGGAAGTGTGTTGAATTTATAGGTTGCTTTGGGTAGTATGGACATTTTAGTGATGTTGATTCTTCCAATCCATGAACATGGTATGTTCTTCCATCTGTTTATGTCTTCCTCTAGCTCTTTTTTCAACGTCCTGTAGATTTCTGAGTAGAGATCTTTTACCTCTTTAGTTAAGTTTATTCCTAGGTAGCTTAATTTTTTTGGTGCGATGGTAAGTGGGATTGTTTTTATAATCTCTCTTTCTGAAAGTTCACTATTGGTGCATAGAAATGCTCAGATTTCTTGGGGTTAATTTTGTATGCTGCTACATTGCCAAATTCATGTATTAAGTCTAGTAGCTTTTTGATGGAGTCTCTAGGGTTTTGTATGTATAATATCATGTCGTCTGCAAATAAGGACAGTTTTGCTTCCTCTTTTCCAATTTGGATGCCTTTTATTTCTTCTTCTTGCCTAATTGCAATGGCTAACACTTCCAGTACTATGTTGAACAATAGTGGTGAGAGGGGGCATCCCTGTCTTGTTCCTGTTCTTAGGAGAAATGGTGTTAGTTTTTGTCCATTGAGTATGATGTTGGCTGTGGGCCTGTCATATATGGCTTTTATTATGTTGAGGCATGCTCCTTCTACTCCCACCTTACTGAGAGTTTTTATCAAAAATGGGTGTTGATTTGGAGAACCAAGATGGCGGCATAGGTTAACTCCGGAGTTTGCTGCTTTGAACAACTACTTCAAAAGTGAAACTAAAAGACAGAACGGACATCACCCAAAACCACTGGAACGCTGGCTGAATGGAAGTCCTACAACTAGGAGGAAAGAGAAACGCATACGGACACTCAGAGGAGGCGCAGTGCTGAAGTCAAATTCTGAGGTGCAGAGTGCGTGCGCGGAGCGGGCTGGCGGCGGAGGGCGCGGTTGGCGTTTTCAATCGGGAGGGAGTCGCAGACTCTGAGCTCCAGATCCGGGCGAGTCTTTAGGGACCCAGACTCAAATGGGAGAAGCGGGACTGCCTGGCTTCGGTCAGAGCGAGTGCAGCTTTCTCTCCAAGCTTTGCAGCGGGTGCTGGGACTCAGAGAGGCAGAGCCCCTGGGGACAGGACTGAGAGCCGCCATCACTGCTCTCTCTGGCCCACCCTATTGATACTGTGCGACCCGCCCTGCCCAAGCCCTGCACAGAGGCATTTGCCGGATAGCCTCAGGCAAACGCCAGATTAGCACCTCCCTAGAGGACAGAAGTTCTCTCACTGCTGACACAGCTGATTCTCATAGCCACTTGGCCTGGAGGTCAAACCCTCCCTGGAATTAGCTACAACAATCAAGATTTAACTATAAAACCACGAACAAAGACCACTAGGGGGTGCACCAAGGAAGCATAACAAAATGCGGAGACAAAGAAACAGGACAAAATTGTCAATGGAAGATCTAGAGTTCAGAACCACACTTTTAAGGTCTCTCAAGAACTGTTTAGAAGCCGCCGATAAACTTAATGAGATCTACAAGAAAACTAATGAGACCCTCGATGTTATATTGGGGAATCAACTAGAAATTAAGCATACACTGACTGAAATAAAGAATATTATACAGACTCCCGACAGCAGACCAGAGGAGCGCAAGAATCAAGTCAATGATTTGAAATGCGAGGAAGCAAAAAACACCCAACCGGAAAAGCAAAATGAAAAAAGAATCCAAAAATGCGAGGATAGTGTAAGGAGACTCTGGGACAGCTTCAGGCGTACCAACATCAGAATTATAGGGGTGCCAGAAGATGAGAGAGAGCAAGATATTAAAAACCTATTTGAAGAAATAATGACAGAAAACTTCCCTCACCTGGTGAAAGAAATGGACTTACAGGTCCAAGAAGCGCGGAGAACCCCAAACAAAAGGAATCCAAAGAGGACCACACCAAGACACATCATCATTAAAATGCCAAGAGCAAAAGATAAAGAGAGAATCTTAAAAACAGCAAGAGAAAGAAACTCAGTTACCTACAAGGGAATACCCATACGACTGTCAGCTGATTTCTCAACAGAAACTTTGCAGGCCAGAAGGGAGTGGCAAGAAATATTCAAAGTGATGAACACCAAGAATCTACAACCAAGATTACTTTATCCAGCAAAGCTATCATTCAGAATTGAAGGTCAGATAAAGAGCTTCACAGATAAGGAAAAGCTAAAGGAGTTCATCACCACCAAACCAGGATTATATGAAATGCTGAAAGGTATCCTTTAAGAAGAGGAAGAGGAAGAAAAAGGTAAAGATACAAATTATGAACAACAAATATGCATCTATCAACAAGTGAATCTAAGAATCAAGTGAATAAATAATCCGATGAACAGAATGAACTGGTGATTATAATAGAATGAGGGACATAGAAAGGGAATGGACTGACTATTCTTGGGGGGGAAAGGGGTGTCGGAGATGCGGGAAGAGACTGGACAAAAATCGTGCACCTATGGATGAGGACAGTGGGTGGGGAGTGAGGGCGGATGGTGGGGCGGGAACTGGGAGGAGGGGAGTTATGGGGGGAAAAAGAGGAACAAATGTAATAATCTGAAAAATAAAGATTTAATTTAAAAAAAATGGGTGTTGAATTTTGTCAAATGCTTTTCTGCATCAATTGATATGACCATGTGGTATTTTTCTTTCAATTTGTTTATGTGATGTATCACGTTTATTGATTTGCGGATATTGTACCATCCTTGCATCCCTGGGATAAATCCTACTTGGTCATGGTGTATGATCTTTCTGATGTACTACTGGATCCGATTTGCTAAGATTTTGTTGAGGACTTTGGCATCTATGTTCATGAGGGATATTGGCCTGTAATTCTCTTTCATTGTGTTGTCTTTACCTGGTTTTGGTATTAGGGTGATGATGGCTTCATAGAATGAGCTTGGAAGTGTTCCTTCCTTTAGAATTTTCTGTAGTAGTCTGTGGAGGATAGGTTTTAGTTCTTCCTTGAATGTTTGGTAAAACTCCCCTGGGAAGCCGTCTGCTCCTGGGCTTTTGTTTGATGGAAGCTTTTTGATGACTGCTTCAACTTCTTCCCTAGTTATTGGCCTGTTGAGATTTTTAGATTCTTCCTGATTGAGTTTTGGAATGTTGTATTTTTCTAGGAATTTGTCCATTTCCTCCAGGTTGTCTAGTTTGTTGGAGGAGAGCTGTCCATAGTATTTTTTAACAATCATTTGTATTTCTGTGGGTTCTGTTGTGATTTCGCCTCTATCGTTTCTGATTTTGTTTATTTGGGTCCTCTCTCTTTGCTTCTTGGTGAGTCTGGCTAGAGGTTTGTCAATCTTGTTTATCTTTTCAAAGAACCAGCTCTTAGTTTCATTGATTTTCTGTATTATTTTTTTGGTCTCTATGTCATTTATTTCTGCTCTAATCTTTATTATGTCCTTCCTTCCACTCACTCTGGGCTTTTTTTGTTGCTCTCCTTCGAATTCTTTGAGTTGAAGAGTTAGATTTTTTACTACCATTTTTTCTTGTTTTTTTGAGATAGGCCTGTAGAGCTATAAACTTCCCTCTCAGGACGGCTTTCATTGTGTCCCATAGGTTTTGGATTGTTGTGTTTTCATTGTCATTAGTTTCCAGGATGTTTTTAATTTCTTCTTTGATCTCATTGGTAACCCAATCAATATTTAATAACATGCTATTCAGCTTCCAGATGTTTGAGTATTTTGGGTTGTTTTAATTGTAGTTTATTTCTAATATTATGCCATCGTGGTCTGAGAAGATGCTCTTCATGAGTTCAATCTTCTTGAATTTGGGGATACTCTGCTTGTGACCCAGTATATGGTCTATTTTTGAATATGTCATATGAGCACTTGAGTAGAATGTATATTCCGTGGCTTTGGGGTGAAGTGTTCTGAAGATGCCTATTAAGTCCGTCTCATCTAGTGAGTCATTTAGGATTGCTGTTTCTTTGCTGATTGTTTGTCTAGAGAACTTATCCAGTGCTGTCAGTGGTGTATTAAAGTCCCCTACTAAGATTGTATTGTTATCGATCTCTCCTTTGATATCTTCCAGGAGTTTTTCTTATGAATTTGGGTGCTCCTGCATTGGGTGCATATATGTTTACCAGGGTTATATCTTCTTGTTGTATTGATCCCTTTAGTATTATGAAGTGGCCTTCCTTATCTCTTGTTATGGCCTTCACTTTGAGGTCTATTTTGTCTGATATAAGTATTGCTACCCCAGCTTTCTTTTCCTTTCCATTTGCCTGAAAGATATTTTTCCATCCTTTCACTTTCAGTCCGTGTGAGTCCCTTCTAATGAGGTGGGTCTCTAGTAGACAGCAGATGTATGGGTCATGTTTTTTAATCCATTCAGCCACTCGATGTCTTTTGGTTGGAGCATTTAGTCCATTTACGTTTCAAGTTATTATTGAAAGGTACTTGTTTGTAGCCGTTTCCTTTTTTTGTGTGGCTGTTTTCTTTCTGAGCTTTTTATTTCTTCTTTTTACACCAGTCCCTTTAGCATTCCTTGCACTGCTGGCTTCGTGGTGATAAACTCCCTTAGCCTTTTTTTGTCTATGAAGCTTCTTATTTCCCCTTCAAGTTTGAATGATAGCCTTGCTGGATAGAGTATTCTTGGATTCAGTCCTTTGCTTTGCATCACTTTGTAAATTTCCGTCCATTCTTTTCTGGCCTGATGTGTTTCTGTTTAGAAATCATTTGATAATCTAATGGGAGATGCCTTGTATGTAACTTTCTGTCTCTCTCTTGCAGCCTGTAAGATTCTCTCTTTGTCCCGAACATTTGCCATGGTAATTATGATGTGTCTTGGTGTGGGTCTTTTCGGGTTCACCTTGTGTGGGACTCTGTGGGCTTGTGTGACTTTTTTCTTCCCCACCTCAGGGAAGTTTTCTGATATTATTTCTTCGAATCGGTTTTCTAATCCTTGTTCATCTATCTGTTGTTCTGGCACCACTATTATTCGTATGTTGTTTCGTTTCATGTTGTCCCAAAGCTCCCTTAGGCTCTCCTCCTGTCTTTTAATTTTTTTTCTCCAATTGCAGTACATTTTGGGTGTGTTTTGCTTCCTTGTCTTCTAATTCACAAATTCGGTCCTCCACTTCTCCTAGTCTACTGTTGATACTTTCAGTGGTGTTTTTTATTACAGCTATATCACTCTTCATTTCTTCATGGGTCTTAAGTTGTTGATTTTTTAATCTGTTCCTACTAGCTTCTTCCATATGTTATTGACTTTTTTCATCTGTTTCTTCTTGCTTCTTGCATAGGTAGTTGAATTTTTCATCTGTTTCTTCTAGCTTCTTGCAGAATTAGGGGATAAGGAAGAAAGAAGAGAAAAAGATAAAAAAGATAAAAGAAAAGAAAAGAAAAGTAGGGAAGAAAAAAAGGAGTGCAAAAATGAAATTTGGAAAAAAGAGGTGGATTGAAAAGAGAAAAAAAAAAAGAGCGAAAAGAGAGAATGAAGTAGAAGAGGGGAAGAGGCTATGTGTATGAGGAGAAAACTCCTATAGAACTGCCACTAATTCCAACAAATTCCAGCAACAGCTCCCTGGAGAGGAATGCAAACTAGAAACAACCAATAATATCAAGAGAGGCAAGGGAAAACAGAAGCACAAAAATAACCGGCAGGGGGCGAGGGGGGGCGGAGGAGGGAGGGGTAAAAACAGCAGAAAAAAAGAAAAAGCAAAAGAAAAACAGCCTCACAACCAGTCCTTAAAAGCACACACACACACACACACACACACACACAAAAACAAACAACAACAACAACAAAAAAAGCCAATATACTAAAAAATCAAGCAAACAGCAACAAAACAATAGAAAGATAAAAGAAGAAAAAAAATTTGGATAGTGAAGAAAGATAAGGGATATGTGTATAAGGATTTAGAGCAGTGGATTGGAAATAGGATATATAAGTAGGATGAAATTTTGACAGGACGTAAACAGAAGGAATAGGGAAAATCTAAAGCAGGAATAGGGTAAGAGAAACAGGACAACAAAAGGGGAAAAGTGAGGGAGAGGGTTTTAGCATAGAGGTAAAATTGAGGTAGGGAAAATTGATGTTAAAGGAATGATGAAAATAGAATAGAGAACACTAATCCCCAAATAAAATAAAGAGAAAATAAAATGGCACTTTAAAAAATGGTAAAATGGTAGCAGTAATAATACTGGTTAAAAATAAAAATGTAGTAATTAAAAGGGTAAAATCAGGTGATGGAAAAAGAAGAACAAAAATTGGTTTCTTAGTTAAAAGGTGAAAAAAGAAAAAAGAAGAAAAAAATTGCAGTAGTGAAGGTCCTTCGGTTCTTCTACTCGTCAGTCTGGCTCGCCTTAGTCCTGTCAGGTATTCAGGAGAGTGTTGAATTTCCCTGTGATACACTGTTCCTCTGTGTTGTAAACCACAGTCCTGATTTTAAAGCAGGCCGTATTTGTGTCCCAGACTGCCTTAACTTGTATTTAGCTAAGAGTCAGATTGTGGCTCAGCCTCTGGGTGGCAGTGTTTTTGGGTTGGCCTCTGAGGCTATAGGGCCTCTCTGTCCAGTAGCTTGGGTTTATCGTCTCTATTGCACTTAAAACTGGTGTGGGGAAGTCCACTGCCCAGAGCTGCTTCCTTAATAGTTACCCGCTCTGTGTTGTTGCTGGGATTGAAAATCCCTCTATAGGCCAGACCCTGTTAACTCCCAGGGACTGATCCGATTATTTAGTACTTGATCTCATTCAGGGTGCAATCTGGGTGTGGCTGTGCTCCTTGCCTGGGGGCTGGGGAGAGGAGTCTCACTCCCTGGAGAGAATGGCTGCCCCAGTCCTGGGCTCAGGGGTGTCTCAGCACTCAATTCGCTGCCACCTCTCGCGGCCCCCGCCCCTCTCTTCAGTCTCTCCCCAGATTCCACTAGTCCGCACCTTCTCCCTCTCTTGAGCACAGGTGAGTGTCTGTATCCAAAATGTCTTATGAACTGGATTCAGTGAAAACAAACAAACAAACGCTGGCCGCGGAAATCAGGAAGGCTTAGTTTCTATAAGCTCTTCTCTGACCGGCACTGCATGGTCTGGTTAGCTCTTCAGGCTGCCCAGATTAGGCTCAGTCCTCCGTGAACACAGAACCCAGATCTCAAATCCCCTGACGCCAGGAATCCCGTGGATCTCCTTTCCCCAGTCAGGGGCTGTGCCTGGCCCAAGGGTCACGGCTGTCTGCCATGTGGTCTCCCTCCGACCCTCTGGGCTCAGGGGTCTGGCAAACTTTCCTGCCCAAATCCCTGGGGTTTTTTTTTTTTTTTTTTTTTACCTTTCCAGGGGAGTTCTGCCCTTTCCGGCTGCAAACCCTCTCACCACTCTATGTGTTTGTATGATTGTTTATGTGTGTATACACACGTGTGTGTGTGTGTGTGTTTGTGTGTGTGTGTGTGTGTGTGTGTGTGACAGACCAGGGTCAGCTGCACAGCGCACAGAGAACATTGAGTAGCCTCCAGACTCAGGCTGTCTGCCTAACTTCACACACCTGCCCCACCCCCACTGCCCACGGCATCCTGGGCCCTTTCGCTCACCCTTCAGTCGTTGAGGTCCCACACTAGCTCCTTGCACCTGGTAAAGAGCTTGGGACCTGATTGCCTGTGGGTTCCCCATAGCAGCCAGGGCCTTTCTGAGCTGTACATGCTGCCCACAGTAGTTGGGCTGGCACCTGCCCATTAGTGGACCAGACTCTCTCCTCTTCATTTCCCTCTCTCCCACGGCCTCACCCAGAATTCCCTGAACAAAGTTTGACACATCAGAAGTGCTCAGTCAGAGGTTCCCAGCTCACTCCACGTCCCTCTGGTGAAATCAGCTTAGCCTCTAGTGCAGTGGTTCTCAACCTTGGCTGCACGTTAGAATCACCTGGGCATCTTTTTCAAATCCTGATTTCTGGGCCTCATCCTCCAGAAATTCTGTTTCTTTGTTATGGGGTGGGGCTACAACATTAGTAACAAACAGAATTTCTGGAGGATGAGGCCCAGAAATCATTATTTGAAAAAGATGCCCAGGTGATTCTAATGTGCAGCCAAGGTTGAGAACCACTGCATGGGGGAAACTCTGAATAACTCTTTCCTCTCACAGGAATCCTTTGGTTTATGGAAGGAAAAAACGTCTCAATGTTTCTCTAGTGGTTCCCAGCGCTCCTTGACTTTGGGGAATCTTTTCAGGCCCAGTAAATGTAGCTCCTGTGGAGGTTGTGGAACTGGAAAAGCAGGCTGTACTGTCCAACCTGAAGCAGAAGTACCCAACTTCACTTTCAAAACCCAGGTGGTTACTGGAGCCCATAACCAGGAAAGGGGGAAAGGATATCTTCCTGGTAGGAATCCCACAGCACCTGTCCCCTAGGGGCAGGAGGACTCCGCAGGAAGTTCACTGAGAATCCAGCTGAATCATGACCATCAACGGGCCATCATGCCGCAGATGTAGAACTGAATTGGCACCACCGTGGAGAACACTACCCACCATCTGCTGTTCAACTAAACAGATTGCTGTGCCCAGAAGTAGGCGACTGTCCTTGTGAGATGCCTCTCTGAGCTCATTGACTGTCTCAAGGACTCTGAGCTTTAGGGAAAAGGGAAAGCTGCTAGGAAAGATCTTGGTGCTATCACTCATTTTGGCCCTGCTTATTCCTGCAATGTACAAAGAGAAATGTTTTAGGAGAATGGGTTAGTGTTTAGGACTCCCTTATACAGTCTCCCCCTCTCTGTGTGGTCAAACTCCGAGAACACTTCAGGAGCACCCAGGTGTCATTGTGGGAGGTCTGGGAGCGGGCACTGAATGACTGCCATTGCCAGAGGGTGACCAGCAGGGATGAGCTCATTCACCTTGAGGGAGACACCAGACTTTGAAAGAAAACACCTGTCTGTCCTGGCCAGTGACTGGTCTGCTGTAAAAGTCTCCCTTGGCTCATGAGGGCTTGTATTACACATGTTGTATCACTACCTCGTGACACAAGAACAGATCTGAAGTACAGCTCTGATGGAAAAGTGATGGGTAGAGGTTTTGTTTTTTGTTTGTTTGTTTGTTTGTTTTTTTCTGTGTGAGCAATCTTTATTTGGGTCCCTACTAGCAGGGTTAGTAATGGTTGTTACTGGTGAGGATGATGGGCTTTCTCCCATACGTTGACTGGAATGGCCCACCTTCTGAGCCAGACTGCCTCTGTCATACACCGCTTAGCAGATGGAGTGGCCAGGTTCTAGGTGGACCTCTCTTCAAGGCCCCTGGAACTTGGGCTAGAGATACTCAGATGCTGATCAGAAACTTCCTGGCATCATAGGGGGGCCCGTGAGTAAAGACCCTCCTGTTTCAAGTTGCATGACTAATGTAAGGTGATTCCACCAAGGTCACGAGCCTGGCAGTTCTTGTCCTGTCCAGTAGGCAAGGCTCAGGGGACCAGATCTTCCTGGGCTTGCCTCAGGACTAACTAGCAAGTTCCGTGTCTGAGTATGTGAAAATGAAAGAGGACAATGGGAACAAAAGCCTGTCCAGGCCAGGATTTCTAGTCTCCTCAGGCTCATCTGACGAGATGTGTGGCACGGAAACAGAAGAACACGGACTCACAAATATCATTGTGCTGTTTATTTTCATTCATGGTGTTTTGCCTTTCTTTATTAAAGCCTACATGGATTCGTGGGTACAAACTGTTGATTGTTTTCTGTCACCTGTGATCTTATAGGCCTGCATTGCCCTTGAACTGCTCACAGAGTGAACAGTTGCCATATACGGAGTCCTCCCCCTCCTAGTCCTTATCAGGTTCCTTGGGCTGGGTCATGACTGAAAGGTCAGCCATTTCCAGAGTTCAACCCCAGCAGGTCCAGGGGTTCCCAACGGCATAGACGGAGTCGACAAAGAAGGAAGGACACGGAGACAGTGTTCAGTTGATCAGCAGCCTAGCCAGGATCTCCAGCCAAGTTCTGGTCTGGATCTCCAGAGAGGTTCTGGTGTTTATTGTCTTGTTACATCCGTATTTATACCAGTTGATTTTAATCATGTCAATTTCTATTACAAAGGTTAGGGCGTTTCTTATCTCCATTCCAGGGAGTAAAGATTATGTAGCTTAAGCATGATTGTTTGTAGTTAAAGTGATTAACTACCCGCCTGGCACTTAGTTAAGGAGTTTCATCCCCTCCCTTACTTCAGGGAAAAATCCCTACCTGGGGAAACAACCTTTCTCGGAGAGATGACCCTGGTTAAAACACACAGCGCTATGGGGTGCAAACATATTAAGAACAGTATGCTATATACGCCAGGTCCCTTGAAACATATGCTGTGCAGATGTTTCTTTCCTGCAGCGACTGTGTCAAGCAGCAAGGATGGACCGGCTTCCGGCAAATTCCCCCTTTTTTATTTTTTAAATGATAGTGCATGCAAATCAGTGGCCACCTCTCAGATTGGGCCGTTTACAACTCGGGAGAAGACTGGCAAGCAATGACAGTGAGCATAACTATAAACATAGTGGATGGATTGCACAAGGAGCCCCATTCCTGTAGAAGGTTGCCGGCCTCTTCAGTCAAGGGATTACAGCTGTCTTCAAGTTGTTGGTTTGATTGTCTTTGTTGGTCTCGCTAGCGGGCGGCATCACTGGCGACAGGCTTCCCGAAGCGTCAGCAAGTTGAAGGGCTGCATCCAAGGGTCCATCAGGGCCGTGGTTGATGGTGGTGTCGATGTCCGAGGAGGAGTAAGCTGTGCCCTCTGGATCCAGCTGATATGGAAAATGGAGGGTAGTAGAAAAAGAAGAGAAAGCAAAAGAACTACAAGGCATGGAAGTGTTTAGAAAAAAGAGGGAGAAGAAAGGGAAGAAGGCAGCATCCTGACACAGCCCTTTCCTTCAGCTTCCCCTTTCCCTGTGGTCCCAGGTAGAAATGGGAAACAAGTCCTGTTGCAGTGAGTGGGCAGCTGCTGTCAGCCAGTCTCTGTCTTTACCTGGGTCCCAATCTGAGCTGGGCATGGGAAGCAGGAAGCAGCCATGGGGACAGGAGACCTTCCTCAGAAGGGGCGAGTGTTCAAGCCCCTGCACCATTGGGGAGGGGGGTCTGTGCCCCACCTTTGTTGCACCCCAAGTTTTCTCCTACTGGCCCCCGACTGTGCCTGTCTTAGGTTGCCCCACCCTGTGGAGTCTTACCCGTCGTTGACTACCAGCCATCTCTGGGCCAAGTAGGGTGATGTGAGGTTCAATTTTGTCTCCTTGATAGCCTATGTCCCTCTGGCCTCCATGCCCAGCAACTGCCTTTGGATTCCCTCGCCTGCTGGCGGGGCTCTGGCATTGATCATAGGGAACTCAGGTTTCTTCTCTAGAGAGGGCCCAGCTTACGCCATTGGGCCAGAGACAGATCCATGGTACCAGCCACCACGAGGCTTCAACCTCAGCATGAACAGAGAGCTCAGGCAACAGCTATGGGCAATTGGATTGTAAGAAGAGGGTCCCTCTTGGCACAAGGGTAAGAGGCGCCAATATAGGACAAAGGAGAGTCCTGGAACAGGGCTTTCTCAGCCCAGGATGTCAGGCTCTTGGCACAAGACAACTCCATGTATGGGGCATATACCAAACACCCCTAGTCACGGCATAAAAGGGAGGTGCCCTTCCTGGAACAGTAGGGTAGGGAGATTCTAGAAAACGCTGTGTTCAGCAAAGAAGGAGAAAGGCCAAAGAACCAGCAAACAAGTAGTTAGATTTTTAAAAAAGGAAAAAGGAAAGGAGATGTGGGGCAAAGCTGGGACATGTGGAAAGACAAAACGGAGGCACATGTGATCCTCCCAATGGACAGATTGTTCCAGCTCAGGGCTGCACAGCTGCTGCAGACGGGCACTGGTCAGGTGTGCTATGATGAGGCAGAGATGGCGGGCGGTGAGACATAAGGTCGGACTAGACGGTCTGGAATCCACACAGGTGAGTCTGCGTCCTGTGGAAATATACAAGCATATCCTCTCCCCTGGGTTAAAAGTACATCAGGTCCCTTCCAGGCTCCTGTAAGCAAGTCTCTCCATTTGATGAGGGCTTTAGGTTTAGTTAGATCAGGGTTCCAATGCCTGTGCATTGGGGAATTTCCCTCAGAATCTACATTTAGTATATTAATTACAAATAGAGTATGTTGTAGAACATGATGAGGAGAGGAATATTTAAACTCATTTTCTTGTAATATTTTGTAACAGGAGTAAATCAAACACCGCTGGGGCTATATAATAGAACTCCCATTTGAGATAAGATATCTCTTCCCCCTAATGTAAAGGGGATAGTTGTAATTACATAGGGACAGAATGTTCCTGAATGTTGATCTTCATCAGCCCAAGTTAAAATCTGAGAACTCTTTTTTACATTAGATGCCTTGCCTAGTCCTACTAGGGAAGTGGAGGTGGTGTGCGTGGGCCATGAAGGGGTCCAATCCTTCCCTGCTATGCAGGAAATATCTGCTCCTGTATCCAATAGACCTTCAATTGGTTTTCCCTGAATTTGTAAAAATTTTGTAGGTCTAGTAGCATGGATTTCTTGTATCCAAAATGCTGCATCTCTAGATCCAAAGCCTCCGGCCCCTCTAGCTTTCTGAGTAACAGCTGTCCCTATTTTATGTATTGGTAACAGGATTAATTGGGCAATTCTCTGGTTGGGCTGAATCTGTATAGGTGTGGTGGGTGGGGAAAGTAAAATCTCTATTTCGCCTGTGTAGTCTGCATCAACAACTCCTGGGATGACTAAGATCCCCTGTAACGAGGTGGAGCTCCGTCCTAATATTAAACCTACGGTTCCCTCAGGCAGCGGCCCAGACACTCCTGTAGGAATGGCTGCTACTGGCGAGTCTGGGGTTAGTATTGCGTGGGTGGTTGAGTGGAGGTCCAATCCTGCACTGCCTGGGGTTGCCCTGAAGAGGTCACTGACTGATTGAAATTTGCAAAGGGGTTGAGGGTTGATGCCCCTATTATTGCAGGGGCCTGGGGCTGGCCCCGTCTCAAGTTTCCCAATTGAGGTGATGGGATATAACCTCCTTGGGAGCTATTTGTAGAGTTGAAAGGCCGACCATTTTTATGGTATCTTGATCTACATTCCTTTGCCCAATGGAATCCTTTCTGACATCGGGGACAAACGGTTTTTGGAGGATTAATATTATTCCCTAATGTATTTCCAGACTGTCGAGGAGCTTGCCATCTGGCCTGAGTATTATTATTTTTATTTGGGCATTCTCTGCTAAAGTGCCCAGATAAGCCACAAGAGTAGCAGTTCATATTTCTTTTATTACCTGTACTATTGCTGGCTTGTCCTATACCCTGTACATATTGAGGGTATGTCTCCCCTTTGAGAGCTGCAGCTATAGCTACACCCTGTATAAATGCTGGACTTACATCAGCACACTGTTTTATAAAATCCTTTATAGTTCCTGTTCTGAGAATCAGCCTTAATAAAGCCTGACAGGTATTATTAGCGTTTTCAAAAGCCAGTTGTTTGATTAGGATATCGGCTGCCTCTTTGTTATTGATTACTCTCTTGACTGCCTGCATGAGGCGAGAAAGGAAATCCTGATATGGTTCCTCGACCTTCTGTTTAACCTCTGTAAGGGTGGTTGTTTTTCCTGCTGTATGAGGTAGGGATTTCCAGGCACTTACTGCACAACTGGTTACTTTGGTAAGTGCCTCTGTGGGCATATTCATTTGCTCCTCAGCCGTGTTAAAATCACCTTCTCCTAATATCATGTCTAGGGTTATTCCTTTTCTGGTTTTTTCGCTAGTGGCTACAGCTTTCTTAGCAAGATCTTCATATTCAGTTTTCCATAATAAGTAATCGCCTCCTGAGAGACAGGATTTACAAACCTGTGACCAATCATAAGGAGTCATCCATTTACTGGCTAGGGTTTCTACCAAGGTTTGTGTGTAAGGAGCTAGAGGTCCATATTCAGAGCAGGCCAATTTTAATTCTTTAAGTACTTTGTAAGGTATAGGCTCCAAGGTGGGGTTTCTATTCCCAACAGACTCATTCTCATATGTAACTGGGAAGCAGAGTGAGAATTCAAGATCTCCATTAGCTTCAGCTTCTCTTATCGCCCTTTGAAATTTAGACATGGAGCTCATAGGAGCCACAGGACCTGGTTTAGGCTTCCTTTCTAATTTGGGGAGCCTGTTTTGAATGGGAGGGCCTCTCTCCTCTCTACTGACTGGAAAGGACCAATGGTCATGTTTATGATACTTATTCTCCTCCCGATCAGTAGGCCTAGCTAAATTGCTTTTAGATTGAGCTGAAGACAATAATGATGTATCCTCTCTGGGTGGAGCCGGGGGACTATTTAAATTTTGAGAAAGTTCAACCGTTTTTGCCTCTGGTGCCAAGGTTTCACAAATTGAATTCCAGAGAGAAAAGGTATCTGCCGGGACCTTCTCAGATCCATGGTAGCTGTAATAGTTCTGTAATTGCTCTCCTACTTTAGTCCAAGTTTCTAAATTAACAGTTCCATCCTCAGGAAGCCATTGACATACGTCTTCTATAAAACTTTCTGTCTGACTGAGAGTAACCTTAACTCCTCTGCTAGCAAGCATAGGCGTTAAAAGATTAATACAGAGTCTTTTTTCTTTAGACTCAGTATGACCCATCCTGTCAATCTAAGTTCTGTACTAACTACCCGCTTACCCTACTTTTTCTCTATGGGGGGGGGGGTCTGCAGCACCCTATGGTGCAGTCCTATCCGCCCCAAGTACGGGGGGACTTACCTAAGGGTCCCTGTTCGGGCGCCAGATGCCGGGGTCCAACCCCAGCAGGTCCAGGGGTTCCCAAAGGCGTAGACGGAGTCGGCGAAGAAGGAAGGACACGGAGACAGTGTTCAGTTGATCAGCAGCCTAGCCAGGATCTCCAGCCAGGATCTCAGCCAAGTTCTGGTCTGGATCTCCAGAGAGGTTCTGGTGTTTATTGTCTTGTTACATCAGTATTAATACCAGTTGATTTTAATCCTGTCAATTTCTATTACAAAGGTTAGGGCGTTTCTTATCTCCATTCCAGGGAGTAAAGATTATGTAGCTTAAGCATGATTGTTTGTAGTTAAAGTGATTAACTACCCGCCTGGCACTTAGTTAAGGAGTTTTATCCCCTCCCTAACTTCAGGGAAAAATCCCTACCTGAAGAAACAACCTTTCTCGGAGAGGTGACCCTGGTTAAAACACACAGCGCTAAGGGGAGCAAACATATTAAGAACAGTGTGCTATATACGCCAGGTCCCTTGAAACATATGCTGTGCAGATGTTTCTTTCCTGCAGCGACTGTGTCAAGCAGCAAGGATGGACCGGCTTCCGGCAAGCCATCACCACATAAATACCAGGTGTTGTTCAAATACATCATCAAATCATATAGTGTGTGATTTAGGGGGCTAGAGGTCAGAGCCCCTGTGCCATCCATTCAGGCAATAGCAGGGGAACAAGCATTCCATTCCCATATATGCCCTCCCCACTTGGACCACCTGCCTCACTTTCACACCTGACCTCAATGGCACTGTTCATGAGCAGCAGAACTGAGAACTTGAATGAGCAGGTGGCACTCGGTCCCTGAGGATTGCGTGATTTCCTTTTGCTCAACTTCTTCAATGCCTTTTTCATGCTGAATTCTTTCTTCCTGAGTGTCTGCTATGGGGCAGCCTTTTGTTTCTCGGCGGAGGAGTTGAGGTGGTATCTGGCCACGTATGATTCATCTGGTTTCCTTTTGTCTTGATGTTCTGGACGAGCCAAGGTTTGTCTTTCTGGAATTGCTGTTTCTGTACACCTGAAACAACATTAATTCAGTAATTCTGGGAGGAAAAATATATCTACTTGATATTAACTGGCTTCTCAGAATCTTTAGTCATCCCTGCAGGTTATGTCTAAGGGGGTTACAGTTTCATATGGAAATCTGTACTTTCTCACCTTTGGAAAAATACTATCTCATGTGAAAAAGAGTTATCCCCTGAAATGAAACCCTTTCAGTATATCATTCTTCTGCGCCTACTAAGAAGATGTTTGAGTAACAGAGAACATGGGACATGGGAGGACTTTCTACTTTACCATCATCCTGTTCCCTGGAGCACTGCCTGGGCATATTTTGCTGAATCCGATTCAGCAAGCGGATGGATGAACGTCTTCAGGCTGTCAGATTCAAGGACTTGCTCCTTGCGCGTTCGGCAAAGAACCTCACATTGGAAAAGATCTTTCTCAGTTATCCTGGGGTCTCCAGCATCATTCCAGTGCACAGACATGGAGGCATCATCCTCCACTATCCCCCAAAGCATTCTTGGGAAGGACAGTCCCAGAAGGTCATTGTTTCCTTCCAATTTGGCAGCATGTTGGCTTGGGTCCTCTGGTTATAGGTTGTCTTGGCACCCTGCTTGGTACCTGTGTCTCTCCAACACCTGTGATAGGATCAGCTTGGCTCCGTGCATCTCATGGGTACTCTGACTTGGCATGGAGATGCTCTACATTAAAAAGCATTGACTACTCTAATCCTATCCCTGAGCAGGGGGGTCACAGCACGGATGCCCAATATATACTGCCCTCCAAATTCTTGAGCAGGGGTGGGCAAACTTTTTGACTCGAGGGCCACAATGGGTTCTTAAACTGGACTGGAGGGCCGGAACAAAAGCATGGATGGAGTGTTTGTGTGAACTAATATAAATTCAAAGTAAACATCATTACATAAAACGGTATGATCTTTTTTTTTAGTTTTATTCATTTCAAATGGACTGGTTCCGGCCCGCGGGCCATAGTTTGCCCACGGCTGTTCCAGAGTCTCAGCCATGGGGCCACCAGATGCTTAAGTCATGTGATTTCCCAAAGATGGCTCACAGCTGCTCTGGAGTTTGGGCCCTGGATAAGTGTAGGGGAGTGGATGTGTATAGGGCCCCCAGGTTCTCTCTTTCCAAAAAACACAGAAAAATTGGGTTCAGGATACCAGAAAGAACTCTCATCTTCTGCCAGGGAGATTGTTTCTTGTTGATAGTTCACTGGATGTGTTGAGAGGTCATGAGTCTATCTCTCTTTCATCCCTAGAGAGGGAGAGGCCTATTGATGGCCTCTTTGATAGCTCAAGGTCAAGGCCTTGGTTAGTCCTAGCTTGGCTACCACCAAGAATGCCGGGGTCAGATTGGCCCCTGGGGGACTGTACCTCCCAGAAAATGGTGGTTGGCCCCATCTCAGCAGGTAGCCCCCCTGTCCAATGCACCCTCCACAAGCATGCTTCTTTGGTCTCTTCCAGCTACTCTTGCTGGTTGCTGGGTCCTGCTCACATGAGCCCAAACGAAGAGTCCTGCTTTATTAGCCCGGGTCAAGTTGTCCCTAGAGTAGGGTGTGTTCCTGTATAGGTGGGGGTACAAGCAGTGTCACCTTTCCACGGTACCCTTCTATCTCCCTTTTCAGAGTATTAAGACCAAAGTTGGTAGTTAGACCACCTCAAACAGATAGAGAACATGGATCACAAAAACCATTGTAGTATCCTCTCCTCTGTGGTGAAGATGACTTGAATTTGACTTTTGTCACATCCCACACCCAGGATCTCATCTATGTTCAAGTACATAGCCATGATTATTTTCATATCTGCTTCATTCAGTCACGGCTACCTAAACATGTTGGAATTTTTATTTTTAGTGAGTCTGTGTCCTTGTCCCATGAGTCCTTGTCCCATGTCTTGCACTAAGTGGTGAAATTTGTGCTCTCTGAGGGTCCATCCTTTGTTTCTAAAAGTGGAGTGCAAAGGCATTAGGGAACAGAATCCCCCAAAATGCCCCTAGCCTAAGGACTGGATCCTTAATGGAGCCCCTGGGTGAAGGGTGGGCAAACTTTTTGACTCGAGGGCCTCAATGGGTTCTTAAACTGGACCAGAGTGTCGGAACAAAAGCATGGATGGAGTGTTTGTGTGAACTAATATAAATTCAAAGTAAGCATCATTACATAAAAGGGTACCGTCTTTTTTGTTTTTAGTTTTGTTCATTTTAAAGGGGCTGGATCTGGCCCGCGGTCCGTAGTTTGCCCACGGCTGGTCTAGATTCAGGCTCAGTCCATGGTCTCTGTGCCTCTAAACAGGATTACAGAGCATTCATGCACAAAGTCAGTATATTCTTGGAGGATATGCCCTAGAGCAACAGTTCTCAACCTGTGGGTTGCGACCCCTTTGTGGGTCGAAAGACCCTTTCACAGGGGTCTCCTAAGACCATCAGAAAACACATATATAATTACATATTGTTTTTGTGATTAATCACTATGCTTTAATTATGTTCAATTTGTAACAATGAAAATACACCCTGCATATCAGATATTTACATTACGATTCATAACAGTAGCAAAATTATAGTTATGAAGTAGCAACGAAAATAATTTTATGGTAGGGGGTCACCACAACATGAGGAACTGTATTAAAGTGTCACGGCATTAGGAAGGTTGAGAACCACTGCCCTAGAGGATAGGTATTGGTGGGTTCAGGGTGGGGGTGGGGGGCTCCTAGTGTCTCTGGAAAAGCAGCCAGCTCCTTTTAGTTGCCTACCAAACATTGTTTCTTAAATGAGTTCTTTAAAGGCTGAAAAGATTTCCTTGTGCACTTTGCTAGCTCATGCCTCTACCGATTACTTATATGAAGGGACTTGTCCATTTTATGGGAGGGAAATTGGAGAGAGGGTTTGGAAACCACAATCTGGAATTTGGTGGAGAGAGGGTGTTTATTTGTTATGATTAAGGCACCCTTGCATCCCAAGGCTTCTGTAGGACCATTAGCTAATGTTCGTTGAAGCAAGAGCAACTGAATTTCCACTGAGGTGAATAATCTAGAACATCAGGCTCATCTTTTCCTTTGAAGATGAAATACCCACTTTGCTGACTTCCGTGGAGTTGAAGAAAGCCATTATGAAACTGGCCTTCCTCAATTAAGTCTGCTGGGTCCCAGAAATTCACCCATTGGTACCCTGGCCACCAGTCAGACAGTCTCTATTAGGCAACATGTTCAGGACCCTTTGAGAAAGGAGAACAAACCTAGAGGAATCACAATACCTGATATCAAGCCATGCTATAAGGCCATTGTAATCAAAACAACTGGTAATGACAGAACAGCAGGCATATGGATCAATGGAACACAACAGAGAGCCCAAACGTCCACCCACACCTACACTGTGAACTGATATTTGACAAAGGGGGCAACAGCATACAATGAGGTAAAGACAGTCTCTTCATTAGTAAATGGTATTGGGAAACTTGGATGGGTACATGTGAAACAATGAAATGAAACCACCAACTTATACCATTCAGAAGAATACATTCAAAATGAATAAAAGACTTAAATGTAAGTCATGAAACCATAAAAATCCTGTAAGAAAACATAGGCAGTAAACTCTCAGACATTACACATAGCAATATTTTTTGCTGATATGTCACACAGGGCAAGGGAAATAAAGGAAAATATAAACAAATGGGACTACATCAAACTAAAAAGCTTCTGCACAGCAAAGGGTACCGGCAACAACATGAAAAGAGAAGCCTCTGCATGGGAGAACATATTTGCCAAAGATACATCTGATAAGGGGTGAATCTCCAAAATATATAAAGTACTCATACAGTTCAACCAAAGAAGAGAAACAATGCAATTTAAAAGTGGGCAGAGGTCTTGAGTAGATATTTCTCTAAAGAGGACATACAAATGGATGAGACAAGAAAAAATGCTCAATTTCACCCATCATCAGAGATATGCAAATTCAAATGACAGTGAGGTACCACCTCACAACTACCAGAATGGCTACCATCAATAAATCAACAAACAAAAAGTGCTAGTGAGGATGTGGAGGAAAAGGAACCCTTGTATACTATTAGTGGAAATGCAGACAGGTGCAACCACTATGGAAGACAGTGTGGAGTTTCCTAAAGTAATGAAACATAAAGCTGCCATTTGACACAGTGATCCCACTTCTAGGAATATATCTTAAGAAGCCTGAACCACCGATCACAAAGAATATATGCAGCCCTATGTTCAAAGAGCATTATTTACAACTAGAGGCCCAGTGCACAAAACTCGATCACCGTAGGGGGCGGCCCTCAGCCAGGCCTGCACCCTCTTGCAGTCCGGGACCCCTCACTCTTTACCACCCACCTGATTGCTGCTCTTTAGTGCCTCCATGGAGGCGGGAGAGGTTGCTGCCACCACTGATGCACTCGCCACTGATGCACTGGCTGAACCGAGCTCCCGCTGTGGGAGAGCACTGACCAACAGGGGGTCAGCTCCTGCGTTGAGTGTCTGTCCCCTAGTGGTCAGGGCACGTCATAGTGACTGGTTGTTCCACCATTCAGTCAATTTGCATATTAGGCTTTTATTATGTAGGATAGCCAAGAGCTGAAAACAGTGCAGATGCCCATCAATAGAAGGGTGAATAAAAAAACAATGGTATATTTTCATAATGGAATACTACCTGGCATGAAAAGAGAAGGAATTCTTAACTTTTGAGACAGCATGTATGGATCTGGAGATTATTATACTCAGTGAAAGAAGCCAGTCAGAGAAAGAGAAAAACTATATGACCTCACTTATGTGTGGAATCTAGTGAACATTATCTGTCGAACAAAATAGAAACACAGGCATGAAGACATGGAACAGACTGACAGCGGTCAGAGGGGATGGGGGAGAGAGGGATTGGATGAAACTAACTGAAGGGATTAGCCAAAGAACATCCATGAACACAGATGGCAATGTGGTGAAGGCCAGAGGGTGCAGGGAAGACAGGTGCTATGTGAACAGGGTCAAAAGAAGGGAAAATATGGTATCTGTAATAGTGTCAAAAATAAAATAAAAACTTCTTAAAAGTATATTCCTATTTACAGTTATCTCTTAATAGAAAATAAATAAGGGGCTATTGCTCTCAGATGGGATGGAGGGTGAGCTATGGGAGAGCAGGGTCATTCTGAAGGGAGTAGGGAGCCTCTGTGAAAGGTTGAGGGCAGGAGATTCTGTGCAGCCTTAGAAGGAGGCTGCACTGATAAGCAAGTCAGCAGATCATGATTCATGGATGGACAGGAGGCACCCAAGGGAAGACCAGGGGAAGGGTGTTGTCATGAGGGAAAAGGCTGGGACGAGGCAGAAATCCTGGCCCCGGGAAGACTGAGATATCAATAAACCTCAGACAATCTCCAAATTATGCTTTATTCTCACTGTCACCTTCCTTCCTTAGGCCTGCTCTTGCCTGGGCCCCAGGGTTCTACTAATTGTCATCTGAAAGAGTTCATTCATACTTAGAGGACAGATTAATTGTGAGGCAGAAGGTGGGCCATGGGCTAGAAAGGCAGGAAATATCATGGACTCCTGATGAATTCAGGCAAGGGGTCAAGACTCCACGATGCCACTTATTAGCCATGTATTCTTGGGAAAATTAGCAGGCCCAATAGGCATCAGGTTCTTCCTCTGTGAAGTAAGTGTGTCTGATAAGCCCTGTCTTATAGGACTGCAGGGATGTGTGGAGTGTTTGTAAACCACCGTGCACAGTACCTAGTGGAGACTGAATCTGTAATGAATGGCAGTTATTTCTAATATCGTTTTTATCCCAGATACTTCCACTCTCGCCTCTGGCACTGTGATTACTTGTTTGTTATTAAGGTCATATTAGAGAATGTGCAGCTCAGTTGGGCACAGAACACCCAGTCGGCCAAAGAGGATACTCAATTCATGGATGTATGCTGACATTCAGGTGTGGGGAGCCTTCCCAGCTGGACACACACAAAGATGCCAAAAAGAGAATCTACTTACAACTCTTTCCCTCTGTCCAAGCTGCTCTTTCATCCAAACAAATGCTTTCATTCATTTCACCCCCACCCAAAATCTACCCCTTGATAATGATTGGCCAGAGTACGCTCAAGATCATTAACATTTAATCCCAATTAGGCTCTCCCAGGCCATCATGTTTCTCATGGCTCAGTAACTCTATTTCTGTAGAAATCTGTGCAGATGATGGGTATAACACGCCTAGTGCTCATACTGTCCAATGGCACAGTGTCTGCGTGGCTCATGCCATGCACATCATTTTTTAATTAAGGTATTACATATGAGTCCTTATCCACCCATTGCCCTCCTCCAGCCCCCCACTCATGCCATCACCCCCCTGGCGTCTGTGTCCATTGGTTAGGCCTATATGCTTCATACAAGTCCTTTGGTTGATCTCTCCCCTTTACCTCCACCCTCCCCTACCTTCCCTCTGAGGTTTAATGGTCAGATCAATGCTTCTCTGTATTTGGATGTTTTTGTCCATCCATTTGTTGTTCATTATATTCCATATATAAGTGAGATCATGTGATAATTATCTTTCTCTGACTGGCTTATTTGGCTTAACATAATGCTCTCCAGTTCCACCATGCTGTTGCAACTACGCTGCGGTATAAATGAAGGCCATTCAAAATTGAGTGCTGTTCCCTGGAGGCCCACCACCTCACCTGTTCTGTTACTTGTTTGTAAGATTTAGGGGACACCTAACCCCTCCCTTATATGACTATAGCTCCTACACTATCATTCTGTGGGTGGGTGTGCCCTGCTTATGTTGGTGTCCCCACTACTAACACAGGACCTTCCAGAGGACATAGGCTCAGTGAATGTCTGGGGATTAAATGAACCACTGAGCAGGGGTCGTCTTTATGCAGATGAAATCCCTCCACTTTCTTGCCGGAACCAAGGATCCTTCGATAAGTTGTTTCATGCAAAGGCAGACGAGAAGAGATAAGAATCAAAAATTAACAACCTTTTGCTATTATTTTTCTATTTATTAACTCCATTGCATGTACTGCCGAGTTTTTACACATTTCCAAGGAAATCCTTTTATAATGCCACGTTATCTATTTTGGGATCACAAACTAGGATGGAAAGTGTCCCAATTTTGGTTATACAATAGCAAATCTCTTACTCTTGAGCTGGACATGTAGAAATATATAATGTGATCAATGTCATTTACAAACTCACATGCTAAAAGTTTATGAAAGCTTCTATGAAAAGGGACATTCAAAAATTTCCTTAAAAATCGCAAAATAATAAAGCACAAATTTGTCAATCATAATAGGAGCTCATATCTTTCCCTGGGCCTCACTATTAGTTTCTTCTCAAACATAGAGTTGAAAATTGGATGCACTTTCTGCCCAGCAAAAGAAGTTAATGCTCATGGGCCTGAAAAGTGCCTGGATTCAACTCTGGCTCAGGCATAGTGTCATTACTCAGGCCCTTCAAGCAGGGATGAAAGGGAATAGGGATCCCTGTCATTAACCCCGAGCACAAACTGGAGGGTGTTCAACATGGTAGTCTCTGCATGTGCTCGGGGACCCCACAGGAACTCATAGCATGCAGGATCACTATTGGGCACCTGGCGGTACAGCAGGTACTGTTCCTGGACCCAAATTTTGGTGATGAGCTCCCTGGGCTCCCCATAGAGCCAATGCTCCTTCCCATCATACACCCCTACAACATTCAGTGCTTCCCAGACTTTTTCCTCAGGGGCACAATCACCCTCTGAGGCGATCACCCACAGAACTGTGACCAGGAGGCCTGTGTTGGGATATCTGTGCCCATCGCTCACCATCCCATCATAGCTGAGCCCCAAGGCAGTGGCCAGGACATAGGTGTGAGTACTGGGGTCCATTTCTTTCACAACAATACCAAAGCCCCACTGGATGCATTCAGTGGCTGCACTGAAGAGCTCAGGAAAGTGGTCCTGGTGCTCTTTGATGACACTACTCAGCATTTCTGCCTTGGTGGTCGGCTCCTTTGCACGATACTTAAGGAGTAGAAACTCCACCATTTCTACCATCTTCAAATGCAGTGCTTTGTGGAGCAAGGAATCGGCATCTTCATCAGGGCCTCCCTCAGTGTTTGGACCCTCCTCATCTTGGCTGCTGGAGCTCACATCGTCAGCGTGTCTCCATGGAAAGGCTGCCATGGCATGGGGGGAGGCACCCTGAGGACTCTGGGGAGGACTTGGTGTCTCAGCAGCAGACACCTCCTCTAGGCTGTCTATAAACAGGACTGAGGGGGAGGAAGACCGAGAGGAGGAGAGAGACAGGGCCTCCTCCTCATCCTCCTCCTCCTCCTCCTCCTCCTCCTGCATAGCCCAGAACAGTTCCTCTACAAACATGTCAGGGATCTCCATTGGGTCCAGATGGTCTTCCTCAGGCTTCCACGGCTCACTCATATGATGACCAGGCATGATGACTCGTGCTCGAACAGTGACCGAGTGTGGGCAGAAGATGGGCGATTAGCACCCACGGGCCTGGGGGAAGGGGAGTATGAGAGGCATGAGCTGAGAAACACACCCTAGGCGGCTCTGACAAAGGTGACTTCCAGGTCTCCCCTTTAGGGGTGTCCATGGGCCTCACAGGGCTCACTCCTGATCAGCCTGCCCACTAGGAGCCTGAAGTAGGAAGTGACATGACTGCTCAGGGTGTAGAAGGCACAGCGCAGGGTTCTGTAGCTGACGGTGGGGTGTGGAGGTGTCAGGCAATGTGGGGTCCCCTCTGACAGTGGTGGCGAGCCCATGGGGACATATTCATGGTCGGAACCTCACCTTAATTCCTAGCACTTCCTGGCCTCCTGCTGCTCTGTGACCTGAGAATATGTAGCATAAACCAAGGCCTTCACCTCCTTCTATCCGGGGGCTCTGCTGGTCGGAAAAACGGAGCACCTCAGGATGCCCATGGCAATCACAGTCCTGGAACCCCAATGCTGACAGGAGGGGCAGCAGGACTCTGTGAGGTCCCCTCTGTTGTGGGTGGGAGGTTCCTCCTTGCACATGTAGGATCCTCACCCTTCCCCTGCCAGGGCCAGGCCCCTCACTGCCTTCTGCTGGCCTGAGGTCAAACTCTCAGAACAAGACCACACACACCTGACACTTGAGTGAAGAAAATGAGGGGGTCCCTCTCCCAGAGGATCAAGAAGGGGTGACTGAAGATTTGGGTCCATCTACGCTGGGTTAAGGCTCTGATCACTTCTCACCATGACGCACTGCAGGGTTTCAGACACTCTCTCTGCTGACTGAGCGCAATCTACTTAGACTTAGGGTGCACCTCCCTGAGATACAGGAGTAGGGAAGTGAGCTGAGGTAATCCAGGCCCTATTCCGAGTTTCCCCATTGCTGACAGAGGAGGCAGGGTAAGTCTGGGTTCCCATGTGCTCTGCTCCCCCTCAGTGCTCACCTTGATTCTTGGCAGGAACTGGGACTCGTCTCTCTCTTGACAAAATTTGGATCCTGGGGATGATATGACGTATGGTCTCACACCAAGGTCCTCACCTTGCTGATAGCTCTGAGACAAAAGGGAACAGGAACTCCATCTGCCCCCACCCCTGTACAGGTTATCACACAACTGACACCAGGGCCTGGGCCCATCCATTCCGGGTAGAGTTCCCGTAGTCTGGCCTCAGGATACTTGCCTTTCTTCCTGGCCTGGCCTGGGTCTGAATCCAGGTGACTTGATTTCACCCTGAATAACTGTCCTCAGTGACAAAAGCTCAGGACGAGCAGGCATGTGGAAAGGGAGAGCATGTCACACCCAGGTAACCCTGCCTGGGGAATCTGGATGCTGAGGACAGGACACTCCCTGATGCTGAGGGCTCTCTTCTTTTCTCAGGGAGCACATAGCTGCAGTTTCCCACAAGAAAGCATTCACACCTTTATGACCCTTCCACAACCTCAGCTCATCTGTGCATGAACTGAAGCCATTCCCTCTGACCAAGGCCCTGTCCTTCCAGAGTGCCCTCAGACAAACGTGATGAGGAACCACCCCTGCCGACCCATGCCAGGCCTTTCCCAGGGCTGACAACAGCACAGACTGGGTTCAGGGCACCCATTGTCTGGAGTGTGGTATCCTCTTTCCTCCCTGTGCTACCTAGGCTTACTCAGAGAGTGCCTGGGACCTTTCCCTTCTGCGGAACTGAGAGTGAATACTGCAGGCCATGCCCTCCATCTCTCTGAGACCTCCAAGGTGGATTTTAAGACACACCACATTGACTATCGTGCCGAGTGTGCCAGTTGTGCCTGCAGAGCCTAAGCCAGCCAGTCGCTGTGTTTACTGGGGTGGGAAGTACCATCATCCTGCCTCAAGACCCACACTTTAATTACCAGCATTGCCTGGCACACCTCCCACGTTGCCGTGAATCCAGAACCTTGAAGACAATGCCCTCACCTCCCTTTGCCACTGCTAAGGTAGAAGTCTGGAAGCAACCCAAATCCCCAGCCCTACCATGAGGCTTGCAGGTGCTGCTGGCAGGAACAGGCACACTGCGGACACTTACGGCTCTAGCCAAGCCTCAGGCATACAGACATCCAGGTGTGCTAGGGGGCTTCCTGAGTCCTACCTCGGGTCCTCACCTGGTATCCTGGCAGAGCCCTGCAGCCCCCTTCTTTGCCTACCTGGAGCCTGACCCCTCAGAGCTCAGGGGGTGGAGTCCGCTTGTCTTCCTGCAGGATCCTCACCGTGACTCCTGGCTGGAGCTGGAACCTCCTGTCAACCTGAGAGGCCCAAGTCAGGAAGAGAGCAAGTGGTCATGGACCAGGGACCTCCCAGGGTTCACAGTAGTTGTAATGTGGGGCATCACTGTTGTGGGGTCCAGGGTCCCTCAGTCTTCCCTTTGCATGTTCACCTGGACTTGGGGCAAGACCCGGGTCCTCCCCTCTGCCACATATGTCATTCCCCTGAATTCCAAGGGCTGACATCAGGTCTGGGCTTCTGCGGTTCCTCTCTGCATGGTCATCCACCATAGGGCCTCCCAACACTTTGAGCAGGGCAGACTTCTGTGGACTCCCCTCCAGTTAGGGTTCCTGGATTCCCCCAGTCCTCCCTGGGGGTCCTCACCTTGACTGTTCCCTCTGCCCACCTGAGACCCTGCTCCTTACACCGAACCCCAGAGCCTGTCAGACCCGGATGCAATAGTCAGGAAAAGCACCTTGACTCTGGGCAGTGCTTCTGCATCCCTTCTGTGGACCTGAGTGAGGCCTCACATGATTTACCAAGTTTCCAGTCTCCCTCTGACCTGCATGCGGAAGTCAGGAGACACCTCACAGGGTCATCTGACATGGACTCCTCCATGGCTAATATCAGGGGAGGCCCATTATGGGTTCCCCTAAATTGTGGGGTCCTGGTCCCCATCTTCTCTTCTTCAGCGGACTTGTGGCACTGCTCCTTACCCTGAAACCCAGTCTCTCACACCTGATGCAGAAGTCACCCCATCCTGTAGTACCCCGCCCACTCTGGTCCTCCCAGCACTGAGGATTCTGAGGTCCAGGGCCCCCAATCTCCCTCAGGGACCACAACTTGACAGCGGCAGGACCTGGGGGCCCCCTCTGCTGCCTGAAGCCCTGCTCCTTCTACCAAACCCCCCAGTGTCTCTCAGACCCAATGCAGAAATCACAAAGCACAATGTGTGAGATCACCCCTCCCCCACCCCAGGAGGCCTGCCCGATGGACACCCTTGTGGGGTCCAGGCCCCCCAGTCTCCCTCAGGTTCCCACACTGACGCCGGGCAGGTCCGGACCCCCTCTGCCGACCTGAGATGCTCCTCTGACACGGAGCCGCCCGAGGGTCTCAGAGCACGAGGACCCGGAAGTCAGTCCTGACCACTCGTGGTCATCCCGCGCCTTGGGGCTCCCGGGACTGACGGCTCTGGACCCAGAGTCACCATGTCCTCCCCACGGCTTCACCATGAGGCCTGCAGGTCCTAGGACCCTCCCTCTGTGAACCGCGAGGCCGGACCCCCACACGGAGGCCCTCACCCCCGAGACCCCAAGGGAGGCCTGTGGGCATACCTCCCCAGGACTCCCAACTCGGGCTCAACTAGCTCCCCGGGTACCTCCGTCTGGTCCTCACCCTGATCCCAGGCAGAGCCTGGGCCCCGCCGACCTGAGGAGGCTCCCCTCAGCGCCTGTACCGTCTACCGACCCGAAGCCGGCCTCCCAAAGATGGCGCTCAGCTCCCTCAGACTTCTCAGGCAGAAGTCCATGAGTCAGTGACATCACTTCCGGAAACCAATTGTGTGGTCACCCAGGACAGTTGACAGGGGCGGAGTTCTGCTCCTTTTTGCCCCGCCCGCCCCTTCTGGTCTCTATCTGGGCTGAATGGCCTGGGCCACCACCCTGTGTTGACCTGGGTCTGTGCCCCGCAGGCCAAGTGCCCTGAGACAAACCTGTGGAGGAACTACCTCTGCAGACCCATGCCGAGCCTTACCGAGGACTGATAGCAGCACAGACTGGGTTCAAGGCACCCACTGTTTGGAGTGTGGTATCCTCCTTCCACACAACCCATGCACAGTGGGAGAGTGCCTGGGACCTTTCCCTTCTGCTGAACTGAGAGTGAATACTGCAGGCCATGCAATCCATCTCTCTGAGACCTCCAAGGTGCACTTTAAGACACACCACGGTGACTATCGTGCCCAGTGTGCCAGTTGTGCCAGTAGACACTAAGCCCGGCGGTCCCTGTGTTTACTGGGGTGGGAAGTACCATCATCCTGCCTCAAGACCCACACTTTAATTACCAGTATTGCCTGGCACCCCTCCCACGTTGCCCTGAATCCAGAACCTTCAGGACAATTCCCTTGCCTCCCTTTTCCACTCCTAAGGTAGAAGTCTGGAAGCAACGCAAATCCACAGGCCTACCATGAGGCTTGCAGGTGCTGCTGGCAAGTACAGGCACACTGCGGACACTTATGGCCCTGGCCAAGCCTCAGGCATGCATACTTCAAGGTGTGCTAGGGGGCTTCCTCAGTCCTCAGACCACGAGAACCCGGAAGTCAGTCCTCACCACTCTTGGTCATCCCGCGCCTTCGGGCTCCCGGGACTGACTGCTCTGGCCCAGAGTCACCTTGTCCTCCCCACGCCCTCACCATGAGTCCTGCAGGTCCTGGGACCCTGCCCATGGGTAGGAGACCCAGCCAGAGAGAAAGGGAGGGAATGCAGAGGTGCTGGGCACAGGGACTGTCAGGACACTGGATTGGGAAGAGAGTGCACAGGTGGCAGCTTTAATGTCCTCAGAGCCTGGTCTTTGAGATTGGGTGTGTTTTCATAAACACGAGGACATAATAGCTGATATCAGGTTCATGGACTTTAAAGACAGGAGGGGAAAGACAAGCAGAGTGGGGGTGCTCATGTCGAGTGTGGTAACGAGGCCCAGGCCCTATGATGATGATGTGTAGCCACCGGTTCTGACTATCCTCTTAATGGGCAGGTACTCACAGCCCTATGGAGACTGAGCTCCGCCAGGTACTAGGACCCGGCTGAATCCGCAGGCTGTGTTTCTGCTCCTGTGACTGCACAGCTCTGAGGAGGTACGACCCCCTTCCCCAGGTACAAGGAAGAGAGGCAAGAACAGCGGGTGAGGTAGTCAGGGCCCAAGATCATGGGCCATATTTTGATCCCTAGGTGCCACCTTCGCAACTGTAGAATGTGGTGACAATGGCACTGCCCACCCAGTTATTTGAGGCTTGAATTCTAGGATCCGTGGATCATGCCCATCCCAGGGCCTGATAGGGGCATGCTGTGTGGGTTCTAGTGCCAATTGTTCCTGGTCCTGTTATTCCTGTCTCTAGGCTGCAGTGGGGACCAGGTGTGCCTGCTGAGAGCGGATAGTATTGGTGCAGCCAGGGAATGGAGGAGGGTGGCTCCCAAAGTGATCGAGTGTAGACACCTGGCTGGAGGATCTGAGCTCGCACAGGGGTACCCCAGGGCCCAGCTGAGGTTTGATTATAAGGATTTACAATCAGGAGCCTTGGAAGAGGGACCAGGGTGCATGGGGACTGTAGCACCTTGGGGTGAAAAGAGGAGGGAGCTGACAGTCTTGGAGGAGGGGGGAAGAAACAAAACCCAGGAGGGTCTTTGCTGGGAGAGGACTAGAACCCACTCACCCGGTGTGAAGCCAAAGCTCCCGTTCTCCCACATCTGTGCTCCCCTGGTCTCAGTGACCTTCTTTGTGGAACTGAACACACCCTGTCCTGAGTGCCTCTCCTTACCTGTCGCCACCTTCTTCCTTGAGCTCCCCAAAGACTCCATCTGATGGACGAGGCATCTGCATCACCAGCCCTTTCCATGGGGCCTGGCAGCTGAGTGCGTGGGGATAGGAAGAAGGAGCCAACACTCTCTGCTCTCCCACCATCCCTGTCAGTGGGGTTCCAGGGCCCCAGGGGACACTGGGGGAAGAGGTCAGCCCACAGACCATGAACACGGAGGCCTGATGCATGATGCTTATTGACATTCACACTTTTGGGTTTCCACAGCCCACGTGAGGCCCACAGACCTCTGGGGAGATGGAGTTCTCCTGCCTCTCCTGGCAGCCTTATGCAGGCTTGGTCTTAAATGGGGCCATGACTCTGGAGACTTGTTGGCGACCCTACGGAGCCTCCACAGGAACTGCACCATCGCCATCCACATTGCTCACAGGGACTGGGAAGAGCCCTCTGGCTGGAGCTGCTGCTGGAGAGGCTGGGCTGGAACCCCATGTAGATTCAGACTCTCCTCCCTAAGGGAGAAATATGGGAGAGGAGTGAGCGCTGGCAAGGCCTGACACCCTGAGAGCTGCTCACACTCCTCCAAGAATACCCCCAAGGACCTTGCTCAGGAGTTTGGGGCTTGTTTTCTTTTGAAGCTGTGGAGATTGGGCTGTAGTTTGTGTAAGCAGCACACCTTCAAAGGGGCAACAAGGGGCCCAGGCTTGGGTTCCGTGGGCCGAGTTCCTATGATTTGGGTGAACCCTTCTGTCTATATTGAGTCTCAGTTCCTGTTGGTGATCTGAGAGGCAGGAACAGGTTCAAGTTTACATGTGGCGTTGTCTATGTGTTGTGTTTTTTGTTTGTTTGTTTGTTTAGTGTGAGTGTGTGTGTTTTTTTTACTGTTCTGAAAACCAGACTATGTTTTTATTTTTATTTATTTTTTATTTTTCCCTCCTCTCCATTACTTTTTTTTTAATTGCTTAAAGTATTACTCAGGGTATTACGTATGTATCCTGATTTTCCCCCCTCCCTTGACAGGCCCCTAGCCTCCCCTCTCCCCCAATGTCTTATGTCCATTGGTTATGCTTATATGCATGCATACAAGTCCTTTGCTTGATCTCTTACCCCCTCCTCCTGCCCCCCAACCCTCCCCGGCCTTCCTACTGCAGTTTGACAATCTGTTTGAGGCAGCTCTGCCTCTGTATCTATTATTGTTCAAAAGTTTATAATGGTCTCTATTATCCAGGAATGAGTGAGATCATGTGGTATTTTTCCTTCATTGGCTGGCTTATTTCACTTCGCATAATGCTCTCCAGTTCCATCCATGCCATTGCAAATGGTAAGAGTTCCTTCATTTTTACAGCAGCATAGTATTCCATCGTGTAGATGTACCACCGTTTTCTAATCCATTCATCTACTGATGGGCACTTAGGCTGTTTCCAGATCTTAGCTATGGTGAATTGTGCTGCTATGAACATAGGGGTGCATCTATCCTTTCTGATTGGTGTTTCTGGTTTCTTGGGATATATACCTAGAAGTGGGATCACAGGGTCAGATGGGAGTTCCATTTTCAGTTTCTTGAGGAAACTCCATACTGTCTTCCATAGTGGCTGCACCAGTCTGCATTCCCACCAGCAGTGCACAAGTGTTCCTTTTTCTCCACATCCTCTCCAGCACTTGTCGTTTGTTGATTTGTTGATGATAGCCAATCTGACAGGTGTGAGATGGTACCTCATTGTTGTTTTGATTTGCATCTCTCGGATGATTAGTGACTTTGAGCATGTTTTCATATGTCTCTTGGCTTTCTGAATGTCCTCTTTTGAAAGGTGTCTATTTAGGTCCTTTGCCCATTGTTTGATTGGATTGTTTAACTTTCTTTTGTTAAGTTGTATGAGTTCCATATAAATTTTGGAGATTAGGCCCTTATCAGATATGACATTGGCAAATATGTTTTCCCACACAGTGGGTTTTCTTGTTTTTTTGTTGATGGTTTCTTTTGCTGTGCAGAAGCTTTTTATTTGATGTAGTCCCATTTGTTCATTTTCTCTTTAGTTTCAAGTGCCCTAGGAGCTGTATCAGTGAAGAAATTGCTTCGGCATATGTCTGAGATTTTGTTGCCTTTGGATTCTTCTAGAATTTTTATGGTTTCCTGTCGTACATTTAAGTCCTTTATCCATTTTGAGTTTATTTTTGTGTATGGTGTAAGTTGGTGGTCTAGTTTCATTTTCTTGCATATATCCGTCCAATTTTCCCAACACCATTTATTGAAGAGACTATCTTGGCTCCATTGTATGTTCTTGCCTCCTTTGTCAAATATTAATTGAGCATATTGGTTCGGGGTGATTTCTGGGCTCTCTATTCTATTCCATTGATCTATATGCCTGTTCTTGTGCCAGTACCAGGCAGTTTTGAGAACAGTGGCTTTGTAATACAACTTGATATCTGGTATTGAGATCCCACCAACTTGGTTCTTTTTCAGGATTGCTGCAGCTATTCGGGGTCTTTTTTTTTTTATTCCAGATGAATATTTGGAGAGTTCGTTCTAGATCTGTGAAGTATGCCGTTGGTATTTTAATGGGAAGTGTGTTGAATTTATAGGTTGCTTTGGGTAGTATGGACATTTTAATGATGTTGATTCTTCCAATCCATGAACATGGTATGTTCTTCCATCTGTTTATGTCTTCCTCTAGCTCTTTTTTCAACGTCCTGTAGATTTCTGAGTAGAGATCTTTTACCTCTTTAGTTAAGTTTATTCCTAGGTAGCTTAATTTTTTTGGTGCGATGGTAAGTGGGATTGTTTTTATAATCTCTCTTTCTGAAAGTTCACTATTGGTGCATAGAAATGCTCAGATTTCTTGGGGTTAATTTTGTATGCTGCTACATTGCCAAATTCATGTATTAAGTCTAGTAGCTTTTTGATGGAGTCTCTAGGGTTTTGTATGTATAATATCATGTCGTCTGCAAGTAAGGACAGTTT
The DNA here is from genome assembly GCF_964212035.1 of Myotis nattereri. Taxonomy (NCBI): domain Eukaryota; kingdom Metazoa; phylum Chordata; class Mammalia; order Chiroptera; family Vespertilionidae; genus Myotis; species Myotis nattereri. Next base: position 137,318,105 of record NC_138078.1, on the reverse strand, counting down.
TGCTTCCTCTTTTCCAATTTGGATGCCTTTTATTTCTTCTTCTTGCCTAATTGCAATGGCTAACACTTCCAGTACTATGTTGAACAATAGTGGTGAGAGGGGGCATCCCTGTCTTGTTCCTGTTCTTAGGAGAAATGATGTTAGTTTTTGTCCATTGAGTATGATGTTGGCTGTGGGCCTGTCATATATGGCTTTTATTATGTTGAGGCATGCTCCTTCTACTCCCACCTTACTGAGAGTTTTTATCAAAAATTGGTGTTGAATTTTGTCAAATGCTTTTCTGCATCAATTGATATGACCAGGTGGTATTTTTCTTTCAATTTGTTTATGTGATGTATCACGTTTATTGATTTGCGGATATTGTACCATCCTTGCATCCCTGGGATAAATCCTACTTGGTCATGGTGTATGATCTTTCTGATGTACTGCTGGATCCGATTTGCTAAGATTTTGTTGAGGACTTTGGCATCTATGTTCATGAGGGATATTGGCCTGTAATTCTCTTTCATTGTGTTGTCTTTACCTGGTTTTGGTATTAGGGTGATGATGGCTTCATAGAATGAGCTTGGAAGTGTTCCTTCCTTTAAAATTTTTTGTAGTAGTCTGTGGAGGATAGGTTTTAGTTCTTCCTTGAATGTTTGGTAAAACTCCCCTGGGAAGCCGTCTGGTCCTGGGCTTTTGTTTGATGGAAGCTTTTTGATGACTGCTTCAATTTCTTCCCTAGTTATTGGCCTGTTGAGATTTTTAGATTCTTCCTGATTGAGTTTTGGAATGTTGTGTTTTTCTAGGAATTTGTCCATTTCCTCCAAGTTGTCTAGTTTGTTGGAGTAGAGCTGTCCATAGTATTTTTTAACAATCATTTGTATTTCTGTGGGTTCTGTTGTGATTTCGCCTCTATCGTTTCTGATTTTGTTTATTTGGGTCCTCTCTCTTTGCTTCTTGGTGAGTCTGGCTAGAGGTTTGTCAATCTTGTTTATCTTTTCAAAGAACCAGCTCTTAGTTTCATTGATTTTCTGTATTATTTTTTTGGTCTCTATGTCATTTATTTCTGCTCTAATCTTTATTATGTCCTTCCTTCCACTCACTCTGGGCTTTTTTTGTTGCTCTCCTTCTAATTCTTTGAGTTGAAGAGTTAGATTTTTTACTACCATTTTTTCTTGTTTTTTGAGATAGGCCTGTAGAGCTATAAACTTCCCTCTCAGGACGGCTTTCATTGTGTCCCATAGGTTTTGGATTGTTGTGTTTTCATTGTCATTAGTTTCCAGGATGTTTTTAATTTCTTCTTTGATCTCATTGGTAACCCAATCAATATTTAATAACATGCTATTCAGCTTCCAGATGTTTGAGTATTTTGGGTTGTTTTAATTGTAGTTTATTGCTAATATTATGCCATCGTGGTCTGAGAAGATGCTCTTCATGAGTTCAATCTTCTTGAATTTGGGGATACTCTGCTTGTGACCCAATATATGGTCTATTTTTGAATATGTCATATGAGCACTTGAGTAGAATGTATATTCCGTGGCTTTGGGGTGAAGTGTTCTGAAGATGCCTATTAAGTCCGTCTCATCTAGTGAGTCATTTAGGATTGCTGTTTCTTTGCTGATTGTTTGTCTAGAGAACTTATCCAGTGCTGTCAGTGGTGTATTAAAGTCCCCTACTAAGATTGTATTGTTATCGATCTCTCCTTTGATATCTTCCAGGAATTTTTTTTATGAATTTGGGTGCTCCTGCATTGGGTGCATATATGTTTACCAGGGTAATATCTTCTTGTTGTATTGATCCCTTTAATATTATGAAGTGGCCTTCCTTATCTCTTGTTATGGCCTTCACTTTGAGGTCTATTTTGTCCGATATAAGTATTGCTACCCCAGCTTTCTTTTCCTTTCCATTTGCCTGAAAGATATTTTTCCATCCTTTCACTTTCAGTCCGTGTGAGTCCCTTCTAATGAGGTGGGTCTCTTGTAGACAGCAGATGTATGGGTCATGTTTTTTAATCCATTCAGCCACTCGATGTCTTTTGGTTGGAGCATTTAGTCCATTTACGTTTCAAGTTATTATTGAAAGGTACTTGTTTGTAGCCCTTTCCTTTTTTTGTGTGGCTGTTTTCTTTCTGAGCTTTTTATTTCTTCTTTTTACACCAGTCCCTTTAGCATTCCTTGCACTGCTGGCTTCGTGGTGATAAACTCCCTTAGCCTTTTTTTGTCTGTGAAGCTTCTTATTTCCCCTTCAAGTTTGAATGATAGCCTTGCTGGATAGAGTATTCTTGGATTCAGTCCTTTGCTTTGCATCACTTTGTAAATTTCCGTCCATTCTTTTCTGGCCTGATGTGTTTCTGTTGAGAAATCATTTGATAATCTAATGGGAGATGCCTTGTATGTAACTTTCTGTCTCTCTCTTGCAGCCTGTAAGATTCTCTCTTTGTCCCGAACATTTGCCATGGTAATTATGATGTGTCTTGGTGTGGGTCTTTTCGGGTTCACCTTGTGTGGGACTCTGTGGGCTTGTGTGACTTTTTTCTTCCCCACCTCAGGGAAGTTTTCTGATATTATTTCTTCGAATCGGTTTTCTAATCCTTGTTCATCTATCTGTTGTTCTGGCACCACTATTATTCGTATGTTGTTTCGTTTCATGTTGTCCCAAAGCTCCCTTAGGCTCTCCTCCTGTCTTTTAATTTTTTTTCTCCAATTGCAGTACATTTTGGGTGTGTTTTGCTTCCTTGTCTTCTAATTCACAAATTCGGTCCTCCACTTCTCCTAGTCTACTGTTGATACTTTCAGTGGTGTTTTTTATTACAGCTATATCACTCTTCATTTCTTCTTGGGTCTTAAGTTGTTGATTTTTTAATCTGTTCCTACTAGCTTCTTCCATATGTTATTGAATTTTTTCATCTGTTTCTTCTTGCTTCTTGCATAGGTAGTTGAATTTTTCATCTGTTTCTTCTAGCTTCTTGCAGAATTAGGGGATAAGGAAGAAAGAAGAGAAAAAGATAAAAGAGATAAAAGAAAAGAAAAGAAAAGTAGGGAAGAAAAAAAGAGTGCAAAAATGAAATTTGGAAAAAAGAGGTGGATTGAAAAGAGAAAAAAAAGAGCGAAAAGAGAGAATGAAGTAGAAGAGGGGAAGAGGCTATGTGTATGAGGAGAAAACTCCTATAGAACTGCCACTAATTCCAACAAATTCCAGCAACAGCTCCCTGGAGAGGAATGCAAACTAGAAACAACCAATAATATCAAGAGAGGCAAGGGAAAACAGAAGCACAAAAATATCCGGCGGGGGGCGGGGGGGGGGGGGCGGAGGAGGGAGGGGAAAAAATAGCAGGAGAAAAGCAAAATCAAAAGCAAAACAGCCTCACAACCAGTCCTAAAAAGCACACACACACACACACACACACACATACACAAAAAAAAACAACAACAACAACAACAAAAAAGCCAATATACTAAAAAATCAAGCAAACAGCAACAAAACAATAGAAAGATAAAAGAAGAAAAAAAAATTTGGATAGTGAAGAAAGATAAGGGATATGTGTATAAGGATTTAGAGCAGTGGATTGGAAATAGGATATATAAGTAGGATGAAATTTTGACAGGACGTAAACGGAAGGAATAGGGAAAATCTAAAGCAGGAATAGGGTAAGAGAAACAGGACAACAAAAGGGGAAAAGTGAGGGAGAGGGTTTTAGCATAGAGGTAAAATTGAGGTAGGGAAAATTGATGTTAAAGGAATGATGAAAATAGAATAGAGAACACTAATCCCCAAATAAAATAAAGAGAAAATAAAATGGCACTTTAAAAAATGGTAAAATGGTAGCAGTAATAATACTGGTTAAAAATAAAAATGTAGTAATTAAAAGGGTAAAATCAGGTGATGGAAAAAGAAGAACAAAAATTGGTTTCTTAGTTAAAAGGTGAAAAAAGAAAAAAGAAGAAAAAAATTGCAGTAGTGAAGGTCCTTCGGTTCTTCTACTCGTCAGTCTGGCTCACCTTAGTCCTGTCAGGTATTCAGGAGAGTGTTGAATTTCCCTGTGATACACTGTTCCTCTGTGTTGTAAACCACAGTCCTGATTTTAAAGCAGGCCGTATTTGTATCCCAGACTGCCTTAACTTGTATTTAGCTAATAGTCAGATTGTGGCTCAGCCTCTGGGTGGCAGTGTTTTTGGGTTGGCCTCTGAGGCTATAGGGCCTCTCTGTCCAGTAGCTTGGGTTTATCGTCTCTATTTCACTTAAAACTGGTGTGGGGAAGTCCACTGCCCAGAGCTGCTTCCTTAATAGTTACCCGCTCTGTGTTGTTGCTGGGATTGAAAATCCCTCTATAGGCCAGACCCTGTTAACTCCCAGGGACTGATCCGATTATTTAGTACTTGATCTCATTCAGGGTGCAATCTGGGTGTGGCTGTGCTCCTTGCCTGGGGGCTGGGGAGAGGAGTCTCACTCCCTGGAGAGAATGGCTGCCCCAGTCCTGGGCTCAGTGGTGTCTCAGCACTCAATTCGCTGCTACCTCTCGCGGCCCCCGCCCCTCTCCTCAGTCTCTCCCCAGATTCCACTAGTCCGCACCTTCTCCCTCTCTTCAGCACAGGTGAGTGTCTGTATCCAAAATGTCTTATGAACTGGATTCAGTGAAAACAAACAAACAAACGCTGGCCGCGGAAATCAGGAAGGCTTAGTTTCTATAAGCTCTTCTCTGACCGGCACTGCATGGTCTGGTTAGCTCTTCAGGCTGCCCAGATTAGGCTCAGTCCTCCGTGAACACAGAACCCAGATCTCAAATCCCCTGACGCCAGGAATCCCGTGGATCTCCTTTCCCCAGTCAGGGGCTGTGCTTGGCCCAAGGGTCACGGCTGTCTGCCATGTGGTCTCCCTCCGACCCTCTGGGCTCAGGGGTCTGGCAAACTTTCCTGCCCAAATCCCTGGGTTTTTTTTTTTTTTTTTTACCTTTCCAGGGGAGTTCTGCCCTTTCCGGCTGCAAACCCTCTCACCACTCTATGTGTTTGTATGATTGTTTATGTGTGTATACACACGTGTGTGTGTGTGTGTGTGTGTGTGTGTGTGTGTGTGACAGACCAGGGTCAGCTGCACAGCGCACAGAGAACATTGAGTAGCCTCCAGACTCAGGCTGTCTGCCTAACTTCACACACCTGCCCCACCCCCACTGCCCACGGCATCCTGGGCCCTTTCGCTCACCTTTCAGTCGTTGAGGTTCCACACTAGCTCCTTGCACCTGGTAAAGAGCTTGGGACCTGATTGACTGTGGGTTCCCCATAGTAGCCAAGGTCTTTCTGAGCTGTACATGCTGCCCACAGTAGTTGGGCTGGCACCTGCCCATTAGTGGACCAGACTCTCTCCTCTTCATTTCCCTCTCTCCCACGGCCTCACCCAGAATTCCCTGAACAAAGTTTGACACATCAGAAGTGCTCAGTCAGAGGTTCCCAGCTCACTCCACGTCCCTCTGGTGAAATCAGCTTAGCCTCTAGTGCAGTGGTTCTCAACCTTGGCTGCACATTAGAATCACCTGGGCATCTTTTTCAAATCCTGATTTCTGGGCCTCATCCTCCAGAAATTCTGTTTCTTTGTTATGGGGTGGGGCTACAACATTAGTAACAAACAGAATTTCTGGAGGATGAGGCCCAGAAATCAGGATTTTAAAAAGATGCCCAGGTGATTCTAATGTGCAGCCAAGGTTGAGAACCACTGCATGGGGGAAACTCTGAATAACTCTTTCCTCTCACAGGAATCCTTTGGTTTATGGAAGGAAAAAACGTCTCAATGTTTCTCTAGTGGTTCCCAGCGCTCCTTGACTTTGGGGAATCTTTTCAGGCCCAGTAAATGTAGCTCCTGTGGAGGTTGTGGAACTGGAAAAGCAGGCTGTACTGTCCAACCTGAAGCAGAAGTACCCAACTTCACTTTCAAAACCCAGGTGGTTACTGGAGCCCATAACCAGGAAAGGGGGAAAGGATATCTTCCTGGTAGGAATCCCACAGCACCTGTCCCCTAGGGGCAGGAGGACTCCGCAGGAAGTTCACTGAGAATCCAGCTGAATCATGACCATCAACGGGCCATCATGCCGCAGATGTAGAACTGAATTGGCACCACCGTGGAGAACACTACCCACCATCTGCTGTTCAACTAAACAGATTGCTGTGCCCAGAAGTAGGCGACTGTCCTTGTGAGATGCCTCTCTGAGCTCATTGACTGTCTCAAGGACTCTGAGCTTTAGGGAAAAGGGAAAGCTGCTAGGAAAGATCTTGGTGCTATCACTCATTTTGGCCCTGCTTATTCCTGCAATGTACAAAGAGAAATGTTTTAGGAGAATGGGTTAGTGTTTAGGACTCCCTTATACAGTCTCCCCCTCTCTGTGTGGTCAAACTCCGAGAACACTTCAGGAGCACCCAGGTGTCATTGTGGGAGGTCTGGGAGCGGGCACTGAATGACTGCCATTGCCAGAGGGTGACCAGCAGGGATGAGCTCATTCACCTTGAGGGAGACACCAGACTTTGAAAGAAAACACCTGTCTGTCCTGGCCAGTGACTGGTCTGCTGTAAAAGTCTCCCTTGGCTCATGAGGGCTTGTATTACACATGTTGTATCACTACCTCGTGACACAAGAACAAATCTGAAGTACAGCTCTGATGGAAAAGTGATGGGTAGAGGTTTTGTTTTTTGTTTGTTTGTTTGTTTGTTTTTTTCTGTGTGAGCAATCTTTATTTGGGTCCCTACTAGCAGGGTTAGTAATGGTTGTTACTGGTGAGGATGATGGGCTTTCTCCTATACGTTGACTGGAATGGCCCATCTTCTGAGCCAGACTGCCTCTGTCATACACCGCTTAGCAGATGGAGTGGCCAGGTTCTAGATGGACCTCTCTTCAAGGCCCCTGGAACTTAGGCTAGAGATACTCAGATGCTGATCAGAAACTTCCTGGCATCATAGGGGGGCCTGTGAGTAAAGACCCTCCTGTTTCAAGTTGCATGACTAATGTAAGGTGATTCCACCAAGGTCACGAGCCTGGCAGTTCTTGTCCTGTCCAGTAGGCAAGGCTCAGGGGACCAGATCTTCCTGGGCTTGCCTCAGGACTAACTAGCAAGTTCCTAGTCTGAGTATGTGAAAATGAAAGAGGACAATGGGAACAAAAGCCTGTCCAGGCCAGGATTTCTAGTCTCCTCAGGCTCATCTGACGAGATGTGTGGCACGGAAACAGACGAACATGGACTCACAAATATCATTGTGCTGTTTATTTTCATTCATGGAGTTTTGCCTTTCTTTTTTAAAGCCTACATGGATTCGTGGGTACAAACTGGTGATTGTTTTCTGTCACCTTTGATTGTATAGGCCTGCATTGCCCTTGACCTGCTCACAGAGTGAACTGTTGCCATATACGGAGTCCTCCCCCTCCTAGTCCTTATCAGGTTCCTTGGGCTGGGTCATGACTGAAAGGTCAGCCATTTCGAGGGTTCAACCCCAGCAGGTCCAGGGGTTCCCAACGGCATAGATGGAGTCGGCGAAGAAGGAAGGACACGGAGACAGTGTTCAGTTGATCAGCAGCCTAGCCAGGATCTCCAGCCAAGTTCTGGTCTGGATCTCCAGAGAGGTTCTGGTGTTTATTGTCTTGTTACATCAGTATTAATACCAGTTGATTTTAATCCTGTCAATTTCTATTACAAAGGTTAGGGCGTTTCTTATCTCCATTCCAGGGAGTAAAGATTATGTAGCTTAAGCATGATTGTTTGTAGTTAAAGTGATTAACTACCCGCCTGGCACTTAGTTAAGGAGTTTCATCCCCTCCCTAACTTCAGGGAAAAATCCCTACCTGCGGAAACAACCTTTCTCGGAGAGGTGACCCTGGTTAAAACACACAGCGCTAAGGGGAGCAAACATATTAAGAACAGTATGCTATATACGCCAGGTCCCTTGAAACATATGCTGTGCAGATGTTTCTTTCCTGCAGCGACTGTGTCAAGCAGCAAGGATGGACCGGCTTCCAGCAAATTCCCCCTTTTTTATTTTTTAAATGATAGTGCATGCAAATCAGTGGCCACCTCTCAGATTGGGCCGTTTACAACTCGGGAGAAGACTGGCAAGCAATGACAGTGAGCATAACTATAAACATAGTGGATGGATTGCACAAGGAGCCCCATTCCTGTAGAAGGTTGCCGGCCTCTTCAGTCAAGGGATTACAGCTGTCCTCAAGTTGTTGGTTTGATTATCTTTGTTGGTCTGGCTAGCGGGCGGCATCACTGGCGACAGGCTTCCCGAAGCGTCAGCAAGTTGAAGGGCTGCATCCAAGGATCCATCAAGGCCGTGGTTGATGGTGGTGTCGATGTCCGAGGAGGAGTAAGCTGTGCCCTCTGGATCCAGCTGATATGGAAAATGGAGGGTAGTAGAAAAAGAAGAGAAAGCAAAAGAACTACAAGGCATGGAAGTGTTTAGAAAAAAGAGGGAGAAGAAAGGGAAGAAGGCAGCATCCTGACACAGCCCTTTCCTTCAGCTTCCCCTTTCCCTGTGGTCCCAGGTAGAAATGGGAAACAAGTCCTGTTGCAGTGAGTGGGCAGCTGCTGTCAGCCAGTCTCTGTCTTTACCTGGGTCCCGATCTGAGCTGGGCATGGGAAGCAGGAAGCAGCCATGGGGACAGGAGACCTTCCTCAGAAGGGGCGAGTGTTCAAGCCCCTGCACCATTGGGGAGGGGGGTCTGTGCCCCACCTTTGTTGCACCCCAAGTTTTCTCCTACTGGCCCCCGACTGTGCCTGTCTTAGGTTGCCCCACCCTGTGGAGTCTTACCCGTCGTTGACTACCAGCCATCTCTGGGCCAAGTAGGGTGATGTGAGGTTCAATTTTGTCTCCTTGATAGCCTATGTCCCTCTGGCCTCCATGCCCAGCAACTGCCTTTGGATTCCCTCGCCTGCTGGCGGGGCTCTGGCATTGATCATAGGGAACTCAGGTTTCTTCTCTAGAGAGGGCCCAGCTTACGCCATTGGGCCAGAGACAGATCCATGGTACCAGCCACCACGAGGCTTCAACCTCAGCATGAACAGAGAGCTCAGGCAACAGCTATGGGCAATTGGATTGTAAGAAGAGGGTCCCTCTTGGCACAAGGGTAAGAGGCGCCAATATAGGACAAAGGAGAGTCCTGGAACAGGGCTTTCTCAGCCCAGGATGTCAGGCTCTTGGCACAAGACAACTCCATGTATGGGGCATATACCAATCACCCCTAGTCACGGCATAAAAGGGAGGTGCCCTTCCTGGAACAGTAGGGTAGGGAGATTCTAGAAAACGCTGTGTTCAGCAAAGAAGGAGAAAGGCCAAAGAACCAGCAAACAAGTAGTTAGATTTTTAAAAAAGGAAAAAGGAAAGGAGATGTGGGGCAAAGCTGGGACATGTGGAAAGACAAAACGGAGGCACATGTGATCCTCCCAATGGACAGATTGTTCCAGCTCAGGGCTGCACAGCTGCTGCAGACGGGCACTGGTCAGGTGTGCTATGATGAGGCAGAGATGGCGGGCGGTGAGACATAAGGTCGGACTAGACGGTCTGGAATCCACACAGGTGAGTCTGCGTCCTGTGGAAATATACAAGCATATCCACTCCCCTGAGTTAAAAGTACATCAGGTCCCTTCCAGGCTCCTGTAAGCAAGTCTCTCCATTTGATGAGGGCTTTAGGTTTAGTTAGATCAGGGTTCCAATGCCTGTGCATTGGGGAATTTCCCTCAGAATCTACATTTAGTATATTAATTACAAATAGAGTATGTTGTAGAACATGATGAGGAGAGGAATATTTAAACTCATTTTCTTGTAATATTTTGTAACAGGAGTAAATCAAACACCGCTGGGGCTATATAATAGAACTCCCATTTGAGATAAGATATCTCTTCCCCCTAATGTAAAGGGGATAGTTGTAATTACATAGGGACAGAATGTTCCTGAATGTTGATCTTCATCAGCCCAAGTTAAAATCTGAGAACTCTTTTTTACATTAGATGCCTTGCCTAGTCCTACTAGGAAAGTGGAGGTGGTGTGCGTGGGCCATGAAGAGGGCCAATCCTTCCCTGCTATGCAGGAAATATCTGCTCCTGTATCCAATAGACCTTCAATTGGTTTCCCCTGAATTTGTAATAATTTTGTAGGTCTAGTAGCATGGATTTCTTGTATCCAAAATGCTGCATCACTAGATCCAAAGCCTCCGGCCCCTCTAGCTTTCTGAGTAACAGCTGTCCCTATTTTATGTATTGGTAACAGGATTAATTGGGCAATTCTCTGGTTGGGCTGAATTGTATAGTGGTGGTGGGTGGGGAAAGTAAAATCTGTATTTCGCCTGTGTAGTCTGCATCAACAACTCCTGGGATGACTAAGATCCCCTGTAACGAGGTGGAGCTCCGTCCTAATATTAAACCTACGGTTCCCTCAGGCAGTGGCCCACACACTCCTGTAGGAATGGCTGCTACTGGCGAGTCTGGGGTTAGTATTGCGTGGGTGGTTGAGTGGTGGTCCAATCCTGCACTGCCTGGGGTTGCCCTGAAGAGGTCACTGACTGATTGAAATTTGCAAAGGGGTTGAGGGTTGATGCCCCTATTATTGCAGGGGCCTGGGGCTGGCCCCTTCTCAAGTTTCCCAATTGAGGTGATGGGATATAACCTCCTTGGGAGCTATTTGTAGAGTTGAAAGGCCGACCATTTTTATGGTATCTTGATCTACATTCCTTTGCCCAATGGAATCCTTTCTGACATCGGAGACAAACGGTTTTTGGAGGATTAATATTATTCCCTAATGTATTTCCAGGCTGTCGAGGAGCTTGCCATCTGGCCTATTATTATTTTTATTTGGGCATTCTCTGCTAAAGTGCCCAGATAAGCCACAAGAGTAGCAGTTCATATTTCTTTTATTACCTGTACTATTGCTGGCTTGTCCTATACCCTGTACATATTGAGGGTATGTCTCCCCTTTGAGAGCTGCAGCTATAGCTACACCCTGTATAAATGCTAGACTTACTTCAGCACACTGTTTTATAAAATACTTTATAGTTCCTGTTCTGAGAATCAGCCTTAATTAAGCCTGACAGGTATTATTAACATTTTCAAAAGCCAGTTGTTTGATTAGGATATCGGCTGCCTCTTTGTTATTGATTACTCTCTTGACTGCCTGCATGAGGCGAGAAAGGAAATCCTGATATGGTTCCTCGACCTTCTGTTTAACCTCTGTAAGGGTGGTTGTTTTTCCTGCTGTATGAGGTAGGGATTTCCAGGCACTTACTGCACAACTGGTTACTTTGGTAAGTGCCTCTGTGGGCATATTCATTTGCTCCTCAGCCGTGTTAAAATCACCTTCTCCTAATATCATGTCTAGGGTTATTCCTTTTCTGGTTTTTTCGCTAGTGGCTACAGCTTTCTTAGCAAGATCTTCCTATTCAGTTTTCCATAATAAGTAATCGCCTCCTGAGAGACAGGATTTACAAACCTGTGACCAATCATAAGGAGTCATCCATTTACTGGCTAGGGTTTCTACCAAGGCTTGTGTGTAAGGAGCTAGAGGTCCATATTCAGAGCAGGCCAATTTTAATTCTTTAAGTACTTTGTAAGGTATAGGCTCCAAGGTGGGGTTTCTATTCCCAACAGACTCATTCTCATATGTAACTGGGAAGCAGAGTGAGAATTCAAGATCTCCATTAGCTTCAGCTTCTCTTATCGCCCTTTGAAATTTAGACATGGAGCTCATAGGAGCCACAGGACCTGGTTTAGGCTTCGTTTCTAATTTGGGGAGACTGTTTTGAATGGGAGGGCCTCTCTCCTCTCTACTGACTGGAAAGGACCAATGGTCATGTTTATGATACTTATTCTCCTCCCGATCAGTAGGCCTAGCTAAATTGCTTTTAGATTGAGCTGAAGACAATAATGATGTATCCTCTCTGGGTGGAGCCGGGGGACTATTTAAATTTTGAGAAAGTTCAACCGTTTTTGCCTCTGGTGCCAAGGTTTCACAAATTGAATTCCAGAGAGAAAAGGTATCTGCCGGGACCTTCTCAGATCCATGGTAGCTGTAATAGTTCTGTAATTGCTCTCCTACTTTAGTCCAAGTTTCTAAATTAACAGTTCCATCCTCAGGAAGCCATTGACATACGTCTTCTATAAAACTTTCTGTCTGACTGGGAGTAACCTTAACTCCTCTGCTAGCAAGCATAGGCGTTAAAAGATTAATACAGAGTCTTTTTTCTTTAGACTCAGTATGACCCATCCTGTCAATCTAAGTTCTGTACTAACTACCCGCTTACCCTACTTTTTCTCAATGGGGGGGGGGGGGTCTGCAGCAACCTATGGTGCAGTCCTATCCATCCCAAGTACGGGGGGACTTACCTAAGGGTCCCTGTTCGGGCGCCAGATGCCGGGGTCCAACCCCAGCAGGTCCAGGGGTTCCCAAAGGCGTAGACGGAGTCGGCGAAGAAGGAAGGACACGGAGACAGTGTTCAGTTGATCAGCAGCCTAGCCAGGATCTCCAGCCAAGTTCCGGTCTGGATCTCCAGAGAGGTTCTGGTGTTTATTGTCTTGTTACATCCGTATTTATACCAATTGATTTTAATCCTGTCAATTTCTATTACAAAGGTTAGGGCGTTTCTTATCTCCATTCCAGGGAGTAAAGATTATGTAGCTTAAGCATGATTGTTTGTAGTTAAAGTGATTAACTACCCGTCTGGCACTTAGTTAAGGAGTTTCATCCCCTCCCTAACTTCAGGGAAAAATCCCTACCTGGGGAAACATCCTTCTCGGAGAGGTGACCCTGGTTAAAACACACAGCGCTAAGGGGAGCAAACATATTAAGAACAGTATGCTATATACACCAGGTCCCTTGAAACATATGCTGTGCAGATGTTTCTTTCCTGCAGCGACTGTGTCAAGCAGCAAGGATGGACCGGCTTCCGGCAAGCCATCACCATATAAATACCAGGTGTTGTACAAATATATCATCAAATCATATAGTGTGTGATTTAGGGGGCTAGAGGTCAGAGCCCCTGTGCCATCCATTCAGGCAATAGCAGGGGAACAAACATGCCATTCCCATATATGCCCTCCCCACTTGGACCACCTGCCTCACTTTCACACCTGACCTCAATGGCACTGTTCATGAGCAGCAGGACTGAGAACTTGAATGAGCAGGTGGCACTCGGTCCCTGCGGATTGCGTGATTTCCTTTTGCTCAACTTCTTCAATGCCTTTTTCATGCTGAATTCTTTCTTCCTGAGTGTCTGCTATGGGGCAGCCTCTTGTTTCTCTGCAGAGGAGTTGAGGTGGTATCTGGCCAAGTATGATTCATCTGGTTTCCTTTTGTCTTGATGTTCTGGACGAGCCAAGGTTTGTCTTTCTGGAATTGCTGTTTCTGTACACCTGAAACAACATTAATTCAGTAATTCTGGGAGGAAAAATATATCTACTTGATATTAACTGGCTTCTCAGAATCTTTAGTCATCCCTGCAGGTTATGTCTAAGGGGTTTACAGTTTCATATGGAAATCTGTACTTTCTCACCTTTGGAAAAATACTATCTCATGTGAAAAAGAGTTATCCCCTGAAATGAAACCCTTTCAGTATATCATTCTTCTGCACCTACTAAGAAGATGTTTGAGTAACAGAGAACATGGGACATGGGAGGACTTTCTACTTTACCATCATCCTGTTCCCTGGAGCACTGCCTGGGCATATTTTGCTGAATCCGATTCAGCAAGCGGATGGATGAACGTCTTCAGGCTGTCAGATTCAAGGACTTGCTCCTTGCCCCTTCGGCAAAGAACCTCACATTGGAAAAGATCTTTCTCAGTTATCCTGGGGTCTCCAGCATCATTCCAGTGCACAGACATGGAGGCATCATCCACCACTATCCCCCAAAGCATTCTTGGGAAGGACAGTCCCAGAAAGTCATTGTTTCCTTCCAATTTGGCAGCATGTTGGCTTGGGTCCTCTGGTTATAGGTTGTCTTGGCACCCTGCTTGGTACCTGTGTCTCTCCAACACCTGTGATAGGATCAGCTTGGCTCCGTGCATCTCATGGGTACTCGGACTTGGCATGGAGATGCTCTACATTAAAAAGCATTGACTACTCTAATCCTATCCCTGAGCAGGGGGGTCACAGCACGGATGCCCAATATATACTGCCCTCCAAATTCTTGAGCAGGGGTGGGCAAACTTTTTGACTCGAGGGCCACAATGGGTTCTTAAACTGGACCGGAGGGCCGGAACAAAAGCATGGATGGAGTGTTTGTGTGAACTAATATAAATTCAAAGTAAACATCATTACATAAAAGGGTACGATCTTTTTTTTTAGTTTTATTCATTTCAAATGGACTGGTTCTGGCCCGCGGGCCATAGTTTGCCCACGGCTGTTCCAGAGTCTCAGCCATGGGGCCACCAGATGCTTAAGTCATGTGATTTCCCAAAGATGGCTCACAGCTGCTCTGGAGTTTGGGCCCTGGATAAGTGTAGGGGAGTGGATGTGTATAGGGCCCCCAGGTTCTCTCTTTCCAAAAAGCACAGAAAAATTGGGTTCAGGATACCAGAAAGAACTCTCATCTGCTGCCAGGGAGATTGTTTCTTGTTGATAGTTCACTGGATGTGTTGAGAGGTCATGAGTCTATCTCTCTTTCATCCCTAGAGAGGGAGAGGCCTATTGATGGCCTCTTTGATAGCTCAAGGTCAAGGCCTTGCTTAGTCCTAGCTTGGCTACCACCAAGAATGCCGGGGTCAGATGGGCCCCTGGGGGACTGTACCTCCCAGAAAATCGTGGTTGGCCCCATCTCAGCAGGTAGCCCCCCTGTCCAATGCACCCTCCACAAGCATGCTTCTTTGGTCTCTTCCAGCTACTCTTGCTGGTTGCTGGGTCCTGCTCACATGAGCCCAAACGAAGAGTCCTGCTTTATTACCCCGGGTCAAGTTGTCCCTAGAGTAGGGTGTGTTCCTGTATAGGTGGGGGTACAAGCAGTGTCACCTTTCCACGGTACCCTTCTATCTCCCTTTTTAGAGTATTAAGACCAAAGTTGGTAGTTAGACCACCTCAAACAGATAGAGAACATGGAACACAAAAACCACTGTAGTATCCTCTCCTCTGTGGTGAAGATGACTTGCATTTGACTTTAGTCACATCCCACACCCAGGATCTCATCTATGTTCAAGTACATAGCCATGATTATTTTCATATCTGCTTCATTCAGTCACGGCTACCTAAACATGTTGGAATTTTCCTTTTTAGTGAGTCTGTGTCCTTGTCCCATGAGTCCTTGTCCCATGTCTTGCACTAAGTGGTGTAATTTGTGCTCTCTGAGGGTCCATCCTTTGTTTCTAAAAGTGGAGTGCAAAGGCATTTGGGAACAGAATCCCCCAAAGTGCCCCTAGCCTAAGGACTGGATCCTTAATGGAGCCCCTGGGTGAGGGGTGGGCAAACTTTTTGACTCGAGGGCCACAATGGGTTCTTAAACTGGACCAGAGGGCCGGAACAAAAGCATGGATGGAGTGTTTGTGTGAACTAATATAAATTCAAAGTAAGCATCATTACATAAAAGGGTACCGTCTTTTTTGTTTTTAGTTTTATTCATTTTAAAGGGGCCGGATCTGGCCCGCGGTCCGTAGTTTGCCCACGGCTGGTCTAGATTCAGGCTCAGTCCATGGTCTCTGTGCCTCTAAACAGGATTACAGAGCATTCATGCACAAAGTCAGTATATTCTTGGAGGATATGCCCTAGAGCAACAGTTCTTAACCTGTGGGTTGCGACCCCTTTGTGGGTCGAAAGACCCTTTCACAGGGGTCTCCTAAGACCATCAGAAAACACATATATAATTACATATTGTTTTTGTGATTAATCACTATGCTTTAAGTATTTTCAATTTGTAACAATGAAATACACCCTGCATATCAGATATTTACATTACGATTCATAACAGTAGCAAAATTATAGTTATGAAGTAGCAACGAAAATAATTTTATGGTTGGGGGTCACCACAACATGAGGAACTGTATTAAAGTGTCACGGCATTAGGAAGGTTGAGAACCACTGCCCTAGAGGATAGGTGTTGGTGGGTTCAGGGTGGGGGTGGGGGGCTCCTAGTGTCTCTGGAAAAGCAGCCAGCTCCTTTTAGTTGCCTACCAAACATTGTTTCTTAAATGAGTTCTTTAAAGGCTGAAAAGATTTCCTTGTGCACTTTGCTAGCTCATGCCTCTACCGATTACTTATATGAAGGGACTTGTCCATTTTATGGGAGGGAAATTGGAGAGAGGGTTTGGAAACCACAATCTGGAATTTGGTGGAGAGAGGGTGTTTATTTGTTATGATTAAGGCACCCTTGCATCCCAAGGCTTCTGTAGGACCATTAGCTAATGTTCTTTGAAGCAAGAGCAACTGAATTTCCACTGAGGTGAAGAATCTAGAGCATCAGGCTCATCTTTTCCTTTGAAGATGAAATACCCACTTTGCTGACTTCCGTGGAGTTGAAGAAAGCCATTATGAAACTGGCCTTCCTCAATTAAGTCTGCTGGGTCCCAGAAATTCACCCATTGGTACCCTGGCCACCAGTCAGACAGTCTCTATTAGGCAACATGTTCAGGACCCTTTGAGATAGGAGAACAAACCTAGAGGAATCACAATACCTGATATCAAGCTATGCTATAAGGCCACTGTAATCAAAACAACTGGTAATGACAGAAGAGCAGGCATATGGATCAATGGAACACAACAGAGAGCCCAAACGTCAACCCACACCTACACTGTGAACTGATATTTGACAAAGGGGGCAACAGCATACAATGAGGTAAAGACAGTCTCTTCATTAGTAAATGGTATTGGGAAACTTGGATGGGTACATGTGAAACAATGAAATGAAACCACCAACTTATACCATTCAGAAGAATACATTCAAAATGAATAAAAGACTTAAATGTAAGTCATGAAACCATAAAAATCCTGGAAGAAAACATAGGCAGTAAACTCTCAGACATTACACATAGCAATATTTTTTGCTGATATGTCACACAGGGCAAGGGAAATAAAGGAAAATATAAACAAATGGGACTACATCAAACTAAAAAGCTTCTGCACAGCAAAGGGTACCGGCAACAACATGAAAAGAGAAGCCTCTGCATGGGAGAACATATTTGCCAAAGATACATCTGATAAGGGGTGAATCTCCAAAATATATAAAGTACTCATACAGTTCAACCAAAGAAGACAAACAATGCAATTTAAAAGTGGGCAGAGGTCTTGAGTAGATATTTCTCTAAAGAGGACATACAAATGGATGAGACAAGAAAAAATGCTCAATTTCACCCATCATTAGAGATATGCAAATTCAAAAGACAGTGAGGTACCACCTCACAACTACCAGAATGGCTACCATCAATAAATCAACAAACAAAAAGTGCTAGTGAGGATGTGGAGGAAAAGGAACCCTTGTATATTATTAGTGGAAATGTAGACAGGTGCAACCACTATGGAAGACTGTGTGGAGTTTCCTAAAGTAATGAAACATAAAGCTGCCATTTGACACAGTGATCCCACTTCTAGGAATATATCTTAAGAAGCCTGAACCACCGATCACAAAGAATATATGCAGCCCTATGTTCAAAGAGCATTATTTACAACTAGAGGCCCAGTGCACAAAACTCGATCACCGTAGGGGGTGGCCCTCAGCCAGGCCTGCACCCTCTTGCAGTCCGGGACCCCTCACTCTTTACCACCCACCTGATTGCTGCTCTTTAGTGCCTCCATGGAGGCGGGAGAGGTTGCTGCCACCACTGATGCACTCGCCACTGATGCACTGGCTGAACCGAGCTCCCCCTGTGGGAGAGCACTGACCAACAGGGGGTCAGCTCCTGCGTTGAGTGTCTGTCCCCTAGTGGTCAGGGCACGTCATAGTGACTGGTTGTTCCACCATTCAGTCAATTTGCATATTAGGCTTTTATTATGTAGGATAGCCAAGAGCTGAAAACAGTGCAGATGCCCATCAATAGAAGGGTGAATAAAAAAACAATGGTATATTTTCATAATGGAATACTACCTGGCATGAAAAGAGAAGGAATTCTTAACTTTTGAGACAGCATGTATGGATCTGGAGATTATTATACTCAGTGAAAGAAGCCAGTCAGAGAAAGAGAAAAACTATATGACCTCACTTATGTGTGGAATCTAGTGAACATTATCCGTCGAACAAACTAGAAACACAGGCATGAAGACATGGAACAGACTGACAGCGGTCAGAGGGGATGGGGGAGAGAGGGATTGGATGAAACTAACTGAAGGGATTAGCCAAAGAACATCCATGAACACAGATGGCAATGTGGTGAAGGCCAGAGGGTGCAGGGAAGACAGGTGCTATGTGAACAGGGTCAAAAGAAGGGAAAATATGGTATCTGTAATAGTGTCAAAAATAAAATAAAAACTTCTTGAAAGTATATTCCTATTTACAGTTATCTCTTAATAGAAAATAAATAAGGGGCTATTGCTCTCAGATGGGATGGAGGGTGAGCTATGGGAGAGCAGGGTCATTCTGAAGGGAGTAGGGAGCCTCTGTGAAAGGTTGAGGGCAGGAGATTCTGTGCAGCCTTAGAAGGAGGCTGCACTGATAAGCAAGTCAGCAGATCATGATTCATGGATGGACAGGAGGCACCCAAGGGAAGACCAGGGGAAGGGTGTTGTCATGAGGTAAAATGCTGGGACGAGGCAGAAATCCTGGCCCCGGGAAGACTGAGATATCAATAAACCTCCGACAATCTCCAAATTATGCTTTATTCTCACTGTCACCTTCCTTCCTTAGGCCTGCTCTTGCCTGGGCCCCAGGGTTCTACTAATTGTCATCTGAAAGAGTTCATTCATACTTAGAGGACAGATTAATTGTGAGGCAGAAGGTGGGCCATGGGCTAGAAAGGCAGGAAATATCATGGACTCCTGATGAATTCAGGCAAGGGGTCAAGACTCCACGATGCCACTTACTAGCCATGTATTCTTGGGAAAATTAGCAGGCCCAATGGGCATCAGGTTCTTCCTCTGTGAAGTAAGTGGGTCTGATAAGCCCTGTCTTATAGGACTGCAGGGATGTGTGGAGTGTTTGTAAACCACTGTGCACAGTACCTAGTGGAGACTGAATCTGTAATGAATGGCAGTTATTTCTAATATCGTTTTTATCCCAGATACTTCCACTCTCGCCTCTGGCACTGTGATTACTTGTTTGTTATTAAGGTCATATTAGAGAATGTGCAGCTCAGTTGGGCACAGAACACCCAGTCGGCCAAACAGGATACCCAATTCATGGCTGTATGCTGACATTCAGGTGTGGGGAGCCTTCCCAGCTGGACACACACAAAGATGCCAAAAAGAGAATCTACTTACAACTCTTTCCCTCTGTCCAAGCTGCTCTTTCATTCAAACAAATGCTTTCATTCATTTCACCCCCACCCAAAATCTACCCCTTGATAATGATTGGCCAGAGTACACTCAAGATCATTAACATTTAATCCCAATTAGGCTCTCCCAGGCCATCATGTTTCTCATGGCTCAGTAACTCTATTTCTGTAGAAATCTGTGCAGATGATGGGTATAACACGCCTAGTGCTCATACTGTCCAATGGCACAGTGTCTGCGTGGCTCATGCCATGCACATCATTTTTTAATTAAGGTATTACATATGAGTCCTTATCCACCCATTGCCCTCCTCCAGCCCCCCACACATGCCATCATCCCCCTGGCGTCTGTGTCCATTGGTTAGGCCTATATGCTTCATACAAGTCCTTTGGTTGATCTCTCCCCCTTACCTCCACCCTCCCCTACCTTCCCTCTGAGGTTTGATGGTCAGATCGATGCTTCTCTGTATTTGGATGTTTTTGTCCATCCATTTGTTGTTCATTATATTCCATATATAAGTGAGATCATGTGATAATTATCTTTCTCTGACTGGCTTATTTGGCTTAACATAATGCTCTCCAGTTCCACCATGCTGTTGCAACTACGCTGCGGTATAAATGAAGGCCATTCAAAATAGAGTGCTGTTCCCTGGAGGCCCACCACCTCACCTGTTCTGTTACTTGTTTGTAAGATTTAGGGGACACCTAACCCCTCCCTTATATGACTATAGCTCCTACACTATCATTCTGTGGGTGGGTGTGCCCTGCTTATGTTGGTGTCCCCACTACTAACACAGGATCTTCCAGAGGACATAGGCTCAGTGAGTGTCTGGGGATTAAATGAACCACTGAGCAGGGGTCGTCTTTATGCAGATGAAATCCCTCCACTTTCTTGCCGGAACCAAGGATCCTTCGATAAGTTGTTTCATGCAAAGACAGACGAGAAGAGATAAGAATCAAAAATTAACAACCTTTTGCTATTATTTTTCTATTTATTAACTCCATTGCATGTACTGCCGAGTTCTTACACGTTTCCAAGGAAATCCTTTTATAATGCCACGTTATCTATTTTGGGATCACAAACTAGGATGGAAAGTGTCCCAATTTTGGTTATACAATAGCAAATCTCTTACTCTTGAGCTGGACATGTAGAAATATATAATGTGATCAATGTCATTTACAAACTCACATGCTAAAAGTTTATGAAAGCTTCTATGAAAAGGGACATTCAAAAATTTCCTTAAAAATCGCAAAATAATAAATCACAAATTTCTCAATCATAATAGGAGCTCATACCTTTCCCTGGGCCTCACTATTAGTTTCTTCTCAAACATAGAGTTGAAAATTGGATGCACTTTCTGCCCAGCAAAAGAAGTTAATGCTCATGGGCCTGAAAAGTGCCTGGATTCAACTCTGGCTCAGGCATAGTGTCATTACTCAGGCCCTTCAAGCAGGGATGAAAGGGAATAGGGATCCCTGTCATTAACCCCGAGCACAAACTGGAGGGTGTTCAACATGGTAGTCTCTGCATGTGCTCGGGGACCCCACAGGAACTCATAGCATGCAGGATCACTATTGGGCACCTGGCGGTACAGCAGGTACTGTTCCTGGACCCAAATTTTGGTGATGAGCTCCCTGGGCTCCCCATAGAGCCAATGCTCCTTCCCATCATACACCCCTACAACATTCAGTGCTTCCCAGACTTTTTCCTCAGGGGCACAATCACCCTCTGAGGCGATCACCCACAGAACTGTGACCAGGAGGCCTGTGTTGGGATATCTGTGCCCATCGCTCACCATCCCATCATAGCTGAGCCCCAAGGCAGTGGCCAGGACATAGGTGTGAGTACTGGGGTCCATTTCTTTCACAACAATACCAAAGCCCCACTGGATGCATTCAGTGGCTGCACTGAAGAGCTCAGGAAAGTGGTCCTGGTGCTCTTTGATGACACTACTCAGCATTTCTGCCTTGTTGGTCGGCTCCTTTGCACGATACTTAAGGAGTAGAAACTCCACCATTTCTACCATCTTCAAATGCAGTGCTTTGTGGAGCAAGGAATCGGCATCTTCATCAGGGCCTCCCTCAGTGTTTGGACCCTCCTCATCTTGGCTGCTGGAGCTCACATCGTCAGCGTGTCTCCATGGAAAGGCTGCCATGGCATGGGGGGAGGCACCCTGAGGACTCTGGGGAGGACTTGGTGTCTCAGCAGCAGACACCTCCTCTAGGCTGTCTATAAACAGGACTGAGGGGGAGGAAGACCGAGAGGAGGAGAGAGACAGGGCCTCCTCCTCATCCTCCTCCTCCTCCTCCTCCTCCTGCATAGCCCAGAACAGTTCCTCTACCAACATGTCAGGGATCTCCATTGGGTCCAGATGGTCTTCCTCAGGCTTCCACGGCTCACTCATATGATGACCAGGCATGATGACTCGTGCTCGAACAGTGACCGAGTGTGGGCAGAAGATGGGCGATTAGCACCCACGGGCCTGGGGGAAGGGGAGTATGAGAGGCATGAGCTGAGAAACACACCCTAGGCGGCTCTGACAAAGGTGACTTCCAGGTCTCCCCTTTAGGGGTGTCCATGGGCCTCACAGGGCTCACTCCTGATCAGCCTGCCCACTAGGAGCCTGAAGTAGGAAGTGACATGACTGCTCAGGGTGTAGAAGGCACAGCGCAGGGTTCTGTAGCTGACGGTGGGGTGTGGAGGTGTCAGGCAATGTGGGGTCCCCTCTGACAGTGGTGGCGAGCCCATGGGGACATATTCATGGTCGGAACCTCACCTTAATTCCTAGCACTTCCTGGCCTCCTGCTGCTCTGTGACCTGAGAATATGTAGCATAAACCAAGGCCTTCACCTCCTTCTATCCGGGGGCTCTGCTGGTGGGAAAAACGGAGCACCTCAGGATGCCCATGGCAATCACAGTCCTGGAACCCCAATGCTGACAGGAGGGGCAGCAGGACTCTGTGAGGTCCCCTCTGTTGTGGGTGGGAGGTTCCTCCTTGCACATGTAGGATCCTCACCCTTCCCCTGCCAGGGCCAGGCCCCTCACTGCCTTCTGCTGGCCTGAGGTCAAACTCTCAGAACAAGACCACACACACCTGACACTTGAATGAAGAAAATGAGGGGGTCCCTCTCCCAGAGGATCAAGAAGGGGTGACTGAAGATTTGGGTCCATCTACGCTGGGTTAAGGCTCTGATCACTTCTCACCATGACGCACTGCAGGGTTTCAGACACTCTCTCTGCTGACTGAGCGCAATCTACTTAGACTTAGGGTGCACCTCCCTGAGATACAGGAGTAGGGAAGTGAGCTGAGGTAATCCAGGCCCTATTCCGAGTTTCCCCATTGCTGACAGAGGAGGCAGGGTAAGTCTGGGTTCCCATGTGCTCTGCTCCCCCTCAGTGCTCACCTTGATTCTTGGCAGGAACTGGGACTCGTCTCTCTGTTGACAAAATTTGGATCCTGGGGATGATATGACGTATGGTCTCACACCAAGGTCCTCACCTTGCTGATAGCTCTGAGACAAAAGTGAACAGGAGCTCCATCTGCCCCCACCCCTGTTCAGGTTATCACACAACTGACACCAGGGCCTGGGCCCATCCATTCCGGGTAGAGTTCCCGTAGTCTGGCCTCAGGATACTTGCCTTTCTTCCTGGACTGGCCTGGGTCTGAATCCAGCTGACTTGATTTCACCCTGAATAACTGTCCTCAGTGACAAAAGCTCAGGACGAGCAGGCATGTGGAAAGGGAGAGCATGTCACACCCAGGTAACCCTGCTTGGGGAATCTGGATGCTGAGGACAGGACACTCCCTGATGCTGAGGGCTCTCTTCTTTTCTCGGGGAGCTCATAGCTGCAGTTTCCCACAAGAAAGCATTCACAGCTTTATGACCCTTCCACAACCTCCGCTCATCTGTGCATGAACTGAAGCCATTCCCTCTGACCAAGGCCCTGTCCTTCCAGAGTGCCCTCAGACAAACGTGAGGAGGAACCACCTCTGCCGACCCATGCCAGGCCTTTCCCAGGGCTGACAACAGCACAGACTGGGTTCAGGGCACCCATTGTCTGGAGTGTGGTATCCTCTTTCCTCCCTGTGCTACCTAGGCTTACTCAGAGAGTGCCTGGGACCTTTCCCTTCTGCTGAACTGAGAGTGAATACTGCAGGCCATGCCCTCCATCTCTCTGAGACCTCCAAGGTGGATTTTAAGACACACCACATTGACTATCGTGCCGAGTGTGCCAGTTGTGCCTGCAGAGCCTAAGCCAGCCAGTCGCTGTGTTTACTGGGGTGGGAAGTACCATCATCCTGCCTCAAGACCCACACTTTAATTACCAGCATTGCCTGGCACACCTCCCACGTTGCCGTGAATCCAGAACCTTGAAGACAATGCCCTCACCTCCCTTTGCCACTGCTAAGGTAGAAGTCTGGAAGCAACCCAAATCCCCAGCCCTACCATGAGGCTTGCAGGTGCTGCTGGCAGGAACAGGCACACTGCGGACACTTACGGCTCTAGCCAAGCCTCAGGCATACAGACATCCAGGTGTGCTAGGGGGCTTCCTGAGTCCTACCTCGGGTCCTCACCTGGTATCCTGGCAGAGCCCTGCAGCCCCCTTCTTTGCCTACCTGGAGCCTGACCCCTCAGAGCTCAGGGGGTGGAGTCCGCTTGTCTTCCTGCAGGATCCTCACCGTAACTCCTGGCTGGAGCTGGAACCTCCTGTCAACCTGAGAGGCCCAAGTCAGGAAGAGAGCATGTGGACATGGACCAGGGACTTCCAAGGGTTCACAGTACGGGTAATGTGGGGCATCACTGTTGTGGTGTCCAGGGTCCCTCAGTCTTCCCTTTGCATGTTCACCTGGACTTGGGGCAAGACCCGGGTCCTCCCCTCTGCCACATATGTCATTCCCCTGAATTCCAAGGGCTGACATCAGGTCTGGGCTTCTGCGGTTCCTCTCTGCATGGTCATCCACCATAGGGCCTCCCAACACTTTGAGCAGGGCAGACTTCTGTGGACCCCCTCCAGTTAGGGTTCCTGGATTCCCCCAGTCCTCCCTGGGGGTCCTCACCTTGACTGTTCCCTCTGCCCACCTGAGACCCTGCTCCTTACACCGAACCCCAGAGCCTGTCAGACCCGGATGCAATAGTCAGGAAAAGCACCTTGACTCTGGGCAGTGCTTCTGCATCCCTTCTGTGGACCTGAGTGAGGCCTCACATGATTTACCAAGTTTCCAGTCTCCCTCTGACCTGCATGCGGAAGTCAGGAGACACCTCACAGGGTCATCTGACATGGACTCCTCCATGGCTAATATCAGAGGAGGCCCTTTATGGGTTCCCCTAAATTGTGGGGTCCTGGTCCCCATCTTC
Organism: Myotis nattereri; assembly: GCF_964212035.1. Lineage (NCBI taxonomy): Eukaryota > Metazoa > Chordata > Mammalia > Chiroptera > Vespertilionidae > Myotis > Myotis nattereri. The sequence goes on along the minus strand of NC_138078.1, from coordinate 137,293,404 downwards.
TCTTCTTCAGCGGACTTGTGGCACTGCTCCTTACCCTGAAACCCAGTCTCTCACACCTGATGCAGAAGTCACCCCATCCTGTAGTACCCCGCCCACTCTGGTCCTCCCCGGACTGAGGATTCTGAGGTCCAGGGCCCCCAATCTCCCTCAGGGACCACAACTTGACAGCGGCAGGACCTGGGGGCCCCCTCTGCTGCCTGAAGCCCTGCTCCTTCTACCAAACCCCCCAGTGTCTCTCAGACCCAATGCAGAAATCACAAAGCACAATGTGTGAGATCACCCCTCCCCCACCCCAGGAGGCCTGCCTGATAGACACCCTTGTGGGGTCCAGGCCGCCCAGTCTCCCTCAGGTTCCCACACTGACGCCGGCCAGGTCCGGACCCTCTCTGCCGACCTGAGATGCTGCTCTGACACGGAGCCGCCCGAGGGTCTCAGAGCACGAGGACCCGGAAGTCAGTCCTGACCACTCGTGGTCATCCCGCGCCTTGGGGCTCCCGGGACTGACGGCTCTGGACCCAGAGTCACCATGTCCTCCCCACGGCCTCACCATGAGGCCTGCAGGTCCTAGGACCCTCCCTCTGTGAACCGCGAGGCCGGACCCCCACACGGAGGCCCTCACCCCCGAGACCCCAGGGGAGGCCTGTGGGCATACCTCCCCAGGGCTCCCAACTCGGGCTGAACTAGCTCCCCGGGTACCTCCGTCTGGTCCTCACCCTGATCCCAGGCAGAGCCTGGGCCCCGCCGACCTGAGGAGGCTCCCCTCAGCGCCTGTACCGTCTACCGACCCGAAGCCGGCCTCCCAAAGATGGCGCTCAGCTCCCTCAGACTTCTCAGGCAGAAGTCCATGAGTCAGTGACATCACTTCTGGAAACCAATTGTGTGGTCACCCAGGACACTTGACAGGGGCGGAGTTCTGCTCCTTTGTGCCCCGCCCGCCCCTTCTGGTCCCTATCTGGGCTGAATGGCCTGTGCCACCACCCTGTGCTGACCTGGGTCTGTGCCCCGCAGGCCAAGTGCCCTGAGACAAACCTGTGGAGGAACTACCTCTGCCGACCCATGCCGAGCCTTACCCAGGACTGATAGCAGCACAGACTGGGTTCAAGGCACCCACTGTTTGGAGTGTGGTATCCTCCTTCCACACAACCCATGCACAGTGGGAGAGTGCCTGGGACCTTTCCCTTCTGCTGAACTGAGAGTGAATACTGCAGGCCTTGCCCTCCATCTCTCTGAGACCTCCAAGGTGGACTTTAAGACACACCACGTTGACTATCGTGCCCAGTGTGCCAGTTGTGCCAGCAGACACTAAGCCAGCCGTTCCCTGTGTTTACTGGGGTGGGAAGTACCATCATCCTGCCTCAAGACCCACACTTTATTTACCAGTATTGCCTGGCACCCCTCCCACGTTGCCCTGAATCCAGAACCTTCAGGACAATTCCCTCGCCTCCCTTTTCCACTCCTAAGGTAGAAGTCTGGAAGCAACGCAAATCCACAGGCCTACCATGAGGCTTGCAGGTGCTGCTGGCAAGTACAGGCACACTGCGGACACTTATGGCCCTGGCCAAGCCTCAGGCATGCATACTTCAAGGTGTGCTAGGGGGCTTCCTCAGTCCTCAGACCACGAGAACCCGGAAGCCAGTTCTCACCACTCTTGGTCATCCCGCGCCTTCGGGCTCCCGGGACTGACTGCTCTGGCCCAGAGTCACCTTGTCCTCCCCACGCCCTCACCATGAGTCCTGCAGGTCCTGGGACCCTGCCCATGGGTAGGAGACCCAGCCAGAGAGAAAGGGAGGGAATGCAGAGGTGCTGGGCACAGGGACTGTCAGGACACTGGATTGGGAAGAGAGTGCACAGGTGGCAGCTTTAATGTCCTCAGAGCCTGGTCTTTGAGATTGGGTGTGTTTTCATAAACAGGAGGACATAATAGCTGATATCAGGTTCATGTACTTTAAAGACAGGAGGGGAAAGACAAGCAGAGTGGGGGTGCTCATGTCGAGTGTGGTAACGAGGCCCAGGCCCTATGATGATGATGTGTAGCCACCGGTTCTGACTATCCTCTTAATGGGCAGGTACTCACAGCCCTATGGAGACTGAGCTCCGCCAGGTACTAGGACCCGGCTGAATCCGCAGGCTGTGTTTCTGCTCCTGTGACTGCACAGCTCTGAGGAGGTACGACCCCCTTCCCCAGGTACAAGGAAGAGAGGCAAGAACAGCGGGTGAGGTAGTCAGGGCCCAAGATCATGGGCCATATTTTGATCCCTAGGTGCCACCTTCGCAACTGTAGAATGTGGTGACAATGGCACTGCCCACCCAGTTATTTGAGGCTTGAATTCTAGGATCCGTGGATCATGCCCATCCCAGGGCCTGATAGGGGCATGCTGTGTGGGTTCTAGTGCCAATTGTTCCTGGTCCTGTTATTCCTGTCTCTAGGCTGCAGTGGGGACCAGGTGTGCCTGCTGAGAGCGGATAGTATTGGTGCAGCCAGGGAATGGAGGAGGGTGGCTCCCAAAGTGATCGAGTGTAGACACCTGGCTGGAGGATCTGAGCTCGCACAGGGGTACCCCAGGGCCCAGCTGAGGTTTGATTATAAGGATTTACAATCAGGAGCCTTGGAAGAGGGACCAGGGTGCATGGGGACTGTAGCACCTTGGGGTGAAAAGAGGAGGGAGCTGACAGTCTTGGAGGAGGGGGGAAGAAACAAAACCCAGGAGGGTCTTTGCTGGGAGAGGACTAGAACCCACTCACCCGGTGTGAAGCCAAAGCTCCCGTTCTCCCACATCTGTGCTCCCCTGGTCTCAGTGACCTTCTTTGTGGAACTGAACACACCCTGTCCTGAGTGCCTCTCCTTACCTGTCGCCACCTTCTTCCTTGAGCTCCCCAAAGACTCCATCTGATGGGCGAGGCATCTGCATCACCAGCCCTTTCCATGGGGCCTGGCAGCTGAGTGCGTGGGGATAGGAAGAAGGAGCCAACACTCTCTGCTCTCCCACCATCCCTGTCAGTGGGGTTCCAGGGCCCCAGGGGACACTGGGGGAAGAGGTCAGCCCACAGACCATGAACACGGAGGCCTGATGCATGATGCTTATTGACATTCACACTTTTGGGTTTCCACAGCCCACGTGAGGCCCACGGACCTCTGGGGAGATGGAGTTCTCCTGCCTCTCCTGGCAGCCTTATGCAGGCTTGGTCTTAAATGGGGCCATGACTCTGGAGACTTGTTGGCGACCCTACGGAGCTGCCACAAGAACTGCAGCATCGCCATCCACATCGCTCACAGGGACTGGGAAGAGCCCTCTGGCTGGAGCTGCTGCTGGAGAGGCTGGGCTGGAACCCCATGTAGATTCAGACTCTTCTCCCAAAGGGAGAAATATGGGAGAGGAGTGAGCGCTGGCAAGGCCTGACACCCTGAGAGCTGCTCACACTCCTCCAAGAATACCCCCAAGGACCTTGCTCAGGAGTTTGGGGCTTGTTTTCTTTTGAAGCTGTGGAGATCGGGCTGTAGTTTGTGTAAGCAGCACACCTTCAAAGGGGCAACAAGGGGCCCAGGCTTGGGTTCCGTGGGCCGAGTTCCTATGATTTGGGTGAACCCTTCTGTCTATATTGAGTCTCAGTTCCTGTTGGTGATCTGAGAGGCAGGAACAGGTTCAAGTTTACATGTGGCGTTGTCTATGTGTTGTGTTTTTTTTGTTTGTTTGTTTGTTTAGTGTGAGTGTGTGTGTTTTTTTTTACTGTTCTGAAAACCAGACTATGTATTTATTTTTATTTATTTTTTTATTTTTCCCTCCTCTCCATTACTTTTTTTTTAATTGCTTAAAGTATTACTCAGGGCATTACATATGTTTCCTTATTTTCCCCCCTCCCTTGACAGGCCCCTAGCCTCCCCTCTCCCCCAATGTCTTATGTCCATTGGTTATGCTTATATGCATGCATACAAGTCCTTTGCTTGATCTCTTACCCCCTCCTCCTGCCCCCCAACCCTCCCCGGCCTTCCTACTGCAGTTTGACAATCTGTTTGAGGCAGCTCTGCCTCTGTATCTATTATTGTTCAAAAGTTTATAATGGTCTCTATTATCCAGGAATGAGTGAGATCATGTGGTATTTTTCCTTCATTGGCTGGCTTATTTCACTTCGCATAATGCTCTCCAGTTCCATCCATGCCATTGCAAATGGTAAGAGTTCCTTCCTTTTTACAGCAGCATAGTATTCCATCGTGTAGATGTACCACCGTTTTCTAATCCATTCATCTACTGATGGGCACTTAGGCTGTTTCCAGATCTTAGCTATGGTGAATTGTGCTGCTATGAACATAGGGGTGCATCTATCCTTTCTGATTGGTGTTTCTGGTTTCTTGGGATATATACCTAGAAGTGGGATCACAGGGTCAGATGGGAGTTCCATTTTCAGTTTCTTGAGGAAACTCCATACTGTCTTCCATAGTGGCTGCACCAGTCTGCATTCCCACCAGCGGTGCACAAGTGTTCCTTTTTCTCCACATCCTCTCCAGCACTTGTCGTTTGTTGATTTGTTGATGATAGCCAGTCTGACAGGTGTGAGATGGTACCTCATTGTTGTTTTGATTTGCATCTCTCGGATGATTAGTGACTTTGAGCAAGTTTTCATATGTCTCTTGGCTTTCTGAATGTCCTCTTTTGAAAGGTGTCTATTTAGGTCCTTTGCCCATTGTTTGATTGGATTGTTTAACTTTCTTTTGTTAAGTTGT